>NC_081225.1:4346233-5016119 GCF_902713425.1 Acipenser ruthenus | reverse complement strand
ACTCTCTCTTTGTCACACCACCCCACTGAACTCCCACCCAGTCCACCAATTCTGCCCTTTAGCATTGTGATGCTATTTCAGGATATAAACTGAACCATGGATAGACAGAGGTCCTGCCTAAAACATCATAGAACATCACCACCAAATTTAAATGCCAATGAATCAAATTTAACCCAGAAAACTTGCTGAAAAAGATTGGTGGTATGTAACTGAACTGTATCCCGTTAAGAACCCCCAGTCTTGGTTCAACATTCTTCACCTTGACCTCCTTTCCCTGGGCTGGCAAGCAAACACGATGTGCTTATGGAAAACTAATCAGTCCAAAAGGCTCCCCTAGGACCAGGCTGTTTTTGGCTGTAGTTGACTCTCTTCCTATAAAAATTCACCAAAAATCATTTTTTTACAGTAGCATCTAGGAAATGGTGTCATTTTTTCAGAACAATCTGGGGAACATTATAAGATACCATACAATCTTTTCAACACAATCAGCCTGATTTTCAGAAGGCGCATTTTAGAGAGAAAAACGAGGCAGTGCACATGTAATCGCATCAATTGGAAAAAAGAAAGGAAAAATACATTCTAGCCACCTAAGTTGAGCTTTTGCTCAATGATGTTTTAGCACATAAAACTGTTATTTTCAGCAAAAGTCTGGAGCCACTGCTAAATTTAAAATACGGAAGTATATAACCGATAAAACTTCTTTCATAAATAGGTCAAATAAAGAAGTCCAAAAAAGATTCTGGGACCTAAAGTTGTGATGCACCCCCTAGTCTCTGTAAGTCACTTTGGATAAAAACGTCTGCTAAATGACTAAATAATAATAATAATAATAATAATAATAATAATAATAATAATAATAATAATAATAATATAGTGAGTCTATAGGAAAAAAAAACAATCCTTAATTGTGCATCTGTGACATCAGTCAGTATCTTTGACATAGAAGTCTGACAGATGCCTGATCTGTCCCCAGCTGTTGTCTGGATGGCACCCGTTGCATAAAAATGAAGGGCTGGTGTAACCGTTACAGGTACAGCGTGACTGAGGGCTGTTTGTGATTCTAAATCAGACTTAAGCAGATCACCCAGCTCTGTTACAGTGCCTATATCCAACCTGTATCTACACATAACTTGTTTTAGAGTCAGATCTAGAAATGTCTGACGGGGACGAAATATTCTGGGTTTAGTGTTGGGTTGGTTTTTCTCCCTCCCTTCCCTCTCGTGCTGCAGTGGAAGAATTGGCCGCGCTTTGATATTCTCCATTGTAGATTACAGCTCAGTAGCCCTGTCAGCGGTCTCAGTTTAAATAACACACGAGAGGGGGGCATGTCTTAAGTAGCGAGTGTATATTGGTATTTTGCACCTTTTGAAAATAAGGCATTATTTGCAAAGTAGAACTAATTATGAATTTCAATTGCTTAACAAGCTGTAATGCGAGTGTATGTGCAAAGCCTAAAATTCCATTGCGCCACTGACTTATATGACTTAGGAACACATTTTGCATCTTATCTGGAGTCACAAAGGTGTTTTGCGACGTGTTTTTCCCCTGCCCCTTTTAAAAATCAGGCTGAATTTATTTTTTTATTTTTATTTTATTATTATTTTTTTAAAGTTTAGTATTTTTTTATAATTTTTTATGTATTGTGCTTAGAGATACATGTATAAAAACTTCTTCAAAGTTTTTTGAAAAATATTGACGTTTGGCCAAATTACAAGACATAATACACATTTATTCTCAGGGGCCTTATAAGCAATAATGGACACTAATCTCAATTTATTTTATCAAAATAAATACCTATAAATAAAATAAAAGTTATTCATTCCATTATCATCATTAATAAGGTAAGAAAATGTACCTGATACATTTATGAAGCGTTGTGACTGTGAATTGAAGCTTGAGCGAGGAATCGAAGCAGCTGGTGAGGTGCGAAACGCAAGTAAAAATGAATTTCAACATGAGCTGCAAGAGTTCTAGTTATGTCATCGGCAGAAAGGATGTTATGCGCATGGCCAAGTCATATAAGAAGTACGACACCACTGGGCATACGGAATACGATCTAAGGTACACATGTGTGCACGCTCTATTTTTTATACAAACTTATATTATAACTAGGGCTTATGTTTTTCAGGTTTTATTAATTGTATTTTTCGCTATTTTTGAGTTTTATTTGAAATCGTTTTTTTCGGGGCTTTTCTTTTTTATATAATGTATGAAAATAATGTTTTCGGTTACTTTAAAAAATGCTTGAGCGTTGTTTTTGTTTTTTTTGTGTGCGTGTCAAGATATGTTTAGTAACTCGACAGTACTTGCACACTTAAATTGTACCTTCTTTCCTTTGCTTTCCTTTGTTTTCCTTTGTCTTCCACAACAAAATCCTTATGGTCACAGGCACATTCTTCTGGGGTTTTTGTGTGTACGCATTTTTGTACATTTCGACACAATTCTGTTTTTAATCATCCATGTCTTAACTGTAATACAGCTTTAAATCCCGCTAACAAGCCTCCATCCTGATTGTAATCTTGTTTAAAATCTCGCAAGCAGAGTCTCCATTAGAAATATAGGAATGTGCTGTCACTCAGTAGTTGGGGCGGGTTTAAAGTATTCAGGTTTTATTTTTTTAAATGTGAAAAGGGTAAAGTCAACGTGAATAGATTAACCATTTCCACAGTTTTTCTGGTGTTTTCTGGTGTTTATTGGCTATCCACCGATTTAATTTTCTTTGTATCGGGGGTGTTTTATCAGGTTTTATCGGTTAAAACCAAAAATCAGAAGCCCTAATTATAACCCTAACCCTAACCCATTCATTTCAAACTGTGTTCCCCCTTGTGACATTAAGCCCCTGCCTCTAAAAACAATCTCATTTTTACAGCAGATCTTGAACTTAACAGAATATATACACATGTAACTGGCAGAATCAGATTGTTTTGTTTTACAGGAGATCTTGTACTTAACAGAATATATACGGGGAACAGGATCCCCGAGTGGCTCACCTGGTAAAAGCAGGTTTGCGTCCTGGCTGTGTGAAGTCGCTGGACTTCGCTAGGGATTCCGAAGGGAGCATGGCATTAGCTCTGGCACTCCGTGGGTTAGGGAGACAAAACCGGCAGGAATTGTTTCTCATCGCGCTACAGCAAACCCTGCTGACCAGGCGCCCAGTGAGCTCACAGCGGACACCTACAGGGCTCGCTGACATCTGCTCTCGAGTTCCCGGGTGTAAAGAGGAAGCTGGCTTGGTCGTGGGATCGGAGAACGCCCACTGAACTTCGGATCGCCTGACCTGTGTGAGGAATTGCTCCGGTGAGGAGAACAAATTATTGACATTCCAAATTAGGGAGAAAATGGAGGGTAAAATAATTGGGCACACTAAATACAAAATAAAAAAATAATCTATATCTTGTTGTACTTATCAGAATATATACGGGGTAACTGACAGAATCAGATTGTTGGAGTTTTTTTTTTTGTTTTATTCTTGTTTTGTTCTTTATGTGCTTTTGCAGTACGTAATGTAACAAGAAACTAGAAATCCCAGAAATGTTAGACCTCCACGGGAAGTCCAGGGCTGCAGCAAACTACAGTAGATCCAAATGGCCGCTATAACAGGTAAGCTACAACACCCCTTTAATGCTGGCAAATGTCTATGCAATTGGGACGATAGCGGCTTTATTACTAACTTTCTGTCCTCTTTACCTGACTTTACACTCTCACCATCTCATTCTAGGGGGGGACTTCAACTGTGTCCTGAACCCACCCATGGACTGTTCTTCTCCAAAATCTCTTTCACCACAGTTCCGCTAATGCTATCCATATTTTTCTAGACTCGTATGGGGTCTCTGACTCCTGGCGTTTCCTCTTCCCTACTGTTATCAGTACTCATTCTTCTCCCCTGTACATCACTCTCTTTCTCATATTGACTACTTCTTCATTGACAACAAATTACTGTCCTCTATTCGACCCTGTTCTTATCACAGCATTGTTATATCTGACTCCCTTCTTAGTGGAACTTCCCAATCAAATTGTGCCCTGCCAACCATGGCACTTTAACCCTCTGTTGCTTTCTGATAAAGAGTTTGTTGAATTAATCTCCTCTCAAACTGATCTCTTTCTGGACACCAATACTAATGAAGAAGTTCCCTCTACTCTCCTATGGGAAGACTCTTAAAGCTTACCTACGTGGGAAAATAATTTCATTCACTGCAAAAATAAATAAACAGTGTGCTGGACACCTCTCGGAGCTGACTAACCTTATTCTACAAGTAGATCAACAATATGCTAAATCGCCTAATCCTGATCTTTACACAAAACGGCTTACCTTACAGACAGAATTTGACCTCTTAGCTACACACCATGCAGAAAAACTCTTGACTACGTCCTGCCATGTTACATATGAGTATGGTGACAAAACAACCAAAATCTTGGCTCATCAGCTCCTGCAGTCAACTGGAGCACGCTTGATTACTGAAGTCTGCACAAAATCTGGTTCAACTACCACTGACCAGAGGGAGATCAATATTGACCCCCAGTCCAGAACGGCGATTTCACTCAAACTGAAATCACATGAGCCATTAGCTTAATGTAGAGCGGCAAGTCCCCAGGCCCGGATGGATTCCCTGTAGAGTTTTTTTTTAAGAACTTCTCACCCCAACTTTCTCCACTGTTGGGATCTGTGTTCTCACAATCTTTTAGGTCTCTGCCTCCGACCCTCTGCCAGGCATCTATATCGCTTTTATTAAAAAATCCTCTAGACTGTAGTTCATAGCGACCTATTTCCCTCATCAATGCAGACGTCAAGATTCTAGCGAAAGCCCTTGCACGCCACCTTGAGTCCATTCTTCCCTCTATATTGAGAGGAACGGTAGTTCCTCGTGCAGCAGCAAAACTAAATCACTTAGAATTAGCATCTGTACCAGTATCAAAAGTCTGAAACTTTCTAACATCAAATGTGAAAAAAAACAGTGGTTTGCCTTAGCCCGCTGTGCCACTGCGCAGTTTTTGAAATGTGTTAATTTTTTAAGCTTACATCCATGTCTGATCAGCTTTCGCTGAAAACCTGAAGGTTCTGCTCGATTCTAGAAATGTTCTATTACCTGTTTGAAAATATCCAGTAGATACCAGGTGGATACCATAGAATGGAATTGTACACAAGAGTGGTATGTAGCTTCCTTGTCTAAATCTCTGATCTCTGATAAATTGTAGTTCCACATTTAATTAAAAATAAATAAAGGGATAATTTAATTTATTAGGTAGAAATAAATAAATTATTTAAACAAATGCATAGAGGAATAAATACATTTAGAAATAAATATTTTTAAATAAATAAATGTAGAAATGAATACATGTTTATATTATAAATGTATAAATTAATTAATAAAAAAAAAAATTAAAAAAAAAAAAGCAAGCTAGAAAAATACATGTCATATTAATTGATTTGGCTGATGCATTTATCCACAGCAATTGACATTTATATACCTATATAAAAAGTACAAGTTTCATGTAAAGATATACGAGGTGGTTCCTCGTACGTGTTAGAAAAACTTGTCGGAAACTGCCGAGATTTAGTTATACAATGAGACACTAGTGATCCGTCAGCTTGCAGCATCTGTGGAGTAGCGGTTAGAGCACTGTGCTCCTGACTGGAGGGTTGTGAGTTCAATCACAGATGGGGGATACATTGCTGCTTTACCTAGATTGGTCCAGTAAAAGAACCCAAGTGTATAAATGAGTAATTGTATGTAAAAAAATAAATAAAATAAATAACATTACAATTGTAAATTGGCCTGGATAAATTAATTAGTTATCTAATTGAATTTGAAAATGCTTTCTCATTATTATTGTTTGGTACTGAAAAAATGCTTACATTTGAAACTTTGCATATTATTCATATCAAATTAGCTTTATACAGGGCTTATTTGTATCCAAATATCTCATAGGGTGCTCAAAGCAACCCATGGTCACATATGAGTGAGTCGACGGGGCTGACGGACCACCCTGTACTAGTGTATGAACTATCCTTAAGAGTGCAGAAAATCTAAACCATGTTCACAGAGCTGTATGGTGCATAACCGTAGAACTGTATAAGAACATAAGAACATAAGAATTCAGCCATTCAGCCCATCTTGTTCGTTTGGTTGTTAGTAGCTTATTGATCCCAGAATCTCATCAAGCAACTTCTTGAAGGATCCCAGGGTGTCAGCTTCAACAACATTACTGGGGAGTTGGTTCCAGACCCTCACAATTCTCTGTGTAAAAAAGTGCCTCCTATTTTCTGTTCTGAATGCCCCTTTATCTAATCTCCATTTGTGACCCCTGGTCCTTGTTTCTTTTTTCAGGTCAAAAAAGTCCCCTGGGTCGACATTGTCTATATCTTTTAGGATTTTGAATGCTTGAATCAGATCACCGCGTAGACTGAATAGATTCAATTCTTTTAGCCTGTCTGCATATGACATGCCTTTTAAACCCGGGATAATTCTGGTTGCTCTTCTTTGCACTCTTTCTAGAGCAGCAATATCCTTTTTGTAACGAGGTGACCAGAACTGAACACAATATTCTATGTGAGGTCTTACTAATGCATTATAAAGTTTTAACATTACTTCCCTTGATTTAAATTCAACACTTCTCACAATATATCCGAGCATCTTGTTGGCCTTTTTTTATAGCTTCCCCACATTGTCTAGATGAAGACATTTCTGAGTCAACATAAACTCCTAGGTGTTTTTCATAGATTCCTTCTTCAATTTCAGTATCTCCCTGTAACAGGGCGAGCAGCCCTTTACAGGGTTTGTTTATTTTTAGAACGGGGTCTCCCCCTCCGCCCCTGTGTTATTTTTTATTTGTTTGTTTTATTATTATATAGGACGAGCGAGGTTCCGTCCTTCAGTGTTTTGTATTATTATTATCGTTATGATTTATTTATTTATGACGGCGAGGCGCCGTGTGTTTATTTGTATTTATTTAAAAATGTATTGATGGCGTAGCCGCATTGTTTGTATTATTAAGTAGCGTGGATGGGAAGCCTCATCCACACAGTAATTAATAAACTTGTGCAGATTGTGGCCGAGGGGTAATAGAATAATTTACTAGCCAGTTAAACCCCTCGGCCACGATATAAAAGCCTGCAGCTCGCTGCACTCAAGGTGGGTGTATGAGGAGCGAGAGTGGAGAGAGTGAGGAGAGAGAAAACGAGCTTTAAAATATACAGGAACAGTGACAGTGACTGCCCAGCCTGACCTGTATTTGTATTTTGTGTTTGTGACTTGTTTTTGTTTAACTGTTTTGTTTTCGCTCTGTGAGCAAGTTTCTTTTTGTTTAAACATTTGATTTATTTTTATTATTTAAAAATAAAACGGCGCACCGCATCATTTCTTTTGCAACTGCAGTACTTGGTGTCAGTGTTTCCCGTCCCTGTTTCTGTCTGACGTCACTGTCTTAGCCATCCTGTCACACGTGGTGTCCAGCATGGGATCACCAGCGCCTCCTGGACTCAGGCAGAAGAGGGGTACTGCAGTTTTTTTCGTTTTTTTATTATTACTTGTGGAGAAAGGAGAGTGAGGAAGGAGGATGGGAGGAAAAAGGAGGAAGAGCTGCAGAGAGCAGCAGCTGCAACAACAGCAGGCACAGGAGGAGATCAGCTGGGAAGCCCTCTTCCTCAGCATAAGCCAGACCTACTGTTGCTGCATCTGTGGGGAGCGGGGTCATTTCCCAGTTAATTGCCCCCTCCCCGAGGAATGGGATTACAGCTATAGGAGAGCAGACAAGGGGAAGGAGTCAGTGCGTCCACAGCCCAAGAGGGAGGAGTCAGTGCGTCCACAGCCCAAAAGGGAGGAGGCCGAACGTCCACAGCCCAAGAGGGAGGAGCCGGTGAGTCCACAGCCCAAAAGGTGTTACGATGTGATAGGTGTTACAGAAACTTAGTTGTCTGAGAGGGATGGAGACGAATATAATCTTAGTGGGTACACACTATATAGGAAAGACAGGCAGGACAGAAGAGGCGGAGGGGTAGCGCTATACATAAGAAATAGTCTTGAAGCCCAGGTGTTAAATCAGGACAAAGAAAACAATGCAGAATCAATATAGGTCAGAATAATGGAAAAAATTCAAAGGGCATAATAATAGGAGCATGCTATAGACCGCCAAATTCAGACGCTCAGCAAAATAATCTGTTATACAATGACATTCGAAATGCGTGTAGAAAAGGAGAAGCCATACTAATGGGGGAATTCAACTTCCCCCGTATAAAATGGGAGAACCCGGTGGGGAGCACGACGGACGAAATTGAAATGCTGGAAATGACAAATGACTGCTTCCTAACGCAATTTGTCAAGGCACTGACTAGAGGGGAGGCATGCCTTGATTTAGTCTTTTCAAATAACGAAGACAGAATAACTAAAACAGAGGTCAGAGCGCCATTGGCAAACTCAGACCACAACATGGTCTCATTTGAAGTATTTTTTAAAACCCCAGAAGTAATGACTAAAGCTAAGGTTTACAATTTTAGAAAAGCAAACTATGAAGGTATGAAACAGAGACTAACAGAAGTAGATTGGAGTAAAATAGAGAAAACATCCACAGAAAAAGGATGGCTGTTTGTTTAAAAAAGTAGTACTAGATGCACAAAACAATTACATCCCAAAAGTAGACAAATCTAAATCTAATACAAATTGGCCAAAATGGTTTAATAGATCAATTAAAAAAAAAATTCAGCGAAAAGAGGCGCTTTACAGAGCGTTTAAAAGGGACCAAAAACAAAGTACACAGAAAGAGTACTTAGAACTGCAAACACATGTCAAAAAGGAAGTTAGACAGACCAAGAGAGAGATAGAAATCAATATTGCTAAGGGGGCTAGAACCAATTCCAAAATGTTTTTCCAATATTATAACAGCAAGAGAACATTCAAAGAGGAGGTTAAATGTCTAAGAGACACAAATGGCAAAATCATAGATGAAGAAAAAAAAATAGCAAATATATTAAATGATTACTTTTCACAGGTCTTTACAAAGGAGGACACGGACAACATGCCACACATGTCGACCTGTTCCTATCCAATTTTAAATAACTTTAGCATAACAGAGGCAGAAGTGTTAAAGGGACTAGGAGCTCTTAAAATAAATAAATCCCCTGGGCCGGATGAGATCCTCCCAATAGTACTCAAAGAAATGAAAGAAGTTATTTACAAACCGTTAAACAAGATCATGCAACAGTCTCTTGACACAGGGGTTGTACCGACAGACTGGAAAATTGCAAACGTAATACCGATCCACAAAAAGGGAGACAAAACCGAACCAGGTAACTACAGACCAATAAGCCTGACTTCTATTATATGTAAACTTATGGAAACTATAATAAGATCCAAAATGGAAAATTACCTATATGGTAACAATATCCTGGGAGACAGTCAGCATAGTTTTAGGAAAGGGAGATCATGTCTAACTAACCCACTTGACTTTTTTGAGGATGCAACATTGAAAATGGATAATTGCAAAGCATACAACATGGTTTATTTAGATTTCCAGAAAGCTTCTGACAAAGTCCCGCATAAAAGATTAATTCTCAAACTGAACACAGTAGGGATCAAGGAAATGCATGCACATGGATTAGGGAGTGGCTAACAATTAGAAAACAGAAAGTACTGATTAGAGGAGAAACCTCAAAGTGGAGCGAGGTAACCAGTGGTGTACCACACGGATCAGTATTAGGTCCTCTGCTATTCCTAATCTACATTAAGGATTTAGATTCTGGTATAGTAAGCAAACTTGTTAAATTTGCAGACGACACAAAAATAGCTGGAGTGGCAAACACTGTTGCAGCAGCAAAGGTCATTCAAAATTATCTAGACAGCATTCAGAACTGGGCAGACACATGGCAAATGACATTTAATAGAGAAAAGTGTAAAGTATTGCACGCAGGCAATAAAAATGTGCATTATAAATATCATATGGGAGATACTGAAATTGAAGAAGGGATCTATGAAAAAGACTTAGGAGTTTATGCTGACTCAGAAATGTCTTCATCTAGACAATGTGGGGAAGCTATAAAAAAGGCCAACAAGATGCTCGGATATATTGTGAGAAGTGTTGAATTTAAATCAAGGGAAGTAATGTTAAAACTTTACAATGCATTAGTAAGACCTCACCTAGAATATTGTGTTCAGTTCTGGTCACCTCGTTACAAAAAGGATATTGCTGCTCTAGAAAGAGTGCAAACGATTGTAAGTCGCCCTGGATAAGGGCGTCTGCTAAGAAATAAATAATAATAATAATAATAAAAGAAGAGCAACCAGAATTATCCCGGGTTTAAAAGGCATGTCTTATGCAGACAGGCTAAAAGAATTGAATCTAATCAGTCTTGAACAAAGAAGACTACGCGGCGATCTGATTCAAACATTCAAAATCCTAAAAGGTATAGACAATGTCGACCCAGGGGACTTCTTTGACTTGAAAAAAGAAACAAGGACTAGGGGTCACAAATGGAGATTAGATAAAGGGGCATTCAGTACAGAAAATAGGAGGCACTTTTTTAGACGGAGAATTGTGAGGGTATGGAACCAACTCTCCAGTAATGTTGTTGAAGCGGACACCCTGGGATCCTTCAAGAAGCTGCTTGATGAGATTCTGGGATCAATAAGCTACTAACAACCAAACGAGCAAGATGGGCTGAATGACCTCCTCTCGTTTTTAAACTTTCTTATATTCTTCTTATGTTCTTAAGGGGGGAGGTCGAACGTCTACAGCCCACGTCTCCACCAGAGTTCCTGCTGTTCCCACCACCACTCGAGAGAGAGGAGCAGGAGCTGCCTCTCTCTTCAGGACAGGATGGATCCTGCATCGTCTGGGGATGCCAGTTCGCCATCGCCTAGGGATGCCAAGCCCGCTCCGCTCAGGGATGCCACGCCTGCATCGCCTGGGGCTGTCTGCTGCTCCGCATCGCCTGGGTACAGGGTACAAGGGAGAAGTGGAGCTCCCGCTGCCGCCTCCATGGCCAGGGGCTCCCCTCGCGAGTTCGTCTGACGAGGGTCCGCCGCTGTTGCCGTTGCCTCCCGAGGGTCCGCCGCTGCTGCCAACGTCTCCCGAGGGTCCACCGCTGCTGCCGTCGCCTGGGGTTGTCGCCAGCTCTGCATCTCCTAGGGTTGCTGCTTGTCCTGCTTTGCCTGGGGTCGTCGAGGGTCCTGCTTCGCATGGGGTTGTCGCCGGGGGCTCTGCTTCGCCTGGGGTCGCTGCCGGTCCTGCCATGCAGCAGGAGGTACTGTGGCTGGAGCCCCATGAAGGGGAGCTGCCGGCCTGAAGAAAGGGGGGGAGGTCAGGAGACCAGCTCCCCCAGCCGCACTTCCGCGGCAGGAGATAGTGTGGCTGAAGCCCCGGAAGAGGGAGCTGTTAGCCACAATGAAGTGGGGGGTGGAGGACATTCCACCATGGCCGCCCCCAGAAACACCTTGCTTCCCCTCTTCCGGGACTTTGGGACTGAGGGGGGAGGTGGCCGTTGGGTTTGTTTATTTTTAGAACGGGGTCTCCCCCTCCGCCCCTGTGTTATTTTTTATTTGTTTGTTTTATTATTATATAGGACGAGCGAGGTTCCATCCTTCAGTGTTTTGTATTATTATTATCGTTATGATTTATTTATTTATGACGGCGAGGCGCCGTGTGTTTATTTGTATTTATTTAAAAATGTATTGATGGCGTAGCCGCATTGTTTGTATTATTAAGTAGCGTGGATGGGAAGCCTCATCCACACAGTAATTAATAAACTTGTGCAGATTGTGGCCGTGGGGTAATAGAATAATTTACTAGCCAGTTAAACCCCTCGGCCACGATATAAAAGCCTGCAGCTCGCTGCACTCAAGGTGGGTGTATGAGGAGCGAGAGTGGAGAGAGTGAGGAGAGAGAAAACGAGCTTTAAAATATACAGGAACAGTGACAGTGACTGCCCAGCCTGACCTGTATTTGTATTTTGTGTTTGTGACTTGTTTTTGTTTAACTGTTTTGTTTTCGCTCTGTGAGCAAGTTTCTTTTTGTTTAAACATTTGATTTATTTATTTTTGTTATTTAAAAATAAAACGGCGCACCGCGTCATTTCTTTTGCAACTGCAGTACTTGGTGTCAACTGCAGTATATCCTGTCACACTCCCATATGATATTTATAATGCACATTTTTATTGCCTGCGTGCAATACTTTACACATTTCTCTATTAAATGTCATTTACCATGTGTCTGCCCAGTTCTGAATGCTGTGTAGATCATTTTGAATGACCTTTGCTGCTGCAACAGTGTTTGCCACTCCTCCTAGTTTTGTGTCGTCTGCAAATTTAACAAGTTTGCTTACTATTCCAGAATCTAAATCATTAATGTAGATTAGGAATAGCAGAGGACCTAATACTGATCCCTGTGGTACACCACTGGTTACCTCGCTCCATTCTGAGGTTTCTCCTCTAATCAGTACTTTCTGTCTTCTACCTGTTAACCACTCTCTAATCCATGTGCATGCATTTCCTTGAATCCCTACTGCGTTCAGTTTGAGAATTAATCTTTTATGCGGGACTTTGTCAAAAGCTTTCTGGAAATCTAAATAAACCATGTCGTATGCATTGTAATTATCCATTGTCGATGTTGCATCCTCAAAAAAATCAAGCAGGTTAGTTAGACACGATCTCCCTTTCCTAAAACCATGCTGACTGTCTCCTAGGATATTGTTACCATATAGGTAATTTCCATTTTAAATCTTATTATAGTTTCCATAGGTTTACATATAATAGAAGTCAGGCTTATTGGTCTATAGTTACCTGGTTTGGTTTTGTCTCCCTTTTTGTGGATCGGTATTACGTTTGCTATTTTCCAGTCTGTCGGTAAAACTCCTGTTGCATGATCTTGGTTAGCGGTTTGTAAACAACTTCTTTCATTTCTTTGAGTACTATTGAGAGGATCTCATCCGGCCCAGGGGATTTGTTTATTTTAACAGCTCCTAGTCCCTTTAACACTTCAACTGCGGTTTTTCCAACCTCGGAGTAACACTATATGAATATATTGCAACATCAGATAAAATGTTATTAAAATACATAAAGCTGTTGGATATATAGTGAATGAATCAAGCCAAGTACAAGGTTGTCCTGGAAGAAAACTTCTGCTCAGACAATGTTCCCCAACTCTGAGGATTGGTTTTTCCAGCAGGACAATGCTCCATGCCACACAGCCAGGTCAATCAAGGTGTGGATGGAGGACCACCAGATCAAGACCCTGTCATGGCCAGCCCAATCTCCAGACCTGAACCCCATTGAAAACCTCTGGAATGTGATCAAGAGGAAGATGGATGGTCACAAGCCATCAAACAAAGCCGAGCTGCTTGAATTTTTGCGCCAGGAGTGGCATAAAGTCACCCAACATCAATGTGAAAGACTGGTGGAGAGCATGCCAAGACGCATGAAAGCTGTGCTTGAAAATCAGGGTTATTCCACCAAATATTGATTTCTGAACTCTTCCTAAGTTAAAACATTAGTATTGTGTTGTTTAAAAATGAATATGAACTTATTTTCTTTGCTTTATTCGAGGTCTGACAACACTGCATCTTTTTTGTTATTTTGACCAGTTGTCATTTTCTGCAAATAAATGCTCTAAATGACAATATTTTTATTTGGAATTTGGGAGAAATGTTGTCAGTAGTTTATAGAATAAAACAAAAATGTTCATTTTACCCAAACACATACCTATAAATAGTAAAACCAGAGAAACTGATAATTTTGCAGTGGTCTCTTAATTTTTTCCAGAGCTGTATATATATAATCGAGGCTACGTTTATTGTATTTTGCCAGCATTGCATGTACAGTTGTGTAATTTACCTATAGAATACACTGAATTAGCAGTACAGCTATGGCAAAAAGTTTTGCATCTCCCTATATAATTAAACAATTTTGCTTCATAGTCGAACGAAGCCTGCTGAATAATGTTACGTTAACATATTGAATTACAATAGCGGGCAGGCAGTGTGGAGTAGTGGTTAGGGCTCTGGACTCTTGACCGGAGGGTCGTAGGTTCAATCCTAGGTGGGGGACATTGCTGCTGTACTCTTGAGCAAGGTACTTTACCTAGATTGCTCCAGTAAAAACCCAACTGTATAAAGGGGTAATTGTATGTAACATAATAATGTGATATCTGTATAATGTGATATCTTGTAACAATTGTAAGTCGCCCTGGATAAGGACGCCTGCTAATAAATAAATAATAATCATACCGCTTTGTAGTTTTACATACTTAATGAAAAACGGCCAATAAATTTGAAATCCAACATGAAATACTGTAGGCCTATTACTATTATGCTGCCTTCCGGTATACTTCAGTGATATCTTTCTGTAGTTTCTATGATTACATGATGTTAAATGAAACATCTGAATGATGTTAATCAGTTTTTTTTCTTTTGTTAATTGTCTCAATCCTTCAAAAAGAAAATGTCGGTGTGCAAAACTTTTGGCCATAGCTGTACCTGCGGGGCGTCACCATGTTTCGGCGTGTGCAGACCGGGCTGTTTGACCGAACAGTATGTTTTGAACTTGCTTTGGATGGGGTACATTGTTTTATTTAACAAGGGCTGACTGTGCGCAGACCGACAGGGAGGGTAATGTAAGCAAAAAGATTTGACCTTACGATTTCAGGTACATGCCTTTAAAGTAAGATGGTGCTGGCTGTGAAAGAAGGACTGTGATCTTGTCATTTTTTGTACATAAATAAGCTAAATAAACGTCTTAAGATTCAAGCAAATCCGTACACTACTTGGGTTGATTGAATGAGTAGTACACAACACGCGTCGATATGAAAGTTGACCATAAATTTCAATAAAGAACAACAAGTTTTAATGAAAAGTAAAACAGGCTTCTGTTATTTTGAAATGCCACTGCTCCAGATTATTACTACTGCTTAATAATAGAAATATCATTTTATTTAGTGTTGGTGTTGAACTTGAACCCATTCATAACCCCGCAGGAACATTAACCTATTAACTTCCCTTATAGTTTAAAAAAATCCATCTGATTCTCTCACATTTTTCATTAAATAAAATTTACTTCATAGAGAATAAAAAGAAACTAAACTAATAACTACCTAGCCTATATTTAACTAATCATTTCCTGTAGTCTTTATAGCAAATATGCAGAACCTATTATTATGGCTAGTGTTTCCTGTTCAAAGGTTCCTAGTTATCGAAGGAAACACAGTGTGACACAGTTGTGGAAAAGAGAAAAAAAAGCCCAGCAAATGGCTAGGAATGTAAGGGTTGTAGCAAGGTCAACCACTTTATTGCTAAATGTAAAAGTAGCAGCAGCTGTTGAAATCAGAATGTGCTAGCAGTGGAGAATGACACAACTGAGTCAGACAGTGGGAGGACATTCTATGTGTCACTTTAGAGCCCTGACACAGAAAAGGATAGAATAAGACCTGTTGGCAGTGCTGTTTGGAATGGAGAGATTCCATCAGTTCATATATGGACACACAGTAGAGGTACAGGCAGATCACAAGCCACAAAAGAGTGTAATAAAGAAGCCACTACTAAGTGCACCCAAGAGACTGCAGCGGATGCTACTGAGCCTGCAAAGATATGATGTAATACTCAGATACTGACCTGGGATATGTATTGCTTGCAAATGCACTAAGCAGAGCATACCTCACAGACCAGCAAAAAAATCCCAATAGAAACTGAAATCGAGTCCATTAACTTGGTGCACTAGCTGCCCATCTCCAGCAAGAGGTTGAAAGCCATACAAAAAGCAACAGATCAAGAGAAGTACTTGCAGGTATTAAAGAAAGTGATCCTATAGGGCTGGGCTGATACACAGAACAAGTACTCAAAGCAACAATGTTTTTTTATAGCAGGTATGAGCTGAGCGTGAATTTGAAGCCCGATGCCTGGATTTGCAAATAACGAGCACAAAAAGATCAAGGAAAGCCAACACAAGCAGTCACAATTTTACAACCTTTCTGCAAAGGATCTACCTGACCTGCAAAGAAATTAAAAAGTACAGTGTAGCCTTTGCAAAGGCTGCGGAGCAGCACTTGAAGTGGGGGGACCATAGAAAGCAGCAGCAGGGCTGGACGGTGACATAACACACACACATAAGAACATAAGAACATAAGAAAGTTTACAAACGAGAGGAGGCCATTCGGCCCATCTTGCTCGTTTGGTTGTTAGTAGCTTATTGATCCCAGAATCTCATCAAGCAGCTTCTTGAAGGATCCCAGGGTGTCAGCTTCAACAACATTACTAGGGAGTTGGTTCCAGACCCTCACAATTCTGTGTAAAAAAGTGCCTCCTATTTTCTGTTCTGAATGCCCCTTTATCTAATTTCCATTTGTGAACCCTGGTCCTTTTTTCAGGTCGAAAAAGTCCCCTGGGTTGACGTTGCCAATACCTTTTAGAATTTTGAATGTTTAAATAAGATCACCGCGTAGTCTTCTTTGTTCAAGACTGAACAGATTCAATTCTTTTAGCCTGTCTGCATAGGACATGCCTTTTAAGCAGCAATATCCTTTATGTAACGAGGTGACCAGAACTGAAAACAATATTCTAAATGAGGTCTTACTAATGCATTGTGAAGTTTTAACATTACTTCCCTTGATTTAAATTCAACACTTTTCGCAATATATCCGAGCATCTTGTTGGCCTTTTTTATAGCTTCCCCACATTGTCTAGATCAGGGGTGTCAAACTCAGTTCCTGGAGAGCCGCAGTGTCTTCTGGTTTTCGTTCCACCCGAGCTCTCAATTACTTAATTGGTCTAATTATTTGATTAACTGGACACATTTAACACTTCTCTTCAGGCCTCAACATGTTTCATAGGTAGTGTACCTTGAATCAAGTGCATTTTTAAAACCATCAACTGTAAAAGACCTTGAAAAATATTTAATATGTCAAAATTCAACAAATAATTAGATTATGTTAATTGAGAGCTTAAGTTGGAATGAAAATCAGAAGACCCTGCGGCCCTCGAGGACTGGAGTTTGACACCCCTGGTCTAGATGAAGACATTTCTGAGTCAACATAAACTCTTAGGTCTTTTTCATAGTTAATAATAATAATAATAATATTTATTTCTTAGCAGACGCCCTTATCCAGGGCGACTTACAAGATATCACATTATTTTTACATACAATTACATTATTTTTTACACATTATTTTTACATACAATTACCCATTTATACAGTTGGGTTTTTTTTACTGGAGCAGTCCCTTCTTCAATTTCAGTATCTCCCATATGATATTTATAATGCACATTTTTATTGCCCGCATGCAATACTTTACACTTTTCTCTATTAAATTTCATTTGCCATGTGTCTGCCCAGTTCTGAATGCTGTCTAGATCATTTTGAATGACCTTTGCTGCTGCAACAGTGTCTGCCACTCCTCCTATTTTTGTGTCGTCGAGTTTGCTTACTATACCAGAATCTAAATCATTAATGTAGATAAGGAATAGCAGAGGACCTAATACTGATCCCTGTGGTACTCCACTGGTTACCCCGCTCCATGTCGAGGTTTCTCCTCTAATTAGTACTTTCTGTTTTCTACATGTTAACCACTCCCTAATCCATGTGCATGCATTTCCTTGAATCCCTACTGCGTTCAGTTTGAGAATTAATCTTTTATGTGGGGCTTTGTCAAAAGCTTTCTGGAAATCTAAATTAACCATGTCGTATGCTTTGCAATATCCATTGTCGATGTTGCATCCTCAAAAAAATCAAGCAGGTTAGTTAGACACGATCTCCCTTTCCTAAAACCATGCTGACTATCTCCCAGGATACTGTTACCATATAAGTAATTTTCCATTTTGGATCTTATTATAGTTTCCATAAGTTTACATATAATAGAAGTCAGGCTTATTGGTCTGTAGTTACCTGGTTTGGTTTTGTCTCCCTTTTTGTGGAGAAGACATAAGCCCGATATACCGCTGTACAAAAGAGACGGCTCCTTTATGTCTTCGTGTGTGATTACGTCACCAACCAGCCCTGCTGCTGCCTTCCCCGTGCACGCTACACTATAGCAGCCTACTATCACCCTTTGCAGTCCATTTATTAAGTGCGCGTCAGGCACGTCAGGTCCAATTTATTTTCACACGCGCAGTTTAAAAGTATTTTTTTCCACAGTCAAACAGGTTTAAAAGGCCCTGCATATCAACAAAGCACTCACTAGGCATCTCCAGCCCCGCCCCACCCTTTCGTTCGCTATCGCTTTCACATATGCTAAGAAATAAATAATAATAATAATAATAATAGTCATACATACCAATCAATCATCTCCTGATCACTCGTTTTTATCACCAAACTCCTCAATAATGCAATCCAAGTCATTATTTTATTACTATAACATCTCAAAAAAGCTCTGCAAATGTCCGTGATAGCCTCTGTGCGCTGATACAGTAACAGCCAGCTTGTTTCCTTATGACTGCCCATATGTACGGAAGCATATTGCTGCTACGTAGAGCAAAATAAAATTTTGCACAAACGATATAGTTATTTTGTTAAAACGATATAGTTATTTCGTTATAACGAAATAGCTATCTCATGAAAACGGAAACAGAAATGAGATACGACACTTCCAACATCATGCATACAAATGCAACATCTCACTAAAATATCACAAAACCCTAGAAATTAGGAGAGACTGATCATTCATGGCGGATTTGGTGAACAAAATCAGATTTTATTTTGGATTAGGCCTTCACCATAAGGAGATTTTGGAATGTTTAGCGCACTTGGATGCAATTATTATAAGCATTAGAACACTTAGACGGTACTTGAAAAGTACAAGGCTGCATCGACGAAAACACCAATCTGATGTGCTAGACGTGGCACTGTATTTAATGCAAGAAATTGAACACTCTGGACAATTACATGGATACAGATTAATGCACTTGAAATGCATTCAAGAAGAATTTGTTGTCAGCCAGAATGACGTTAGACAGTTGCTTAATATTATTGACTCCCAAGGAGTTCACTTTAGGGGTAGAAATCGATTGAGACACAGAACATACCACAACTCAGGTCCTGATTTTCTATGACACCTTGATTCCTATGATAAAGTGAAACCCTACGGAATCTGCATTAACGGGGCCATCGATGGATATTCTAGACATATTATTTGGTTAAAAGCATATACAACTAACAGTGATCCGGCCATAGTAGCAAGTTATTTTATGGAGGCTGTGAAATCAAGAATGGGGTGTCCCAAGCGAATACGTGCAGATTTGGGAACTGAAAACGGCCACATAGAGAACATGCAAAGATTTATGAGATCTGACCATGAAGAAGAATTTGCACAGCGAAGTTTCCTGTATGGTTCAAGCAACCACAACCAAAGGATTGCGTGCTGGTGGGCTTTCCTGTGCAAGCAAAATTCACAGTTTTGCATTAATTTGTTCCAAGATCTCAAGGATAATGACAAATTTGCAGGAAATTTTTTAGATAAGAACTTGATACAGTTCTGTTTCCTACAAATAGTACAGGTAAGTTTCCCATTTAAACAGTGCTCAGAGTAGAGTATACCCTTGTCTCGCAATTTTTTAAACAATTTTAAAGCAACCTGGGTGCTGCGGTGCTCCTGTTAGCTGATTGAAAGCTAGCTTGAATTGGAGAAAGTAAATTACATTTATTCACTTTAATCTTTTCAATTATTGTCTAATTGCAATTCCATATATGCCCAATAAAAATACATCTATCTTTCAGGGATAAATAATGAATATATAGTACATATCTATTCCATTACACTGGAATCAACTCATTGGCAAAATATGGTTTGCAGATTAAATTAAGATAGATGCTAGGTTACATGATTAGGACCACCATGTTAAATAACTGTGTAGAATACCTGAATAACTAATTAGCAATGTTGACTTATATCTTATTAATCAAGTCGAAACCTTTGCCGTTTAGGATCTAGTTTATTGTTTTGCGTTTTATTTCTAGTACTACGTGTGTGTGTGTGTGTGTGTGTGTGTGTGTGTGTATATACACACACACACACACACAAACTGCCAGCCCTGTATTTAGTTGACATAAGGCAGTTCTTACACTTTGGTTTATTATCTACAGGATGACCTCAACAGAATTGTTCACTTATGGAATAATCATCGTATTCGTCTTTTCCGGAATCAATTTGCACCTTGTGGTCGCCCAATGATGATGTATAAATTGCCACATCTATATGGTGCCCAAGGACATCTGTGTGAGGTCACTGCTGAGCATGCCCACATGTGCCTGGAAGAATGTGTACAGGAGGGTCCCCTTCCTTGTGACAAAACTGTATTTGAACAGTGCTGTTTGTTGATGCAGGAAAATGGTTGCAGCCCAGCAACCAACCTATCAGATGCAGTTCTGCTCTATGAGTTCCTTTGAAAAACAATATACTCAGATTTATAAATAGAATAATGGCTGGTCCAGTGTGTTTTACCAGGGAGTATGTTGGGAAGTGTATATAGTTAGTGTTTTCTGTTTTACCGCTGAGTGCGTGTGGAGTTCCGGAGGGTGCGTGAATGGTTGCGTGTGGTACTGTTCTTTCACGCACGCTTTCTCTCTGTGTGTGTGTGTGGTCACTTTGCCTGCGGCGTTCGTGAAGGCGTGGTTCTGAGCCCTGCTGTCAGGGATCAATTGCAACAAAATGTAATTATTTCATGATAGCTATCAGATGTACTAACTAGTGTGTTAAAGACAAACATGCACTGTTCCTCATAAATGTGTCTGAACGATTAAAATATATATATATATATATATATATATATATATATATATATATATATATATTTTTTTTTTTTTTTATCAGAAATAAAAATGACTTGGAGATTCTATAACAATGCATTAAACCCATAATAATTAAAGGTTGATGTAGGTGAGCTGAAATAAAATACATTTTCAATTTTTTTTTTTTCATTTTTTATTTTGAACAACATCAAACGAACAACTTTTGTCAATGTTATATATTTATCTGGGTATTTAACAGAAGCCCTTCAAAGACTAGGCTTTTTTCACTACATTGAAAAACAAAAGTACTGAATCCATCTTTCATGGTGTGACAGGGCAGAGCCCTGTCTGTGTATATAGTGTGTTGTTGTGAGATTGTTTCCATGTGAGAATGTTTGTTTGATTGATTAAAACCTGTGTGAGTGCGTGTGCGATTCAAATCCATGTGTGATTCAAATCCAAGTGTGTGTGTGTTGTTTAGATAATTGTTTATTGTTCACTTGTGGTGGTTTGTTTGTGATTGTTTAATGCACGGACAGAGAGAGAGAGAGAGAGAGAGAGAGAGAGAGAGAGAGAGAGAGAGAGAGAGAGAGAGAGAGAGAGAGGGGGGGGGGGCTAGGTGTGTGAGAGAGTTGTTGGAGTAGGGAGAAGAGTGGAGTGTGGGGTGGGGTGGGGGTGGGGTGAGGGTGATACTGTGTGCTGTGTTGTGTAAATAAACATGGGGCAGCAGTGTGGAGTAGTGGTTAGGGCTCTGGGCGCTGGACCGGAGGGTCGTGGGTTCAAATCCCGGTGGGGACACTGCTGCTGTACCCTTGAGCAAGGTACTTTACCTAGATTGCTCCAGTAAAAACCCAACTGTATCAATGGGTAATTGTATGTAAAAATAATGTGATATCTTGTAACAATTGTAAGTCGCCCTGGATAAGGGCGTCAGCTAAGAAATAAATAATAATAATAAACATGCGCTTAATCTGAAATTCTGTCTCCCTGAGTCTTATTACCGCCATCCCGCTTCTGACACTATAACGTGGCAGGATGGTGGCCCTGACCAGATGAACTTGGAACACCATTTCCCCAAAGCATCAGTGTCTAATGTGTGCAGTACTAGTCAAATGTTGTAAGATTTTAAAAAACGTTCGCAGTTGGTATCAAATGAGTAAAGTATGGGCTGCAAAAAAAGTTTTCTTTTTTTGTGTGTTAACTGGAGACATGTTTATAAAAGGAAGTAGAGGCAACAAAAAATAGTATAAAAATAAAATGATCCGTAAATCACATACCATGTATCTATAGTTTAACATTTCTGAAATGCTTCATGAAAAGGAAAGCTGAAATTGTAGAAAACAGACTCAAAACTGCAACTCACACCATTTGTTGTGATAGGAAATCCAAATTTGCATTACTAATTTATGGACTTAAATGCCATTTATTTTACTATATCTTCACATTAACAGTCTGATTTCACTTTCACAAAAATGGTGTAAATAATAATTGGACAAATCCAGATTCTGAATGAATTGGGTGGTTATTTAGGTGCTAAACAACATTTTCAAAACTTCCAGAAACAAATGTTTAGACTTTTATCTTTTTTAGTTTCTACTAGTTCTAAATTGTAGTTACTGTGATTCTTCAGAATTAAATTGTACTTGACATTAAACAATGTCCATCTTGAAACATTCCTTGCTTGACAAAATATTTTCCATTTCCCCCCTTAATTCTGGATAGCTCTGGTACGTTGAAGGAAGTTCAAACACAAGCCCACATGTACAGTATGTGAAACTGGACGTCTTGCTAGACCATCCAAACTGGTGAACATAATTTGGATTTTCTCCACTGCCATGACATCTGAGCCAGTCATAAACAGAGCATCTTCCTTAACGACACATCATCTAGACCTCTGAGGTATTGTTGTAAATATTTGAAGCTCTGGCTTTCAGCTTTGCTTAATGGAGTTGCTTGCAACAGTTTCAGCACTTTTTTTACAGTTGGCATCTTCTCTGTGTACATTTTCTCCACTTCTTGACTGTTTGGGAAAAACCCTTTCAAAATAACTCTGGAGACTTCCGACATTTTATCAAGGGCGTATTTTGGTTTCTGGATAAGTTCTTTGTGGGCAATCTGTAGGAAGACTTGTTTCATGTTTTCCTTTGTTGGAATAGTGGTACACCCCATCCTGTCCAGAAAATCCAACAAGTCATCTGTGTCATCTTCTGTAAGAATGCCTTCAATTGCTGCATCAACCAAATCTCTTTCAGTTTGGCTTATATAGGAAAGAAATGACCCATGCAAAATAGCTGGATTAACAGAGTGTTCTCCATGAATGAGTGCTATTGTGAAAGCTGGGGCAAGCTGTAGTGGGAAGTAACTGTGGTCTGAATATCCCTTGGCTAAAATTCTGCCAACAGCCCTCCATTCTTCTTCTTATTATTATTATTATTTATTTCTTAGCAGACGCCCTTATCCAGGGCGACTTACAATTGTTACAAGATATCGCATTATTTTTACATACAATTACATTCTTTTTTACACATTATTTTTACATACAATTACCCATTTATACAGTTGGGTTTTTACTGGAGCAATCTAGGTAAAGTACCTTGCTCAAGGGTACAGCAGCAGTGTCACCCCACTAGGGATTGAACCCACGACCCTCCGGTCAAGAGTCCAGAGCCCTAACCACTACTCCACACTGCTGCCCACCTATTCTTCTTGCCACCTAGGATATATGGCAGGAACTCTAACATTTTCCCCTTCAGCAACAGAAGCAAAGAATTCTGTCCAAAAGGCAGAATAAGCTTCTCTAGACAGTCCTAAAACATCAGCTCCTGCTTCATCTATGAAGAACATTTTTAGCTGTGCTGAAAGTATATCTGGATTCTTGAAGTGTGCATTCATTTCTTGAAGGAGATTAGATCTATGTAGTCTGATAGTTGTAGTTATGGGCTGGTCTTCAGGAGAAGGGGTCAGTCTTCTTGCAGATGGTGGGACACTATAAGAAACACTGTCCACCTCTACTGAAGATAAATCTAGGTGCACAACACATTGTGAATTCTCTGGAGTGGAATGGGTCATGTTGTGAATTGACTGACTGTAGAGGTGGTGGTGTCTCATATGTGAGAGTGTCAGTCAACTGAGAAGCTACTATGTCCTCAGACACTGGTCCAAACTGTATTTCATACAAGAAACTTTGGTTAACTGGCTCCATGTTGATTGCAGACAATCCTTCTACAACATGAAATGTTGGTTCATGCACAATGGGTTCTTCACTTACAGCATTTGTATTCAGTGCAATTTGTTCCACTATTATTTCTGACCTGTCTTCACTGTGTTCGTTCATGGTCTCTAAAACTGACTCTTGTTCCATGGCTAATGTGGAAAGATTAATTCCCCCATCTTTGGCCTCGCCATGGATTTGAGCTAGGGATTGTCTAGAGTAATTTATGTCTGTAGTTAGATCGATCTGAGGCAAAATATCCTTTTGTGGTTGACTGTCTGAAACGAATGTACTCAGAAATTGGATAGGTTGCCAGGTAAAATCTTAAAATACCCAATTTTAGAGCATTGTACAATTCCCCCACATTTGAACTATCTGGCATTACTGTTTCCTGGAAATCCAGGATGTCATATTTGAAGTCTTCCAAGTAACCTTTCTTGGATTTTCCATTGGGAAAGAACAAATCCTTCACCAACTGTATAAGTGCCTGTTTGTCTGCTGTTTTGGGAACTTCTAACACACGTGTTCCTCCACCATTTCGCTTCCTTACTTGCTTCCCTTCATGCAACCATCCCAATTCAATCCTGCGACTTTCTTTTACTGCATGCCTGTTGCCTTTTAAGTAACATCTTCTTTTACTGTTGTTCTCATAGCCCTCTCCATCCCTTCCAGTGTTCACAACTTCTTTCCCATTGTTATGTAGCATCATTTTGTCTCTGTGCTTCTGCAATAGGTTCTGTTTCTTTGTTTCTGCTTTTTCCTTATATTCTGATTCTCTGCTTTTGCAAAAATTGCGTACTGCAATCCTGTCACCAAAGATCGGGACATATTTGGCCAGACTGTCATCATCCATCAGGCAGATTACTTCTCTGTCAATCTGTAAAGGTAAAAATATTGTTACATATCTACATATAACATAGTAAATAAAATGTGACATTGTTACAATGCTTTGCACAAGAGCCATAGGCCATCACATACTATATATTTAAAATAAATTGATAGTTGGTTGGTATACTATTGAAACAGAGTGTTGCAGAAAATATTCAGACGCATAGATGCTGTAAAAGGTTCACCACTCACTCGGGTTCGTTGCCCCTTTAAAAATAGACCCGGCACACAGAAATGGATTTTAAGCGCTGGTGCGCTATTTTTAATCAACACAAAAATCAAACAAAACACACAAAATAAACACCTAGCTCTGTACAAGCACTAACTAACACACAGGAACACCCTGGCTAACACGGGACAGCTACGCTGTTTCCCCGTCCTTACAAAACACACTGGTTTTATACAGCACTTACTTTTTAGCTCATGACTGCCAGGAAGCAGAGCACACCTTTCTGCCTCCTTCTCCTCAGCAGCCTTGAGCAGACTAGCTGCCTCTCTTAAATACCCTGCACCTGGTTTTAATTTAACAATAGCTACCAGGTGCAGGGGATAATTAATAATAAAACAATTAACAAATCAATGAAACAATCAACCAAAACAATTAAACTAAACAAATGTGCATTCCACACATGTTTTCCACTCATGGAGGCTTTAACCCCCTCCCTGCTGTGTTACAATGCATATTAATATTTAACATTTTAGTAAATGTTTAGTAAATGTTTTGTTATTATATACTGTAGAACCTCCACAAATCACAAAAAAGTATGAAGCATTATTTGAAAAGGTGTTGTTTCTAAAACCATTGTTCTAAGAGCATATTAAACATTTACATGCATTCATGAATGCGTCTAAAAAGTATTTTATCTGCAGCACTTTTTTCAGTAGGGTTTTATGGATGTTAGACCTATGAAATATGTAGAATATAGTTCAACTTTATCTACCCCCCTACTTTTTATTTTGGCGTTCAAATTAAAAAGGAAAAAACATATTATGAAATGCTTCTTGGAATTTCCAAACTGTTTCAGTATTTTTCAGGCACACTTTGACAATAATATTGAATTGAAATTGAAGCAGATTTCTGAAACGCAATTAAAGGAATGTGGATAATTATGCTGACGTTTGTAAATTCCCTTTTAAACAAATATGAGAATTGAAATAAGGGTACATATCCCCTGGCATATAAAAAAAAGACCACTGACCTAAAGAGGCAGTGATCCTGCTGATTTAATATAATATACGTTTAAACCTTTTGACTTATGTTTTAAA
Source organism: Acipenser ruthenus (assembly GCF_902713425.1). Lineage (NCBI taxonomy): Eukaryota > Metazoa > Chordata > Actinopteri > Acipenseriformes > Acipenseridae > Acipenser > Acipenser ruthenus. Next base: position 4,990,061 of record NC_081225.1, on the reverse strand, counting down.
AAAAAAAAAATCAAAAATCAGATAGAGATGTAATCATAATCATTTACTAGTAACCATTAAAACAACACCAAACAAATAAATAAACACTGAGGAACCATACACCATTAATGTCACCATTTATGTATCACTGTAAACATGAAAGAAATACACATAATTGATTCTTGATTTCAATAGTGCAAAACAGCAGAACAGGCCTTAGGTCGTAAAATAATTTATAAAAACCCTTTTTAGGGTTGTAAAGGGTTACATAAAACCAGTTATTTTACATTTTTTTGATGATGTCGGACAGGGTCCGACAATGGACCGGATAGGAATAATTGCAATGGTCCGACATAGGACCGCAAAGGGTTCGGCTGGATTACATTATTAGATAAATTCTGGTTTAAGTTTATTTTAACAATTCCTGCTTTTAAATTGTATATTGTGTTGCTTTATGTTGAATTTATTATATTAGTAGTTAAGCAAAAACTTGGTAAATTAAATTTTAAATAACTTACCTAGTGAAAAGTTAATATAATATAACGACAAGTAGTTTAAATGGGAAGTTTAAATAATATCGTAGAGGTTACTCACTACAATACTTAACATGGTTATATGGAACACGATAGAATGAAAGCGAAAACACTTTACAAAGAAATTCTGCCTATTTGTATTTCTCTGTGCAAATTCCGATGCAATTGAGGTTACATCTGTCAGGCGAGAGGTTCCTTATGGCTATATTCACACATCAAATCATTAAATCTGTTCTGTGTCATTTTTGATAGAAAATATGTTTTTATGCGGCGAAGAGATGAAAAGCACCATTCTGCTGTGCTGTGGTCTCCGCTATTGCACAATACAAGCAGAGCAGATTGTGAACTTCTGTAATTAATAGCCACTGGCACTACAGTCATTGCATTAGAGATGGATCGGATGCTTATCACCTTTTTTAAATTTTGTTTTCCCCTTGCTTCTTCTAAAATGTCAGGCATCATATGCAGCTGTGTGTGCAAGCGGTCAAAATCAAAGTCATTAGAATAGGTTTCCAAAGTTATTGTTGAAAACGTTATGGTTTCTCAATTAATTCAGTTTCCCAGCGTGAGATTTGCTTTAAAATGTATCTTGCATGGTGTTGTGGGGGAGGGGGTTTCTGAAGGGGGCTGAATGGGGACGTCACGGCCATATATTTTTTAGAGCGTTTTTTTTTCAATTTTCATTTACCTGCTTTAGTGGTCGGGCCATGGCCCAGGTGGCCCCCCGGCTCCGCGGCCGCTGAGCCTTTGTGTAAATGGTGTCAAAAAGCCACAGTGCTCAAGCCAGAGACATCAGCTCTTATGAAGTACTGACAGAACAAGGACATAAGAAGAAACAGAAGACACCTCAAGAATTCTAAAGAGAAAGAGGGACACTTCCCAATTCCAGACAAGCCTCATGAACTGTAGGAAACAAGCACTGAGGACGGAGAGAGCAAAGAACATAAGAACATAAGAAAGTTTACAAACGAGGGGAGGCCATTCAGCCCATCTTGCTCGTTTGGTTGTTAGTAACTTATTGATCCCAGAATCTCATCAAGCAGCTTCTTGAAGGATCCCAGGGTGTCAGCTTCAACAACATTGCTGGGGAGTTGGTTCCAGACCCTCACAATTCTCTGTGTAAAAAAGTGCCACCTATTTTCTATTCTGAATGCCCCTTTATCTAATCTCCATTTGTGACCCCTGGTCCTTGTTTCTTTTTTCAGGTCAAAGAAGTCCCCTGGGTTGACATTGTCTATACCTTTTAGGATTTTGAATGTTTGAATCAGATCACCGCGTAGTCTTCTTTGTTCAAGACTGAATAGATTCAATTATTTTAGCCTGTCTGCATACAACATGCCTTTTAAACCCGGGATAATTCTGGTTGCTCTTCCTTACACTCTTTCTAGAGCAGCAATATCCTTTTTCTAACAAGGTGACCAGAACTGAACACAATATTCTAGGTGAGGTCTTACTAATGCATTGTAGAGTTTTAACATTACTTCCCTTGATTTAAATTCAACTCTTCTCACAATATATCCGAGCATCTTGTTAGCCTTTTTTATAGCTTCCCCACATTGTCTAGATGAAGACATTTCTGAGTCAACATAAACTCCTAGGTCTTTTTCATAGATTCCTTCTTCAATTTCAGTATCTCCCATATGATATTTATAATGCACATCTTTATTGCCCGCATGCAATACTTTACACTTTTCTCTATTAAATTTCATTTGCCATGTGTCTGCCCAATTCGGAATGCTGTCTAGATCATTTTGAATGACCTTTGCTGCTGCAACAGTGTTTGCCACTCCTCCTATTTTTGTGTCATCTGCAAATTTAACGAGTTTCCTTACTACACCAGAATCTAAATCATTAATGTAGATTAGGAATAGCAGAGGACCTAATACTGATCCCTGTGGCACACCACTGGTTACCTCACTCCATTTTGAGGTTTCTCATCTAATTAGTACTTTCTGTTTTCTAACTGTTAACCACTCCATAATCCATGTGCATGCATTTCCTTGAATCCCTACTGCGTTCAGTTTGAGAATTAATCTTTTATGCGGGACTTTGTCAAAAGCTTTCTGGAAATCTAAATAGACCATGTCGTAAGCTTTGCAGTTATCCATTTTCAATGTTGCATCCTCAAAAAAGTCAAGTAGGTTAGTTAGACACGATCTCCCTTTCCTAAAACCATGCTGGCTGTCTCCCAGGATATTGTTACCATATAGGTAATTTTCCATTTTGGATCTTATTATAGTTTCCATAAGTTTACATATAATAGAAGTCAGGCTTATTGGTCTGTAGTTACCTGGTTCAGTTTTGTCTCCCTTTTTGTGGATTGGTATTACGTTTGCTATTTTCCAGTCTGTCGGTCCAACCCCTGTGTCAAGAGACTGTTGCATGATCTTGTTTAGCGGTTTGTAAATAACTTCTTTCATTTCTTTGAGTACTATTGGGAGGATCTCATATGGCCCAGGGGATTTGTTTATTTTAAGAGCTCCTAGTCCCTTTAACACTTCTGCCTCTGTTATGCTAAAGTAATTTAAAATTGGATAGGAACAGGTCGACATGTCGGGCATGTTGTCCGTGTCCTCCTTTGTAAAAACCTGTGAAAAGTAATCATTTAATATATTTGTTATTTTTTTTTCTTCATCTATGATTTTGCCATTTGTGTCTCTTAGACATTTAACCTCCTCTTTGAATGTTCTCTTGCTGTTATAATATTGGAAAAACATTTTGGAATTGGTTTTAGCCCCCTTAGCAATATTGATTTCTATCTCTCTCTTGGCCTTTCTAACTTCCTTTTTGACTTGTGTTTGCAGTTCCAAGTACTCTTTCTGTGTACTTTGTTCTTGGTCCCTTTTAAATGCTCTGTAGTGCCTTTTTTCGCTGAATATTTTTTTTAATTGATCTATTAAACCATTTTGGACATTTTGTTTTCGTTTTAGATTTGTCTACTTTTGGGATGTAATTGTTTTGTGCCTCTAGTACTACATTTTTAAAAAACAGCCACCCTTTTTCTGTGGATGTTTTCTCTATTTTACTCAAATCTACTTCTGTTAGTCTCTGTTTCATACCTTCATAGTTTGCTTTTCTAAAATTATAAACCTTAGCTTTAGTCATTACTTTTGGGGTTTTAAAAAATATTTCAAATGAGGCCATGTTGTGGTCTGAGTTTGCCAATGGCTCTCTGACCTCTGTTTTAGTTATTCTGTCTTCATTATTTGAAAAGACTGAATCAAGGCATGCCTCCCCTCTAGTTGGTGCCTTGACAAATTGCGTTAGGAAGCAGTCATTTCTCATTTCCACCATTTCAATTTCGTCCGTCGTGCCCCCCATTGGGTTTTCCCATTTTATACGGGGGAAGTTGAAATCCCCAATTAGTATGGCTTCTCCTTTTCTACACGCATTTCGAATGTCATCGTACAACAGATTATTTTGCTCAGCGTCTGAATTTGGCGGTGGGGCAATGTGCCCCGCCCCTGTGTGCATTTGTGTGTTTTATGTTGTATGTTGCGTGTGTTAATGTTGGTGTATAGAGATTGGTACACGGGATATAAACGGGTTTGTGTTTCACGTGTATTTAAAAATGTAGATTTGTATTTAGGCACGAGGAGGGCACAAATCACTTCACGTGCTGGTTAAATGTAATATGTGAGCACGGGGTTGCATGTAATGAATTCACATGCTGGGATTCAAGTGAATAATTAATTAGTAATTGAATCCCAGCACAACAGTATATATAGACACATTTTCATTCACTCGGGGTTGGGTGTTCGAGAGTGGAGAACGGGAGAGAGAGGAGTAAAAGAAAAGTAAATATAAGTAAATAATAAGTGTTTATGTACTCACCGTGTTTGTTTGTCTCCGTGCACCGTTTGTTAAGTGTCTGTTCATTTTTGTTTACCTGTTTATTTTGGCCGCAAGTGCTGTGTCCTGTTTTTGTATTCTCTTATTTTGTTTATTAAATGCTGAGCACAACCAAGTGCTCAGCTTCAGCAACCTCACTGTCTCTGTGTATTACTTCCTGTTTCTGGTCTGACGCCACCCACTCCGGCTGTCTTTGTGACAGGCGGTCTATAGCATGCTCCTATTATTATACCCTTTGAATTTTTGTCCATTATTCTGACCCATATTGATTCTGCATTGTTTTCTTTGTCCTGATTTAACACCTGGGCTTCAAGACTATTTCTTATGTATAGCGCTACCCCTCCGCCTCTTCTGTCCTGCCTGTCTTTCCTATACAGTGTGTACCCACTAATATTATATTCGTCTCCATCACTCTCAGACAACCAAGTTTCTGTAACACATATCACATCGTAGTTACTTGTTAGTGCAGTAGCTTCAAGTTCTAACATTTTGTTTCTGAGACTTCTAGCATTAAGATAAATACATTTAATAGTTGTCTTACCTGAGTTGTTGCCCGTGTTTTGATGTGGTCTCCTTTCTGTTGTTTTTGTTTTCTCCCCCCTTCCTTTCTAATTTAAATGCTTCTGGACCTCCTCAAGGATCCTTTCTCCGAGTAGATTGGTTCCCTTTCTGTTTAAGTACAGTCCGTCCTACCTGTATAGATAGTCCTTGTTGTAGAATGTGCTCCAAGCCTTCCTGTGTGCACCACGATTTCAGCCATGCATTTTGATTTTGTATTTCCAGCTGTCCATATGGTCCTTTGCAAGGTGCCGGCAGTATCCCAGAAAATACCACCGTTTTGGTCTTGTCTTTTAATTTCCTTCCTAGCTCTCTGAATTTGTTTTGCAGGGATCTTGGCCTGTCTCTCCCAATGTTGTTTGTACCGATGTGGACGACTACTATCGGGTCGTCTCCTGTTCGTTCTAGGAGCCTGTCCACATTCTCAGTGATGTGCTTGACAGAGGCTCCTGGAAGGCAGCACACTGTTGTAGTAAGGGGGTCCAAACTGTGAACTGAACTTTCTGAGGAGTGGCAAACACTGTTGCAGCAGCAAAGGTCATTCAAAATGATCTAGACAGCATTCAGAACTGGGCAGACACATGGCAAATTAAATTTTAATATTAAATTTTAATAGAGAAAAGTGTAAAGTATTGCATGCAGGCAATAAAAATGTGCATTGTAAATATCATATGGGAGATACTGAAATTGAAGAAGGGAACTATGAAAAAGACTTAGGAGTTTATGCATTCAGAACAGAAAATAGGAGGCACTTTTTTATACAGAGAATTGTGGGAATCTGTAACCAACTACCCAGTAATGTTGTTGAAGCTGACACCCTGGGATCCTTCAAGAAGCTACTTGATTCTGGGATCAACAACCTACTAACAACCAAACAAGCAAGATCGGCCGAATGGCCTCATCTCATTTGTAACCTTTCTTATGTTCTTAAGTTAGGTAAGGTAGTCCGAGTGCTATGAAACCAGCTGTATGACAGAATCTATTTAATCCTCTCAGGATTGCCAATAACCCCTTAAGTATTTCACACATACACAGGAGGACAAAGAGAAACGGGACATGTCATACATTTTCCATTTAGGCAATTAACCTGTTATTACATTCATCAACCTTAACATTTACTGCTCCACCTAAACAGAGCAACACTAGAATGAGGCTCCTATGTGGTGAATGTTGGGTGGGGTTGAAGCTCTGCTTATGAGTGTTTTGTAACTGGCTCCTGGCACACTGCCTACATACTGAGGACAGGAATTTATTTTTTGAGGAAAGGCATTGGCTGAAATCCATTTTAATCCAGCTGTTTCCAAGGGAGGAGAAATCAAAACATTAACTGTGCTGTCTGATGTGGGTTTTTTAAAACAACCAAACAAAAAGGGATCTAAAACAAGGCTCTTTGTGTTCCAGCCAGAGTCATTGTTTAGTCTTTTAGCTTTATAGCCACATTTTTATTTACATTGCACTCGGAATAACACATTTATTAATGTATTTATTTTGGTTAGCTTTTGACGATGCCACAGAATGGCACAGGACCAAAAGTTACAAAGGTAAAAGCAAACAGAACATAGAATTGCGGGGATGGTCTTTGCCCTTCTGAGGCTGGTAGCTTACTGTCTTACGCTCTCAAACTCCTGGATCTATAGAGGCAATTGACTTGGTTGTGGGATCGGAGGACACCCACTGACTTTCAGTTCTTCTGAGCTGTTGTAGGTAATTGCTGCGATGAGGGAAACTGAACAAGGACATACAGCATTTATACATTACAAAACAAATGTCAGGGATTCAATATGCTTAACAAATTAATCAGTGAGGGACGTTAACATCAGTGGTATGGGCATTGCCCACGCTGGGGAAAGCACTCCCAGCATAGTTTACAAATATACAAATACCCAGGGTTGCTGCCTTAGATGGCAATAACCTCACTAATGGTTTTGGGGTGAGCAGGAGAGGTCATGGGCCCAAATCAAAATGTTCCCAATGTGTTCTAATGGGAAATGTATAGCCTTCTCCAGCCTAGTTAAAAAAAAACCTAACGCTTAATGGTGTAGTCTGTAAGGTATTAGATCAATCCCTCACACTACTCCAGCTGTTTTTACTGCTGTTGTACTTTTCCTATGGACACATTTTATTGTGGGACAGGTGCTGAACGACATCCAAACCTGACAGTTGTATTGACCACAAACCTGACAGACTTCAAAAGAGCAAATCCTGCTTGGAGCTGTGGTCTCAGATTGGCCATGAAGCAGCAAATTGATTTAGAAACTCACTTACAAGGCTATCCATGGTTACGCCCTGCCTATTTGCTTTAGTTACTTATTTCCTACAAACCAGCTCAAACTTTGATTTAGTCTGTCAGTATTTTTAATTCTAAGCTTAAAATATATATATTTGATTTGGCCTTTAACTACTGAGCAAAAGGACTGCAGAATAAAATGTATTGGTAATCATATGAAACAAAATGTGTTGGTGCTGTTAAACCAGTTTGCTGCAGGTTACTTTGGCATAAGTAGAGTTGCTAAGGTAAATTAAGCAAAGCAATAGTTCTGGCAGGGAACTCACTTTAACCTTAGTTCAAATCATGTAAATATCAAGCATATGTTAGGCGCTTTCAATACCAGACTAAATCATCAATCGAATAGCTGGTTTCTTATTCATCCCTCCATAAACAATATGCCCAATGATCGGCAAGGAAAGGATTTCTATTTGACCTCAATCCACTACGTCCCCACTGTGTGCCAGAGTTTGCTTCCATACAGCTCCTTCAGTGAGTCCATCCACTGTTGTTGTCACTTTCTGGAACTTGCCATGCCAGTGATCCCCATCAATGATAACAGTGCCATCCTTTCAACAATTTTGGATTTAAAACATTCCGTGGAACAAATGGACAATCGATCAAAAACAAATCTTTACTGCCATCTGTGAAGGCTCCAGGTCCGTCATGGATGTCGCCCCCATCTACACCTTCGCAGCATCAGCTCCTGCTCCATCCACTGGGTTTCCTTCATCCTTCCAGCTGCCGCAGTTCTGCCCGTGTGTGAAAGGCTGGTTACCGGAAGGCGGGAGACTCAGAGACAGACAGCTGCAGTTAAATTGCGGAGCCGTGCATTTATTTACAAAAAATAAACAAAAACACAAGAAAAAATAAACAAGATACAAGGACCAAAATAAAAGGGTTAAACATAACCCACAAATCAAAACACAACAAAACAAAACACAATACAACAAAACAAAACACAACAACTCAAAAACAACAACTCAAACCCCCAAGCACTGCTATCACAGGGTATCTTGCTTGCTTTGTTCAGGCTGGACATTAGTTTTCACTGAACTCTCCTTTCAAACCCCTCTCCCCAAACAAAGTATTCAGTTCCTTTTTTATACATGTGACCATTCCTAATTAGCACAATTATCAAATCTGGGCATGACCATGTTTTACACATAGATTTTGGCAGGGATGGAATTATCCCCATCCCCGCTGAACAAATTCAAAATAATAGACCTTCATTTATACATACAGCCAAACAAAACACTATTTTAGGCAGGTAAAGAGATCAATTTAGTTTCCATTTTGCGTTCTGCATCTGCTGACTTTATTGACTGTGATTGTGTTGATTTATGAGTTATTTTAAAAAAACAGTGACTCAAAAAACCGAACTCTGGATGAAGTCATTGCTGCTTTTGTGGCATACTGGGACATATGCAGCTTGTGGAGAAAATCAGATTCCGCTCCCGACAGTGTTAAAATGCAGGCTTCCCTACCGCAAGAGAAATTACCGTGCATCCACTTGTTTATGAAAGTATACCTTGCTGCAAAAAAATGACAAAACGTTAGCTAGATTAAGGCTGCCACTCAGATATAAAGCTTTGGTCTCTATTTCGTAAATTCCTCTCCTATGCAATTTTACACATAGAAGGGCACTCCGGCAGTTGTGCTGGCAGCAGCGTGGGGCACTCCGGCAGTGGCACTGGCAGTGGCGCTGGCGTTGGACCCTCTGGACGTGGATTTGTGGCTGGCTTTCGGCATGGCCGGGCGGTTGCCCTGCTGACTCTGGAACCAGTGGAAGCTCCTCCCCTTCCGGCTCTGGAAACAATAGCGGCTCCTCCTCCTTTTTCATTAGAGAAGGTAGAGGCTCCTCCCCTTCTGGCTCTGGAGACAGCAGCTGCTCCTCCCCATTTTGAACTGGCGATGACAACGGTTCCTCCACTTCCAGCTCTGGAGATGATAGCAGTTCCTCCCCCTTTGACGCTAGAGATGGCAAATGCTCCTCCTCTTTTGGCTCTGGGGACAGCGGGGGCTTCCGGGAATGGCCGCACCTCCCCTTCTTCCTCTTTCGGGCAGGTCGTTCCTTATTCTCGGGCGTTCAGGCAGGTAGCTCCTGATCCTGTTAGGAGACACCAACCATTGTCCTCGAGGCATTCGATGAAGGCGTCTAATCCACCGTCCCATGGGGCTTGGAAGGCAGAGAGACTGGTCTTCCACTGTCGCTCGGGCGGCTGGGGTTGCCTTTGTCCCCCCCCCTATATTCTTCAGGGGGTTGGCAGCTTTTACCAGGGGGTGCTGCAACGATGTCTTCTCCCCCTCAGATGCCAGTGGTTTTTCCCTCTTTGGCAGTGGAGACGGCAGTGGCTGTAGGGCGACCAGACGAAACCAATCAGTTGCATCCCTAACCTCTCCCTTTCCATAGCCCTCCATAAAGCCAGGGTCTTCATATGGGCACAGTATGGTGCCCAAACTCCATACAGGCCCCGCAAAGTGGAGTGCCTTGCTGCCCACTGCACTGCCCTGCCCACCAGACCTTTTTTTTTTTAAACTGCAGTCCAGTATCTAGGGGGCCACCCACCCTGACTCCACATGTGACAGGATAGCATGACATCCTAAGCTGTTACCAGCAGGAAGAGAGACTCAGAGACAAGAAAGCTGTAGTTGATGCGAGTTGGGGCACGTTTATTAAACATAAAACAAAACACCGGAACAAACAAACTAGGCACGAGAACCAAAATAAAGATTACAATAATCAATCAATCAATCAATCAATCTTTATTTTATATAGCACCTTTCATAGTGGACCACCATCACAAAGCACTTTACAAGATGCAGTAACAAGAAAATCCATAATACTTTAAATACAGAGAAATGCATAATACAACACAGTAAAACAAAAAAAAGCATAATACATTAAATACAGTGAAAAATGCATAATACATGATAGTAGCATAATACATGAAATAGTAGCAACAACACAGCAGCTAATAGCAGATAGATTAATGTTGTTGAAGCTGACACCCTGGGATCCTTCAAGAAGCTGCTTGATGAGATTCTGGGATCAATAAGCTACTAACAACCAAAGGAGCAAGATGGACTGAATGGCCTCCTCTCGTTTGTAAACTTTCTTATGTTCTTACCAGCGGTGCACTTTTGCTTGGGTCCAGAGTCAGAGGACCTCAGCTTGCGGGCTGGGACACAGCAGGTCAGCAAATTGAGGCGGTACTCCAGACCTGTATGAAGAAGGGCATTTAAGTGAGCAGGAGAGTTTTGAAAATAATCCTGAACTTTACAGGTAGCCAGTGCAGCTGAGCAAGACGGGGGGTGATGTGATCACAATTTTTTACATCTGGTAAGGATCCTGGCATCTGGCCTGACGTCACCACTCAGTCATCCCTGTCACCCGTGGTGGCAGAGTGGGATCTCCGGGGTCTCCTGGACTCAGGCCAGAACAGGTACTGAAAGATTATTATTATTTATTCTTTTTTTTGGAAAGAGGAAAGAAGATTGGAAAAAAGCAGCGGCAGAAGCAGCAGCAGCACGGAGCTGGTCGCAAGTCCCATCGCGTCTCTGCCCCAGTGGAGGTCTGCCTAACTTGCTTGAGGGGGGAGGAGTAGTGCTTTGAAGTTGGCAAGGTCAGGCACTTGTTGACTACTACCCAACTACTACCACCCCCCACCTCAAGAAGAGGAGGTGGAACCAGAGCCACAGCCACAGGAGGAGGTTAGATGGGATGCCCTCCTCCACAGCATGGGCGGGCAATACTGTTGCTGCATCTGTGGGGAGTGGGGGTATTTCCCAGTTAACTGCCCCCTCACAGAAGAAGCGGGGTACAGCAGCTGCCGGGAGAAGCCCCTGCCACCTTCATAGCCAGAGGGGGAGGAGCCACTCCCGCCTTCACAGCCAGAGGTGGAGCAGGCCCTGCTGCCTTCACAGCCAGAAGGGGAGAGGCCTCTGCCTCCACCACTACCAGAGGGAGAAGTGGAGCTCCTGCTGCCTCCTTCATGGCCAGGCGCTCCTGCTGTCGCCTCCGAGGGTCCGCTGCCGCCGTCGCTTCCAGAGGGTCCACTGCCGCCATTGCCTCCTGAGGGTCCACTTCTGCCGCCATCGCCTGCACGTCACAGCCCAGGGATGCCACGCCTGCTCCGCTCAGGGATGCCACTTCTGGATTGCCTGGGGTTGCTGATGGTCCTGCTTCGTCTGGGGTACCTGAAGGTCCTGCTTCGCCTGGGATAGCTGACGGTCATGCTTCGCCTGGGATCGCTGACGGTCCTGCTTCGCCTGGGGTCGCTGACAGTCCTGCTTCGCCTGAGGTCGCTGACGGTCCTGCTTCGCCTGGGGTCGCTGCTAGCTCTGCTTCGCCTGAGATTGCTGCTGGCTCTGCTTTGCCTGGGGTCGCTGCCAGCCCTGCATTGCAGCAGGAAATACTGTGGCTGGAGCCCCACAAAGGGGAGCTGCTGGCCACGAAGATGGGGGGGAGGTCAGGAGACCAGCTCCTCTTGCAGCAGTTTCGTTCCCGGAGATCGTGTGGCTGGAGCCCCGGAAGAGGGAGGTGCCAGCCACGAAGAAAGGGGGGGAGGTCAGAAGATCACCTCCACCACAGCCCTGACCACAACCCCTGTGCCACAGCCCGGCGCCTGGAGGTTGGATCCCTCAGCCTGGACTCCCAGACACCCAGGCTCCATGTCTGGTCCTTTGGTCGCTGGGCCTGATTCCCAGGTCGCGGCACCACCAGGCACAGGAGGTCATCTGGTCTCCTGCTCCGCTCCCCCTGGTTGACCAGATGTCACTGCACGGTCGCCTGGGCTCGCACCTCTGCCTGGGGCTGCAGCTGACTGCTCACCTGCCTGAGCTCCCGAGGCCCCATCCTCTATGCCTGGGTCCCCTGTCACCAGGTCTCGGTTCCGCCAGGACGGCGCCAGACTGTGGACTAACCCTCCCTCAAGGATGGGAGGGTAAGGACAGTAGGGGACTTGAGGGAGGGTGGATGGCTTTTAAGGGAGGGAGGAGGTGGCCATAGGGCTATGTGTGCTACACACAAGGGGGGGATATGTAACAGGGCGGTAGAAAGCCCTGCACATGAACAGGGGGCAGTGCAAAGCCCTGCTGAATTAAAATGTATTTGTTTATTTTAGAACAGGGTCCACTCCGCCCCTGTGTAGCTTATTATTTGGTGTTTGTAGCCGTGTTATTGTTTGTGTATTTATTTAAATATATATGACAGCGAAAAGTCGTGTTGTTATTGTTTTACAGTGTGGATGGGAAGCTTCATCCTCATTAAAAACCTTGTGTAGAAGGTGGCCATCTCCAGAATTAAGTGATTAAATAGTTGCTAATTGGGAGATGGTCACCTTGATAAAAGCCTGCAGTTCTGTATGCTCAGGGTGGGTGTTTGGAGGAGCGAGAGCAGGAGGAGAAAGGAGAAAGGAAATTAAAAATCAAAAATCATACAGGATCAGGGACAGTGTTTGCCCAGCCTGACCTGTATTGGGTAGTTTGTTTTGTGTTCGAGATTTTGTTTTGTATACCTGTTTTATTTGGCTCTGTAAGCAAATGTGTGTGTTTTTGTTAAAACCTTTTATTTCTTTGTTGTTTAAATAAACGGCGCCAGCGCCTTTGCACCGCAGTACTGCCTTTGTTATGGTTCCTGCATCTGGCCTGACGTCACCACTCAATCATCCTTGTCACAATAACTTATTCAAACAGTATAATAAAAATATATATACATATACACACAAATGCATACATAGATAAATATACAGTACACCCTTGCTATAATGCCATTCATTATAACAAACCTTCAGCTATAACTAACCTGGCCCTGGACACCCAATAAAAAATAAAAAAAAACATAATATAAACAAACACTGTCAACATCCCGGTCCATACGCACGGGATGCCACGTCCACAGTGAAACCTTTTGTCTTAATAAGAGGTGTGCACTGTGTAACTGCCTTTGAAACGAAAATCATTTTATGTTGCAACAAAGCTGGAACCTATATTGATCGTTTGAAAAAAGTAGTAACTCAGGCATATTAGAAAGTTTACAAACAAGAGGAGGCCATTCAGCCCATCTTGCTCGTTTGGTTGTTAGGAGCTTATTGATCCCAGAATCTCATCAAGCAGCTTCTTGAAGGATCCCAGGGTGTCAGCTTCAACAACATTACTGGGAAGTTGGTTCCAAACCCTCACAATTCTCTGTGTAAAAAAGTGCCTCCTATTTTCTGTTTTGAATGCCCCTTTATTTAATCTCCATTTGTGACCCCTGGTCCTTGTTTCTTTTTACAGGGCAAAAAAGTCCCCTGGGTCGACATTGTCTATACCTTTTAGGATCAGGTCTTACTAATGCATTGTAAAGTTTTAACATTACTTCCCTTGATTTAAATTCAACACTTCTCACAATATATCCGAACATCTTGTTGGCCTTTTTTATAGCTTCCCCACATTGTCTAGATGAAGACATTTCTGAGTCAACATAAACTCCTTTTTCATAGATTCCTTCTTCAATTTCAGTATCTCCCATATGATATTTATAATGCACATTTTTATTGCCTGCGTGCAGTACTTTACACTTTTCTCTATTAAATGTCATTTGCCATGTGTCTGCCCAGTTCTGAATGCTGTCTAGATCATTTTGAATGACCTTTGCTGCTGCAACAGTGTTTGCCACTCCTCCTATTTTTGTGTCGTCTGCAAATTTAACAAGTTTTCTTACTATACCAGAATCTAAATCATTAATGTAGATTAGGAATAGCAGATTAGTAATAGCAGAATAGCAGAATATCTCAGAACAGTGTAGTTCTGTTATTCCTAGTGTAGATTAGGAATAACAGAATATCTCTGTTGTGAATATATATCTGTTTTTTGGATTGTTCAGCAACCATGCAGCAAAGCAAAATTGATTAAAGAAAAACAACAATGAGGATCTGATTAACTTTTCACGTCAAACTTTTCATGTCAGGTTAATTTGGAATAAAATCTCAGTTTGGGATTCTTCCATGTTGGATTAAGATTTGGTGCACTTTGAAACGATTCAAGTCAGATTGATTTTGAATAAAAGTGCCTTTTAAACCAGGAATAATTCTGGTCGTTCTTCTTTTCACTCTTTCTAGGGCAGTGTGACAGGGATGGCGTTGTGGTGACGTCAGGCCAGAAGCAGGAAGGAAAGACTGACACCAGGTACTGCAATTCAAAAAGACGCTGTGCGCCATTTATTATAAAACAAAAACAAAAATATTTAAACACAAACACTTTGCTCACAGAGCAAAAATAAAGGTTTAAACAAAACAAAATCAGGAACACAAAATTATCTTAAAGGTCCGGCTGGGCAGTAGCCTTCACGGTTCCGTTATGTTTCAGAAGTCTCAAAACAAAATGTTAGAACTTGAAGCTACTGCACTAACAAGTAACTACGAAGTGATAGGGGTTACAGAAACTTGATGTCTGAGAGTGATGGAGACAAATATAATATTAGTGGGTACACACTATATAGGAAAGACAGGCAGGACAGAAGAGGCAGAGGGGTAACGCTATACATAAGAAACAGTCTTGAAGCCCAGGTGGTAAATCTGGACAAAGAAAACAATGCTAAATTAATATGGGTCAGAATAATGGACAAAAAATCAAAGGGCATAATAATAGGACCATGCTATAGACCTCCAAATTCAGATGCTGAGAAAAATAATCTGTTATACAATGACATTAGAAATGCGTGCAGAAAAGGAGAAGTCATACTAATGGGGGATTTCAACTTCCCCCATATAAATGGGAGAACCTGGTGGGGAGCACAACTGACGAAATTGAAATGGTGGAAATGACAAATGACTGCTTCCTAACGCAATTTGTCAAGTCACCGACTAGAGGGGAGGCATGCCTTGATTTAGTCTTTTCAAATAATGAAGACAGAATAACTAAAACAGAGGTCAGAGAGCCATTGGCAAATTCAGACCACAACATGGTCTATTTTGAAGTGTTTTTTAAAATCCCAAAAGTAATGACTAAAGCTAAGGTTTACAATTTTAAAAAAGCAAACTGTGAAGGTATGAAACAGAGACTAACAGAAGTGGATTGGAGTAAAATAGAGAAAACATCCACAGAAAAAGGATGGCTGTTTTTTAAAAATGTAGTACTAGAGGAGCAAAACAATTACATCGCCAAAAGTAGACAAATCTAAATCTAAAACAAAATGGCCAAAATGGTTTAATAGATCAATTTTAAAAAATATTCAGTGAAAAAAGGCACTTTACAGAGCATTTAAAAGGGACAAAAAACAAAGTACACAGAAAGAGTACATAGATCTGCAAACACAAGTCAAAAATGAAGTTAGAAAGGCCAAGAGAGAGATAGAAATCAATTTTGCTAAGGGGGCTAAAACCAATTCCAAAATGTGTTTCCAATATTATAACAGCAAGAGAACATTCAAAGAGGAGGTTAAATGTCTAAGAGACACAAATGGCAAAATCATAGACGAAGAAAAAAATTGGCAAATATATTAAATGATTGCTTTTCACCAGGTTTTACAAAGGAGGACATGGACAACATGCCCCACATGTCGACCTGTTCCTATCGAGTTTTAAATAACTTTAGCATAACAGAGGCAGAAGTGTTAAAGGGACTAGGAGCTCTTAAAATAAACAAATCCCACAAAAGGAGAGACAAAACCGAACCAGGTAACTACAGACCAATAAGCCTGACTTATGTAAACTTATGGAAACTATAATAAGATCCAAAATGGAAAATTACCTATATGGTAACAGTATCCTGGGAGACAGTCAGCATGGTTTTAGGAAAGGGAGATTGTGTCTAACTACCCTGCTTGACTTTTTTGAGGATGACACATCGACAATGGATAATTGCAAAGCATACGACATGGTTTATTTAGATTTCCAGAAAGGTTTTGAGAAAGTCCCGCATAAAAGATTAATTCTCAAACTGAACGCAGTAGGGATTCAAGGAAATGCATGCACATGGATTTGGGAGTGGTTAACATGTAGAAAACAGAAAGTACTGATTAGAGAAGAAACCTCAAAATGGAGCGAGGTAACCAGTGCTGTACCACAGGGATCAGTATTAGGTCCTCTGCTATTGCTAATCTACATTAATGATTTAGATTCTGGTATAATAAGCAAACTTGTTAAATTTGCAGACGACACAAAAATAGGAGGAGTGGCAAACACTGTTGCAGCAGCAAAGGTCATTCAAAATGATCTAGACAGCATTCAGAACTGGGCAGACACATGGCAAATGACATTTAATAGAGAAAAGTGAAAAGTACTGCACGCAGGCAATAAAAATGTGTATTATAAATATCATATGGGAGATACTGAAACTGAAGAAGGGAACTATGGAAAAGGAGTTTATGTTGACTCAGAAATATCTTCATCTCGACAATGTGGGGAAGCTACAAAAAATGTCAACAAGATGCTCGGATATATTGTGAGAAGTGTTGAATTTAAATCAAGGGAAGTAATGTTAAAACTTTACAATGCATTAGTAAGACCTCACCTAGAATATTGTGTTCAGTTTTGGTCACCTCGTTACAAAAAGGATATTGCTGATCTAGAAAGAGTGCAAAGAAGAGCAACCAGAATTATCGTATGCAGACTAGCTAAAAGGCTAAAAGAATTGAATCTATTCAGTCTTGATCAAAGAAGACTACACAGTGATCTGATTCAAGCATTCAAAATCCTAAAAGGTATAGACAATGTCGACCCAGGGGACTTTTTTGAGGGGGGGGTCACAAATGGAGATTAGCTAAAGGGGCATTCAGAACAGAAAATAGGAGGCACTTTTTTACACAGAGAATTGTGAGGGTCTGGAACCAGCTCCCCAGTAATGTTGTTGCAGCTGACACCCTGGGATCCTTCAAGAAGCTGCTTGATGAGATTCTGGGATCAATAAGCTACTAACAACCAAACGAGCAAGATGGGCTGAATGGCCTCCTCTCGTTTGTAAACTTTCTAATATGCCTGAGTTAGTTGTGTTCTTAGTTTTGTTTTTAAATTTATTTGCTTGCTCTCTCGTCTCGCTCTCGTTCCTCCTCTGAACACTGGCAGAGGACGAGTGACCAACCTCGCCTCTACCAGAACACGTTGAAACAAAAACAAGAACAAACGATGCGGCTACGCCGTCATATATATTTCTCAACAAACAAATACAACAATAATAATAATAAGAAGAAGAACATAAGAACATAAGAAAGTTTACAAACGAGAGATGCCATTTAGCCCATTTTGCTCGTTTGGTTGTTAGTAGCTTATTTATCACAGAATTTCATCAAGCACTTTCTTAATAATAATAATAATAATAATAATAATAATAATAATAATAATAATAATAATAATAATAATAATAATAACTAAAACAAAACAGATACATAATAATAAACTGCACAGGGGCGGAGGGGCACCCCATTCTAAAAATAAATAAACAATATATTTAAACAGGAGAGCTTTCTACCGCCCTGCTACAGGCAGCAATATAATTTTTGTAGCGAGGTGACCAGAACTGAACACAATATTCTAGATGAAGTCTTACTAATGCATTGTAAAGTTTTAACATTAGTTCCCTTTATTTAAATTCAACACTTTTCACAAGGAGGCAGTGTGGTCCAGTGGTCACCGGTTCAAATCCCACCCCTGCCACTGACTGACTCACTGTGTGACCCTGAGCAAGTCAATTAACCTCATTGTGCTCCAGCGAATGAGATGTTAAATCAATATAAATATTTATTGTAAGTGACTCTGCATATAATGCACAGTTCACAGCCTACCTCTGTAAAGTGCTTTGTGATGGTGGTCCACTAATAAGATCTTATTATTATTATATATCCAAGCATTTTGTTGGCCTTTCTTATAGCTTCCCCACATTGTCAGTGTATTCCATATGGTATTTATAATGGACATTTGTATTGCTTGCCTGCAGGACCTTACACTTTTCTCTATTAACTGTCATTTGCCATGTGTCTGCCCAGTTCTGAATATGTCTAGATCATTTTTATGGTGTTTGCCACTCCTCCTATTTTTGTGTGGTCTGCATATTTTTTATTTTATTTATTTTTTTGTGGTTGCCAATTATTTTTATTATTTTCTCCCCAATTTAGTAATGTGCAATTATTTTTTTTAGGCTTAGCCCACCGCTACCACTCCCGTGCTGACTCGAGAGCAGCGAAGACGAACACATGCTGTCCTCCGAAGCGTGTGCCGTCAGCCGACCGCTTTTTTACACACTGCAGACTCACCATGCAGGTACCCAGAGCTACAGCGTCGGAGGACAACGCAGCCCCGGGCAGCTTGCAGGCAAGCCCTCAGGCGCCCGGCCAGACCACAGGGGTCGCTGGTGAGCTGTAAGCTGAGGACACCCTGGCCGACCTAACTCTCCCTCTCCCCCAGGCGACACCCCCTGGAAGCTCCCATCCTCGGTCGGCAAAGGAATAGCCTGGACTCGAACTTGCGACGTCCAGACTATAGAGCGCATCCTGCACTCCACGAGGAGTGCCTTTACTGGATGCGCCACTCGGGAGCCGTCGTCTGCATGTTTAACAAGTTTGCTTACTATACCAGAATCTAAGTCATTAATGTAGATTAGCAAAAGCAGAGGACCTAATACTGATCCCTGTGGTACTCCACTGGTTACCTTGCTCCATTTTGAGGTTTCTCCTCTAATCAGTACTTCCTGTTTTCTACATGTTAACCACTTCCTAATTCATGTGTATGGATTTCCTTGAATCCCTACTGTGTTCAGTTTTAGAATTCATCTTTTATGCAGGCCTTTGTCAAAAGATTTCTGGAAATCTAATGCTTTGCAATTACCCATTGTCGAAGTTGTATCCTCAAAACAATCAAGCAGGTGAGTTAGACACGATCTCCCTTTCCTAAAACCATGCTGACTGTCTCCCAGGATACTGTTACCATATAGGTAATTTTCCATTTTGGATCTTATTATAGTTTCCATAAGTTTACATAAAAGTCAGGCTTATTGGTCTGTAGTTACCTGGTTCGGTTTTGTCTCTCCTTTTGTGGATCAGTTGCAATTCTCCAGTCTGTCGGTACAACTGTTGCATGATCTTAGTTAGTGGTTTGTAAATAACTTATTTAATTTCTTTGAGTACTAGGGAGAATCTCATCCGGCCCAGGCAATTTGTTTATTTTAACCCTTTGCCTGTCAGGCGCATCAGGTCCAATTAATGTTCACACGCGCTGTTTAAAAGTAATTTAATTAATAGCAAAACAGGTTTAAAAGGCACTGCATATCAACAGGACACTCAGTACTGCATCTCCAGCCCCGTCCCACCCCTTGTTCGCTGTATTTATCATATATCTCTTCATAGTAGTGCATACTGTTCAATCATCTCCTGATCACTCGTTTTATAACCAAACTCCTCAATAATGCGATCCAAGTCGTTATTTTATTACTATAACATCTCAAAAAGCTTTGAGCGCTGGATGCAGAAGCAGCTATCTTGTTTGTTTATATCCGTGTTATGTCTGTGGTGAAAGGACTATGCAAATTGTTCAGATCCGCCTCCTTTTTTTTCGGCTTCTCTTGGCTTCTATCAGTTGGCCATTGAAAGCTTTTCTCTGCTTTTTCCGGATTAAAAAAACACTAGACCTGTGATTGAGATCTTTTTGATGATGAACTTGTGAAAAGTAATCATTTAATATATTTGCTATTTTTTCTCTTCATCTATGAGGTTGCTATTTATATCTCTTAGACATGTTACTTCCACCTTGAATGTTCTTTTGCTGTTATAATATTGGAAAAACCTTTTGGAATTGGTTTTAGCCTCCTTGGCAGTGTTTTTTTCTGTCTCTCTCTTGGCCTTTCTAACTTCCTTTTTGACTTGCGCTTGCAGTTTCAAGTACTCTTTCTGTGTACTTTGTTGCTGGTCCCTGCAACGTCCCTATTTTCTCTGAATATTTTTTTGTTAAAAGTTAACCTTTAGGTGGGGTTCAGGGGACAGGAGGTAGGGCTCCAGCTCCTTTCTCAGTTTGTGTCAATTCAATTGCCAATCATATATAAACCCTGAGCACTACCCATTCTGTGTCTGTGTTTGAGTTTTTTGTACCTGTACACTAACTCAGTAAGACCCATATCATTATTTGAATTTTGGTTCTTAATTAAAATCAAGATGTTAAACTTACCACATTATTTCTTGTCATTGGAGTCAGAAGACTTGGAAGAAGAGTTTATTCCACAGGCTACTACGTCTGTCACTTCTGTCCACATTCCATCTGGAAGATCAAGGGGTTCTCCCCAGCTTTCCACCCCCCGGACCTATACCTCTCTACTCGGATCCTCCAGCTGTACCATCTGCCGCTCCAGCCACTGCTAACCCATCTTCTGCAGCCCAGCCACAGAGATGCAAGCGAAATCAACCTTGGGAATCCTCTCCAGCTCGGCTGTATTTCAAAGACTGGTCAGTTGATAAATTCCTGAAAACTCTATTTAAAAGAGGTATTCCGATTCCAGCAGAGAGTGACCACAAATCCATGTTTATTCTATACTGCAACAGCATTTCAGCCAAACCCATCTTTCCTCCTCAGCCCACAGCCCAGCGTTTTAGGAATCCATGCCCCCCTGCATCCTTGCAGCAAACGACCCCATCAACCAGCTCAGCTCCTCAGCAGCCAGCAGCCTTAACCACTCCAGCTCCTCAGTGACCAGCCGTCCAAGATCCGCTGTACAATCTACATCAGGAAATTCTCAAGGACATTAAACAACTCATTCTACCTGTCGTCAATGCCATTTCGGATTTCAGCACCAGCCTGGCAAATCTGGATGGGTGAGTTTCTCATATGGAAGCTAATTTGTCCGTCCCTTCAGCCACCATTTCTTTCATTACTGCAGCAGCCGCTGCAAGCTCTACTGCATCCGTCACTTCCACCGTTCCAGCAACTCCCGACCCCACAGTCGACCTGCCAATCTACAGCTTGATTTCTGCTTCATCTGTTCACAGGCACTCCCTATCTCCTGAGACGCAGTATCATTGAAGGTAAAGATGTTCATTTAGTTTCCATTCTTATTAGCACTGCGTAATTTTTAGATTACAGTGTTGTTGACTTTCTGTGACACTGAAATCCAGGGACCCTAGACTTCTTAAAAATCTTACACTGTGAGAATTTGTGCTGGCTTTCCCTGTGTATAGAGATGTACTGTGTGAATCATATCCCAACCGTCGGCAAGAACTGGACTCCTATATGTTCAATATAGTAGAGCTGTTTGTACGGAGGGACAATGTTTTACGAATACCACAAATCATTTTCAGCTAAAGCAGCCACGATTCTTGCCATGGATAATATCATCATCGACTGGTCCCAATCCGATCCAAATCTTTTCAATAGAATTTTCAGTGGGCTCAGAGCAAATGCTTGTACCCAGGGCCGGATTAACGGGGGCTTTAGGGGCTGCAGCCCAGGGTCTCAGATTTTGAGGTGCCTCAAAAATATATATAATTTATAATGCAATATCTTAAAAATGAATAAGTAGCGTGTGACTATAGATCGGAACAATAGGGCTGTTTTATCAAGTCGTATTGCATTGGAGGAGCAGCAACTGCCTGATCATATGACTTGACCTGCGATCAAGTCACGTGCCACTTTTATCAGGTGTGCTGCGGCGCTAACGTGACGCAGATCAGAACCTGTAAATGTCTGACAAAGCAGCACCTAGGAAGTATGAGAGCGACACTGAAAAGCAGAAACAGAAAAGGTACAGCGTCATCGCAAGGAAGATATGTTAAACAAAACACCAACGCTGACACGCTATTTTAATAAAATACCAACAAAAGTATGTGAAGGTACCAGTACTTCGGAAAATACATTGGAGAGAAATCAACAGGAGGAAACAACCTAACTTTATATGGATTACAGTGGGGCAATCTCCATTGAAAAATAAAAATAAGTCTCACTTTTTTCTCACTCTATTTAGGTAATAGTTTCGGGTTGTGTCTGTTTCCATGTAGACCAAATGCAAATAAACTAATTCATGTTAAAATACCGGAGACAGTATGTTTGTGTCTGAGTTCCAATTTTTAATTTAGTTCCAATTTAGCTTCGTGCTACTTACTGATATCATAGAGCTGTCTTAAACCGGGTTTCCATGGAGTTTTTAGGTTGTCTTAATACAGCCTGTCTCATTGGTCCCAAAAAAACAAAACAATAATAAAAATACGTCGTTCTTGTGTGTGCAGCTCTGCTGATTCTGCTGACACAATAATAAAAAAACAACAACATGGACTCCCGAGTGGCGCATCCAGTAAAGGCGTTCCACGTGGAGTGCAGGATGCGCTCTATAGTCTAGACGTCGCGAGTTCGAGTCCAGGCTATTCCTTTGCCAACCGACGACGGGAGCTTCAAGGGGGGCGGCGCTCAATTGGCTGAGCGCCGCCTATGGGGAGTTAGGGTTAGGTCGGCTAGGGTGTCGTTGGCTCACCGCGCACCAGCGACCCCTGAAGTCTGATCGGGTGCCTGCGGGCTTGCCTGTAAGCTGCCTGAGAGCTGTGTTGTCTTTCAACGCTGTAGCTCTTGGGTGGCTGCATGGTGAGTCCGCAGTGTGAAAAAAAGCGGTCGGCTGACGGTACATGCTTCGGAGGACAGCATGTGTTCGTCTTTGCCCTCCTGAGTCAGCACAGGGGTGGTAGCGGTGAGCTGAGCCTAAAAATAATTGGCCATTTCCAAATTAAGGAGAAAATAATAAAAAATAATTGGCAACGACTAAATTAAATAAAAAAAAACATAAGAAAGCACTGTGTACTGTCCTTGTATTATTTGCTAAATATTTTTGGCTGCATATATATTTATTGTAAACCTATTATACACATACATATTCTTAAGAGATAAGACAACACATTTCCAGATAACTTACTATTACAACAAAAGAGTCTGCACTTTGCATTTCCCATTTTGTATTTGAAACTGCCAGTAACTAACGCTGTGGCCAATGCTCATTTTCAAAACTGGCACTAATGCTAACATTCAGCTCTGCAAACTTGATTCTCCTTTATGCCCCTATTCAGCAATATCTCGCTACCTGTCTAGTCGTCGCCCAGATATCCTTCTGATCCTTTATTAACATTGTGTAGTTACAAGAAGCTGGTTTTCGTCCCACCTGTCCTCTCTCATATCTAAAGCAAGTCTGCCCCCGCAGCTCTACACTCCCCATTCTTTTCATATAGGCGCAGCTACCTCCGCAGCCAAAGTTAACATCAATCAACATATGATTAAAAGAATGGGGCGCTGGATATCCTCTGCAGTAGAAACCTACATCCACTCCTCTCTCTCTCAGACATTTCCACAGTTCAACAGAATATTGCTAGTATGCCCGGCGTGGGGATTATCTCTCTGCCTGGGCCACCAGAGATTTCCCTCCCAAAAAAGGTTTCTACTGAGTAGTAGATCACACATCGTCTAAAAAAGAAAAGGAGAAAAAGAAGGAAGAAAAAAGAAAAGACAGAGAGGAAAGAAAAACTTATTACAGCTAAAAGAGGAGCCAATTGTGAGGGTAGAAGTATTAGAGTGTGAATTTTATCTATGGAACTGTGATGGGGTACACCCCACCCCTATGTGTATATGTATTATTTTGTTTTTGTATTTGTTGTATTATTATTATTTAAATGTACTGTTTTTTCTATTTAAAAAAGCCATTTTTATTGTTATTATTGTTTACAGCCTGGATGGGGTTAAAATGCCCCATTCAGATAAAATTGTGAGAATGCGTGGTCAACAGCGAGTGATTATTGACAAACTGTCTGTTGACCACGCAGATGAGAAACCCTGTGCCGAATGTGGCAGAGGGATAAACTAGGTAAGTAATAGCCATTTAATCTCTCAGGCACAATATAAAAACAAGCAGCTTTGGCTGAAAAAGGTTTTGAGTATGTTCAGAGAAGGAACGTTAAAATAACTAAATTAGAGCAAATATTAAACATGTTTCTAAGAGTAGTGAAAGAAAACAGGAGGGTCAGGTGTAAACTTAAGAACATAAGAACATAAGAAAGTTTACAAACGAGAGGAGGCCATTCAGCCCATCTTGCTCGTTTGGTTGAACTTGGACCAAAAAAACATACAGAATGAGCACTGTCTTGTCTAGTTTGGCAAAAGCTGTTTTTACAACAGGTCTTTAAAGAAATGGCCACAAAAATTGACTCCAATTCCTCTGCCTTCCAAAAACTGCACTGCAGTGCATAAACTATTGCCAGAAACAATGAGAAATTTGGCAACTGCCTTTTCAGCTAAACCCTGAAATCAGCGGTAGAGTTGTCCTTTGTGTGCTGAATGTGTGCTGAAAGCACGGACCAATGTGACACGAGTCAACTTATTATTTACCATTGTTTTTTTAACCTGAAATATCTGAAGGCTGTAATGCAAAAAATATAAGTGCAGCCATATTCAGTTGTTTGGAAAATCCAGTACATAAAATGGTGTGGTTTAAATCAGACGATGCATCAGTAATGCTATCACAGCATTATGAGGTATGTTTATTTATATTATAATTAAATATACGTAATAATAACAGACAAAATATATGATCATGTCCTTGTGAGATCAGTATTTTGTAAGGTGTCCTTCATGTAACATAACTGTGCTGACCCCTGCATATGATATGTGTTATTTAAGTTGAATTACCGCAATTATATCTGTGGAAAAAAGTTTTCCAGCACCCCACAGAATTAACCAATGTTGCTTCATAAAATCCAATATAACCTGTTGAATATAAGAAAGTTTACATCTTGCTAGTTTGGTTGTTAGTAGCTTATTGGTCCAAGAATCATATCAAGCAGCTTCTTGAAGGATCCCAGGGTGTCAGCTTCAACAACATTACTGGGGAGTTGGTTCCAGACCCTCACAATTCTCTGTGTAAAAAAGTGCCTCCTATTTTCTGTTCTGAATGCCCTTTTATCTAATCTCCATTTGTGACCCCTGGTCCTTGTTTCTTTTTTTCAGGTTGAAAAAGTCCCCTGGGTCGACATTGTCAATACCTTTTAGAATTCTGAATGCTTGAATCAGATCACCGCGTAGTCTTCTTTGTTCAAGACTGAATAGATTCAATTCTTTTAGCCTGTCTGCATACGACATGCCTTTTAAACCCGGGATAATTCTGGTTGCTCTTCTTTGCACTCTTTCTAGAGCAGCAATATCCTTTTTGTAACAAGATGACCAGAACTGAACACAATATTCTAGGTGAGGTCTTACTAATCCATTGTAAAGTTTTAACATTACTTCCCTTGATTTAAATTCAGCACTTTTCACAATATATCCGAGCATCTTGTTGGCCTTTTTTATAGCTTCCCCACATTGTCTAGATGGAGACACAAACTCCTAGGTCTTTTTCATAGATTCCTTCTTCAATTTCAGAATCTCCCATATGATATTTTTAATGCACATTTGTATTGCCTGTGTGTAGTACCTTACACTTTTCTCTATTAAATGTAATTTGCCATGTGTCTGCCCAGTTCTGAATGCTGTCTAGATAATTTTGAATGACCTTTGCTGCTGCAACAGTGTTTGCCACTCCTCCTATTTTTGTATCATCTGCAAATTTAACGAGTTTGCTTACTATACCAGAATCTAAATCATTAATGTAGATTAGGAATAGCAGAGGACCTAATACTGATCCCTGTGGTACACCACTGGTTACCTCGCTCCATTTTGAGGTTTCTCCTCTAATCAGTACTTTCTGTTTTCTACATGTTAACCACTCCCTAATCCATGTGCATGCATTTCCCTGAATCCCTACTGCGTTCAGTTTGAGAATTAATCTTTTATGCAGCACTTTGTCAAAAGCTTTCTGGAAATCGAAATAAAACACATCATATGCTTTGCAATTATCCATTGTCGGTGTTGCATCCTCAAAAAAATCAAGCAGGTTAGTTAGACACGATCTCCCTTTCCTAAAGCCATGCTGACTGTCTCCCAGGATACTGTTACCATATAGGTAATTTTCCATTTTGGATCTTATTATAGTTTCCATAAGTAGAAGTCAGGCTTATTGGTCTGTAGTTACCTGGTTCGGTTTTCTCTCCTTTTTGTGGATCGATATTACGTTTGTAATTCTCCATTGGTATTACGTTTGCAATTGCTCATAGGGGGAGAGGGCTGTCTGTCGTGCACGAGTGCACTTTGTAGTCAAAGTACACGCATTGAATCGGGAATTTAAAATACATAGCCAAAAAGTATAGTGGAGGAATGGCGCCATCTCATTATAAAGGGGAACTGGTGGTGTCTTGTGCTGGCTTTTTAAGAGTCAGTGCAGACCTCATCATTAAGATTTCCCCCTGGGGCATCAACATTTTTAAATTTGTAAGCACCCAAGGGTATTCAGTAGTTTTATTATTTCTATTTTATTCTGTATTAATAAATATTGTTGTTACGTTACCACAGTATACTTTGTCTTCTTTTGGGATGATAATCTGTGTATGTGTGTGGCAGGGTGGTCGTGTGGTGACGTCAGGCTCACAGAGCAAAAATAAAACAGTTAAACAAAAACAAAATTTCGAACACAGATAATACGATCAGGCTGGGCAGTAGCCTTCACTAATCCTATACGTTTTTTTTTTTTCTCTCTCGCTCCGCTCGCTCTCGTTCCTCCTCTGACACCCACACCTGGAGTGCACAGAGCTGCAGGTTTATATATCATGGCCGAGGGGTTTAACTGGCTAGTAATTATTCTATTACCCCTTGGCTACAATCTGCAAGAGTTTATTAATTATTCCTGGCAGAGGACGAGCACCAGTCTCGCCTCTGCCAGAACACATTTTAAAATAAACAAAACAAACGCACGGCTACGTCATAGAAATACATAATAAATCATAAAACACAAACACAAAATAACACAGGGGCGGAGGGGGAAACCCCGTTCTAAAAATAAATAAACAAATAAATGTACAGGGCTCCTCGCCCTGTTACAATGTGCAACCCCCTTACCAATTTACAAAGAACCTGTGTGTGGCCAAGTTAAACTGACTTCTCATTTAGTTGTCCTGGCTTGACTGGTACTGGCGTAGTCGGACTATAACTGAATTTATATTTAAAAATAACTTGCCCCTTTTGATTTAACTTACTCCGTCATGTGCTACAATAACCCTTACAGGACACTATATAAATGGTATGGTAAATATTCTCAAGTAATCTTGTGTGCAGGGAATTCCCAAGCTGAGCTCACAGCCCTTCATAACATTAGGCATCCTGGCTGAGGACCTTCATGCAATAAATCCGTAGATTTGTGTTGCACAGTATAATGGTTCTGTTAGAAATTAGAAATGTCTGAAATGTAAGAGCTGACCACAAGGCAGTGAGTACAGTCTGAAACAGCACCAACCGTAGCGTGCATGGAAATAAATGTACCCCCCGCAGAGTCTGCTGGGAGATTTCTCTGTAAGTTCTGCGGCCCCCTGAACCCATTTCACAATGCTGAATAACTTACTGAAGAGTGAAGCTGCTGTTTAAAGAAGAACTTCAATTAAAAAACTCACGCTAGCAGGAAAAAGTGGGCCTACATAGGATTCAATAGACAGGGATAAAATAAGAATGTGGCAATCGGCAAGTTAATTTCTGCAAATATTATTATTATTATTATTATTTATTTCTTAGCAGACGCCCTTATCCAGGGCGACTTACAATCGTAAGCAAAAACATTTCAAGCGTTACAATACAAGTAATACAATAAGAGCAAGAAATACAATAACTTTTGTTCAAGTGAAGTACAAGTTTGACAAACCACAATTCAATAATACAGCAGGTAATAGTGATAGTTACATCAGGATATGATTAAATAGTGATAGTTACATCAGGATGTGATTAAATACAAAGTACTACAGGTTAAAAACTTGGCAGATTACAGTATTCTGAAGTACAGGATTAAATGCAGTAAAATAGGGGCAGATAAGAGCAAAATAAAGCACATTTACATGAAGGGTGATAGTGTCCCAGGATACAAACAGAGGAGTTCTACAGGTGCTCTTTGAAGAGGTGAGTCTTAAGGAGGCGCCGGAATGTGGTCAGGGACTGGGCAGTCCTGACATCTGTAGGAAGGTCATTCCACCACTGCGGAGCAAGGGTGGAGAAGGAGCGGGCTCTGGAGGCAGGGGAGCGTAGCGGTGGTAGAGCTAGTCTTCTAGTGCAGGCGGAGCGGAGAGGTCGAGTGGGGGTGTAGGGAGAGATGAGGGTCTGGAGGTAGCTGGGTGCAGACTGGTCAAGGCATCTGTAGGCTAGTACAAGAGTCTTGAACTGGATGCGAGCGGTGATCGGGAGCCAGTGGAGCGAGCGGAGTAGTGGAGTAGCATGGGCGAAGCGAGGCAGAGAGAACACCAGGCGGGCAGCAGAGTTCTGGATGAGCTGGAGCGGACGGGTGGCGGACGCAGGGAGGCCAGCCAGGAGGGAGTTGCAGTAGTCTAGGCGGGAGAGTACCAGGGCCTGGACCAGGAGCTGGGTAGCATAGTTGGTGAGGAAGGGTCGGATTCTTCGGATGTTGCTCAGGAAGAATCGGCAAGTGCGTGCCAGAGTGGAGATGTGCTGGGAATAAGAGAGGCAGGGGTCCACGGTGACTCCAAGGTTCTTAGCTGAGGAAGAGGGAGAGAGTGTGGTAGATTCCAGAGGAACAGAGATGGAGAGATCAGAGGAGGGGGAGGAGGAGGGAAAGAAAAGGAGGTCAGATTTAGAGAGGTTGAGTTTGAGGTGATGCGAGTGCATCCAGGAGGAAATAGCAGACAGACAGGTAGAGATACGGGAGGAGATGGTGGAGTCAGAGGTGGGGAAGGAGAGGAAAATCTGAGCATCATCAGCATAGAAATGGTATGAGAAACCATAGGATGCGATGAGGGGGCCCAGGGAGCGGGTGTAGAGAGAGAACAGGAGAGGACCCAAGACTGACCCTTGGGGGACTCCAGTCAAGAGAGGCTGAGGTGTGGAGGTTGCTCCACGCCAGGTTACCTGGTAAGTGCGGTTGGAGAGGTAGGAGGAGAACCAGGCCAGAGCAGTGCCAGAGATCCCCAGGTCAGCAAGAGATGATAGTAGAGTAGAGTGATCAACAGTGTCAAAGGCAGCAGAGAGGTCGAGGAGAATTAGGACAGAGGAGAGAGAGGCAGCTCGGGCACATTTAAGTGAGTTGGTGACAGACAGGAGGGCGGTTTCAGTAGAGTGAGCAGAGCGGAAGCCAGATTGGAGAGGGTCAAGCAGAGAGTGGTTGGACAGGAAAGCAGAGAGCTGGCGGTGTACAGTCCGCTCGAGGGTTTTGGAGAGGAAGGGTAGGAGGGAGACAGGACGGTAGCTCTGGAGGGAGGTGGGGTCGAGGGTAGGTTTTTTGAGGAGGGGAGTGATCGAGGCTTTTTTGAAGGCAGAGGGGAAGATACCAGAAAGTAGAGAGGTGTTGAGGAGGGAGGAGATGAAGGGGAGTAGAGCAGGAGCAGCAGCTTGAGAGAGGTGAGTGGGGAGGGGGTCCAAGGCACACGTGGTGGGTTTGTGACCCTGGAGCAGGGAGGAGAGGTCAGAGTCTGAGAGGGGCAAGAAGGTGGAGAAGGAGGGTGAGTTAGTAGGGGTTGCAGTGGGTGTAGGAGTTGGAGCGGGAGGGGGTGCGGGGGAGGGAGAGGTGTTAAAGAGTTTGCGGATATCTGAAATTTTAGAAGAGAAGAAGGAGGCAAAGTCATCAGGGGAGATAGAGGAGGGAGGAGGAGGGGGGGGAGGGTTTAGGAGGGAGGAGAAGGTAGAGAATAGTTTACGTGGGTTGTTAGTGGAGGCTTGGATTACAGATTGGAAATAAGCACATTTAGCAGAGGAGAGAGTAGAGGAGAAGGAGGAGAGGAGAGTGCGGTAAAGGTCTAGGGCAGCAGGGAGTTTGGTTCTCTTCCATTTCTTTTCAGCAGATCGCAGTGTGATTCTTGCCGAGCGGAGCGCAGAGGAGAGCCAGGGATGGGGAGGGGAGGGGCGAGCAGGACGGGAGGTGTGGGGACAGAGGGAGTCGAGGGAGGAGGTGAGTGAGGAGAAGAGGGTGGAGGTAGCAGAGTCTACGGAGAGTTGTGAGAAGGAGTCGATAGGAGGGAGGTGAGAGAGAGCAGTGGAGGCAAGGACAGAGGGGGAGAGAGAGCGGAGGTTACGGCGAGAGGTGACAGTGGGGGTAGGAGGAGCAGGGAGAGGGGGGAGAGACAGAGAAAAAGAGATGAAATAGTGATCAGAGAGGTCCAGGGGGGTGACAGAGAGGGTGGAGGGGCAGCAGGCCCTGGAGAAGGTGAGGTCCAGTTGACGGCCAGCTTTGTGGGTAGGAGGGGACGGAGAGAGACAGAAGTCGAAGGAGTGCAGGAGAGGGAGGAATCCAGCAGAGTGGCTGGGGTTAGAGAGATGGATGTTGAAGTCACCCAACAGGACAGTCGGGGTAGACAGGGAGGGGAGGGAGGAGAGTAGATAGTCGAGTTCATCCAGAAAGTGAGTGAGAGGCCCAGGGGGGCGGTACAGAACAATGAGCAGGAGTTGACAGGGAAAGGTTAGTTGGACTGCATGAAATTCAAAGGTACTGACAGAGTGAGATGAGATTGGAGGGGACAGAAAAGAGTAAGGAGGGAGAGAGGAGAAGACCCGTCCCACCTCCCCGTCCAGTGAGACGCGGGGTATGGGACAGGACGTAGAGAGAGGACAGGGCAGCAGGAGTAACAGTGTTATCAGGGGACAGCCAGGTTTCAGTGAGAGCAAGGAAATCGAGCGAGAGGTGGGAGGCAAAGGCAGAGATGAAATCAGCTTTGTTAGCAGAAGAGTGACAGTTCCAGAGTGCACCAGAGAGTGTGCGGGAGGGGGGGAGAGGCAGAGAAATGAGGTTAGAGGGGTTGGAGGAGCAGTAGCGGAGGGAGGGCAGAGGACGAGGACGGGAGGACAGAACAGGGATGTGAGAGACAGTCATAGCAGGACAAAAGGCACAGTGGGAGCAGTAGGGTGGAGGGTACAGACCTGACTAGTAGATAGCTTCTTCTAGAGCCCCGTTAGGTTTGGATCTATTGGAACAGCGTCTCAGTGCAGGCCTCCCCTCGCTGGACTCCCACAGCTAGACTCCCGGCTCTTTTGTTGAGGCTCTTCTGTTGGCTGGCGCTTCTGGCTGGCGCTAAAATAGGCTGTAGACTCCCACAGCTAGACTCCCGGCTCTTTTGTTGAGGCTCTTCTGTTGGCTGGCGCTTCTGGCTGGCGCTAAAATAGGCTGCTTAATATATAAAAAACAACTGCGTGGAAACCAATCAGATAGCAAAACAACTTCTATTCAATTAAACCACTCACCTGGTACTAATCACACACCAACTCAGCTAATTCAAACACCACCTTACAGAGTTACCAAATGTAGTTAATTAAATATTACTTGAAGCAGGATCTAGCCTATCTACCTGTAGTAGGGCAGGGCCCTGCCTGTAAATAATATTGTTATGTGGTGATTTGGTGGTGGCTGGCAGGGATGGGGTTAATTTCCTATCCCTGCCAAAATACATGTTAGAATGTGGCTGGAGCTAATTGAATCATTGATAATTAGGCTCCAGCCACATGCTATAAAAAAAGGGGAAAATCCTTTGTTTGGTGGAGGTGTTTTGGGTGAGTGTTTGTGCTGTGAGTGAGTGAGTGAGTGAGTGAGTGAGTGAGTGAGTGAGTGAGTGAGTGAGTGAGCGAGCGAGCGAGCGTGCCCTGTGTATATTTTTGAAAAAGAAGTGTAGTGACAGCTAATGCCCAGCCTACCTTTTCATATTTTGTTTAAACCTTTTGTTTTGGCCCTTGCGCCAGTTATTTTATGATTTGTTTTACTGTGAAAGTTCTGTTTTGTTTAACTGTTTTATTTTTGCTCTGTGAGCAGTGGTTTGTTTGACTTTTTGATTTTCCTTTTGTTGATTAAACAGCGCAGAAGCGCGTTAACTACAGTTTCCTTGCCTCTGAGTCTCTTTTGCCTGCCAATAACATCTGGGTCCACGACGCTACCCTGTCACAATACCCTATGATAGTTCCATTAAAGGTGACACAACTAAAGTCAAAATTTCATTTTAAATTGTATGCAAAATTCCCATCTTATAGAACCTTGTCCATCCAAACAAATGTACTACTTCAGTACTATAACAGCAGCCCCTTCCAGTACCACAGGTCCCTTCTTCATGTCAGGCCTTGACTTCTCCTGCTCTCCAGTCTCTTGCAGTGGAGTTCTGGTTTCAATAAAGAAGCAGCTCCATTTTCCATCCAAACCACATAAAAGGGCTTTTCCTGTTTTTATATGAGCTCAATCAAGTCTGGAGACAATATGCCTGACCGATGCACTTCTTAACACGTCTTACAGTTTATTGTATTTGAATACAGTTGAAAATGGGAGCTGCAGGGTAACAGTGGTGGTTTAGTTGTACTTCACATGGCAAGACTTTTCTAGCTCTAACAACTAGCTCTGGAACAGATTATAAACCAAAAAAACAGGGGTGTTGCAAGTAGTTATTTTTTTGAGAATTTTTTCTACAGAACTTTACTTTATTATGCGCCGTGCCAATATTGCCTTAAAATGACATCCACCTAGACTGTCTGGATTCAGAATGAGGTCTCCTTTTGGCAACATATGTAAAATGTAAAGCTTTTAATATAGCAAGAAACAGGTAAAAAAAGACCTTCTCAAAACTCGTAGAAAATATGAAACAACATTAGAGGAAATCCAAAATGACTAATTTGTTCTTTTTAACCTAGTTGTATCATTATTCTGTATAAGTGCAGAGTACAAATCAAGGAGGTTATGATGAGGTGAGGTGAGAGTTGTTGAGTTGTCTTTAATTCTGGTCAATAAATTACCAAAAGAACAGTGGGGTCCTGAGTCTTGTCTGTCTGTGTGTCAGTGAATTGCCCATCACCCTTCCACATGTGGTGTCAGTGGTGGGATTCACTGGCACTGCCCATACAGCAGTGCAAGAACCAAGGGAGACAGAATGGATCCCCAACAGTTTGCCACCATGATGCATCTCCTGCGCCAAACACTAACGGAGGTCGTGAAGAGGGGTGCCAGACCTGCGGGACTGGACCCAGGATTACAGCGGCTGACAAAAATGACTGCAGAGGATCGACCCGACGCCTATCTGGAGATATTCGAGGCTATGGCGATCTCTGCCGGGTGGGCTCAAGCACAGTGGGCTAGCCCCCTCCTGCCACATCTGACAGGGGAGGCGCGGGTGGTGGCAAGGACCTTGGATCCGATGGCAATGATGGACTACCCCACGCTGAAAGCTGCCATCCTCAACCGCGTGGGGGCAACTCCAGAGGGCTACCGTCGCAGATTCCGGGAGGAGAGAGTCTCTGCGGAGGAACACCCCAGAGCCATCGCTCACCGCTTGCAGGATTACACCCGGGGATGGCTGAGCCCAGGGGCGACCACCACTGCCAGGCTGGCGGAGGTGATTATAGTCGAGCGGTTCCTGGAGTGCTTGGCTCCGGGGCCGCGCTTATGGTTGTAACGACAGGCACCTGCCACCCTGGATCGGGCGATCCAATTGGCAGAGCAGTACCAAGCAGCAGAACCAACACCCACTAAGCTGCCTGGAAACAGTGCTACTCCAGCATCAACCCCTCTACTGGCCCCAGGGAGGGCAAAGGGACTGGGGGGGAGGGGTAGCCAGGTCTTTGGACGCAGTGTGGCGGCGGGAGACCCCGGTCCGAGAACCGGGGCAGGGTGTGGCCACCCTACCGTCAAGTCCCTTTGATGGCTCCTTTGTTTCAACCTCCTGCTGAAGCTTCATGGCAAGAAACCAGTTCACAGATGTGAGGAACAAGCTGGGAGGTGTCCGGTCACATCGACCGGGGTTGCCCCGCTATGGGATGTGACCTCATCCGACCAGGTAACTCCAGCAGACACGAGTGCAATTGTATGTCCTCGGTTGCCAGTGCCTGTAATTCTGGGACGGGACTGCGAGCAGTTCAAAGATTGGTTGGCTGCTGTGATGGCCCCGTCCTCCCTATTGGCTAAGATAGAGGAAGCAATTGGAGAGATCTTTCCCTTTCGCGACCTGGCATGGTATTGCCATAGATTTAGACCTCAAAAAACTAAACGGGAATGTCGGGCCGCTAAGAATGAGGACTGGCAATGGATTCTATTGGCTGGGGCTGAATGATGATGTCAGGCGTTTTTGCGAACGCTGTGGGGAGTTTCAGAAGGCCAGCCCTAGAGCCGTCCCACGAGCCCCATTGGTGCCATTACCACTAGTGGAAGCTCTGTTTGAGTAATTGGAGTAGGTATAGTTGGACCACTAGAGAGGAGTGCGGTGGGATACACACACCTATTGGTCATCTTGGATTACGCTATGCAGTAATGGTTAGGGCTCTGGACTCTTGACCGGAGGGTTGTGGGTTCAAGCCCCAGTGGGGGACACTGCTGTTGTACCCTTGAGCAAGGTACTTTACCTAGATTGCTCCAGTAAAAACCCAACTGTATAAATGGGTAATTGTATGTAAAAATAATGTGATATCTGTATAATGTGAAATCTTGTAACAATTGTAAGTCGCCCTGGATAAGGGCGTCTGCTAAGAAATAAATAATAATAATAATAATGCTATAGTGCTGATTATTCTCTGTGTAAAAAAGTGCCTCCTATTTTCTGTTCTGAATGCCCCTTTATCTAATCTCCATTTGTGACACCTGGTCCTTGTTTCTTTTTTCAGGTCAAAAAAGTCCCCTGGGTCGACATTGTCTATACCTTTTAGGATTTTGAATATTTGAAGTCTTCTTTGTTCAAGACTGAATAGATTCAATTCTTTTAGCCTGTCTGCATATGACATGCCTTTTAAACCCGGGATAATTCTGGTTGCTCTTCTTTGCACTCTTCCTAGATCAGCAATATCCTTTTTGTAACGAGGTGACCAGAACTGAACACAATATTCTAGGTGAGGTCTTACTAATGCATTGTAAAGTTTTAACATTTTAACAGGTCTTTTTCATAGTTCCCTTCTTCAATTTCAGTATCTCCCATATTATATTTATAATGCACATTTTTATTGCCTGCATGCAATACTTTACAACTTTCTCTATTAAATGTCATTTGCCATGTGTCTGCCCAATTCTGAATGCTGTCATATTGAATGACCTTTGCTGCTGTAACAGTGTTTGCCACTCCTCCTATTTTTGTGTTGTCTGCAAATTTAACGAGTTTGCTTACTATACCAGAATCTAAATCATTAATGTAGATTAGGAATAGCAGAGGACCTAATACCCTGTGGTACACCACTGGTTACCTCACTCCATTTTGAGGTTTCTTCTCTAATCAGTACTTTCTGTTTTCTACATGTTAACCACTCCCTAATCCATGTGCATGCATTTCCTTGAATCCCTACTGATTTCAGTTTGAGAATGAATCTTTTATGAGGGACTTTGTCAAAAGCTTTCTGGAAATAAACCATGTCATATGCGTTGCAATTATCCATTGTCGATGTTGCATCCTCAAAAAAATCAAGCAGGTTAGTTAGACACGATCTCCCTTTCCTAAAACCATGCTGACTCTCTCCCAGGATACTGTTACCATATAGGTAATTTTCCATTTTGGATCTTATTATAGTTTCCATAAGTTTACATATAATAGAAGTCAGGCTTATTGGTCTGTAGTTACCTGGTTCGGTTTTGTCTCCCTTTTTGTGGATCCTTTATCTGCAGATCCTGGTAAAGGAAACTGCTGGTTCAATGTCTGTGAGTATTTGTTGTATTATTATTCAGATGTGTGGTTTGGGGTTTTAAAAACACAATGTTTTGTTATTGTTGTTTTGCAGCATGGACTCTTCTCCAGAGTGATTAATTTATTGCTAATCTGGAGATGGTCACATGTATAAAATCCCTCAGCTGTCATGGTCTAAGACAGCTGAGGAGAGCGCTGCATTGTGTGGTTGGCTGGAAATACTAAATGAGGCTGAACTGGGATCAGCTTCCACCCGGGAGAGATCGGCGGACGCTACCGGGCAGGACACCACGGAGGGAAGGTAAGACAGGCTAAAGAAAAGGATATAGGATAAGAAAAAAGCAGCGCAAAGCGGGAGAGAGCCCTCTACGCTAACATTAAAAACATGCTCAGTTCTTCTCAGTGCTGTAAAGGAGCGGGCCGGAAACGTCTGCTCAAGGAACTACACCGCTCCGTTCCCGCTCCATTTACAATTGGCTCGTTCCTGCGCGTGAGACTGACAGCTGAGACCTCAGTCAGAACTGTGGCGCGAGCAGAGGGGCGTGGCCACTGGACAGCGTGTTCTGTGTGTGTGTGTGTGTGTGTGTGTGTGTGTGTGTGTGCGTGTGCGTACGTGCGTGCGTGTGTGCGTGCGTGTGTGCGTGTGCGCGTGTCTCTTCTTGCTGTGGGTGTGGAAAATGGGTGCATGCAAATGATGCACTCGTTGAAGTCAAACCATGGCCAAGAAAGGCAAAGGACATGGATATGGCCTTTTATGAAGAGATTGAATGCTTTACAAATGCCTTACATTGGCCTAAATTCATAACACCTCTGTAACAAGCAGAATAATGTTTTTTTCAGCATTAAAATGTGTTAGTATACTACCCTTTAGCACTGACATGCATACCTTTTTAACCATTCATAACATTGTAGTTTTGTACCTATGTAAATATCAATATATTAATACCTACCAAAATAG
Source organism: Acipenser ruthenus (assembly GCF_902713425.1). Lineage (NCBI taxonomy): Eukaryota > Metazoa > Chordata > Actinopteri > Acipenseriformes > Acipenseridae > Acipenser > Acipenser ruthenus. Next base: position 4,953,288 of record NC_081225.1, on the reverse strand, counting down.
ACATATTGTTTTCACCACTCATGGATGTACATTTGCAACTAAAAGAATACAATGTTTACACTTTCAATACTGTCCAAAAGTCCCTTCTACCATTATTTTACTTTCAAATCTTTTCTCATTTCTCTTATATTACTCTACTTATTACTCTTTTGTAATGTCTGTCTGTCTATTTACCATAGACATTCTCGAATATCTTTCCCTCGCTTTATTCATTATTTGATGTAGTAAAAAAATAAGTGATATCTATTGTCAATGTAAAAGAACAAGTTAGAAAAACGCAACAGCTGTTTAAAGTGGTGATATCAAACACAAAAGCCCAAGTTGCAACAGTCTCTTGACACGGGTTGTACCGACATACTGGAAAATAGCAAATGTAATACCGATCCACAAAACGGGAGACAACAGAACCAGGTAACTACAGACCAATAAGCCTGACTTCTATTATATGTAAACTTATGGAAACTATAATAAGATCTAAAATGGAAAATTACCTATATGGTAACAATATCCTGGGAGACAGTCAGCATGGTTTTAGGAAAGGGAGATCGTGTCTAACTAACCTGCTTGACTTTTTTGAGGGTGCAACATTGCCAATGGATAATTGCAAAGCATACAACATGGTTTATTTAGATTTCCAGAAAGCTTTTGACAAAGTCCCGCATAAAAGATTAATTCTCAAACTGAACGCAGTAGGGATTCAAGGAAATGCATGCACATGGATTATGGAGTGGTTAACAGTTAGAAAACAGAAAGTACTAATTAGATGAGAAACCTCAAAATGGAGTGAGTTAACCAGTGGTGTACCACAGGGATTAGTATTAGGTCCTCTGCTATTCCTAATCTACATTAATAATTTAGATTCTGGTATAGTAAGCAAACTTGTTAAATTTGCAGACGACACAAAAATAGGAGGAGTGGCAAACGCTGTTGCAGCAGCAAAGGTCATTCAAAATGATCTTGACAGCATTCAGAACGGGGCAGACACATGGCAAATGACATTTAATAGAGAAAAGTGTAAAGTATTGCATGCAGGCAATAAAAAATGTGCATTATATATATCATATGGGAGATAGTGAAATTGAAGAAGGGAACTATGAAAAAGACCTAGGAGTTTATGTTGACTCTAGACAATGTGGGGAAGCTATAAAAAAGGCCAACAACATGCTTGGATATATTGTGAGAAATGTTGAATTTAAATCAAGGGAAGTAATGTTAAAACTTCACAATGCATTAGTAAGACCGCACCTAGAATATTGTGTTCAGTTCTGGTCACCTTGTTACAAAAAGGATATTGCTGCTTTAGAAAGAGTGCAAAGAAGAGCAACCAGAATTATCCCGGGTTTAAAAGGCATGTCGTATGCAGACAGGCTAAAATAATTTAATCTATTCAGTCTATTCAGTCTTGAACAAAGAAGACTACGCGGTGATCTGATTCAAACATTCAAAATTCTAAAAGGACAATGTCGACCCAGGGGACTTTTTTGACCTGAAAAAAGAAACAAGGACCAGGGGTCACAAATGGAGATTAGATAAAGGGGCATTCAGAACAGAAAATAGGAGGCACTTTTTTACACAGAGAATTGTGAGGGTCTGGAACCAACTCCCCAGTAATGTTGTTGAAGCTGACACCCTGGGATCCTTCAACAAGCTGCTTGATGAGATTCTGGGATCAATAAGCTACTAACAACCAAACGAGCAAGATGGGCCGAATGGCCTCCTCTCATTTGTAAACTTTCTTATGTTCCTATGTAAGTTAGGAGAAGCAATTGGGGCAACTTTCTCAAGCATTAAGCAAACAGGCACAATTGGAAAGGTGCTGGGGCCCAATATTCACACAGTTGTTGCTTTTAACTTGGCTTCTTTTTTTCATCGCTCCACTTTACATTGAAATGCACTTTGTACAACTTCAAGGGGATTGTGACCATTTCCTTATCAGCTCAAAAGTCACATCTGCAACAAAAAAACATTGACAGTGCACAACCAAAAAAAAATGCACCAACACCCCAGCCCTGGATCTGCAATGCCTGCCCCAACAACTGTCACTTCCCATACACTGACCTTGCATTCTCATTATCCCTTGCACTCGTTGCCATTATTGGTCTTGTTCATCATTTTCATTGTTGGAAATATATTGCATCATGCTCTTTCACGTATTCTTGTATGTATGGGCTAAATGTCTGTTATGTGCACCATTACTCCACTCCCCAGCCACTGAACTCTGTAACTCCTTCAAAGTAATTGTTGGGCTTTCTGTGGCTTCTCTCACAAGTCGTCTTCTTGTTTGAGCGCTGAGTTTTGAGGGACGGCCTTTTCTTGGCAGTGCCTGGGTGGTGTGATGCAACTTCCACTTCCTGATTATTGATCCAACTGTGCTCACTGGGATATCCAAACACTTGGATATTATTTTGTACCCTTTCCCTAATCTATGCATTTGTATTACTTTATCTCTAATATCTGTAGAATGCTTTTTGGTCTTCATTTTCCTTCAGATTCACAGCCAGACCAATAATCCTTCAACAGTGGGGTTTTTATCCAGAAAATGTGACAGCAACTTTAATGGTTCACAGGTGGAGGCCAATGGTAAGGTAATTGTGTCCTCGTTAGGGCGATTTCTTTCATCGGTGTAAACTGGGAGCTTCCACAGCACAGGGGTTGAATACTTATGCAAGCAAGATATTTCAGTTTTTTATTTTTCTTAAAATTATTTCCCAACATAAAACCAATGTCACCTTACAATAATTGATTTTGAGTTTCAGTGTTTTAAAATAAAATATCAAACAGAAGGAAATTTCAATGTACCATTTGTAATTCAGTAATATGAGAGAATTGGTCAGGGGTCTGAATACTTTTGCAAGGCACTGTATATATATATATATATATATATATATACACAGTACCTTGAAAAAGTCTTCACAACCTTGAACATTTTTCACATTCTACTGCTTAAAAAGTACAATTCAGAATGCATTAAAGTAGGAGTTTGTGTCACTGATCTACACAACATCATCTACACTTTCAACGTGAAAGGGGCTTGCACCAATTATTGTCTCAAGGGGTGTGAAGACTTATGCAATCAAGACGTTTTGGTTTTTGAATATTTCTATAATTGTTCTTTCACGTTGAAAGTGTAGGTGATGTTGTGTAGATCAGTGAAACAAACTCCTACTTTAATGCATTTTTAATTGTGTTTTTTAGGCAGCAGAATGTGAAAAATGTTCAAGGGTGTGAAGAGTTTTTCAAGGCACTGTATATATATATATATATATATATATATATATATATATATATATATATATATATATATATATATTTAAACAGTTGTAGCAACACGTGAGGACGTGTAACACTATATTTTTTCGGAACCAAACTACTTACTCTTTAAGACTGTGCTTTTATTACTGTGTGTCTTGTGGGAAATTGTAACTACAGTCATCCCCAAAATGCAGCAATCGTCATTATCTATTTAGAAACCAGTTGAAAACGGGTTCCTTTAACAGGACAGACACAGTTATTATTTAGTGCCATGTGATCTACATCACTGAAGTCCTTAATGCAATTACTTTAATCCCATCTTCTGAAAAAAAGAGAAAAGACAACTCGGATAAAGTGCTTACATGACTTAAACTGAAGATGACTGATGACTTCAATTACAAACAGTTCAAACTCACTGAATGTTAACACAGATAAACACAGTCCTTTGCATTGACCATCAGACTTGTGCCCAAATGAACATGTGATGTTACACATTGAATACTTTTACTGAAGTGAACGAGTCCCGGGTTGCTTGACAGCAGAGATGCAATCTGGATGGATTTCATCCTTGTTAATCACTGTGTGCCTGACTAAAACCCATCTAACAGTCCTTAACTGCTTGAACTCTGACAAAGGGAGGATACCCCCCAAAACCGAACATATCCTCCCATTCCAGACTTGAACAATACAACATTATTACAATACAGTAATAATGGAGCAGCATGGAGTAGTGGTTAGGGCTTTGGACTTTTGACCGGAGAGTTGTGGGTTCAATCCCAGGTGGAGGACACTGCTGCGGTACCCTTGAGCAAGGTACTTTACCTAGATTGCTCCAGTAAAAACCCAACTGTATAAATAAGTAATTGTATGTAAAAATAATGTGATTTCTTGTAACGCTTGCAAGTCGCCCTGGATAAGAAATAAATAATAATAATAATACAACTTGTTCATTAGATAAACGTGTTGAAAATGTGTGTTTTTTCTATTTCATTTGTTTCATTTATTGAATAACATTTAGGGTTTAGTTTTTAATTATCTCCTTCTGTGAGCTCATATCACTTCTGAGGGATATAATGTAAGAAGTCCTTAAGTCTGTATGTCCATCCATATGTCACACTTACATTTTACTTTTATATAGATAACTGCTTAACCAGTTGTAAGTGAAGCATATTCTTTAACTCCATGTCACAAAGACGGCCAGAGTGGGTGGCGTCAGACCAGACAGGAATTCAAACAAAGACAGTGGTTGTGATGAGCTGAGTGCAATGGCTGCACTCAGCGTTTATTTACAAATAAAAGGTTTTAAACAGTACACAAAACAGGACACGGCACTTGCGCCAAAATAAACAGACATACAAAACGGACTAACACTAAACAGACGGTGCAGGACAGACGAACAAACACGGTGAGTGAAAACACTTATCTTTACGATCTTTTCGCTTATTTTAACTCTCCTTCTCCACACCCGTTCTCCACTCCCGAACACCTAACCACCAGTGAGTGAAAATGTGTCTCTATATATACTGTTGTGCTGGGATTCAATTACTAATTAATTATTCACTTGAATCCCAGCACGTGAATTAATTCTGTGCAACCCCGTGCTCGCATATTATATTTTAAATGCACGTGCGTGATGTGCAATCCCGTGCCTAAATACAAATCTACACTTTTTAAATATACGTGAAACACAGACCCGTTTATATCCCGTGTACCAATCTATACACCAACATTTACACACGCAACACGCAACACATAACACACAAATGCACACAGGGACGGGGCACATTGCCACACTCCATTAATTATTTCAAAATCTGGAAGTATATGAAGTCTGTCTGTCTGTCTGACTACCTGTTTGTATGCCACACTGACGTTTTTACATAGATTTAGAGAAGTTCTTATTCAATTGTGATCAATCTGTTTTTGACTAATAGGAAGGGTTGGAAAACTACCCTTAAATCCACTAGAGGGAGCCATAAGCAATGCTGCCATAAAGTGAGAGATGAGGGAAGTGCATTCAACACCTTCATATACACAGTACCAGTTGTGTATGGGTTTGATGCAAATGGCAATCCATGATTACCTGCCTGGGACCTCATCACCACAAGAAAATGAGAAAAAAATTCTACAGAGGAAGAATATAACACCAATAAATGGCTCAAACTAAGAAAAAAAGCATATCTTTATTTTATATTGAAGTATGCTTGTCATTAGGAATCATTTCCAGTAAATATGAAACATAGTTACGGCAACTGATTGTAAACATGAATCTGGACGTTGAGAAAAAAAAATAGAACACATATACTTCTTTATTTAATATTTAATAAGAATATTTTAACAAACATGCAAATACAGATACAAAAAAAATGTTTCATATAATACAGAACTGATATACACTATTAGGTACTATTTAATATTTAAATCGAGCTATTCAATAAAAAAATAAATTATACAAAAAACTATTATTATTATTATTATTATTATTATTATTATTATTATTATTATGAACCCATCAGATGTAAAATGCTGATGGGTAAAATTAGCTGGGTGGTAAATGGATAGGACAGAAATATATTTAGAGGAATGTGCAAAACCAGGGATGGAAATAAGACTCCTGTTGCATAGCAGTTTCACCCAGTCCAGGTTTTACTATGAGTTTGATTAGCTACAGTGTATAGGTAACAACCTCAGGTGTGTTTTATTAAACTCACAGTAAAACCAGGAATGGATCAAACTGGCAATGCAATAGGAGTCTTATTTCCATCTCTGGCTAAACCATTACCAAATGACCTCCAATGGCAATAGTTGTGATTAAGGGAGCTATATAATGATGTGAGCACTTGGTAGAATTCAGTAAAACACGGGTAACATTTTCCATTTTGGACATGTAATTGTATGAACCATTGCACATTGCAGTAACTATAGTACACTTGAAATGTATTTGCTTACGATTGTATGTCGCCCTGGATAAGGGCGTCTGCTAAGAAATAAATAATAATAATAATAATAATAATAATAATAATAATAATAATAATAGTACAATATCAGTACCCAACAGTGAGCTACATTGTGTTGCCATTGCTGGTTGTAGTTCTTCAATGATTTCTTCAGGATAGTAGAATAATTTCTGTAATCGTAGCAAGCTGGTAACTGCATAGGACGGCAATGCATTTACAAGCACAATTACTACAGCCCTATGTTGTTTGATAGCATGTCAATTCAGCATTATACCTAAACAAAAAGCATCTACCCTGTAGCATTCTTTGCAGACTGCACTTAACCTCGCCATGACATTGAAACAGCGTTCTGTGCCAACATGTCTATCACTAAGACTTGTGCTGGCATGAGGTCATTCATTAATACTGGTGAACAGTATGATCTCAGTGGAACAGACTTTATTTTATAACTTAGTAATTTAGTGCTCCTGAAAGCTGAGTGCACAGACATGTACGTACCCAGCACAGACTTTATAGAACCTACACAAAACAAGGTGTCCCATAAGTCAGGCATCATATCGATAATTGTTAACACAGTATCTATTTCTTTCAGTTGTGAAATGTCTTCAAGCAAAGAGGAATACATTCAGATCATTTTGATGTGTGGTGCAGATAGTCAACAGGATGTGGCCACCCAATCTAACAGACCATCCTAATCAGGATAATATATGATATTGCCTATGAGGCCTGACTTGCATATGGGACAACCCTGTATCTAACACACATACATCTTTTGTCATTATACTTAAAACAGAGGATTATAAAACACAGGTGCCAGTAGGAGTGGCTGTGGATAAAGTGTTGAGATCAGAGTCTGTGGTGTGTACCTCAAGCTGGTCTTTGCTGGGTATGGTAAGGTGGAGGGGTTGTGTAGAATTGAGGAGTAGGGGGAGACACCAAAGTGGTGGTGGGTTGGGCTGGCTCGGTGAAGCTCATCTGCAGACCTGTCTTTCTCCTTTCCCTCGTTTTCCTTCTTCCACTTGGTGCGGCGGTTCTGGAACCAAATCTTGAGCTGCGTTTGGGACAGGTGCAGGGCGGAGGCGATGCTGAAGCGCTCGCACACTGAGAGGTAGTGGCTGGAGTGGAAGCGGGTTTCCAGGACATGGAGCTGCTGGAAAGTGAACGCTGTCCGTATCCGCCTGGTCTTGCAGGATTTGGGTTTGCTGGGGCTGCGCTGGCTGTTCTCTTCCACATGCTCATTTCTAGGTGGGTCCAGCGCTGTGCAGTGTGTTTGCTGTTCAGGGCACCTCAAGCTCTCTGTTGAACCCAGGCCAGTCTGTGTCTCACAGTTCAAATCTCCTCTGTTTTGATGTTCATTTTCCTGTGGTTCTGTAGAGGCTGTTTTTTCTGAAAGAGGGTAAAGACATGATTTAGGTTCTTTAAATTCTGATTACAGCGATATTACAGTTAAAAAAGAACAATCTTGTAAGCTTTACATGAGACTTTAGTGAAATTATCAGAAGACTGCTGTAGTACTATTGAATTATATTGGCTAAAGTGGCTTTTTAAGAGGGAGATGAAAAAAAAAACTTGGAAGGTCTATCTGCTACCACTGCTGCAGTTTCATTGGCAGGTGATTCAAGATTTAGAAAACAAATTCATAATACTGTATAACCATTTCTCTAATCTTAAGGACAATAACATCAAAATATATTTCTTCAGCTCTAATGTGCTCCATAGACTCTCTTTATTGTTTTGAAAATGAAGGTTTCTCATTTTAAAGAGGGGATCAAATGAGTAATATTTTTTTAAAGAGCACTGCCTGTCTTGGCAAAGTAACTGTTTATGAGGGGTGTTAATTCAACATTCATTGTGATGCCAGAACTGTCCTTATTAGCAACAACCCTGCCAGGAATATGAGGCACAGAGGTGCTTTTTAACAAGGGGCACATTTACTGTATATACATATTTTAAATTGAGGTACAGTTATTTTTTAAACTGCTTTTTAAACAATGTCTATGTTCACTTCCCAGCATGGTATTTCTATTTAAAACGCAAGTCCTTGTATTAGTACCTGCACGTTTGAGAAGTGCTGGCTGCAATGGGTAGGGTGGAAGATAGTCAGCCAATATCTGCCAATAAAAGGTGTCGTGTCCCTATATGGTTTCTCAAATGTTTCCTCAAAGTGGACAGCCAGCCAGGTCTGTCAAGCAGTAGAGTGCATATAACTATGGGCAAATTGATTAAACAGCTTCAAAGGAATAGTATTTAGGGTGAAATGTAACATGATAGGGGGGGTCTATGAATCTTTAACGCTTTCCTCAAGAGTACTGGATATATGTACGATGTTTGTATATAGTATGCATGTATGTATGTATGTACCTACGTATGTAAGTAGTAAACCAGAAATGGTCCCACGGCCCCATCTTGTGGTAACGTTCCCAAACTGGATTAAATCACATTTTCAGTGTTGGAATTTACAGGAATCAAATGACTACTCAAAATAATGTCTTGATAATTTGATATAGTTTTGTTACGCTACCGATACCTACAACTTTAAACTTTCAAACGGCATCCTTAATTATACAACTTTCGCAAATTGTTTTACATATTTAGCAACAAAAAAAAAAAAATACTACCAGGCTAAAAGTGTGCCATGTTTACTGCATTAGACAACAAATGTATTTATTGCATTTACTTGAGCTGAGACTTAAGACTTGAAGTTGAGGCTTGAGGTAAAACATACACGTGTGAATGCGACCAGATAATGTGCAATGTAACACCTTCAGCATAGGGTTGGATACCGGTAACTTGAATTGTACGAGTGAAGTACATCAACACAACTTTATGATCTTACCTTGTCTGTTTTGAAGGCGGTGTTGTATAAACTGTCCCTCGCTCTCAATGAACTCTCCAGTGAAGCGGCATCTGCACACTTGTTCACGTTTCCCGTTGAATTTGATGGGATCCAAAATATCTTCTACAGAAAAAGACGTTTTTCTCATTTCTGCGACTTTAATGTGTGTATGAAGATGATGTTACTGATCTGCAACAGAGCCTTCTACCTTTATACTCTCCTGAAGAAGAAAAAACAGCACACGACCCTCACGCTTATAAAATGAACAATTTAAAACAGCTAAATGATTTATGAACCATGGCAGTAACACAAAAAAAGGTAATTTCAAACAGCAATCCTCGTTTAACTTTAACCATGTGTTTATAAATGCAAACGCCTGAGCAGATGAGGCGCTTCACCCATCAGAACTGTAGCCCGCCCCCCCTCTACCTCCCCCAGTTCACATGGTAATGAGATTGACAGGGTGGGTGGGGAACCTTGCAGTTTATTACTGAAGATGTGGTTGAAATTTCCCTTTTTTCTTTAGCATGTACTTTATTGTTTAGAGCAGTGTCATTAATTTACAATCCCTGTGATTTTACGCTCGTAGACACGTGTTTGTTGTTCAAGAAATTCAATAAGACTGTCAACCTGTAAATAACTTTGGCTTCGGCCCTTTCATTTTTACAATGTCTAATAGAAAATAGTTTTTTAGTGTTTTATATTCAAAAATTTAAGAATGTGCTCTTACAATACTTTGTACTTCCCCGCGTCCTGCTTAAGTCAATGTAGCGCTTCGAAATACAGGTACACGCAGAGCCGGATTAAGTTGGGGGCCCGGTTTCTGTTATCGTTTTGGGGCCCCTCTTTGCATATTCATTTGCTTCCCTTTACTATTTTACTACCACCACACTTGATTAACATTAATGTCAAATTATTCAGTCTTAGCTGTTCCATATTTTACCTGATTTGATGTTTGCATTAGCGCCAGTTTTGAAAATGAGCATTGGCCACAGCGTTAGTTACTGGCAGTTTCAAATACAAAATGGGAAATGCAAAGTGCAGACTTTGTTGTAATAGCAAGTTATCTGGAAATGTGTTGTCTTATCTCTTAAGAATATGTACGTGTATAATAGGTTTATAATAAATATATATGCAGCCAAAAATATTTAGCAAATAATACAAGGACAGTACACAGCGCTTTCTTATGTAATGTTGTTTTTGTATTATTGTGTCAGCAGAATCAGCAGAGCTGCACACACAGGAACGACGTATTTTTATTACTGTTTTGTTTTTTTGGGACCAAATGAGACAGGCTGTATTAAGACAACCTAAAAACCCCATGGAAACCCGGTTTCTACGATATCAGTAAGTACCACGAAGCCAAATTGGAACTCAGACACAAACATACTGCCTCCGGTATTTTAATATGAATTAGTTTATTTGCATTTGGACTACATGGAAACAGACACAACCCGAAACTATTACCTAAATAGAGTGAGAAAAAAGTGAGACTTATTTTTATTTTTCCATGGAGATTGCCCCACTGTAATCCATATAAAGCTAGGTCGTTTCCTCCTGTTGATTTCTCTCCAATGTATTTTCCGAAATACTGGTACCTTAACATACTTTTGTTGGTATTGTATTAAGAACATAAGAAAGTTTACAAACGAGAGGAGTCCATTCAGCCCATCTTGCTCGTTTGGTTGATAGTAGCTTATTGATCCCAGAATCTCATCAAGCAGCTTCTTGAAGGATCCCAGGGTGTCAGCTTCAACAGCATTCATATTACAATAGCGTGTCAGTGTTGGTGTTTTGTTTTAAACATATCTTCCTCGCGACTGTACTTGGTGTGTTTGTGCTTTTCAGGGTCGCTCTCATACTTCCCAGGTGCTGCTTTATCAGACATTTACAGGTTGTGATCTGCGTCACGTTCGCGCCGCAGCACACCTGATAAAAGTGGCACGTGACTTGATCGCAGGTCAAGTTATATGATCAGGCAGTCGCTGCTCCTCCAGTGCAATACGATTTGGTAAAACAGCCCTGTTGTTCAGATCTATAGTCACAGGCTACTTAATCATTTTTTAGATATAGTACAGCACTTCACCAGTCAGGGACATGACATAAATGACGTAAAGTTTGTAGTATTAGAACAGCTCAAATTAGACAATGCGACATATAGAAGAATAAAAGAAAGTAAATGGATAAATAGACTGAACACGATTATGCCAGCGGGACTCAACAGAAAAGAATGAACTAATTAACTTCAATAAATATATAACATTTAAATAAATAAACAAAATTCATTCAAAAGTTGTGCATGCTGATGCGCTGGGGAGGCCAAATCTAGACTGATCCTCAGAGCCAGCATTGCATGATATAATAAAAATATAAGTTTATATAAAGTAATGTTAAATAGAATTAATACAGATTCAAAGATAGAAGTAAAAATGATGTCACAATATATAGAACATCATGTAAGAATAAATCATGAATTTGAATGTAAACAATAACAAGTCGTGGTCATGCCTTCAAAAACATATAAATACCTCCAATGTTTTGATTCAAACACAGGCTCCCTTGTGAAAGATATGTACAACATATCGAAACGTTGGGCAGCTGGCTCTTTGAGCTAAATATATATATATATATATATATATATATATATATATATATATATATATATATATATATATATATATATATTACAAAAAACAATTAGATTAAAAATAAGTTTAAAATAAAAATTAAAAAAACTTCAAATATATATATATATATATATATATATATATATATATATATATATATATATATATATATTTTTTGCGGCCCCTCAATATCTGAGAGCCTGGGCTGCAGCCCCTAAAGCCCCTGCGTTAATCCGGCCCTGGGTACATGGTGTAGTTACATTGTAGTAGCAACCACGTACTAATATATGTATGGTACCTGCTTTCAGCACGCAGTCGTATGAGCGAGGCCTCAACTCCGTATATTAACAAAATCATGTATTTAACAAAGTTACTTTCCTAATGACATATTCTTTTCTGTAAACACATGCATTAAAAACATGAACACAGTGTAAGTATAATGTAGCAACAGGGTAGTTAATGGGTTTGTAACCCCGTATCCAAAACTGTTAATAAATTATAAATGCAACTAAAATATAGAACAGCACAATACACTGGGGATTTCTCATAAAACAACCACCAAAAGCACCAAAAACCTGCTGTTACCCACTACCATGATCAAAATAACTCAAATATAATTATTTGATATCTGTTTACTATTACAGTCTTCCTTAGCCGGTGCACTTTTTCAGAGCCCTTGTTAGTGGCTGGTCTGTTTATATTCTCTTTTTACATATGTGTTTGTATGGCTCTTTAAGAACATACTTGTCATTCCTATGGCTATTCTAGCTTTAACAGTGACAAATTTCTAAACTGCTGCAGCATCACTATTAGAATCGCACCCGTCTGTCTTTTTTAACAGTGAAAGCGAGTCTCTTTAGTGTCATTTTATCTGTAACACCAGGGAGGGCCTTATTCTAGTGGTTTAAAGAGTAGTGGTATTTAAATCATAAAATGTAGACCCTTTGTCTAAAACCTTTAATTTATTTGACTGGTTTCTGCCACTGGGCTCCAAGCATTCTTTGGAGATGTATATCCAGACCCACAAATCAACATGATGTGAAAGCCAGCCCACTGTGCCAATTAGCAGATGGTACAACTTGAAGTGACCTTGACGACCCACCTCTTTGCCTGGTATACAAGGGCAGACTTAACCAGCAGCAATCCAGCAAGCGTGTGCTGGTGGCACTGATGAAATTAAATACCGTCAGTTGCACTGTTGTAAATATTTTGTATTCAAGTAGATAAATGTTTCTGTAGTTTCATATATATATATAGTTTTATATATAGTTTTCATATATATAACTTTTTGGATGATATTTATTTAATGACAAAGAAGGATACGTAGTTGCTATGCTATTTAGAGCAACATTTCGAGGTGTTCATTTATAAAAACAAAAGTATTCTTTCACTTGAGAACCCAAACTTAGTAAATTATGCTAAAAGATAAACACAATTTGTCTGATTTACTATGACAGACCCCAAATAGCACTAACCTTGGACTTGACCAGGTAAGGTAGTTTCTGTGAAACCAGCTGTAAGCTTTGGCCAGTGCATCTTTTTTACATCTGGTTTCACAGACCCTAAACCTAATCCAAACCCTTAGCACTGACCTGTGACCATGGCCGTAACTAGCAATGAAGACACTTAGGTTGTGTCCTTGGTTGTTTTTTTCGTCAATGCTGATGCTCATGTAAAAATTCTGGTAAAATACAAAAGATTCCTTAATTCTCTCTATTGGTTTGCCATGTAACATAGATTTGGCAGTTGAATAGTAAATACCAAGCAGTCATATAAATACTGCAGCTAGAGCTTGAAACCTAAGTTTGACCTCAGTAGAATGTCAGCTCTGGTTACGATGCTGCCTGAGACTACCTGCTCCCGAGTGGCGCATCCAGTAAAAGCACTCGCTAGAGTGCAGGATGCGCTCTATAGCGTGGATGTAGCGAGTTCGAATCCAGGCTATTCCACAGCCGACCGTGGACGGGAGCTCCCAGGGGGCGGTGCTCAATTGGCCGAGCGTTGCCCGGGGGTAGGGAGGGTTAGGTCGGCCAGGGTGTCTTCGGCTCACCGCGCACCAGCGACCCCTGTAGTCTGTCTGGGCACCTGCGGGCTTGCCTGTAAGCTGCCCAGAGCTGCGTTGTCCTCTTTCGCTGTAGCTCTGAGGCGGCTGCACGGTGAGTCTGCAGAGTGTAAAGAAGCGGGTGGCTGACGGCACACACTTCGGAGGACAGCGTGTGTTCATCTTCGCCCCTCCCGAGTCAGCGCAGGGGTGGTAGCAGTGAGCTGAGCCTGGGGAGAAAATAATAAAAAACTAATTGGCAACGACTAAAAAATAAATAAATAAATAAATAAGGTAGTCCAGGATTAATACTAATCCTGGACGAGTAACCACCAGCCTTTATCATCAGATGAAAGTATAGTGTGTACACCATAAATCAGGCATAATGGGTAACATCATATATTGTGGTTATTTGGATATTCTTGGTTAAATGGGATGGCCACGCCACATTGATTTTCTGCACCATACATCAACATGATCTGAATTCGTTCCTCTTTAAATAAAGACATTTTTAAAACAATTATGTTCATGTTATAGATTCCTTCTTCAATTTCAGTATCTCCCATATGGTATTTATAATGCACATTTTTATTGCCTGCATGCAGTACCTTACACTTTTCTCTATTAAATGTCATTTGCCATGTGTCTGCCCAGTTCTGAATGCTGTCTAGATCATTTTGCCACTCCTCCTATTTTTGTGTCATCTGCAAATTTAACAAGTTTGCTTACTATACCAGAATCTAAGTCATTAATGTTGATTAGGAATAGCAGAGGACCTAATACTGATCCCTGTGGTACACCACTGGTTACCTCGCTCCATTTTGAGGTTTCTCCTCTAATCAGTACTTTCTGTTTTCTACATGTTAACCACTCCCTAATCCATCTGCATGCATTTCCTTGAATCCCTACTGCGTTCAGTTTGAGAATTAATCTTTTATGTGGGACTTTATCAAAAGCTTTCTGGAAATCTAAATAAACCATGTCATATGCTTTGCAATTATCTATTGTCGATGTTGCATCCTCAAAATATTTGAAATCAAAACAAACATACTATACCAAAACCCGTAGTTAAAGAACACATTGCCATCAATGACTTCAAAAACACTCAATAAAAAAAGAAGGGATTGATTTGATCAAATCCTGCTGTGGCTTATCTTTGCAGGGTATAAGATAATGAGTAGTCAAGCAGACAAACATTTCTGGTAATCTTCCTCAGACTAACACTATTACACTGAAGAAGAATCAAGATAACATGTTTGTCTGACATAGTTTCTTAAAAAGTATTAACTTTCTATTCATACAGAGTCAGTATTAGCAATAGCACAGAATATTCCATAAAAATTAGCAATTATTTCATTCAGTAAAACTATGTGTTCCATCACTTTCCATCTTTAGGACTGTTTGCTGAGGCCAATCACTTAGAAACAAAATTCATCAACCTCTGCTTTTTTTTTTTTTTTTACACAAATTATCCAAACAATAATATACAACTATGGATATTAAAAGTTAAGGGTATGTCTATAAACACACACTTCCCCCAGTACCGCCCCTGTCCTTGATTTAGAATAGTGTGTTGTGTATGTGTACAACCACAAAGCAGTGCGTGAATTGAAGCCAGCCCATTGGGCAAATTAGCAGATGGTACAACTCGTCATGACCTTTTAAACCCGGCTCTTTATGTGGTGCCCAGCAGGCGGGCTTGCTGAGCTGTGTTTGTAGTGAAGATAATGGTCGGTCCGCAGGAGTGTGCCTGCAGCCTGGGGTTTACTGCTGGTGAGAGGCCTGTCTCCATGGGAGGCTTCCTTTACATGGAGATGTGCAGCACAGAAGGGCTGCCTGTAGTGTCATTGAGCTCTGGCTGTTCAGTGTGACTGAAGCGAGGCCCTGCGGAGAAACAAACCCGGTTTAACACCCGCAAGCTACCCAGGGCAACTCATTAGAGACAAACTGTAAGAGAGGAAAGTTAATGAAAGTACTCTATATTCGGCAACAGCTTGAGTTTATAAAGCACCGCTTATGAATCAGTTATCGCAATGCTGACTAAGAACAATAAAATGATACAAAGGAAAGGTTGAAAGGTTGACCGCTAAACGCAGATTCACTGAACTTTTTGATCCTTGGTCAGTCATCTCCAGTTGTCTGATTGGCTTAATTGAGTCCCTGAAGGGCAGTGTTAATGTAATCAAGAGTTAGAACTGGATACTTCTTATGATAATCGTAGCCAGTCAGAAAATTCAAACTTGTACTGAATTAGAACTACCTGTATGATGAAATTGTAATTCATCACAGTATGTACAAGGTAGAGTGGACATACAGTAGCACCTCCATATAGCCACAGATTTAATAACTGGTGCTCACATTTCATCCATACCCTGTTGCTGGGGACATGCATCCCCTGAATAAGATAGTAAGACAATTACAGTATGTTCTTTAAGAAACTCCTCCATAGCCCTTAGTTTCATTTGGGGTATACTCCCCCTCCCGAAATCTATGTTCTTCAGGGCTGGTTTGCTGGTTGTTCTGAAATCTAGGCTGCGCACTCAAGGGGACAGGGCTTTCAGTGTCTATGCTCCCAAACTGTGGAATTCCCTCCCAAATATTGTAAGAAATTCAGACACTTAAGAGAGTTTTAAAACTCGTCTTAAGACGTACTTATTTAATTTGGCTTTTGTATAACTCTCTTTTATTTTTATTTTTTCCTCTGTGAAGTGCCCCTGGGATACTTTTTATGAAGGGTGCTATATAAATGAAATGTTGTTGTTGTTGTATAACCTACCCCACAATCAACTTGGAATAAGGGTTAAATGATGACATGAAAACAGGTTTAATTACTTTACATTGAAATTTCTAAACTTGAAGGAAACTAATGAAACTATAAATGCGTTTTATAAGGTAGGCAAAGAACAGAAGTTTTATGTGTCAATATATCAGATATTTCCAAGAGGTATTCATGGAACCTAGCCAGACATATCTGAAAAACAGCTTCTTCAATTGTGATGAAACTCAGTATTAACATTATTCAGCATAAGGCAAGTCCCCGAGAGTATTTGATTCTGGGCACACATGGGTGTGTCTGTCTGGCCCTTCATTTGTTCGTCTCTATTTCAACTTACCTTTTTACATACAGCTTGAGAACACAAGAAATTATTCCACATACTGTAAATGATTTAATTTTACTCTACCACAATACTAACACCTAATGTCTTTAACTAATGAAGGTCTTCAATACCACTCACCAAATTATCATTAAACTATTCATTGCCATTTCTTATTCTATACTATTCTGTAGATAAACGCCAGCCAGTCAACTTTTTCATCATACTAATGGCTAATTTTGAATTTACAGCCAAGATGGGGGGTGTATGTGATATACTGTTTTATTTTTTTACTATTGCCATAAAGTAGTATATAGGGATTGCTCCAATCAAGAATTGGTCTGTGTTGCATAACTTGATTTAATATATATTTTTTATTACTTTTACTCCATTCCTTTTCTTAAAGCATCCAACATTGACTTTTTGGCCTGATTACATGGTTATAGGAAGACATATTATGGTTATTTTAAAAGCATGAACAGAACATCCACATATTTAATTTATTAAGGATTAGAGGCAATGCCAAGGACTGTACCAATTAGTGATGCAAGAGGTTTGATTAGCTCTGTGTGTCTGTTCCTAGGGTGTATCACAGGTTATTCAACAGTTTAACTTGGTTTTTGTTGTTGCAGGATGCCTGATCCAACCTGAAAGAGGAGTTTTAAATGCAGTTTCATTCTATTTCATATAAGCTAATAAAGTATTTCCATAATTTTTTTTTTTTTACCTATTTTGCATTTATAACACTATGTAACACAATTTTTGTTCCTGGGTAGTAAGTGTTATTTTCTAATTGCTTATGCCTCAAAAATATAGAAAATGGCTATTATTCCCCACAAACTTTGCTTTTGTGACCAGGACAGTGATATTTTGAAATTTACACGGGTAAATTTGTGTCTTTTCGTTCACATAAAGTCAGAACAAAACAACATATGAATCCAAATTAACATGTATTTATACTAAAGTAATACAAAAATGACAACAAAAGATTTAGAAGTGAGTAGTTTTTCGAATTTTACGATTACACTGTAAATCACTTTCACGAATCAGCCCCCAAATGTAGTTTCCCATCATGTTCTCGTTATACTGTCCTTGGTAGTGGCGTTCAAAGTCCAGTATATCCTGGTGGAAGCGCTCGCCTTGCTCCTCCGAGTACGCTCCCATGTTCTCCTTGAATTTATCAAGATGAGCATCAAGGATATGGACTTTGAGGGACATCCTACAGCCCATTGTGCCGTAGTTCTTCACCAGAGTCTCAACCAGCTCCACATAGTTTTCGGCCTTGTGATTGCCCAGGAAGCCCCGAACCACTGCGACAAAGCTGTTCCAAGCCGCTTTCTCCTTACTAGTGAGCTTCTTGGGGAATTAATTGCACTCCAGGATCTTCTTTATCTGTGGTCCGACGAAGACACCGGCTTTGACCTTTGCCTCAGACAGCTTAGGGAAAAAGTCTTGAAGGTACTTGAAGGCTGCCGACTCCTTATCTAGAGCTCTGACAAATTGTTTCATAAGGCCCAATTTGATGTGCAGTGGTGGCATCAGCACCTTCCGGGGGTCCACCATTGGCTCCCACTTGACGTTGTTCCTCCCCACAGAGAACTCGGTCCGCTGTGGCCAGTCCTGCCTGTGGTAGTGCGCCTTGGTGTCCCTGCTGTCCCAAAGGCAAAGATAGCAGGGAAACTTGGTAAAACCGCCTTGGAGACCCATCAGGAATGCCATCATTTTGAAGTTTCCTATGACCTTGATGCCATCTCAGAAAAATGCAGATATGTATCCACTTAGGCAGCTGGAACTAAACTGAACTGGTGGGCTTAAGGCCCCTGTATTTATACTACTATTTATATTACTGGAAAGTTCTAGAAGTTACTCCAAGTTTACTCAGCACTGAATCTACCTGGAATGTTCTGGAAAATAGATACATTTCAAAATATCACTGTCCTGGTCACAAAAGCAAAGTTTGTGGGGAATAATAGCCATTTTCTATACTTTTGAGGCATAAGCAATTAGGAAATAACACTTACTACCCAGGAACAAAAAAAAAAAAAAAGAAAAAAAAATTGTTACACAGTGTAATCAGCTACTTAGGTCTCAAATGTAATTTTGAAAGAAACATGTTACCGCAACATGTTTTTTTTTTGTTTTGTTTTTTTCCATTTTACATTAGGTTAAAGACAGTTTCAATGCCTTACTCAAAACATCTGTTACATTTCCCTAGTCATTTCACCTCAGCAGTGTTTTATGGCTGAAAGCCTGCTAGTCAATAGAGAAAAAGTAACTGGTCGGCTAATGACAGGAAATAAGCTGTTGAAGGGGTGGGAACAACTTTATCCTCCAGATTAAATGACCAAGGAAGTGCAACACCATCTGAAAGCATGGCTTGCAAACAGATTTCTTAAACCTAGTGTTTGTAAACTATGGTGCAGAGGTGTGCAATTCGTATCACCCGACGACCAGGCCAAGTGTTGCGGGACGGACAACAAGTTTTGCCATTATACTTTGCCCATTCTTACAACTAGTTTTTATTTATTTATTTTTCCTATGTTCGTTCTGTTGCTAGAAAGACACTCCGGGTATATTTGTAGAGAGCCACGCAAGTTTCTGACTGCTGAATTGCGAAAGTCTAGCACATACACAAACATTTTAAAAAGTGTTTACGTCCCACCCCTGTTACTTCTGATTGGCTAGCTGTGGAAGAAGCTGCTCTTCTATTGGTTACAAAGAAACAGCTGCTTGAGAGCGAGAGCCTGTCAAGACACAGGCTAATCTTTTAAACTTAAGGTATTATTTACGTTTTTTATAATTTAGCAAATATGTGAGCTGGGGTTGAGCAGTTATAAAACTTAAAGAACGTCAAGAAAAATCATAATTCCACAAAGCGGCAGTAATAGTTGGCAATGAATTTATGTCTGTGGTGCAACAAAGTTGAATTCAGCTTAGAGAGAAAGAGTGGAAAAAACAGACAGAAGCTAATTTTATATTTGAATAACTCCCAAGTATTGCTTGTTATAGATGTACTCTTAGTATGTTACTTAAATTTACTAGCAACTGTGTTCCAAACCACACTGAAAGAAACATTTCCTTAAAGTATGTTATAAGAAGAGGCGGGTAGCGCTATACATAAGAAATAGTCTTGAAGCCCAGGTGTTAAATCAGGACGAAGAAAACAATGCAGAATCAATATGGGTCAGAATAATGGACAAAAATTCAAAGGTCATAATAATAGGAGCATGCTATAGACCGACAAATTCAGACACTGAGCAAAATAATCTGTTATACAATGACATTAGAAATTACTGCTTCCTAACGCAATTTGTCAAGGCATCGACTAGAGGGGAGGCATGCCTTGATTTAGTCTTTTCAAATAACGAAGACAGAGGTCAGAGAGCCATTGGCAAACTCCGACCACAACATGGTCTCATTTGAAGTGATTTTTAAAACCCAAAAAGTAATGACTAAAGCTAAGGTTTACAATTTTAGAAAAGCAAATTATGAAGGTATGAAACAGAGACTAACAGCAGTAGACTGGAGTAAAATAGAGAAAATATCCACAGAAAAAGGATGGCTGTTTTTTTTTTTTTAAATGTAGTACTAGAGGCGCAAAACAATTACATCCCAAAAGTAGACAAATCTAAAACAAAATGGCCAAAATGGTTTAATAAATCAATTAAAAAAAAATATTCAGCGAAAAATTGCACTTTACAGAGCGTTTAAAAGGGACCAAAAACCAAGTACACAGAAAGAGTACTTAGAACTGCAAACACAAGTCAAAAAGGAAGTTAGAAAGGCCAAGCGAGAGATAGAAATCAATATTGCTAACGGGGCTAAAACCAATTCCAAAATGTTTTTCCAATATTATAACAGCAAGAGAACATTCAAAGAGGAGGTTAAATGTCTAAGAGACACAAATGGCAAAATCATAGATGAAGAAAAAAAAAATAGCAAATATATTAAATGATTACTTTTCACAGGTTTTTAGAAAGGAGGATACAGACAACATGCCCCCACATGTCAACCTGTTCCTATCCAGTTTTAAATAATTTTAGCATAACAGAGGCAGAAGTGTTAAAGGAACTAAGAGCTCTTAAAATAAACAAATCCCCTGGGCCAGATGAAGGCTCAAAAGAAATGAAAGAAGTTATTTACAAACCGCTAACCAAGATCATGCAACAGTCTCTTGACACAGGGGTTACCGACAGACTGGAGAATTGCAAACATAATACCGATCCACAAAAAGGGAGACAAAACCGAGCCAGGTAACTGCAGACCAATAAGCCTGACTTCTATTATATGTAAACTTATGGAAACTATAATAAGATCCAAAATAGAAAATTACCTATATGGTAACAGTATCCTGGGAGACAGTCAGCATGGTTTTAGGAAAGGGAGATCATGTCTAACTAACCTGCTTGATTTTTCTGAGGATGCAACATCGTCAATGGATAACTGCAAAGCATACAACATGGTTTATTTAGGTTTCCAGAAAGCTTTTGACAAAGTCCCACATAAAAGATTAATTCTCAAACTGAACACAGTAGGGATTCAAGGAAATGCATGCACATAGATTAGGGAGTGGTTAACATGTAGAAAACAGAAAGTACTGATTAGAGGAGAAACCTCAAAATGGAGCGAGGTAACCAGTGGTGTACCACAGAGATCAGTATTAGGTCCTCTGCTAGTCCTAATCTACATTAATGATTTCGATTCTGGTATAGTAAGCAAACTTGTTAAATTTGCAGATGACACAAAAATAGAAGTTGTTGCAGCAGCAAAGGTCATTCAAAATGATCTAGACAGCATTCAGAACTGGACAGACACATGGCAAATTTCATTTAATAGAGAAAAGTGTAAGGTACTGCACGCAGGCAATAAAAATGTGCATCATAAATATCATATGGGAGATACTGGAATTGAAGGAATCTATGAAAAAGAACTAGGAGTTTATGTTGACTTGGAAATGTCTTCATCTAGACAATGTAGGGAAGCTATAAAAAAGGCCAACAAGATGCTCAGATATATTGTGAAAATTGTTGAATTTAAATCAAGGGAAGTAATGTTAAAAGTTTACAATGCATTAGTAAGACCTCATCTAGAATATTGTGTTCAGTTTTGGTCACCTCGTTACAAAAAGGATATTGCCGCTCTAGAAAGAGTGCAAAGAAGAGCAACCAGAATTATCCCGCATTTAAAAGGCATGTCGTATGCAGACAGGCTAAAATAATTGAATCTGTTCAGTCTTGAACAAAGAAGACCCAGGGGTCTTTTTTGACCTGAAAAAAGAAACAAGGATCAGGGGTCACAAATGGAGATTAGATAAAGGGGCATTCAGAACAGAAAATAGGAGGCACATTTTTACAGAGTATTGTGAGGGTCTGGAACCAACTCCCCAGTAATGTTATTGAAGCTGACACTCTGGGATCCTTCAAGAAGCTGCTTGATGAGATTCTGGGACCAATAAGCTACTAACAACCAAACCAGCAAGATGGGCCGAATGACCTCTCATTTGTAAACGTTCTTATGTTCTTATAAATTTGTTGAGGTGAGGTGGGGTCACAGGGAACATTTGTGTATCTTGAAAAATTTAGTGAAGCCGTCAAACTGTTAATCACTAATTGATTGATTGTGTTCATGTTAAAAAACCAAAATCCTACAAGTTATATTCTACTTTTGTGTGTGTGTTTTGTGTGACAGGGAGGGGGCAAGTATTTTTAAGATGGAGAGTAGATTTTTCTAGCATTTTGTCCCTTGGACAAGAATTTTTTTTCAGAAATTGCGGTGTACAAGTTGCCCTGTCAAGACTTTTGGGGATAAAAACAAAAAAAAAATCACCACATACGCCTTATAGAAGTATAGCATAGTTAGAAATTTAACATGGGACAATTATACACTCAGTGACCAAAGGCTAGTGGTAAAACATTCATTTATTATTGGATTTATACAGGAATTAATGAGGTTTACTTCTGTGTACTGTGATCGTTAGCAATTATAGTTTTAAATGAAGCCCTTTCTGCGCCTTAAAAGCGAAGTCCAAATAAACAAAACCAGGTGCGTAGATCTCCAAATGCATGAAATAATTAAAAGTCCAAAATGATCCGCACGCTGCTATTTTAAGAGTGGCAATAAAAAAAAACAAAAAACTACAAAATCAAAATTATGCGAAAAAACTGTCTTCTTAGTAAACAGGCAAAAATGTGATACAGTGCAAAAAGTGCTCAGTGCAAACATTTTGGTCACATGACCATCCTCAGCGCTAGCAAATTGAGAACACCTGAGTATTCTTAATTTCATTAAAGATAAATATAAGAGGTCAGGTGTTCAACTGAAGACAGAACAACATGTGCACAGACCAATTAATGTTAATAGTGATAGACAGAGGGAATATATTATTCAATACTATTATAGAACTTCATTATTAGGACAAGCTGCAGAAAAATAGCAAAAACAACAATGGCAGAAATCAGTTAAATACATCATATTACTAATCACTGAATTAAGATCTATTGATTAGACTATTTCAATTCATGTAGATCTACTAGAGCCAAAATAATAAAGATGAATAACACCGATGTTTATATAAACAAAAAATGGAAATACTATATAGGCAAACATTAGCAGCCATTTTTGAATATTAACATCAGTGTTATTTTTTGCCACTCTTCAAATAGCAGTGTGCAGATAATTTTGGACTTTTAATTCATTAGCAATTATAAAAACAAACAAAGCAAGCTTGTGTTCAAAGTATATTTTTACATTTTGAATATAGATAGATATAGATAGAGAGATAGATAGATGGAGAGATAGATAGAAATAGTGCTTCAGCTTACAATATCTGCGACTGTACAATTAATTACATTTTCAGAAATAACTCATTAAAAATAGGTCTTCTACAATCCACATGGTAAAGAAAATAGGAACAAAAAATAAAACCGTTATTTTCAAGTTCTGGCAAAAACACAAAATGACAAGACAGCATACAACCAGACAAGTTCTGTCACAATTTTTTATGTTTTAAAATAGCCCTTTGGCTTTTAGGTTGGAATCAGCGTGAGTATAAAAAGGATATCGGGTGGTTCATACAACACTTAAAAATTCACAGATATGGCAGAGATAAAGAATGCACCATACTACAATGAAACTTGGGAATAATATATAATTGCACTTTGCATCATCATAAGGGGAGCTGCTAATGCATAAAGCAGTGAATCCACAGCAAGCAGGGTCTGTTTCTAGTTAGCAGTAGTACTTGCAACTAAGCTTACTCTTTTCAATAAGGTGCCATGGCTTCTGCTCCATCTTGATATTTCCCCAAACCTCTCTATTTTCACTTGCATCATTTTGTTTTCAAGTATCAGTTAAAGGTGTAAATGAGAACAAATGATGTCTAAAGGGTCTAAATGTCTCTTATATTCAAGTGAGGCATTGCTGAAGATCCAAAGAAACCATTCTTTGTAAAGCTGCCATGCTTGTACTGTATGCATAACGTGTGTGTATTCTTCATAGACTAAAGACCAGCCATGAACTCACACAAGAGCATTTGGAGACGTGAAGATTTTGGAAATAGTTTGCAAAAGTTGTTTACGATGCTCTCACATTTTTGGTTAGCTTTTGAAAAACAGCCAGATTTCATTTCTCACTTTTCTAGGCATATCCACAAGCTTGTTAAATGACCTTTGAACCACCCTACATAATCTAACCTTCCAGGTGAAGGTTAGACTGAAATTCAGTCCTGGAAGATAAGGCAGTGATGATTACATACCTAAATCAAATTTGTTTTGTAGTTCTACAGAGTATAGTTAATATTTTTAATACACACACAAATTTCTTACATTTGTCAAATGGAATGCCATTTGCAATTTTATTTAAATTTAAATTGTGCCATAATCTGTCTATGTGGCCAACAGAGACTGCAGGAGAACTCTGCAAAACATTTTACATCATAAATACATACTTGTGCTTTAACCTATAAATGTGTTCTCGATCCTAACCATTTATTTATTTAAGACAGTCATAGGTGGGTCTGTTTTGGTAGCGGTCTGATCTTCTCCAACAGTATTTAGAAGGGTCCTCACTGAAGAATATAGAATTGCAAGACAGCAAATGTTACAGGCAAGCTTGATATTTAGGCTGGGAGAATCCAATCCAGACAAGAGGCAGGCAAAGGACATCCTTTCAGAAGGACTGATTAAAATACACATTAAAAAGTAAAACCAACAAAATGTTTTAAACTTATAAAACAAGAACGCTACCTACTCAGCAATATACGTACAATGTAAGAATATGCAGAATGGCAAGAGACCTGTCCTAAGGTTCGAATGGAGTTTCTAGGTTCAATTTAATGTTCAATGAGCTACTCCTGTATTGGCTAAATCAAGTACACCTTGACTTGGTATTCCCAGTTTTTATTGGAATTACCCTTGCCCTGCATTAGAATCTTCTAAACTTTGATCAATTCCAAATAAATAATTGTTGGGGTTTCGTAAGTTGGGGACTGGCAGCATTCAAAACATCAGTGCCAGAGTTTTACATGGGTGGTAAAGAAATCAGCCATTGCATTCATCCCAATGAACCTGTTATTGCAATGGCAGCCAAATTGTACATACTTAATTTACTGCATGAATATTATTATTATTTTTTTTTTTTGCTTGATTGAACTACAGAGCCAGTGCCGAGTTCATAGAATGCATAGACAGCTACCCAATGTTCCCTACACTGGACTGCATTCACACCCAGATCAATTTGAATCAGATCAAATATGAACATGTTAGTCCAGTTGTAAGTATATGTAAACACTCCAAGCCAGATCCTATCCATATCTGTATAAATTAGTATTTTGGGGGCACAAATTCTATTACAACCAGTTGTATTTATTTACTTACAAAACAAAACATACTGAATACAGATTATACACCAATTACCTATATTTCTGCCACATTGCAGAGATCAAGGGTGGTATACACAAATGCTGGGGCCAATTTGTTGCAATAAGGGTGTAATAAAACAGAAAAGAAAAAAAACCTCCAAGACCTTAACAACCTCCCAGACCTGGCAAAACAACATGAAATTAGCAGAGCATGATCACTGCTTGTGTACCCCCTCCTGTTGGAGCTCCAGCAAAGAAGCTGCTGTTTAAAACAGAACAATAAAAGGATGGTTCACATTCCCCAGAGAGCAATGTACAACTGCAATCGAGCAATCTGCTGCTCCTTGAACAGGAGGCAATCCTGTTTAACAACTGGTTAACTATTTTTCAGCAATACAAAAAGCTCTCCCCTTTCCAGCCCCCCTGAAAGAACAGCCTTTATGCAGCTGTAGGAAGCTTTTGTAGATAGTTTTGTAAGGCAGTCAGTTGTTTCTTAAAAAGGTACACAGAACAGAGTTTTTAAATAAATACTGTAAACACATTATTTATCAGCTGGTTTTGTACACACACAAACTTGTGTTCTAACATGAAACGCCTTCTTGAGAAGACCTTTCTTCTATTTAGTATTACTGAAGGATTTCTTGTGACTGCCCAGCCCAAGTTTTCTAAAACCTGCATCCAGACGTGTACAGCATATGCTTGATAAACAATGCGTGATGGGACAGAAGACATTATTAGAGAACATCTTTTTTTGTGGACAGTCATGGATGACAGGAACACACAGTGTTGACGAATGTGTTAACTTACTGTCAGGGGTGGGGCTCCCGAATGGTGCATCCAGTAAAGGCGCTCCGCGTGGAGTGCAGGATGTGCTCTATAGTCTGGACGTCGCGAGTTCGAGTCCAGGCTATTCCTTTGCCGACCGAGGACGGAAGCTTCCAGGGGGCGGCGCTCAATTGGCCGAGTGCCACCTGGGGGGAGGGAGGGCTAGGTCGGCCAGAAAAAAAAAGTGTGAAAAAAAGCGGTCGGCTGACGGCACACGCTTCAGAGGACAGCGTGTATTCGTCTCGCCCTCCCGAATCAGCGCAGGGGTAGTAGCAGTGAGCTGAGCCTAAAAAATAAAATTGGCCATTTCAAATTGGGAGAAAATAATAAAAATAATAAATTGGCAACGACTAAATTTAAAAAAAAAAAAAAAAAGAAAAGAAAAAACAAACAAACAAAAAAAAACACTTAGTGTCAGGGGCATGCAAGTCACAGGCAAAGGGCTTGTAGTGCAGTAGAGGTCTTCCATGTAAACTATCCAGACAGGCCAGTGCTAAGTTGCACAACAGTGTCCTATGAAGTTACAAAGTTTTGTGCATATGACCTTGTGCCAAGCCAAAGGCAGAGCTTAATTCGAACATGTTCTGTAATAATGTGTTTTTGAAATTTATTACATGGGTCTTTTTTTTTAAGAACGTGGATATTCAATTGAAAGATAGAGAGATCTAATAACCCCTTTGGTGTCCCCGTGTAGCTCACCTAGTAAAAGCACAGCTACGTGGTATGCAGGGTGAGTCATACAGTCAGAGGAGTACATGTTCGTGTTCTTGCTGTGCAAAGTCACCAGTCTTCAATGGGGATTCTGAAGGGAGCATCGCATTGGCTCTGATGCTCCCATGAGTTAAAGGCAAAAACAGCAAGGAGTTTCTCCTCATCGCACTACAACAAACTCTGCTGGCCAGGTGCCAAGTGAACTCAAAAGTGGACACCTGCAGGGCTGGTCTTTGTCCTCCAGAGGGTGGTAGCTCGTTGGAATCCGCTCGAGTTCCTGGGTATAAAAGAGGAAGCTAGCTTGGTCGCGGGATTGGAGGACGCCCACTGAACCTTCAATTCTCCTGAGTTGTGTTTTTTTTTTTTTAAACCCCTTTGTGTATCAAGGCGCAATACCATCTCGGACAGTGCAGGTCCTCATGGTTATAACGTCTCTCACTTGGAAAATAAAAAATCAACAGCTTTGAAGCTGGCTTAACCCTTACTGCAATAACATTAGGGATGTAATGATTCAGTGAGTACTGATGAACTTTACATGAATACATTGTATATTGGATACATGACCAAAAGCAGTACAGTACTGTAGCTACTGTACTGGTAGTCCACAGCAACATCGCAAAGTGGTTTACTGAGTTTATATTGTAACCACTCTGCAGGTTTGTCTAAAAATAAGTAAAACTGCACCATTAATGTTCTATATTATTTCAAACATCCATGACTAACCCATGCCTGGTGTTCAGAACAGGGAGGAATGTGTGGTCACATACAGATGTATTTATTCTATCAAAGATATGTCTGTATTTAAGACTCATAAACCAAATCTGATGAGTAAATGTGCTGCAAGTTAGAGTGGTATAACTAGAGCATGTCACAAATTAGCAAAAAGAATACAGTAAGAAAAGCCAAAACATTTTACATGTTGTTTTCATTAATGCTTAAGCAAGAGCAGGTTTTGCATTAAATCTATTACAGCTTTGCCATTCCAGTCAGAAATGAATTAAATTGTAAAACTGTCATTTAAAATTACACTAAATATAGCTTAAATAGCTTATTACATTGGATCTTTTTAAATGAAGTGCCATAATGAACTTAGCATCCCATACCTACAGTTCAGAACTCCCACTGGAGACATGTTTCTTTCAAACATACAAATCCATCATTTACAGCACTAGATACCAATTGGATTTGTTTATGAATCTTAAAATACAGACTTTCCATCTTTGAAAGAGTATTAAATAATAAAGTGTTGTTCAGCTACCAATGAAATAGCTAGTACTATACGTCGTCAAGATTCAACCAGTCAATTTTTTTAAAAACCCACAATCCTACATAACAATTATAGTGCACACATTTGCAAGCGTTTCCAAGCATATTAAATACAAGAAAAAAAGTGTACATATACTGTATAATTAGGGCTTCTGGTTTTCAGTGCTTTACCCCGACACCTCAAATACCCCCAAATGAAATACATTTTACTATTAACATGTTCCTCAGGTTGTCAGTGACAAACGAAAGGCTTAACAGGCACCAACTGAATTTTTAAAGGAGAGTAGAAAAGTTGGCGTAAAACACCAAAAATCAGAAGCCCTATGTATAATGCTACCTCTGTGTTAAATGTACCAATGTTAAAAAAGACAGAACAAACTTGAAATAACTTGGGTGTTTTTTTTTGGATGTCAAATAGTATTTAAATATGACAGGAAGCAGCAGCAGCAGCAGCAGCAGCAGCAGTCAGTAGTGATAATAGTAGAATAGTGAAGGTTTAAAATGAAAACGCAGAGTCTGAATCCCATAGGGACACAGGAGTCTTCCCCAGAATTACCTCACTATTAAAAGCCTTGCACTTTATCCAGGGTAGTTAAAGGAAATAACACCCAGCAGGTAACACACTGCCCCCTGTTGATCTACACCAGCAGACTCTCAAAGTCAAGGAATGGACAAGGCTACCAATTTAAGTGGCTGTTTTTTATTTACTGTGTTAGCCACGGGTTCATGGGCTTTCCAACCCAGGACAAAAAAAAATAAAAACAAAATACACAACAAAACTATTATACTGTTAAATATTTTATACATACAATATCTAAAAGCAAAACATAGATTTCAGAGGAGGATGCATCATTAAAACCTCTTGTACAGTGAATGGAAATATAAGGCTTGGTTAATGAATGCTATTGATGCATGTACCAGTGAGGGATTATTTGGTAATTTACCCCACAAGATATCAACAGAATCTACTGTGGTTTTATCGGTCTGGTCTTCCTCATGAGAATTCTTTATGCAGGTATGCCGAGTAGAAAGTCACTAGAACTGGCATTTGCTAACAATTCACCAATGCTGGTGTAGCTATTGCATGGATCAAGTAGATTGACAATTGAAAGTCAAACACATCACATATGGTTTTCTGCTACCCATGGTGACAACACACAAGAGGATTAAGGTGGGAGAGCTGTGTGTTTCTACACAGAACTGCTATTTAATTTGATGCGTCTGGTGTAACGGAAACCTCAGATGAGCCTGGCCTCTCCCTCCATCTCAGGCGGGAGCTCACACACGCCAGTGAAGTTCAGCTCCTTGCCGTTGGAAGAGGGGTCTAGCCGGGGGCTCCTTCTGCCCATGCTGGGAGAGGGATTCTGGGAGCAGGTCTCCATTGCTAGGGCTGTCCCCCCTGACTTCTGCTCGCTCAGGAAGCTCTCCAAGCGTCGCAGAACCTGCTTTGGGTTCTTCTTGGCAAACACCTCCACCTCTGTAGTGAGGAGATATCAGAACAAGCTGGGTTTAGAGTACATTATGTGAGCAATACACAGATACCATTAGAATCAAAATGGGCATTTTTTTGGCATAGTTAGCAGTATGGTTAAAATGCATAACCGTTCAAGATTGAATAAGTTCTTACAGTGCCTGTTGCTCATAGCAGGGAGGATGGAAACTCTGGAAGGATCTGAATGCAAATGTATACATCAGATGTTACTGAAGGAAATTTAGGAGCAACACAGCCAAGAGAAAGAGGGATATTTTAAACTAAAACAAACAATAAGTTTGAAACTTACCTTTCAGTACAAAGCCAGAATCGGAGATTGTTTTGTGCTGTGTTTTCCAGATCTGGAAAAGATGGAGGAACGTGGCTACATAGAAATCGTTCAGGACCCCAACAACCTGCTGTCTCCGATTGCACTCTCTGAAGAAAAATAAAGTACATTTAGCATTTACAAAAACGTAACTTTTATTGATTAATTGGTTCACAAATGATTATCACTGATGACAAATCATGTATTTCTAACTGTAAAAGTGACATGAACCATCACAAAACGTGCACAAAATGATTGCCTGAGAACATATGAATTACTTGTGGCAGCAGGGACATTACATTTACATGCATGCTTGTTATGGGAACATTCTGAATAAAACAAAAAGTCAATACAGAACATATTTAACCTGTGACATTCACACTGAAAAACTATGCAAAAATGATTATTTTGTCTGCTGATTCCCAAATTAAGATTAAAATTACTTACTTAGAGAGAGTCTCCTCTCGAAGAGCCAGGATGGCAATCCGAGTGATATTGATGGACATCACACAGAATGGAAAATTCTGAAAAATAGAGATGTCAAGAGGTCATTAGTACCATTCACATCACAAGCATCTCCTAACAAATGCCCATAAAATCTAAATTGGGGCAAGATACAGCCCTTAATAGCCCGTCAGGTGTCAGTAAGATTAAATGCAGGCAACCATGAGTTGTATTCATCTTCCTTTAACAAATGTCCATGTAGGGGCTCCCGAGTGGAGCATCCAGTAAAGTAAAAACAGAGTGCAGGGTGCGCTATATATATATATATATATATATATATATATATATATATATATATATATATATATATATATATATATACACACACATATATATATATACATACATATACACACACACACATACATGGCTTGTTAAATTTGCAGAGGACACAAAAATAGGAGTGGCAAACACTGTTGCAGCAGCAAAGGTCATTCAAAATGATCTAGACAGCATTCAGAACTGGGCAGACACATGGCAAATGAAATTTAATAGAGAAAAATGTAAAGTACTGCACGTAGGCAATAAAAATGTGCATTATAAATATCATATGGGAGATACTGAAATTGAAGAAGGGAACTGTGAAAAAGACCTAGGAGTTTATGATGACTCAGAAATGTCTTCATCTAGACAATGTGGGGAAGCTATAAAAAAGGCCAACAAGATGCTTGGATATGTTGTGAAAAGTGTTGAATTTAAATCAAGGGAAGTAATGTTAAAACTTTACAATGCATTAGTAAGACCTCATCTAGGATATTGTGTTCAGTGCGAAAAATGACAGATTGTCAGGAGCACGTTTCAAAGGTCTTCCAGAGTCGCCAGTGTTGCAGCGGTGAACCGAGATTACAAATAACAATTGGGCATTCCAAATTGGAGAGAAAACCAAGGTAAAAAAAAAACATTGGCGACAACTAAATAAATAAAAAAAAAAGTCCATAGCATTTCATCAAATACAGAGCAGCTGTTCTGATGGCAACCAATTGAGATTTGGACAAAAAACACAAAAATACACACCAATTTTAATTTTTATTAACTGTTACAGAATATGTAAAGTCTGCACTCATATCATTACACAAAACATGAGCTCAAATATCGGTCAATCAATGTGACTGTACATGCGTCCACTATATTTCAGTCACAGGGATAATAAGGTAATCAGATTGGAATATGGCGGGGGTTTTTTGGTAATGGATTTTATAGTCAACAGACAGCATTAGCGCTGGAAAGAAGTGGTTTGTTGTTTGTGCGAAAGAAAAAGAAAAATCCCAGTTTGTACTGGTTTGTAACCTGGGATGGGTGCTGGGAGAGTCTGTAGATGTCTCGGGCCAGGGGCAGCGTCTGGGGATCCATCACCAGGTAGAGAGCGTGCATGAGCCCCAGGAATCCAGTCCCCCGAAGGTCTGTCGCCGGGTCCGTCCCTAAACACAAGATATACGCTATGAAAAGTCTGCTCTACTAAAATCAAAAAGAAAAAATGGCTATCAATTGGAAAGAACACAGTTGTATGTAGTAGCCATTGCACAAAACATGTGGTCTATTAAATTGATCTAAAGACTGGTGGATCTAAATACCGCTAAATCTTTTTAGATAATTAAAACAGAGTTTGTTTACCAAGGTTATGAAATGAGGTATGATGTATTTCTGTTTGTAGTGATTCAGCAGTCGTAGCACCAACCCTTATACTTAGAACGGAGAGCCCCCATGTGTTATTTATTTATTTTTTTTTACACTGTGTTCTACGAAGTTATTACTTATTTTAATTGATGTCAAGCTGAATAAATGAATATCAAAATCTCAGCTATAAGAAACAGACAGATGTTTCTGCATAAATCAGTGCGAAATGCAATTTTAAAACTGCTGCAACTATTAAATCCAATACATTCCAATTGACTACCTAAAAATGGGACGCAGTGCGATGGCCGACATGAAGAGCTCACAATACGCACCTGTCACCAGCCCAATAGAAATGCCAAGATATGCATTTCTTACCCTGAAACCCCACCTGCTCCCAGTGGCATCCGTATCGGGGGCAGTCAAAGCGGGCACCTGTCAGCTTCTTATAGACTGTCTGCAGCACCCGCATGTGCACCTTCTGGGTATTATCCAGGGAGCCTGGGAGAAAAGGGAAACCGGATCGACAGCTTTACTCGCTGAACTGACAAAATATCAATAAAATGTACAATATCTCGACAATAACATTTAGTTTTTTCAAGTTTTTATGGAGTTGGTTTAAGAGTATTGGTAGGAATGTCAAAATGTAAAGACCTTGTCTACGCTAAAATAAGTCATCAGGGAGGAATCTCAAGTGGGTCTCAAATGCTTTGCAAAATGAGGGCGCAATGGATTAATTGCATGTTAATTATTGAAGAAACAAGAGAAACATTCTTCTGTGCATAGAATGTGTGATTCATTTCAGGATATTACTTATGCACTGGTTTCCTTTGCATGATTTGTTTTTCACACAGTATTTTATAAATTTGATACATCTGATGGTCATGAAGGGCTATTTGTATGATGCACAATAAGATCATTTGAAAACCAAACATTTAATGAGATGGGGAGAGTGTGTATTCAAACCAACTATAAAACATTCTTCATTCAGCTACAATGAGCTTTGTGCTTTTGGTCTTATATCACAATACAAAAGATACGATACAATATATCACGTAAAGAAAGTCACATCACAACTCAACGATACATCCCTACTTCAATGCAGCTCTATGTAATGTACAGAATGAAGGCAGCTGGTGGGAGACTCACACTGCGCGATGGCGAACACCAAGTCCCTCTCCTCCTGCAGCTCCCGGTGTAGCCGTGGGTGGCCGAACAGGAAGTGTGTGATGGCAGCCAGACCAGTCCGTCGCAGTGTAGGCTGGATATTCTTCTGGAAAGAAAGTGGATGGAATTGAATATTAACATCTATGAATTACATTTTTAAATAGACTCCTACCTCAGATGCCTAATCATGCGTTGGTAGTTAAAACTCACTTTGATGCAATCAGACCATGTGAACTATTAATTGTTGTATTATGAATATTTCTAAAAAGGAATAATGTTAATAAAGCTAATAGGTAAGAAAATTGACTTGAAAGAATTTGTTACTTTTAACTCCAAGCTTACCTTGTAGTCAGAGAGGTCTGTGGTCTGGAAGTGCTGCAAAGCCTCATTGAAAGAGATCAGAGGTGTGTAACCAGCAGAGTCTTCAGAGATCGCTGGAGGGGAATATCAGAATATACTGTAGCGTATGAAAAGACTGGGGCAGCCATTTACTGCAATTAGGCTATTGTCTCAGTTGTTTTTATATTGCCTATGTGCATGCAAACCTATTACTTTTGAGGTTGTGTATTTGAGGTTGTATATTTGTAAACGCATATTTGAGGTTTATTTTTTTTCTCTCAAATTGAGGGTGGGAAATTTGTGCTGCGTCTTAAATTCAAGGCTGTATTAAAAATTGAAAGGAAACAGCTTGATGAGTAAGTGTGACAGAAAGACAATGATTCTTGGTGGTAAATCTCCCTCCCAACCTGTGAGGGCGCTAAGTAACGGGAACAGAGTACCCTGGACTGCTTGGTCTGACACTTCGTTCCTAGGGTTAAAAGGAAGTCGTCATTTAGAAAAGGGGCAGAGCTTCGGTACACTAACTCATCGACCCGGAAGAGAAATGATGTGGCAGCCACGTATTGGAGGCTGAAATCGTTTACCAAGAGGTCATGAGTAGGGGTCTACTTAAATCACGGTAAATTTACGTATTTTTCACGGGTATGTTGCGGAATAAAATTAGGATTTTGCGGACCTGTTTAAACATTAAATAAACCTAAGTAGACAGTATTTCAGAGCACTATAAAAGCCTAAAAATAGCGGTACTTGCTTCCTTACTAAAACAGAGTGCTGTCATTTGTTAAAGGCAAGCATGCAGCATCCCCCAGCAGTTGACTTGCCCATACATTGAGACT
Source organism: Acipenser ruthenus (assembly GCF_902713425.1). Lineage (NCBI taxonomy): Eukaryota > Metazoa > Chordata > Actinopteri > Acipenseriformes > Acipenseridae > Acipenser > Acipenser ruthenus. The sequence goes on along the minus strand of NC_081225.1, from coordinate 4,918,565 downwards.
GCACGTTCTGCATCCACTGAATTGGTTGGAAATTAAGGCAAAGCTTTGCCAAGTTATACAGATGTGGAAATCGATTAGAAACAGCCCAAAAACTCAGTTACACAAGGGTATCTGGCATACTTTAATAAAGTCAATGTATGCAGCACGTTCGTTGTCATGTTATTTGTCCCATCCAATAATTTATTTTATTAGTACCGAGTCAAAACAAAGAAGACGTGGCTATTCAGGTCTAAAATTACAACTAATCAGCAGGTTGAAGCGAGGTGGCTGTGCTGGATCGTTTTAGTACTGATTTAACTTGCAGACAGGAATACTTTTTGTCTGGGCTGACTTTCCAGTTTGGTTTCTGAAAGCTGTTTATTTTACGTTCTGTTCAGCAGCCTCTGTGGTAGCCTTTTGTTTAATGTGTGATTCTGAAGCTAAATAGCAATCGATCGTATTTTCTCCAAATACACATTAAGATATGCAAACAATTACCTCAGTCTGCATGTACAGTTTCTCTGGGAAATATCTTGAAACGATCATCATCCGAAATATACTTTGCTTTTTTTGTCGTCCATTTCTACTATTTTACCTCCAATGCTGAAAACTAGATTTAAGTAACATAAATCAAAACAATGCAGCACCAACCTTGTCCCACCCCCTACTGTACAGAACTACAGATCACATAAAAGCAGTAAAGACGCAATGATAGGCTGATTAAAACTGTCATTTTAATAGTAAACAAGAATGTTAACTGCTTTGGAAAATTTTTTTGTGTAAATGTTATTTGTGGATGTTTTTTGTTTGTTTGTTTTTTGCTTAAGTGCAATCCACACAGGACGGCGAAGGAACAAAAACGGGCTATCTAAACAAGGAAGATACATAGTTTGTGTTGCTTGCATTGTGCAGTAGTTCATTTAAACGCGTTTTCTTTTTTTTCTTCCTCTCCGTACTTGTTTGTATGCATTGTCCCCCAAGAGGTGAATTTCGCGGTGATCCCTCAATTTCACGATTTCCGCGAAATCGTGATTTAGGTAGATCCCTAGTCATGAGTGACGGTATGAGTAGGGGTCGAAGCGACGTAATCTGATCCTTCATTTCGGTTGTTGGAAAATAACCCGGACGGAGCAGTGTTTTGCGTATCCATATCGTGAGTGTTTGTTTTGTCTAATTGTTTCTTGCTATCATTAGACAGCTAACACGTTCCAGAGCTGTCGCCAGAGGCCAGCATAAACCAGGAACAGCACTGCACTGCACTTGTATCACAAATAACTATTTGCACCACGAGAACTAATTCACGCACTAACAGACTTGTGTATGTGTTTTGTGTGGGAGTATAATAAAAACGGGACTATTATTTCGGGACAAGCCCGGGGATTACAAATTAAGTAACACACGCTGCTGTATTACTTAACATCATTTATTGTTTACTGTTTGTATTGCCATCAGGCACTAGACATAAAAATATCATTAAACAGACTTTGCACCTGGATTATAACTGTCTGTCTGCTCATTGATCACACTGTTAACCACTTTGCCACAGTAAGCTAGTAACGATAGACTTTCGTCAAGATAAGCATCACGAGATACGGGTCACGAAACAACATGTATTACTCCGTGTGGCAGAAATTCTATATGTTATGGGCAGTGAGCTCAGTCAAGTGGTTTCAATGAGTTGTGCTTTGGTAGTCAGGGTCAAAATACACAAATAATTCATTTTTCCTTTGCCGTTATCTTTTCTCATACAACTGTAGTACAACCAACCAAATATTATTTGCATTTTAGAGTTATGCAAAAAACACTAAAGACAGAAACTAGAGGTGTAATTTAAAAAAAAAAAAAAAAAAACACTACTTCTATATAGTCAGTCAATTTAAATTATAAAAAATAGGACAAACAGTCCGATTTTTTATAATTTTTTAATTGATTAGAAAAGTAAGGGTTCCATTTGGATTCAGGATTATTACTAAATAATGGGCAGCAGTGTGGAGTAGTGGTTAGGGCTCTGGACTCTTGACCGGAGGGTCGTGGATTCAATCCCAGGTGGGGGACACTGCTGCTGTACCCTTGAGCAAGGTACTTTACCTAGATTGCTCAACTGTATAAATGGGTAATTGTATGTAAAAAATAATGTGATATCTTGTAACAATTGTAAGTCGCCCTGGATAAGGGCGTCTGCTAAGAAGTAAATAATAACAACAACAACAACAACAACAACAACAACAACAACAACAACAACAGTAACATTATCTAAAAGTATTATTTCCCGCTTTCCTAATAGGAGCGTTAGTAGTGTTGCACGCAGTGAGTTTCCGTTTTATATATAATAAAACGCTAGCTAATTTATTTTTGTCTGACGTTTGTAAGTAGTATTAATAATGATAAAACGGACAAACAAAAAATGCAGTATCGTGAGTTTGCGGCAACGTCTTGCTATTAGATTTAAAAGGTAATTGTTTACAGGACAAAAAAAATTGACTTGGTGACCAGATTAAAGTTGGTGGCGGCCACTTTGCCACTAAGCTGGTCCTGATGGGCAACATGTATGTTGTACAGTATGACCAAATGACCATTAATGCACAATATTATTCACACCATCTATAAATTACACATATTCTTCATTCAGTAACCATTTGGTGAATTACCATGGGTTTTGTTGTGCTTTTGGTTTTGCATCACAATACAAACAATAAATACCTTTATTACGATATGATATATCTAGGCTTTGCGGACAACACAAAAATAGGAGGAGTGGCAAACACAGTTGCAGCAGCAAAGGTAATTCAAAATGATCTAGACAGCATTCAGAACTGGGCAGACACATGAAGTGTGTAAAGTTCTGCACGCAGGCAATAAAAATGTGCATTATAAATATCATATGGGAGATACTGAAATTGAAGAAGGAATCTATGAAAAAGACCTAGGAGTTTATGTTGACGCAGAAATATCTTCATCTAGACAATGTGGGGAAACTATATAAAAGGCCAACAAGATGCTCAGATATATTGTTGAATTTAAATCAAGGGAAGTAATGTTAAAACTTTACAATGCATTAGTAAGACCTCACCTAGAATATTGTGTTCAGTTCTGGTCACCTCGTTACAAAAAGGATATTGCTGCTCTAGAAAGAGTGCAAAGAAGAGCAACCAGAATTATCCCGGGTTTAAAAGGCATGTCGTATGCAGACAGGCTAAAAGAAGTGAATCTATTCAGTCTTGAACAAAGAAGACTACGCAGTGATCTAATTCAAACATTCAAAATCCTAAAAGGTTTGTACAATGTCGACACAGGGGACTTTTTTGACCTGAAAAAAGAAACAAGGACCAGGGGTCACAAATGGAGATTAGATAAAGGGGCATTCAGAACAGAAAATAGGAGGCACTTTTCTATACAGAGAATTGTGAGGGTCTGGAACCAACTCCCCAGTAATGTTGTTGAAGCTGACACCGTGGGATCCTTCAAGAAGCTGCTTGATGAGATTCTGGGATCAATAAGCTACTAACAACCAAACGAGCAAGATGGGCTGAATGGCCTCCTCTCGTTTGTAAACTTTCTTATGTTCTTATGTTCTTATTTGATTTTTGTTTTTTTGCCAAATCGACGATTAACAGACATTTACAAAGAATTTACCGTTTTTTTTGGCTTCCGCTCTGCTCACTCCACTGAAACCGCCCTCCTGTCTGTCACCAACTCACTTAAGTGTGCCCGAGCTGCCTCTCTCTCCTCTGTGCTAATTCTCCTCGACCTCTCTGCTGCCTTTGACACTGTTGATCACTCTATTCTATTATCATCTCTTGCTGACCTGGGGATCTCTGGCACTGCTCTGGCCTGGTTCTCCTCCTACCTCTCCAACCGCACTTACCAGGTAACCTGGCATGGAGCAACCTCCACACCTCACCCTCTCTTAACTGGAGTCCCCCAAGGGTCAGTCTTGGGTCCTCTCCTGTTCTCTCTCTACACCCGCTCCCTGGGCCCCCTCATCGCATCCTATGGTTTCTCATACCATTTCTATGCTGATGATGCTCAGATTTACCTCGCCTTCCCCACCTCTGACTCCACCATCTCCTCCTGTATCTCTACCTGTCTGTCTGCTATTTCCTCCTGGATGCACTCGCATCATCTCAAACTCAACCTCTCTAAATCTGACCTCCTTTTCTTTCCCTCCTCCTCCCCTGATCTCTCTATCTCTGTTCCTCTGGAATCTACCACACTCTCTCCCTCTTCCTCCGCTAAGAACCTTGGAGTCACCCTGGACCCCTGTCTCTCTTATTCCCAGCACATCTCTACTCTGGCACGCACTTGCCGATTCTTCCTGAGCAACATCCGAAGAATCCGACCCTTCCTCACCAACTATGCTACCCAGCTCCTGGTCCAGGCCCTGGTACTCTCCCGCCTAGACTACTGCAACTCCCTCCTGGCTGGCCTCCCTGCGTCCGCCACCCGTCCGCTCCAGCTCATCCAGAACTCTGCTGCCCGCCTGGTGTTCTCTCTGCCTCGCTTCGCCCACGCTACTCCACTACTCCGCTCGCTCCACTGGCTCCCGATCACCGCTCGCATCCAGTTCAAGACTCTTGTACTAGCCTACAGATGCCTTGACCAGACTGCACCCAGCTACCTCCAGACCCTCATCTCTCCCTACACCCCCACTCGACCTCCCCGCTCCGCCTGCACTAGAAGACTGGCTCTACCTCCGCTACGCTCCCCTGCCTCCAGAGCCCGCTCCTTCTCCACTCTTGCTCCGCAGTGGTGGAATGACCTTCCTACAGATGTCAGGACTGCCCAGTCCCTGACCACATTCTGGCGCCTCCTTAAGACTCACCTCTTCAAACAGCACCTGTAGAACTCCTCTGTTTGTATCGTGGGACACTATCACCCTTCATTTAAATGTGCTTTATTTTGCTCTTATCTGCCCCCTATTTTACTGCATTTAATCCTGTACTTCAGAATACTGTAATCTGCCAAGTGTTTAACCTGTAGTATTTTGTATTTAATCATATCCTGATGTAACTATCACTATTTAATCATATCCTGATGTAACTATCACTATTATCTGCTGTATTATTGAATTGTGGTTTGTCACACTTGAACAAAAGTTATTGTATTTCTTGCTCTTATTGTATTACTTGTATTGTAACACTTGAAATGTATTTGCTTACGATTGTAAGTCGCCTTGGATAAGGGTGTCTGCTAAGAAATAAATAATAATAATAATAATAATAATAATAATGTGTGAAATCGACCTTTATTCTTAAAAAAAAAAAAAAACACGACTATGCCATTGAAAAACATCTCATTTAGCGAAACCCCATATTCAACATGATTACCATGGTCACCAACATTCTAACGGAAATAACGTTTGGTCACAGCTGAGCTATACATTTAAGAATGGTCTCAAATAAACCGTAGTAAATGCAGCATATAGAAGTGTATTACACAGACCTTTATAGCATATATTCGCGAGTAAAAATAATATGCACAGAACAAAATATTAGATAGATGAACAGAACTAACTTGCACTTATTATTCTGAGTCTGAGCTCCCCCTCTCCTGCTTCAGTACAGCCGGACTCAGAGTCACTGGAAGGCAAGGCATTGGCCAAGGTATTGTGCACAATATTTATTAAGTGTATTTCTCGTGCCCCATTTTCAAACCAAACTAGTAACTGTCACCGTATACCTAAAGCAAAAGCTTACGTACACCTTAACCCGCTAATTTCAAAGTAGGCGCTTTGAATGACAGGCGCTGTAGCTGGCAAATAAGCGCATTCTAGCACTGCTTCAGTCAATGAGATCTGTCAGAACAGGGTGAAACTGCAGTACTAACGGACCACTGAGATGACCGACAGTGACCCCCAGCCATTCAGAGCGGAACGGAGATGGGACAGACAGCAAGTATAAAACTACACAAACTAGAGATGATTTGTAAATTATTATTTTTGGTAATAAAATAAAAATAGCGAGTGGTTTTACCAACGTTTATCTTATATAAATTAAGTCAAACTCATATTTTTGGGGAATTCGATGTTTAACAAGCTTTACCGATAAATATAGAAAAATAGCAAGCCTAGATATATTGTATAAAGAAAGATACGCTATACTCCAATTTATAATTAATGTCATATATTTACACATAGTGACTCTTACCTGGTTGTATAGACTCCAGTGCAGCCCATTCCTCCTGTGCTTGTTGTACCTCTGCACTCAGCTCTGGAAAAAAACTAAAAATGTTCAATGGAAGGCAGCAGATGCAGTGTAATAACATGGACTCTAGCAGCCTGCTACACCATATCATTAGTATTTCACATTTAAAAATCAAGGAAATGCATCGGTGACACAACTGGTTTCTATCTTTCATCTAACTTGAAATCACTTCAACATAATGCTAGTCTTTGACATATTTTACATATTTTTAGTTGGCAGATGCAGCTCTCATTCATTTATTAATCAAATTGATTATTTTTTTTCCGGCTGGTGATCATTGTAAATTGAAGCCAGCTGTGGAATATAAAAGAAAAGCAGTCAGTCTATTTGGGGCTGCTGAGTGAAGAGCCCAGTTGGGAGTGTGTGCAACCGTAGAAAGAGAAAGAAAAGGTAGTGAGAACACCTTTTTTTGATCGGTGTTAGTGAAGTGTGTTTTTAAGCTGGTAAGCAGATTAACTGCCCGGTTTTACAGTTTAAGGTTCCTGTGCAAAGTTTAGTTTAGTGCTCCAAGCGGAGCTATGCTTTTTGTTTGTTTATTTTTGTTTTGAAAAAATAAAACGGTGCAACCGCGCCTTAAATAAAGTTCCTGTGTGTGTCCGGGTCACGAAAGTAGTGTTGAAAAAGAACCCGAGCAAGTGCCATCTCTCACAATGTGTGTATATGTGTATATATATATATATATATATATATATATATATATATATATATATATATAATACACACACACACACATACACACTTTTTGTCATAGGTACCAAGAGAAAATATGTTAATGAAGAGCCGCAATACTAATTTAAATATTTATGCGTCTTCTTGGTGAGGTCTCTAGCATTATAAACTGCGAGAGTCCTGCAACATTGTTCAAATAAATAGCAGGAGTTGAGTTGTGGTTTGCTGCAGCAGAAGGTGCCCGTAGGATAACGTCTATACATGAAAGGGTGCAAGAATCAAAATAACATTGTTTGTTAAAGGTAAATGTCATCTGCACAATGCATTCTGTTCCATCTTAATTGTACATATTTTAATACTGTTTATATATTATATATATATATATATAATCACACACATACAGTGCCTATAGAAAGTCTACATGTCAGTGCCTCAGTTTCATGCATTTGAATGAGGATTTTCCCCACTTATCTACACACCATACTCCACACTTAAGGGGGAAAAAAGTTTTTATTGAGAAAAAATTATATATTAAATACAAAACGGAAGCACCTTTGGCAGCAGTTACAGCTGTGAGTCTGTTGGGCTAGGTCTCTTTGCACACCTAGATTTGGCAATATTTGACCAGTCTTCTTTACAAAACTGTTCAAGCTCTGTCACGTTCCTTGGGGAGCGTTGATGGACAGCAATCTTCAAGTCATGTCACAAATTTTCGATTGGATTTAGGTCGGGCCTCTGACTGGGCCACTCAAGGACAATTTACCTTTTTGTTCCTTAGCCACGCCAGTGTAGCTTTGGCTGTGTGCTTTGGGTCATTGTCATGCTGAAAGGTGACCTTCCGTCCCAGTTTCAGCTTTCTTACAGAGGGCAGCAAGTTTTCCTCAAGGACTTCTCTGTACTTTGCTCCATTCATTTTCCCTTCTATCCTGACAAGTGCCCCAGTCCCTGCTGATGAGAAACATCCCCATAACATGATGCTGCCACCACCACGATTCACAGTAGGAATGGTGTTCTTCGGGTGATGCACTGTGTTGGGTTTGCGCCAAACACAACGCTTTGCATTTAGGCCAAAAAGTTCAATTTTAGTTTCGTCAGACCACAAAACTTTTTGCCACATGGCTACATACTTAAAATGGAATTCAAGGTGGGCTTTCTTGAGTAATGGCTTCTTTCTTGCCACCCTACCATACAGGCCAGATTTGTGGAGTGCTTGGGATATTGTTGTCACATGCACACTTTGACCAGTCTTGGCCATAAAAGTCTGTATCTCTTGCAAAGTTGCCATTGGCCTCTTGGTAGCCTCTCTGATCAGTCTCCTGCTTGCTCGGTCATCCAGTTTGGAGGGATGGCCTGATCTAGGCAGGGTCTTGGTGGTGCCACACACCTTCCATGTCTTAATAATCGTCTTGACCGTGCTCCAAGGGATATTCAAGGCCTTTGATATTTTTTCATACCCATCCCCTGATCTGTGCCTTTCAACAACTTTGTCCCAGAGTTCTTCTGAAAGCGCCTTGGTGCTCATGGTTGAGTCTTTGCTTTGAAATGCACTAACCAGCAGAGGGAACCTACAAGAACTGCTGAATTTATCCTGAAATCATGTGAATCACTACAATTTAACACAGGTGGAGGCCACTTAACTTGGTGTGTGATTTTGAAGGTGATTGGTTTCACTTGAGCTAATTTAGGATTGCTATTACAATTGGGGTGGATACTTATCCAACCAAGCTATTTCAGTTTTTATTTAATTAATTTTCTTCAAATTTCTAGAATATTTTTTTCACTCGGAAGTTGTGGGGTAGGATGTGTAGATAAAAAAATTAATGAATTTTAATTCCAGGCTATAAGGCAACAAAAGGTGAACATTTTGAAAAGGGGGTGCAGACTTTCTATATATATATATATATATATATATATATATATATATATATCTATATATATCTATATATATATATGAATGATATTATATAAAAAATGAAAGGCAGTTTAATCCCATCAGATTCTATAGTGGGGCCTTCAACCACAAAAAAAGCTTTTCATAATCATACAGTAGCCCCTCGCTAAACCGGACATGTTTGTCCAACATAAGGAGGTGTCGGGTTTAAAAACAATACAATAAAATCGCACACACGTACATTTATAGTGCTTGATGCATTTTAAAAGTAAATAATTGCACTGAAATAACATGAATGTGTTTTGGGTAGGCTACACATTACATTATGTAAAAAATAGGGCAGCAGTGTGGAGTAGTGGTTAGGGGTCTGGACTCTTGACCGGAGGGTCATGGGTTCAATCACCGGTGGAGGACACTGCTGCTGTACCCTTGAGCAAGATACTTTACCTAGATTGCTCCAGTAAAAACCCAACTGTATAAATGGGTAATTGTATGTAAAAATAATGTGATATCTTGTAACAATTGTAAGTCGCCCTGGATAAGGGCGTCTGCTAAGAAATAAATAATAATAAAATAAGTGTACAGTAGGACTATACAGTACAGTAGTAAAATCAAATGAATACCTAGCGCACTTTTTTACATTAGCCTATAACACAAAATAAATCATGCTGCTGCATTGTGCACATTGGTGTACAATGCAAATAAAAGATCATTTAAATTGAAACTAAATGACTGTAGCGTTTTTTGTGTTTTGTTTTTTTGTTTTTTTAATCATAATCATCATCATCTTGGCCTAGACAATTACCACAAAATAGATCATGGCCCTATAAGATGCTCACAATGAGCTGGAGGGGTTAGTGGCACATGTGTTCCCAAAACGTTGGGGAAACCAGAAATTTGTTTTCAAGGCTTGTAAGTACACCCTGACGTTAGTGAAAATTAGGTACTTGGGTGTTCGCCTCAAAAATGCATTGAGCACAACTGGCAATGCATAAGAAAAAGTGGACTGGGAAATGCCAGTAACAATTGCGACTGTTTAAAACATGCTTTCAAAAGTTCTTAACAAATTGATGCAATTGTAAGTGTTGCAATTGTCGGCAGCTTTAGTACATCTCATTATAATATTTGAGAATCCTCATTTGCATACTCATCTCCACCCCATGTTTGCAAATGTATGCAGGAACGCCCATAATCACATATTCATCTAAGGTTGAACTGTAAAGGAAAACTGCTGTCGCAAAGCATTTCCTAAAGTCGCTAACAGCATTGCGCATGCTTAGTACATTTCACCCTAGACTTCCAACTCGTTTGCGACTATTTAGTAACACTTTAGTACATCTACCCCTAAGTGTTTTGATGCTTGTTTTGTAATTTTCATTTTGGTATAAATTAATTGATAACCTGACACTGTGTAGTTTTACACGGAGTAGAAGACATACAGTACTTCTGGTGCTTTATTTTCTAGATGACCTGTGTAACCCGTTTATTGTCAACATTTATGCAGTACCTTTGAGCTCAAATTAAAAAGGATTTGACAGTTATCACCTTTCTGTTGCTATATAGGCAACTAAGGCAAATGTTTCCCCAAGGGGTAGCAGTGTGTAAGCAATTCTCCAGCACCAGACGCAATTCCCTGAAGCTTCAGCAGCCTGTCCCTTTGGAATCTCCCGTCACTGCAGTGTTTCACAGATAATGTGCAAAAACAACAGAACAGTTCTAAGCACTTCTTTATATCTCCTTTAGCTCAAAGAAACAACTTGCCTTTGTTTTGCTCTTCATTCCCTCCTGCTGCGAGAGACTGCAAAAGGTCATTCTGCTTCAGAGATGAAATCTGAAAAAGAAAAACGCATTTAGTTAGTGTTTGTGCATTGGGGAGTGTCTCTGTGTGTGTATGTGTGTTTGTCTGTGTTTGAATATACAACAGGCAGTCAACATTACTTTGTTTTTCATACTAGACAAGTGTTAAATGGTTATTTATTTCCTCTATTTGCCCTACACGCCTTTGCACTTATCTAAGCTTAAACACCCAAATCATTTAAAACTTGGTTTACTTTGCTAGACTGCATACTCCTGATCTTGCTAAGACACTGCAGGACGGCTTTTATATTTTCATTTCAATAATTCTCTTCTGTTAAAACTAATTCCAATGTGCGTCTGCTCCAAATCTTACGTCAGGAAGTGTCTGTGTGTTTCTATGCTTGCACTCAGACATGTTTGCAGGAGTGTGTGTGTGCGCACGTGAGCCAGTGTAAACCTGCTCGTTAGGCGTTTAACATTAATACTCACAGGTACTGATTTGAGTGCCGATTTGCTGTTGGGTTCATCTTCAGTCTTGTGATACTCTGGTGTCAATCCATCCTTTAAAAAAAATTAAAATAGCCAACTACAAATGGTTGGCTAAACTCTCAAAGCTATTTACTTAATTTCATAATTAGCACATTTTTTTCAGAAAGGAGAAAAAACACATTTAATAAAGTCACCAAACTAGAAATAAACAAGTAAGACTTAATTCAGTGGCTTGGATGAAGGAAGTACTGCATTACATTGCTTCTTATTTGCTTCAAACATTAAATTGGTGTTTTTTTCCCTCCATTCAGAAATAAATTGCGCTAATGACGATTTTGAGAATCTACCCCGGGATATTTTTGTGAACAAAAACAAAGCATCCCCCAGGGGCTTAACATAAGGCATATGGTACATCAGATCAAAGGGCTTGTAAACATTAAGTGAATGGATATTTGAAAGAGACCTGTATCGTTGACATGTTCAAAGGTTAAACCAATGTTGCTAGTAGTTTTTAATAAACTTTGAATTATCATTCTAATAGTCTAACTTTGCATGTAGTGTGCCGAGAACTCTCTAGGACTGTACTCATTTGTGCAAGATAGGGTGGGAGCATCTGGTTGAAAATGCTGAATGCGCTTAGCCGTTGGCAGCTATTCAAGGTTGTGCTATGGTACACGGAATGTTCTTCTACTTTGCCTCTTACTATGGGAATATGGAGAGAAAATCAACCACCTGCCGCTTCTTCCCAGGCAATACATCACTATAATGAGGTAGTGGCTGAGGTTTACGCAAGTAAGGGAGAGATGAGATAAAAAGGTAAAATTAGTTAGCATGGCAGTGACAGGTACCCACAGGAAACATCCTGACACAGAGAGACTCCAGCCACCCGACTTCCCAAGGAGAACCGGTAATATCTATGATCTTTGGCTTAATAGTTATGCTACTGTATTAGAAGTTACGTAATACAACTGTCGTTGTTGACTACGATTGTGTTGGTGTCTGATTATTCCTAATACCTTCCAGGCATATATTAAAATACACACTGAAATGGTTAATGGTTATTTTTTACTCGACACTGGAATCACAGAATGCAGCTGTGTACACTGTCCCAAAGCATGTGGTCTGTATCATTTATAGAAAGTTTCAAACAAATGTGTCAGTTAAGCAATTCATTTTCACTGGCAACACCAGAAACAGAAATTGACAGAGTCTGACTTGTTTCAGTATTTTAAAAAGACAATTAAAATGGCAAGATGATGCTGAAGGATTAACAACCACATGTGTTGTCTTTAAAAAGGGACATGATAACGCTTACAGGTTTGGCTAAAGAGAATGACGCTGCCTTAGGAGATTTTCACTGAATACTGAACTCCTGCTTGCCATTCTGATTGGCTGAATGTACTATTGGATTTTAAAAAACAGTGTGAGGCTACAACAATTCATATTGCTATGCACCTTTCATCACAAGGATCCCAAAATGCTTCACGCACTAAAAAAAAAAAAAAACGAACAATTAAACTATTTTTTTTAAAAAGGTCTAAATACAGAATTTGATAAAAAAAAAAAATTAAGACATACAAAAAAATGGTTTTAATTATAAAAAAGCTAGTTTGTAGCAATAGAACAATTAATGTAAAAAAATAATGCAGTTTGCATTGTAAAACAGGAAAACTAAGATCGAAAAGCTATTTTGTAAAAATAAGTTTTCAATCTAGGAGTAGTGTGTATCTAGCTTTGTGTGAAAACAAAATTCATGCCCTGGGGATACTCACAGGTCCGGATCTGTATGCTGTTGTGCCATTGGTTAGGTCTTCAATCTTGTAAGAGTCTAGTGTGAACCCATTCAATCCCTAATAAAACGAGAAAGAGCATATTGCTAGGGTATACACAAATAATTATTGGTAAGACATATATGAATAGAGAATTCTAGAATACTGTTTTTAAAATGTGAATATTCTTCCACTTTATCAGTGATACAATGCTAGCTATATATTATATATAGCACCGTATAACAGAATTCTCTGTACCCCATATTTTTACGACTGACGGTTGATGAAACAGTTAAAACGGGTGCCAAGTAGAACAAGGAACTGCTTTATATTAGAAGGCTGTCCAGGTTTAAAATACCGGATTCTGTTGAGTCAACGCCTAGGAGGCGTAAAGTTGTCGTTACTGCAAAAGTAAGTGTGTGTGTTTGTGTGTGTGTGAGTGTGAGGGGGTAATTGATTAAATTACAGGCATTATTAACATTAGATAGATAGATTACGTTTACAATTAGGAATACGTAATTAAAATGTAGAGAACAGTCACGCTAAAAAATTAAGTAGTGCAGTGAACATATTTATTGACTGGTGAAATAAAATTCAAAGTTGCTGCAGGATGTCCACTGTTTTATCTAAAATATTTTCACGAAGCAAACATTGCTTTACATAATCTCTGTAAGAAAGAAATTGGAGTGTCCAGTGTGAAAACACCACACGAAATAATACAGGTAACATAGCATCCAATGTAGCACTATAGCATTAAAATGTTCACTACTAAAAAATGCCTGAGTTACAAGCTCTTGCAATGTCTAAAAAAAGTTTTTTAAAATCCAAAACATGGACTGTAGCGTAACAGGAAAGCGTAATCAGACTGCGGAGTCTGTATATCTGATCCGAAACCTCAGAACTCAGCGTCTTCGTCATCTGAACCTTCATCATTGATGATGCATGATGCAAGCAATTGTCTGAATCATTAATGCACAGAGAAACTACTTGTAGGCAGTTTTTTCTATTCACATGAGCTGCAATATTTACGCTCCGACATTATTTGCGTATGGTTATTAAAAAACAGAAATTAATGCTGGAAATTTGGGGGGGGGGGGGGGCGATCATTCACACCAGGGCCATCAGTATCATAAAGTAGTTCACCATGACCTACATCCACAATATGTATATGTGATTCTGGTCCACTCATTAATAGCTAAAGAATGGCCAAGTTTCACCACAATGAATGTCGTTACCATGTTATCAGGAAATACCCTGGTCGTCAGGGATATGCAGGGGATACCACAAGGTTGAAACAAAAAACTTGGACAGATCTAAAAAGCAGCATTGTTCCATGCACTATGGGAGGCTGGGAATATAGGACAGGCTGAGCAGCAGCAGTGCCGAGGAGATGCAGATCAGGTAAACCAGCTACAACAGATCGACAAGAGTAAGCCCATGGAAGATAACAAAGAGCTCACCATAATCTGCAAAAGCACTGCAGGAAAACAAGTGCACTGGGTACCTACCTACTGCTATTAAAAGGTAAAAAACAGTAACAGTCAGACACATTTTTTCAATAATTAATCAATAATGTGCCCGAAGACTCGGACAGACTGCCTGAAAAGTAACCCAATTGCACTCAATTATGTTTATTTATTTATTTATATTTTTAATGGAGGTGTGAATTATGCATTTGGGAATTACTGCTTTGATTATTTAAATAAATAAATAAAAAATAAATAAATAAATAAATAAAATAGACAGCAGATCTGGCAAACTTACATAGAGAAAACATCCACGGAAAAAGGATGGCTGTTTTTTTAAAAAATATAGTACTAGAGGCGCAAAACAATTACATCCCAAAAGTAGAAAAATCTAAATCTAAATTGCCAAAATGGTTTAATAAATCAATTAAAAAAAAATATTCAGAGAAAAAAAAGCACTTCAGAGTGTTTAAAAGGCACCAAAAACAAAGCACACAAAAGTCAAAAAGGAAGTTAGAAAGGCCAAGAGAAAGAAGTGAGCATTGCTATGGGGGCTAAAACCAATTCCAGAAAGTTTTTTTCCACAATATTATAACAGCAACAGAACATTCAAAGAGGAGGTAAAATGTCTAACAACAAAAATAGGAAATCTTTTAAATAAGCGATCCACAAAAAGGGAGACAAAACTGAACCAGGTAACTACAGACCAGTAAGCCTGACTTCTATTATATGTAAACTTATGGAAACTATAATAAGATCCAAAATGGAAAATTACCTATATGGTAACAGTATCCTGGGAGACAGTCAGCAATAGTTTTAGGAAAGGGAGATCATGTCTAACTAACCAGCTTGATTTTTTTGAGGACGCAATATTGACAATGGATAATTGCAAAGCATACGACATGGTTTATTTAGATTTCCAGAAAGCATTCGACAAAGTCCTGCATAAAAGATTAATTCTCAAACTGAACGCAGTAGGGATTCAAGGAAATGCATGCACATGGATTAGGGAGTGGTTAACATGTATAAAACAGTCAGTACTGATTAGAGGAGAAACCTCAAAATGGAGCGAGGTAGCCAGTTGTGTACCACAGGGATCAGTATTAGGTCCTCTGCTATTCCTAATCTACATAAGGATTTAGATTCTGGTATAGTAAGCAAACTTGTTAAATTTGCAGACGACACAAAAATAGGAGGAGTGGCAAACACTGTTGCAGCAGCAAAGGTCATTCAAAAATGATCTAGACAGCATTCAGAACTGGGCAGACACATGGCAAATGACATTTAGAGAAAAGTGTAAAGTAGTGCACGCAGGCACTAAAAATGTGCATTATAAATATCATATGGGAGATACTGAAATTGAAGAAGGGAACTATGAAAAAGACCTAGGAGTTTATGCTGACTCAGAAATGTCTTCATCTTGACAATGTGGGGAAGCTATAAAAAAGGCCAACAAGATGCTTGGATATATTTTGCGACGTGTTGAATTTAAATCAAGGGAAGTAATGTTAAAACTTTACAATGCATTAGCAAGACCTCACCTAGAATATTGCGTTCAGTTCTGGTCACCTCGTTACAAAAAGGATATTGCTGCTCTAGAAAGAGTGCAAAGAAGAGCAACCAGAATTATCCCGGGTTTAAAAGGCATGTCGTATGCAGACAGGCTAAAAGAACTGAATCAGTCTTGAACAAAGAAGACTATGCGGTGATCTGATTCAAACATTGAAAATATTAAAAAGTATAGACAATGTCGACCCAGGGGACTTTTTTGACCTGAAAAAAGAAACAAGGACCATGGGTCACAAATGGAGATTAGGTAAAGGGGCATTCAGAACAGAAAATAGGAGGCACTTTTTTACACAGAGAATTGTAAGGGTATGGAACCAACTCCCCAGTAATGTTACTGAAGCTGACACCCTGGGACCCTTCAAGAAGCTGCTTGATGAGATTCTGGGATCAATAGGCTACTAACAACCAAAACGAGCAAGATTGGCTGAATGGCCTCCTCTCCTTTGTAAACTTTCTTATGTTCTTAACTGACAAGTTTACAGCATTGGATTTACGTAACTGGTGGGCAGTGCCTAGCAACATAACCTCTGTCTTTTCACAGTTAAGATGCATAAAGTTTTGTGGCATCCAATTCTTAATATCAGAAATGCAATCAGCAAGCACAGAGGCAGCAACATCAACATCAGATTTAGTATGCACGTAAATGGGGGTGTCATCTGCATAAAAACAATAATTCAGGCCATGTCATTTTAGTATGTGACCATTAATCTACATTAATGACTTAGATTCTGGTATAGTAACAAAACTTGTTAAATTTGCAAACGACACAAAAAATAGGAGGAGTGGCAAACACCGTTGCAGCAGCAAAGGTCATTCAAAATGACCTAGACAGCATTCAGAACTGGGCAGACAGATGGCAAACAACATTTAATAGAGAAAAGTGTTAGGTACTGCACTCAGACAATAAAAATGTGCATCAGAAATATCATATGGGAGATACTGAAATTGAAGAAGGAATCTGTGAAAAAGACCTATGAGTTTATGTTATTGTATTACTTGTATTGTAACACTTGAAATGTATTTGCTTATGATTGTAAGTCGCCCTGGATAAGGGCGTCTGCTAAGAAATAAATAATAATAATAATAATAATGTTGACTCAGAAATGTCTTCATCTAGACAATGTGGGAGAGCTATAAAAAAGGCCAACAAGATGCTCAGATATATAGTGAAAAGTGTTGAATTTAAATCAAGGGAAGTAATGTTAAAACTTTACAATGCATTAGTTACACCTCATCTAGAATACAGTGTTCAGTTCTGGTCACCTCGCTACAAAAAGGATATTGCTGCTCTAGAAAGAGTACAAAGAAGAGTGACCAGAATTATTCTGGGTTTAAAAGGCATGTCATACGCAGACAGGCTTAAAGAATTGTTCAGTCTTGAACAAAGAAGACTATGCGGCAATCTGATTCAAGCATTCAAAATCCTAAAAGGTATTGACAATGTCGACCCAGGGGACTTTTTTGACCTAAAAAAAGAAAAAGGACCAGGGATCACAAATAGAGACTAGATAAAGGGGCATACAGAACAGAATAGGAGGCACAATTTTACACAGAATTGTGAGGGTCTGGAACCAACTCCCCAATAATGTTGCTGAAGCTGACACCATGGGATCCTTCAAGAAGCTGCTTGATGAGATTCTGGGATCAATAAGCTACTAACAACCAAACGAGTGGCCTCCTCATTTATAAACGTTCTTATTTTCTTATATAGAGGGCTGATAGTTAACTCAGTTGGCAAGTACTGCCATATCCAAGAGAGCACCAATTACTGATGTTTCCATGGGCCATTTCTGGAGATAAACTTGCAGATTTCCTCCACTTTCCTGAATGAATCAGTGACATTAAAACCCCCTGCAGACTTAGAACACTGAACCAGTCATGATGTCCTGCCTGCCCCATACCTAATGACAACATTACGGCAAAAAAATATAGTACTCAAATGTATAATAGGGGGCACTAATTAGACAGAATTACATGGTTTAAAGATACATACCTCCTTGCGATCGGTATCTCCTTCCATGGCTTTCCCACAAAGACATCTATACCCCCTCTCTGGGTGCTCTAGTTCATCAGTGCAAGCTAAATGGCTCTGGGAGAGAGCCAGAACGCAATTGGGCTACTATTACTAATAGTAGAACCTGCATAGTGTTAAAAAAACGACAGCTCCAAACTGTAGTCGCCAGATCTCTGTATTCCTAGGGTTTCAAGCCCTGGCTGTTCCACACAGACCGCTGGCAATGGAGCCACTGAAAGAATTATACTACTAGTGCTTAACAGAACACAAACCAGGCCTGCAGTGGAATATATTGGCTTAATGATGGATGAGAAATATATATATATAGTTTTTTAAATGGTTTATTTGGACTGATTTAGAAGACAACCACTGCAACCAAGTTAGTTATTTTTCTCCTGGTCTTCTTCGAACACTGGAAAAGGGTCCACAACAGCCTTCAAACAACAATGTAGGGAAGCAGTCAGTTCTCATCAGGAAATAAAGATGCCAGCCACAACTGTGTGACACCATGCAAGTTTCAGGTGTACATTAAGCTAGAAACAGCAGCAATGGATCCTGTGCACTGGCTTCTACTTTGGAAAGGGGTTTGGCTTGACTTTGGCTCTTCTTGTTGCTGGTTTTTACTGTCTTTGTTACAATACCTCTGCCTTTACATCTTTGGGTGCAATTAAAAGCACAGGGAGCACGTTTTACAGATTGAACAAGACCCTTAGTGCAGTAACTCTCCCCGGGAGAAGTGGTTTTGGTGTT
This sequence comes from Acipenser ruthenus, assembly GCF_902713425.1. Classification (NCBI taxonomy): domain Eukaryota; kingdom Metazoa; phylum Chordata; class Actinopteri; order Acipenseriformes; family Acipenseridae; genus Acipenser; species Acipenser ruthenus. Next base: position 4,899,969 of record NC_081225.1, on the reverse strand, counting down.
GAATATTAAAACATGTTCATCACGTGCAAGCAGCTAATAGATGTGTGAGGGAGTGGGGCACATTTGTTAACTATATTAAAATACAGCTAGCTCAAGAAGGCAAGGTGCTGGTGTACTCTGGTGCTGGGGTCAGTGGGGGGTTAGGGTGCTCCTGCACAGACATTCAGGTACTGCCAAGCTGACTGGCATTTACTGCTTTCAGCTGTAAAACCAAAACAAACAAACAAAAAAAACATTATTAGTCAGATATGTAATTGTTTCAGTGTTTAACTCATACCTACAGAAGATATTACTGCACATCAAGGATGGAAAAAGACTCGCATTATAAAGTAGTTTGATCCTTTCCTGGTTTTACTTGAGCATGTTACCTATACACTGTGGCTAATCAAGCTGGAATGGGGGGAGACTGCAATGCAATACGAGTTATTTCCATTCTTGTACAGATTTGCATATCTGACTACCTCCCTGCTAAAAATGTGTTGCACTTACCTGTAGCTGAATGCATTTCCTTTCTGTGTATTTTTCTCCAACGATAATACTTGTTTTATCAACTGAAACTGCTTGTCTGCCTTTGGTTACCAAACAGGTGCATTGTGATTCTGTGCAGTATCTTTGATTAATTTATCGGAAGTAAACTAAACCGGGTGACAGGTTCCTAAATGCGACAGGTATATAGTGCTTCAGTAAATCAATCGTTTGCTGTATTTCTTTTTAAATGCTAACAAATATGTATATTTACTGTATTCTTTCAGAAATTTGAATTTTCACGGGAGACTACATATGGGTATTACACGGCAATACGTACATTTCACAGAATTCGCGAAATCTGTGAGAAAATAAATACAGCCCGGCAAGATAAGTCCTCTTGGCGACCATAAAATAACTGTTATGGCTACAGTATTTCTCTTACGGTCTCTGCCCACGACTTGTTGAATTTGGGCCAATGTTATTTACTTCTGATTTTTTCTTTTTGTTATCGTGTTTGTATTCTGTTCTACAGAACATCAATAAGTTTGTACAACATATTTATATTTTACTGCTATACACATTACACCAATGCACTTCATACGAAAACAAATATCAAATTTAATTACATACCAATAGCAAATAATATTTATGCATACACCGATAACCTGTTCTGTAACGAAGTATTACTACAGCATACTAGGGTGTTTAGTTAACTTATATTAAACGCAGTAATCGTTTGGCAGAATTGTAATGAACTCGTCAGAATCTATTTCTTCCCAAAATAACTTCAAATGTAGATCACAGAATTTCATGTGCATCATTTTTAAAGAATTAAACATAACTTTTGGTAATAACACAGTGTATTTTTTAAACGCTATGTAAAAAATAAATCTCAGTTACCTCAGCGTTTCTCACTCCCTCCAATCTCAGCTCCCCTTCCCACCTCAGTCGCTGCTCTGTGAATCCCCAACAGCTCACTGGTAGTTGTAGTTTTTGCACACAACACTTCCCACTTTGATGTAGAAGAACTCGCCTGCTTTCAAAACCACACTTCCCAACATTCTTAGCGGCCAGGCGATTAACCGGCTGCGGCGACGCACGGCGTGAAGAATTATAGTTAATCTAATGTGATTTGGTGATTCCTCAAGCGATATTGAAACCTCAAATCCCATCGGCCCACGCGATGCTTTGTTCAGGGCGGTAACTCGTCCAATTACGGGAAGCAACTGTGGTCAATGGGTGCGTTCACGACACTTTTTTTTGCGGGCTAGATCAACAGTGTATACTTGCAAAACAGACGACACACACCTCACCCCCCAAGCCTGACACCCCAAGCCTGGCACCCTTATAACTCCGCCTCTGACCCGTCTCGGCTAGATTGCAGGCGGGAGTCTGCGCGGGAGTATGTCACGGTCTGTGCAGACGCAGCGTGGACAGCTTTGGTAGATGAACAACAGTCCTGAGCAGAGCCGAAATGGAGGCGGTGTTGAGAGAAGTTCTAATCGCAGAAGTGGATGCAATCGAAGTTCCCTTTGTGCTCCACCAGCTTCATAATTTACAGCATGATCAGAAAATGTATAGTAGAAACAGTCCCTGCTATAAAGAGATAATATAAACGTATGTTTTGTGATGTGAGACAAATTAATGAGTATTATAACGGGCAGACAGTACTGTATTTTGATCTGGGACAAAAACAGTTCAAATACTTGCACATATGGTCACATATTTCACTTCAACCACCTGCTATTAAAGCTGATTTATTCTCCTTAATTCAAAGTAGGTTATTCCCTGTCCCTGAGAGCCTTTCATCAATAACCAATTACACCTGCTGAAAACAACAGAGCGGTTTTAGGTTCATTTCAACCGTTTAGCATTTTTTTTCACATGTTTAAACCTTTAGAATAAATATCTGAATATTTGAAAAGTATAATAACTGTGTGGAAAAAGAATCAAATCATTTTAATTTGTATTACAAATCATTCATAAGATCATTAATGACATGACTGCACAATGCCATGAAGGCGATTCACGAATCCGACCAATTTAACCAATGGATGCGTTCACGAAGATCATTCTTAGAAGATCATTGGATAAATTGGTCAGATTCTGCACAGGATCTGCGCAGAATGATATCCGTGAAAGCACCCATGGAGTGAGGATTGTATCTGGTTGCTACACACTTCTTTGTCAGTCAGCGCTCCTCTTATTGTTTTGAGCCGCAGCTCAGTACCTCTTGAGAAGCTGCGCGGCTCTGCAGACTTTTAAGCCCGTGGATGCGTGATCTGGTGACGTATTTTCCAGCTGAGATGACGCAGACGATGAATTTGAACAGGTTTTCCGCAGAATTAGCGCAGACTTGGGTTGCGTTCACGTACGCATATTTTCCTAATGCTGCGCAGATTCCAAACAGTTTCTGCGCATATTTTGTGCAAAACCTACCCAAGTTCGCCATCTGCGTGAACTCATCCGGAAAAGACGTCACCAGGTCACGCATCTCCCGAGCGCAGATTCTGCATCTCCTGACAGGTACTGCGCTGGAGCAGCTACGGCTTCAAACAACAGAGGAGCGGTAGCTGACAAAGAAGTGTGTCTGCAAGCAAACCCGGTCCTCACTCTACGTGCTACTGCCGCCTAGGCAGGAGGTGTGAATAACACAGAAAAGGAGCTTGTATAATAAGTTACCACTATTATATAACTCGGTGGTTTTGAACCCTGGTCTTGGAGTACCCAATGTACTCTGTGCCTCTGCTGGTTTTTGTTCCAACCGAGCTGCTCTCAATTACTTCATTCAACCCTTAACTAATCATTTGCCTAATCAGAGCCTTAAAATCATTTTAAACAGTTGGGTTTTCAAGTTAAGTATAAAATTGTATAAGGAACTTGAATCCTCCAACATGTTATAAGCTGAACTATTCAAAAAGTCAAATTAAGCAAATTATTAGTTAACTTAAGGTTACTGAACTTCTATCGCATCCACCTCTTCTGCAATACAAATCACAACTAAATCGGTTTCCATGATTTTTCTCTATGCTTTGCAGCTAATCTCCAAATCGTGTCCAAACTCCGGCTACACAGACCGTGACGTCAGACTCGCGTCTGCAATCTAGCCGTCAAAAAAGTATCGTGAACGCAGCCTTAGCAAAGTCTGCGTATGGTGAACGCACCCAATGTGTTTATAAAAAAACATAATAAACAGCGGAACAGAAATGGGACGAGTGAAATTAACAGGATTGTTACACATTGGTGAAAAAAAGCGAGTGCCTTATACAGCAGTGCTATGAATATGTTAGGCCCTGTCTACACTACATAACCGATCTCGAGAACCGTACTCGAAACCGCTTTTAATTAATCCAGCTCAAAGCGTCCACACTGAAGTACCGTTTCATGTTTAGTCAGGCTTAATGCGTCCACACACCTTTAGAATAGTTCAGTTACAATTCCCAGCAGCGCAACGAACCGTGGAAATGAATACGATAGTATCCCACCATGCACTGTATTTTATTTTAACAGAGGTCCATATTGCATAAATTAAATAGAACCAGTATTGCGGAAAAAAGTAAATCCGAAAACACACAGTAGGGCTTGAAGTTTTCAGGTTTTACTTTAATCAGGTGAAGTCCCTTTAAACAAATTGAGCTGATTCTGTTTTATAATTAAACTCAGAAAAAGCTGTTAATTACAAAATAATCTTTGTTTTTACCTTCATATCTTGCCTGAGCCTAATTCTGGTCCTTTTGATTTTATTTCAAACAGAGCTGACAAATTACGTGATTTGTTCATCCCCGGTCCTACTTTTAACACGCATTTCATTTTTGTAGTCGCCTAATTTAACGTTGTGTTTTTGTTATTTTCCCCACTAGTTTAACAGAGATGTCCTGTAAGATTTTTTGAAGCATAAAAATGAATATCTACTGCGGAGTGTACACTGATAGCAAGTCCTTCAGGCGCCTGCTCTGAGTATTTCGCCAAACACACCACAAAGCATTTGGGGATATTGGAGGATACACAATAAAATGTAGTTCGGTATTGCAGCGTCCACACTTCTGATAAACCGCACTACCTGATGCGATCTAATTAGAACCGGACTCGAGGCTACCTCCTGAGGCGGTCTCGAGTCCGGTATTAAATGCTGCGTAGTGTGGACACAAACCGTATTTAGCACTTTTAAGCCGGTTTAAATGCAACTAATACGGTTTAAAGGCATAGTGTGGACAGGGCCTTATATGTAACCCCTCACTAATTACACCACTGGTGTTAACACACAACTTCATTACCGGTATTTCATTTCATTATTACCCTAATATCCTAGTTCCAAACCTAATATTGATTTCAGACAAATTGTATAGTTGTGCAAATAATTGCAGACACACGTATAGTTGTGTAAATTGGGAGGAATAAGTTCATGTAATTTTAGCAGGGTTGTGTTTGTAGCTGAGACCTGAGACTCAATGAAAAAATCCTGGAGACCAGTTTATGAGCGACTTTAGTATTTGTATATTGAACATTATTGTCGGATAGTGAAGCTTGTACTGTATCAAAGCCACAGTTTGTCGACCCAGGGGACTTTTTGATCTGAAAAAAGAAACAAGGACCAGGGGTTAAAATGGAGATTAGATAAAGGGGCATTCAGAACAGAAAATAGGAGGCACTTTTTTACACAGAGAATTGTGAGGGTCTGGAACCAACTCCCCAGTAATGTTGTTGAAGCTGACACCCTGGGATCCTTCAAGAAGCTGCTTGATGAGATTCTGGGTTCAATAAGCTACTAACAACCAAACGAGCAAGATGGGCTGAATGGCCTCCTCTCGTTTGTAAACTTTCTTATGTTCTTTAGAACTCAGAATGAAATGAGCAGGCGTGAGTAGAAAGTGGTAGTCAACCACACATTCTTATCACTTTATCATGATCTTCACTACATGTCTATGCACGGTGCATTTATTTTAAATATAGTACATGTCTTCCTTATGATAGATTATGTTAATAAATTATAATTCAATTGACAGGTTATGTTGAATTATTTCTGAACGCTTTTCTCAATTTGTCTCTCTTGGTGAAGCACCGCGAGAGTTTTGTTTTCAAATCTCGCGGGATGTCACTGATGAAGATGGCGGCGGAAGGAGAGGCGGGTTGTGTTCCTGTACGAACAGAGAGTCCAGATGGGTAAGTTGTGATCAAACTGGAGTGATTCTGCGTAGATGAAGGCAATTATATGTGAAATAAAAAAAGGGCTGGTTATTTGCTGGATAAATGGGGATCAAGGCTGGAGCGTATGAACACAATACATTTGCAACTGAAAGAAATGAATGAAATTGCAAAAAATAAGGCTACCTGTATTGTCATAAAAACGTGAAATAAAAGCAATATTGTTATATTATTATAGGAGAACAGTACGAGGAGGCTGCAATTATTCATAACGTCTTTTTCCTATGCACTGTGAATAAGCTGTATAATCTGTTTGCTTATGGTAAGTTATTTTAGCAAAGGTCTATCGGTTACAAAGCATGGTGCTGCATTACTTTCTAGATTGTTAGGTTACAGCTTCAGTTAAAAGCTTAATTTTCACATGTCGTTCATCTGACAGTAGTAAACCTAACACGTTTAAGTCGCATGCATTTTCAATTCCTGTTCGTACTGTATTCTGTACATCGTATTTGTTCTTGTAATGAATGTTAACACAACCTGCTGATACTAAAAAGAAAGATTATCTTGTGCAACATACAGGCTAGTTTGCCTTGGTTGAAATGATACATGGTTTCAATTGTATGAGAGAAATCGTCACCTCTTCTGTGTGTGTGTGTGTGTGTGTGAGAGTGGTTATTGATTATGTGTGTAAATGGAATATCGAAAAATAGTAATCTATTTGCTTGACAATGTACATATATACATGAGAGAAATTATTACATGTATTGTATAATAGTTTTAAGTATAGGTAGAGGATATATTAATCAATTTTTTTATGTGGCCATAATGTTTTGAATCTTTTTCTTCATTCATTCCAGTGAGGCTGCTTTAGGTGACTTGTCAGCAATTATGGACACAGAATCTTCCAACGGGAAAGAAGCCATGGTAAGTTCCAGTTACTGTTTTACATTTGCCATCTATCTGTTTGGTGGAGCACTCACACAGTAACAGTTGCAGTAAAAAAGGAAGTTAGAAAGGCCAAGAGGGAGATGGAAATCAATATTGCTAAGGGGGCTAAAACCAATTCCAAAATGTTTTTCCAATATTATAACAGCAAGAGAACATTCAAAAGAGGAGGTTAAATGTCTAAGAGACACAAATGGCAAAATCATAGATGAAGAAAAAAAATAGCAAATATATTAAATTATTACTTTTCACAGGTTTTTACAAAGGAGGACACGGACAACATGCCCCACATGTCGACCTGTTCCTATCCAATTTTAAATAACTTTAGCATAACAGAGGCAGAAGTGTTAAAGGGACTAGGAGCTCTTAAAATAAACAAATCCCCTGGGCTGGATGAGATCCTCCCAATAGTACTCAAAGAAATGAAAGAAGTTATTTACAAACCGCTAAACAAGATCATGCAACAGTCTCTTGACACGGGTTGTACCGACAGACTGGAAAATAGCAAACATAATACCGATCCACAAAAAGGGAGACAATGCCGAACCAGGTAACTACAGACCAATAAGCCTGACTTCTATTATATGTAAACTTATGGAAACTATAATAAGATCCAAAATGGAAAATTACCTATATGGTAACAATATCCTGGGAGTCAGTCAGCATGGTTTTAGGAAAGGGAGATCGTGTCTAACTAACCTACTTGACTTTTTTGAGGATGCAACATTGAAAATGGATAATTGCAAAGCATACAACATGATTTATTTAGATTTTAAGATAGCTTTTGACAAAGTCCTGCATAAAAGATTAATTCTCAAACTAAACGCAGTAGGGATTCAAGGAAATGCATGCACATGGATTAGGGAGTGGTTAACATATAGAAAACAGAAAGTACTGATTGGAGGAGAAACCTCAAAATGGAGCGAGGTAACCAGTGGTGTACCACAGGGATCAGTATTATGTCCTCTGCTATTCCTAATCTACATTAATGATTTAGATTCTGGTATAGTAAGCAAACTTGTTAAATTTGCAGACGACACAAAAATAGGAGGAGTGGCAAACACTGTTGCAGCAGCAAAGGTCATTCAAAATGATCTAGACAGCATTCAGAACTGGGCAGACACATGGCAAATTTAATAGAGAAAAGTGTAAAGTATTGCATGCAGGCAATAAAAATGTGCATTATAAATATCATATGGGAGATACTGAAATTGAAGAAGGGAACTATGAAAAAGTCCTAGGAGTTTATGTTGACTCAGAAATGTCTTCATCTAGACAATGTGGGGAAGCTATAAAAAAGGCCAACAAGATGTTCGGATATATTGTGAGAAGTGTTGAATTTAAATCAAGGGAAGTAATGTTAAAACTTTACAATGCATTAGTAAGACCTCACCTAGAATATTGTGTTCAGTTCTGGTCACCTCGTTACAAAAAGGATATTGCTGCTCTATAAAGAGTGCAAAGAAGAGCAACCAGAATTATCCCGGGTTTAAAAGGCATGTCGTATGCAGACAGGCTAAAAGAATTGAATCTATTCAGTCTTGAACAAGAAGACTACGCAGCGATCTGATTCAAACATTCAAAATCCTAAAAGGTATAGACAATGTCGACCCAGGGGACTTCTTTTGACCTGAAAAAAGAAACAAGGACCAGGGGTCACAAATGGAGATTAGATAAAGGGGCATTCAGAACAGAAAATATGAGGCACTTTTTTACATAGAATTGTGAGGGTCTGGAAGCAACTCCCTAGTAATGTTGTTGAAGCTGACACCCTGGGATCCTTCAAGAAGCTGCTTGATGAGATTCTGGGATCAATAAGCTACTAACATCCAAATGAGCAAGATGGGCTGAATGGCCTCCTCTCGTTTGTAAACTTTCTTATGTTCTTAATTGCAGTCAAAGAAATCCCTCATTAAAGATAGCACCCATGATCAGACTTTTTACATTGTAAAAATACTGTACTGTTTGGAGTCTTAACCCTCATCCAGATTACTCCTTTTTTTAGCCAAAGAGAAGGAGATGTGATGCCTTTTATTGGACTAACTAAAGAATAATTAATCACAAGCTTTCAAGACCTCAAAGGTCTGTTCATGTGAAAGTAGGAAAGAGAGACTGATGTTTACACAATTATAGCAAAACTCCTTTTTCAGCAAAATTGTATGCCGTTTATTATAACAATGTCTTATATTTTCAAAGGAAAATAACCTGGGTTTTGATTAGAGGCCACTTTATTTTAGCTAAGGGGCTTACCATGGTGAAGTCATGTGACGGGACAAGTATTTAAAAACTAGACCCGTTTACTATGCAAGTTAGCATGATGAGTATTAGTCCCTAGTTTAAATGCCAAATTACCATCCGCCCAATGTGTTTTTATCACTTAACTATAAAACACTGAAGGTTGGCCTTGGGGATCACAACCCTGTTATTGTGACTGTAAATAAGCTCATGCTTTTCTGCTGATCCTCAGTTATTGTCTTGTGTACAGGATGGTGCAGGCGACAGCTCTGAGGCCATGGACACTCGGACTGGATCGGTGGACGAGGAGAACGGCAGGCAGCTGGGAGAGGTGGAGCTGCAGTGTGGAATCTGTATGAAGTGGTTTACAGCCGACACATTCAGCATTGACACTGCGTATGTCTTAATGTTCTACTTTGAAAGTGCACAGAACACCCCATAGCTTCGCTACCAATTTCAGTGCCCTTCCCCTATATTGCATGTTGGAGAAACGTTGTGAAAGGGATATAGTGGAGGTGGCTGTAGTAAGTCATGAAACTTGCTAACATTATTTAGCTCATGAAAATATCAGTTTCTGGGGATATATGGGGGTGTCTGTCTATCTGTCCATCTGTATGTCACACTTACATGGGTGAAAGTGTTCCGTGCGTAGACGGAATTCCATCAAAAAGGCATCTCCCAGGTCCATTCCTATGATTTGTGTAGAAATGACAAATAAATCCTGGTGCTGGGGTATATATTTATCGCTGGAAAATTGTAAAATGTTTTCACACATACTTGATTTTTGTGACCTTTTAGAGTTTATTTTTTCTCCTGTTAAACTGTAACTTGATTGAGACCATAGGCGCCTAACCCATAGGGCACCGTGGAGGCAAATGATATATTTTGCCCTCTAATTTTTTTGCTCAGCGTATACACATTATTATTCTATGTTTTGTTGTGGTTTTGCCTTTTTAAACAGTTTAAAATGTAAAAAAAAAAAAAGGTTTGACAAAAACAAAATCCCACAATAAAACGCACCCAAGGGGGCTCCAGAGTGGCGCATCCAGTAAAGGCACTGCACATGGAGTGCAGGATGCGCCCTATAGTGTGGAGGCCATGATCCGTCCATGTAATAATAGTGGTGTAAAACAAGAAACAACTCTTGACTGTTCCTTCTGCAACTAGAGGTGCGCAAGGACACAGATACTGGTATATTGCGATATTCATCAGGCAGTACAATACCGATATTTTTGGTTAAACTGATTCAGGGAAACGTCTACTGGAAAATGTTGCCTATTATCTTGCGAGAATCACTTCCTGCAAGAACTTGTAATGCGAGCAGCGCTAACACAAAAGAAAATATGGTAGAAGCTCACAGATTTTGAGCTGCTAAATTCTGCAAAGCAAAGTTGTGTGGAATCATTTCCTAAGAAAAAAATCTAAAGGATGGCTGTATAGCATCAAACATTGTAGTATGTTGTTTATGCAAGGCTGAAGTAAAATATGCTGGCGGTACCACCAACCCTACATACAGTGGTGTAGTCCTACATCTTAAAGTACCGGAACGACAATTACAATATTTATTTTTTCGAGAAAAAAAAAATCATACAAGTTCATGTTTTATTTGTACATGGAACTTGAGGTAACATTTAACAGGTAATTCATGCGACTTTTAGGTTACTCCCCCTTGATCAGTGCTGCCATTTTTATTTTTCTATTGTCTTTGGTGGTTTGGTTATTTTTTTACTTTTTATCATGCATGTTTTTTCTATTCCTTTCGATTTGAGGTCATCTCCAGCGCTGAACTTCAATCACCACGATACATTGTATAGTATAACACCCCTGTCCTTTTTTCTGGAGTTCTGCGGCCAGTAAAATTATGAATCACACAAACACTCCGTTATTTTTTATTCATCACCAATTTAAACTGTATCACAGCAATTTGAATTTTTTTTTGGTTCTGTAAGTTGTGAGAAAAAAAAAACAAGCAAAGCAGATACATAAATAAATAGTTTATAACATTACTTATCAGTATTTATTTTAAATAAGTGTAGCACTTATTTAGCTTTTGTAATACAGTCAATCCTCTTTTTACCGCCAGGTAAGGGCCATGGGCAGAAACGGGCAATAAGCGAGGGTGGCGTTATAGTGAGGGTCAAAAAAACAAACACACACAACCTACTATGTTTGCAATAAATTCAAACGTTTTCTTTTTTTAGTTATATAATTACAGTATCTCCAAGCCATTTTAATAAAATATTGATCTTTTTTTAAAACTACAGTACTAGTTCTTAACACAACAGTAGGTCTACTAGTGACATTTTATCATCTTTTCCCATCTCAGGTTTCCCACGCGTCCTGGAAAAACTGGAAAACCTTAATTAAGAGTCATTTTTAAGGCATGGAAAATGAGAACATATTAAATGTCCTGGAAAACACCTGGAAAATGAAGTGTGATATTGCATATACAGAATATAATGAGTTGTGTTTGTGATGGGCTACATTTTTGATGACATGAGTTTGTTGACAAAAATAGCTAAAATGCAGTTAATTGTTCAAGCTAGCTAACGTTACACTTGTCCTAGTTTTTTCAGTGCATACTCATTTATTTTTTGAAAAACTGGATTAGGCCTATATCATGAATATATGTCCAGGGCGTGCAATTTTTGGTATGTTTTTTTTCTACTTCTATTGCTACCAGACACATCAGGCAAACCTAAAAATGTTATTATATACAGTCTATGATTATGACTAATGCTATGTTAGTGATGTCCAATGTAATGTGTTTTGATAATTGCTTGTGATTATGCATCAGCTCACCTTGCTACCAACTCTACAGCTCATGCAGCTACTCACCTACCTATCAAGCCACACACCTCTCACATACAACCTAACAGGCCACACACCTCTCACAAACACAACTGACACCCATTACATTACATGGGACATCAACAACATAATACTAGACATATGATATATATATAATATATTTAGTTTTGTCTGATGTGTCTGGTAGCAATAGAAGTAGGAAAAAAACATAGCCTATCCATGTTATAACATAGATCTTTCAAAAACTCCATTCATAACTATTCACTGAAAAAAGTGCCCAATGGTCTAAAATTAGGCCAAACACAAAATGCACTTTTTAGAGATGGAGTTATTTAACTGGTGCAAAGATGTTTCCTGACCGTGAAATAGCCAAACGTTTTACCTGCGGTCCAACAAAAACGGCTTACTTCCTGTGCTTTGGCTTAGCTTCGTATTTCAGAATTTCTTGGTCACACTCGAGCAGGGCAGCTTCTGGAGAAAATAAAGACAAGCATGTCACCACTCGATCCCAAGAAACTCTTGCAAATCTCAATGGATGACCCGACAGTTAATTGGAAATTTTTGAAGAGAACAGGAAAACAGTGGACCCAAATCTACCTGATCTGCCAAACCTGGGAAGCTGTGGCCTGCATGTTGTACATGGGATTGCAAAAGGGAGAAACAGAATCTGGTTGGAAGTTGGGAGACAAACTCAGAGCCCTTTGGCAGCTGTTCCACGACACACCTGCCAGACGAGAGGATTTTGTTGAATTGACAAAAACGTTTGCTTTGAAGTTCTTTCCACACAGATAGGTGGAAGATTTGGAGGTTGCAGAGAGCGCCATTCAGTTGTGGCCAGCTATACAGAAGTACGTCGACAGCCGCAAGAAACTACCCAAAAGCAAAGTACCTACCTCCATGTCATACTCTTTGAGGAAGGAAGCAACTGCTGACAGGCTTTTTTTTAAGCAAAATTGCATTTCTTTGCTTTTGTTGCTGCAAAACTGAAACCATTTCTGGAAAAGTTTCAGACAGATGCACCAATGGTGCCCTTTTTGGCACAGGAGTATCAGTCCACACTGAGGCGCTTGCTGTCTTGCTTCATCAAGAAAGACATCCTGGACAAGGCAAATACAACTCTCAAAATACTGAAAGTTGACCCATTGGACAACACTCTACATTTGCCACAGAAACAACTTGACATTGGCTTTGCCACAAAGCAAGCACTGGACAAAGCATCACTGAGTCTTCAGACAAGTGAACTCAGAGCAAAAGAGTTCAAGAAGGAATGCCTCACCTTTCTTGCCACAACAAGCAAAAAGCTTATTGAGAGAAGGCGTCTCTTGTACCCTGCTGTAAGACACATGGCTGCCCTTGGTCCAGTACTGATGGTGAATGAGGAGAAAACTGCAACATCCAAATTTGAAAACCTATTGCAGCAGCTTCTCAATGCAAAATGGTACACTGCTGCACATTGTGACAAGCTACTTGCAGAGTACAAACATTTCCTCTCACAGATGAGCCAGAACAGCAAAACTGAATTTGCAAATTTTGATCACAAAGCTGATGCTGTCAGAGTGGATGAATTCCTTTGGATATATGCAAATAGAAGACCTGAGTATGAGAACCTTTGGAATCTGTTCAAGCGCCTTTTCACACTCTCACATGGACAAGCAGCTGTTGAGCCAGGATACTCTGTGAACAAAGACATGCTGGTGGAGAACCTAAAGAAGAAAACTCTCATTGCACTGTGCACAGTACAGGATGCTTTGGTGGGAAATTCACGTTACCATACCATAACGATACCATAACAAAGGCACTTGTTAAGCATGTCAAGGCAGCCAGGATGCGATATGTCCAGTTCTTGGAGGATGAAAAGAAGGTGGAATCTGAAAACGACTGGAAAAGGAAAGAGATTGCCACCGAAATTGAAAATGTGAAGCAGAAGCAAAAGGTCTTACACAGCATTGAAATAATGCAAAAAGAAGCAGATGAGATGGCAGAAAGGGCTGAAAAGAAGCAGGACTTCACTCTCCTCAGCAAGTCCAGTGCCTACCGAAAAAGCGAGTTGAATGAGAGTCAAAGGTTTCAAGTAGAAAGATGGTGAGGTTTCAGATTTGAAGCAATCAGCAAAGAGTGAAAGGGAAACAGAGCAGTTGTCTTATTTTTTATTTATTTTTTGCAAGAACTGGTATATAGTACAGAAAACGGGCACATTTCTGTTGACAAAATAAAAAATCAGCCTAAAAGATACCAGGTTTGGAAAAATAAATAAACACAGAAGTAGTCTTGACTGAAGTAATTAGTGACTGAGTGAAAGTAATTGAACTGTATATTGTCAGTCTGTTCAATAAATAGTTAAAATGAACTGTTTTCATCTGTGTTGTCTTTACACTGTAAATTGCTTTCCAGTGTGGTCAGAAAAACTTGCCACTAGCTATTCCATATGAGATTTTATAAATATATATACAGTAGATTGAGATTTTTATAAATATATATATATATACAGTAGGCTACATGAACAGAAAGTGGGGGCATTGAGAAAACCTGTGTGTGTGTGAGCGGGGAGGGTGAGGTATATACTGTAATGACACTGAGGTTATTGTGAGTGTTGCAACCGGAGATATATTAGATCAAATTAAGTAGCCTAATTGTTAAATAGCTTATGTTTGTACCCGCAAAACATCCTTCAAAAAGTCCTGGAAATGTCCTGGAAAATGATTTCTTGAAAAGAGTGGGAACCCTGCATCTGTATGAAACATACATGGTTACTTTTGAGGAACAGTTTATACTTAATATAAAAAAAGAAAAACTACTACTACTAATAATAATAAAAAAAAAAACTAACAACAACAGTTCCATAAAAACAATATATTTTCTAAACTATACTGATTATTTTGCTGGCGCTACAATGAGGGAAACTACAATGCTTATATTTGCTTGGCTGGGGAAGTTGGCGGGTGGCGGACAGCGGGGTGGCGATATGGAGGGTAAAAATAGCACTGTTTTATATTGGTGACATTTGTTCACAGAGGATAGCTGGTGGTATGCAAGGGTGGCATTATAAAGGGGGTCCACTTGTATATGTTAAATCTTAAAAGCAAGGTCAGTTGTTTATTCCAAACCCCAGGTCTCTGCACTGACCAATTATATAAGCAGCTTTAAACCCGTGTTTATGGCCCGTATTTAATTAAAATTAAAATAAATATATTAAACATGACGTTTAAAAATCTATGTTTTTAAATAGCTTTGAAACCAGCACTGTTTTCTGTTTTTCAAATTGGGAGCACGTGCATGTACTTAAGAACATAAAGTTTACAAACGGTTATACTATTATACATTTAATAGCTGTGTTGCCCTTGTTTTGATGTGGTCTCCCTTCTGGTTTTTTGTTTTCTCCCCCCCCCTTCTTTTCTAGTTTTAAATGCTTCTGAACCTCCTCAAGGATCCTTTCTCCAAGTAGATTGGTTCCCTTTCTGTTTAAGTGCAGTCCGTCCCACCTATATAGATAGTCCTTGTTGTAGAATGTGCGCCAATGTTCAAGAAAGATGAAGCCTTCTGTGTGCACCACGATTTCAGCCATGCATTTTGATTTTGTATTTCCAGCTGTCTGTATGCTTGTTTGCAAGGTGCTGACAGTATCCCAAAAAATACCACAGTTTTGGTCTTGTCTTTTAATTTCCTTCCTAGCTCTCTGAATTTGTTTTGCAGGGATCTTGGCCTGTGTCTTCCAGTGTTGTTTGTACCAATGTGGACAACTACTACCAGGTCATCTCCTGTTCGTTCTAGGAGCCTGTCCACGTTCTCAGTGATGTGTGTGACAAGGCAGCACACTGTTGTAGTAAGGGGGTCCAAACTGCAAACTGAACTTGCTGTGTTTCTCAATATGGAGTCCCCAACAATCATGACCTCCCTTCTTTTTGCTGCCTGGCCAGCACTGTTTATAGGGTCCTGGATGTTGTTCCTTTTGTTCTTTTGATGTTGGTTTTGATCATCTAAATTTTGAAGTGGCTCATTTGTTGGATGTTTGGATTTCTGATGGTTGTGTTTGACGAAGTTTCTTTTTTTCCTGCTTCTGCCTACCTGAACCCAGTTGTTTTGACCCTCTTCTATCTCCCTGATGGCTTTCAGTCTGCTAGGGGTGCTGACTTCCATGAATTGCATGAATTGTGGGTGTGCCAGCTCCTCAAGCTCCTGTTGGTGTCTCATTTCCTGCAGCTCCATTTCTAGCATACTTATTAGTTTAAGCAAGTCCTGGATCGTGCGGCACTTTACACACACTTGGTTGAGCTCTGTTGGGTTTTCTCGGATTTCCCACATCATGCAGGGGTCACAGATTACTGGCTTCAAGACCATGTAAATTTTTTTATTTTTTTTTATTTTTTGGAAGTTTAGCTTAGCTTCTGCAGCTGTCAACCTGCTTTCAAACTGCTTCTCACTGCTCTGTACTTTTCCACGACTGTACTTCTCCCACGCTGTCACTTCCATTGTCTCATCAGGGTGCCTAGTTTAACTGCTGTGCGGTGTTACGTGTAATGGCCTTTGAATTAAAATTACATTACAATACAGAATTTTACTGTCAGGACTACCACTGCATTTAAGCATCTGTGGCTTACTTATTTTTAGTTGCGAGACAAATCTTAGTTTTTCACTGAGTGGAGATGCAAAGCTTGGTTTCTTAGAGCTTCTTAATTGTAAAATTAGTGTGGCAGTTAGTCCTTCAGTTTGCCCCCCACTTTTTAACAAAGTTAGGCGCCTATGATTGAGACACAATATTTTTGGACTATTGCTTCTGACATTGATGAAATATTGAATTGTTCTACTGCTTTTAGAATGAAACACTATAGGTACCAAAACTGATTCAGTGTTACTGAATAAGAAAGTCTTCTGGTCCAGAGCTTATCTATACTCAAAGTGTTTATACAGTTAAATAAACTCTTAATTGAACAGCTTTATTTTTGTTACAGCTGGCTATTAGTGATCAACATTGAAAATTGTCAAACTCCTTAAATTAGGTCTTTGAAAATTGTCAAAATGGTCCTTGAAGGTCCTTTTAAAAGTCCTTGAAAATTGGATCAGAACTGTATGAACCCTGTATTTACGGCATTTGATTGAAGCATTTGATTGAGTTAAGCAGAGATTGTATATGATTTTTGCTGCTGAGGTTTTATAAAATTAGTATGAGAAATGGGGGGCATACATGTAAAAGGTTTGATCAGTAACATTTCAAAAACTAGCCATGTGAGATATTGGGTTGATCCAGCTAGTAAATAACAAGTTGCAAGTAATTTATTTTTCTACAAAGTAAAGTTCAGATTTGCTTCTGAAAGTGGTCCAAAATGGATGAGAATGCATCTGAGAGCATGTACAACCCCAGAGCAGCAGGGTGTCTAGGCAGCCCCTAGAACCCCAGACAAAACATTGGTTTTGCCCAGGACTTTGTCAAAATGATAATTGGCTGCTTTTAGATAATCAGATTCTGATGATATAGGGGGGTGTCGGTACATCTGCCCTTTTCAATTTTAAACAACACTTTCACAAAGTCATTGGTGCCCTTTAATGTTAGTAAACTGGAAATAAACAACTTTAGCCCTGAAGTTAAATGGTAATTTTGCTTGAGTTTTATAACTTCAATAATGCTTTGTTGCTGTTCAATCTATTAAATGACATTTTGGAGTTTTAGAATTTCAACCAAATGTGCCAGCAGGTTTTATTTACAGACCCAATTATGCTTTAGGAAGTTAAATTGAACTTGTATTTTTTTACTTTCAGAACCTGCCTTCCCTTCATGACAAACTATGTTTTTCACTGCAACGTGTGTCATCACAGCGGCAATACCTATTTCCTAAGGAAACAAGCCAGTAAGTTGAAAGGCCATAAAGTACATGTAGTATAATAACTATAAATGCAATTTTTGAAAATGTTCAACTCTTAACTCCACATGCTACTGTTACACTGGTGGATTCCACAGAGTTGTGCTTGTGAATGTAGTGCCCATGAAAGACGAGCCCATGAAGCCAGAAGCCCTTCATCAGCATTTCTACCCAGTTTTGTGGTTATTCAGTGATGTTAACTGGGGGCAAAATTGAGACCACTACTGATTGTGTGTGTGTTGAAACAATCGAACCTGGGTTTCCAATGATGAAAGGCAAATAAATCTGCAATTCTGCCTTGCCTTTGGGTGGAGCAGTTTACCTGCTCATGAGTTCTCAGACCAGTGCTGATGAATGTTTTTTGTCTCATTCCTCAGACCTGAAGGAGATGTGCCTTACGGCTCTTGCCAACTTGACGTGGCGCTCCAGGAATCAGGAGGAGCATCCTAAAACCATGTTTTCGAAAGACAAGGTAAAGACAAGGGAGCGTGACAGAGCTCTACATTTTAGATTTTTAACTGCTGGCCCCTTGGGCCACTGAGCTACTGTTTTCATCTGGCCCAATGTATTTATATATTTTTTCATGATGGTTTTTTATTTCCAGTATGTTTCTAACTGTGTATGGTAACCAAAGAGAGCCTGCGTCTCAAAAGAAAGTGGCTAAACGAAGCCTTTCAATATATGTTCCTTCAGCCATTTAACATGCACACATTTATGTGCTTGTCAGAAAATGAGAATACTGTATTCAAGATTTGAAAATGTATGTGTGCAAGTGATACTCATTTTTTCACAAGCAAACATGCAACCGAGCTGTTACCATATGGTGACAGCAACGCTAAAACTGAATTATAATAATCTTAATTAGGGATCTGTCGGTCAGTGTAGTCGAATACATGATTACACGAAAAAAAAAAAATTCGAATAGCATGTTAGATATTTGAGTACACAAAAATAAAACCTTATACATTAGCTACTAGTAGAAGCAAACGCGTCTTTCTTTTATTTTTTAATGCTGATGCTTAACAAAAGTGTTATCAGTCTTAAACCTGTTATTTGCATATTAAGTCAATATTGAAATTAGAAAGGTAATTTAACGTTATGATGAATATCAAGACATACTAAATAAGCAGAACAACAGTGACTAATAAGAAAAGGCAAAATACTTGGAGTTGGAAAGGAGTTCAATGTAAAACATCTACTGTTGACTTTCTGTGAATGGATGGAGCAACGTCAACATTTGCACTGTATTAAAAGTACAACCAGATATCCTTGTTTTGAATTATTTATTATTATTTATTGAAAACACAGTAACTTGACTTGGATCCATCTGATGTCAGCACTTGATGGCTAGTTGTAATTAGTAATGTTAAACTATTGTAATGTTGTAATGTATTTTCTATTGTTTTGGCCAGGTTACAATATTTACACTATTAAGATTATTTTATAAATATTTGTTAGAATTAAACAGATGTAGGATATTTAGGTTGCTATATGATAGGTGTTTTATTCTGAATACACTACAGCAAAAAAATATTATTTGGTGGTTTGCGCAATATTATGCTACTTTTGCTTTAATTGGAATAGATACGTGCTGTGTGACGTTGCTGCTCATTGAGTTCTGGGTTTTAATTCAGTAAACAAAGGAAAAACGTGTGCCGAGTGATACCAACGAGTCCTGGAAAGATTGTGAATGGCATTTTTGACCTGAACACATCGGATCCCAAATCACAAAGTTAGACAATTCGATTGCATATCTGGGCGTCGATCAGGACGTCTTACTGCGAGACTGGATATGATTTAAACAAAATGTTTGTTTACATCATAACAATAAAGTTCACAACAATAAAGCTGCTGTTTTATCTGCAAGTCTGGGAAACTGGCGCCAAACAAGGCAGAACATTACTTTATTTTCACTGGCATAATGGAGCCAGATGAAGCCTTCGCTCTAAATGTTTGTCTTCATTTTTTTTTCATAATTACTTTCTTTATTTATTGATTTCAGAGTTTTACTTTTGCCTTATTGCTTGCTTAGTTGTAGAAAACCAGATTTGTAAAAGATTTGCCATGTCACGGGAGCGAGTACCAACACAGCAAAAAATGGTTTGTAAATTATGTTTCAGCTTTTTGGCACACTGGCCCATTTTCCTGGATTCATGAAACGGAAGCCATGTGCACTATTTAATATATCGATCTATCTATCTATCTATCTCTATCTATCGATCGATCAATCTCTACCGGCCCTGGGCCTCAGGGCCATGGTTAATGTCGAACCCTGGTGTGAAAAGGCTTTCACACAGATGGATGTCTGGTCTGTTTAGATTTTTTATTTATTTTCTATGAGCCTTGTGTAGCAAAAGCATGTAGCTTAGAGGGCAGGTATTGTTCAAATCCTGCTCTTACAAATAATGGTTGTCCTACACTCCTTGAAGGTCCGATTCATTATTTTTGAGGCTATTCTTTAAACCTTTTAGATCATTTGAGATATAGGGGCCTTTCCACAATAATGAATTCCTTAAAGAGAAAGGGATATTTACTTCAGCAAATGCTGACATTTTATAACATCATCTGACCCTATGCGATTTCAGGTCGCAGACGCATGAGAAAAGGCTGTACGGCTTTCCAAAAAAAGACACACGTCGCAAGAGTGTGAACGACACAATTCCGACCTGTCTAACAGGGTCGGAGACCCTCGACCCACCAGAAATTATGTTGGCGTCTTTCATTGGCTCTGTCTGGTTAATCTTTAAGTTCTACATTTTCGTTTTCATTACTGGTTTTTATTATGGTAAATTACCATGCTTATTTAGGCACTATTATTATTATATTAAATTTATTTCTTAGCAGACGCCCTTATCCAGGGTGACTTAAAATTGTTACAAGATATCACATTATTTTTACATACAATTACCCATTTATACAGTTGGGTTTTTACTGGAGCAATTTAGGTAAAGTACCTTGCTCAAGGGTACAGCAGCAGTGTCCCCCACCGGGGATTGATCCCACGACCCTCAGGTCAAGAGTCCAGAGCCCTAACCACTACTCCACACTGCTGCACTATATCCCCTTCCAATACAATAGTATGACAACAAATGGACTAAATGATAATACCTGAAAATCTTAACACTTTTTTAATAAAGTAGCCGGTGCAAATATAGTATTAGGCGGTGGATTGCGCCGATTGCTGGCTTATTTTGAGAATCCTGCATTCATTGTCACTTTTTGCTTTGAAAATAATCGGTTATTTTTGTTAGCAGTCATTTTAACGTTTTAGCCTCTCAAAGTTCTTAACACAGAAAACCAGAAAACCCGTCTGATTGGTTAAATGTGTCAAAACGTAACACAGCTGTCATGTGGTTCCAAGATTTTTTTTTTTCACCCAGCAACGTGCAAGTGATCTAGTCTGCTGGATGCGCAATCAATCCTTATTGTTAAAGGAACAGTAGCATCTGCAAGACGGACATTTCAGGTTTTTTCAGCCGAGCGGCGACAGGCACTAAGCCGGGTGGCCCGTCTGGCCTGGTGAGAACCCTGATATGGTCTACGTTACTTGCAAATCGTACTTCCACATTAAGCTATACTGGTATAGCAGTTTCCGGTGAGCGCAAGTTCTGTGTTTGTTGTTGCTACCGCTGGTATTTCGGTCTTATATTTTTACCTTGCGAGTTCAGTTTTATCCAAAAGTATTTTTAATGGACGTATTTTACGAGGTGTCTTCAAGACCTACCGCTGTAAACAATAAATGACTACGCAGGATGGCAAAGTCATCGTGTAACACCAACAAGCAAGTTGGAGAAGGGGTTTAAGGTTTACGCCTCCAGCTACCTCTCTGACTAGGAAGGGGAGTTATTACGTTTCAGTCTATTTTATTTAATTAAATTTAAAACTTGGAATTAGTTTCAGCATTGTTCTATTAAACTTTTTCAGTTCAAAATGTTAAAACTTTACAATGCATTAGTAAGACCTCATCTGGAATATTGTGTTCAATTCTGGTCACCTCGTTACAAAAAGGATATTGCTGCTCTAGAAAGAGTGCAAAGAACAGCGACCAGAATTATCCTGGGTTTAAAAGGCATGTGGTATGCAGACAGGCTAAAAGAATTGAATCTATTCAGTCTTGAACAAAGAAGACTACGCGGTGATCTGATTCAAGCATTCAAAATTCTAAAAGGTATTGGCAATGTTGACCCAGGGGACTTTTTCGACCTGAAAAAAGAAACAAGGACCAAGTGTCACAAATGGAGATTAGATAAAGGGGCATTCAGAACAGAAAATAGGAGGCACTTTTTTACACAGAGAATAGTGAGGGTCTGGAACCAACTCCCCAGTAATGTTGTTGAAGCTGACACACTGGGATCCTTCAAGAAGCTGCTTGACGAGATTCTGGGATCAATAAGCTACCCAGCTTCAGCTCATGGACGGATGGCCTGACATTCTCCTGTAGAATTCTCAGAGCAGAATTCATGGTTCCTTCAATGATGGCAAGGTGTCCCCAAACCATGACACTACCACCACCACCATGCTTGACCATTGGTATGAGGTTCTTACTGTGGAATGCAGTGTTTGGTTTTCGCCAGACATAACGGGGCCCATGTCGGCCAAAAAGTTCCACTGTGTGCTCCAGTGGTTAAAGAAAAGGGCCTGTAACCAGGAGGTCCCCATCCCCTTTTCAGCCACTGACTCATTGTGTGACCCTAAGCAAGTCACTTAACCTCCTTGTGCTCCGTCTTTCGGGTGAGACGTAATTGTAAGTGACTCTGCAGCTGATGCATAGTTCACACACCCTAGTCAGGCACGTCTCTGTAAGTCGCCTTGTCGCCACTTCAAGATCCGGCTGACGCCTCGGACCTAATCACCACCACAAGTGTGATATATATATCATGGGAATCGCACGACCCGTCGTGGTTTATACCTTATATATAATATAATATATATACACAGTTAGCACTCCGATATCCTTTACCCAGATACACTTGCCGCGTTTGTATTAAGAATAAAATCAGTCCTCATTTTATATATATAAAAACTGAATTGCCTTTTACGGGTTTTTTTATCTTTAGGTTTTGCTAAATTGCATTACGTTTTACACAGTTCTGTGCATGGATAACATTTAGATTTCATTGCTGTTGGATCGTTAATGGGAAATTTTACATACCGCTACAATACCTACTGGATCTAAAAGTATGTACTGCATTACAGTTAACTTGTCGTCTCTTTTAGTTTTGGCAAGTGAGATTTTCAGAATCATATTGTTTTGAATTAAAATACTATTTCTGTTAAATATAGAACTGTACCAACAAAATCAGTACAGTACATCTAAATGGAAGCCTGCTTATTTTAAAACAATGTCCTTTCAGATATGTATTTGATAGTGTATCTTTTTTGTGCTTCCTGAAAAACAGACAAAGGTTGGAACTGGGCCAAACTGAAAATCAGATATGCGTCGCATGTGTTTAACCGTCACTGAATCCAAAATTTTATAGGGTTGGATTTGTGAGTGCTGACTGTGTAGCAGCTGGCTCTTAGAGCTAATTATATATATATATATATATATATATGGGAGGATTTGAACCCTAACTAGTCATACTTTCACACCAACTACATAACCGCTACGCTATACGGATTCACTTAATCCTTTCAACAGACTAGGCTACCATTTACACTTACCCTATCCAAACGGCAATACATTGCCTAAGTATAGGTTGGATATAACTCGGCTTATGTTTTTCAGGCACAATAAAAGCGGATCGAACTTGCATCAAAAACAAAAGCCAAGTTAGTAGAAACAATTGGGGGAACCTTGACCCCCATCGGTTTTACAGTTGTGCCTATTTTTTTTGTGCTGGGCCTGGTTGCCCCAATGATTTCTTGAAACTTGGCTAATGTTTTTGATACCTCCACTTTAAATTGCTGGGTACTTGGCATTTTTTCCACATTATCAATGTGTGTTTGTTTCAGATTTTTTTTATATATATATAATTTTCAACTAGTTTTCAACCTCCCCCGCTCCTCTCATACCTCCCCTCTTCTCCTTCAACTACACTGGCTCCCTGTTTACTATCGCTGCTTATTTAAATTCCTTACTCTAGTCTATAAAACCCCCATGGTCTCTCCCCACCCTACCTGACTGCACTTATCACTTACTGTGCTCCCTCCCGTCCCTTACACTCTCAAACTCTGTTGTCCCTCTCGGTCCCACCCTCGCCCTGTGCCCAATCCCATTTCCGTTCCTTCTCCCTCCTGGCTGCCCTTCATTGGAATAAACTCCCACTCCATATAAAACAGTCACTTACACTAAGCAGTTTTCGCTCCTTCCTTAAAACACATCTTTTCACCCTAGCCTATCCCACTGCGTGCCCTAGCCTCTAACCCCCGGTCAGGACCCCGCTTGCTTGCCTAACCCTGCCCTAGCCTCTGTTCTCACAGTAGCACCACTCTTTATTTCCTCACCCTTGCCCAATAAACGTACCTTCTTCTTTCCGCCATTTCTCTTGATTGTACCGCTTAGTTTATATATATATATATATATATATATATATATATATATATATATATATATATATATATATATATATATATATATATATATATATATATATACACATACAGTGCCTTGCGAAAGTATTCGGCCCCCTTGAACTTTGCGACCTTTTGCCACATTTCAGGCTTCAAACATAAAGATATGAAACTGTAATTTTTTGTGAAGAATCAACAACAAGTGGGACACAATCATGAAGTGGAACGAAATTTATTGGATATTTCAAACTTTTTTAACAAATAAAAAACTGAAAAATTGGGCGTGCAAAATTATTCAGCCCCTTTACTTTCAGTGCAGCAAACTCTCTCCAGAAGTTCAGTGAGGATCTCTGAATGATCCAATGTTGACCTAAATGACTAATGGTGATAAATAGAATCCACCTGTGTGTAATCAAGTCTCCGTATAAATGCACCTCCACTGTGATAGTCTCAGAGGTCCGTTTAAAGCGCAGAGAGCATCATGAAGAACAAGGAACACACCAGGCAGGTCCGAGATACTGTTGTGGAGAAGTTTTAAAGCCGGATTTGGATACAAAAAGATTTCCCAAGCTTTAAACATCCCAAGGAGCACTGTGCAAGCGATAATATTGAAATGGAAGGAGTATCAGACCTGGCCGTCCCTCTAAACTTTCAGCTCATACAAGGAGAAGACTGATCAGAGATGCAGCCAAGAGGCCCATGATCACTCTGGATGAACTGCAGAGATCTACAGCTGAGGTGGGAGACTCTGTCCATAGGACAACAATCAGTCGTATACTGCACAAATCTGGCCTTTATGGAAGAGTGGCAAGAAGAAAGCCATTTCTTAAAGATATCCATAAAAAGTGTCGTTTACAGTTTGCCACAAGCCACCTGGGAGACACACCAAACATGTGGAAGAAGGTGCTCTGGTCAGATGAAACCAAAATCGAACTTTTTGGCAACAATGCAAAACGTTATGTTTGGCGTAAAAGCAACACAGCTCATCACCCTGAACACACCATCCCCACTGTCAAACATGGTGGTGGCAGCATCATGGTTTGGGCCTGCTTTTCTTCAGCAGGGACAGGGAAGATGGTTAAAATTGATGGGAAGATGGATGGAGCCAAATACAGGACCATTCTGGAAGAAAACCTGATGGAGTCTGCAAAAGACCTGAGACTGGGACGGAGATTTGTCTTCCAACAAGACAATGATCCAAAACATAAAGCAAAATCTACAATGGAATGGTTCACAAATAAACATATCCAGGTGTTAGAATGGCCAAGTCAAAGTCCAGACCTGAATCCAATCGAGAATCTGTGGAAAGAACTGAAAACTGCTGTTCACAAATGCTCTCCATCCAACCTCAGTGAGCTCGAGCTGTTTTGCAAGGAGGAATGGGCAAAAATTTCAGTCTCTCGATGTGCAAAACTGATAGAGACATACCCCAAGCGACTTACAGCTGTAATCGCAGCAAAAGGTGGCGCTACAAAGTATTAACTTAAGGGGGCTGAATAATTTTGCACGCCCAATTTTTCAGTTTTTTATTTGTTAAAAAAGTTTGAAATATCCAATAAATTTCGTTCCACTTCATGATTGTGTCCCACTTGTTGATTCTTCACAAAAAATTACAGTTTCATATCTTTGTTTGAAGCCTGAAATGTGGCAAAAGGTCGCAAAGTTCAAGGGGGCCGAATACTTTCGCAAGGCACTGTGTGTGTATATATATATATATATATATATATATATATATATATATATATATATATATATATATATATATATATATATATATATATATATATATACAGACGTGCTCAAATTTGTTGGTACCCCTTCACAAAAAACGAAGAATGCACAATTTTCTCTGAAATAACTTGAAACTGACAAAAGTAATTGGCATCCACCATTGTTTATTCCATATTTAACAGAAATCAGACTTTGCTTTTGATTTTTTATTCAACATAATATTGTAAATAAGAAATCAAATGAAAATGGCATGGACAAAAATGATGGGACCGCTAACCTTATATTTTGTTGCACAACCTTTAGAGGCAATCACTGCAATCAAACGTTTTAAGTAGCTCTCAATGAGACTTCTGCACCTGTTAACAGGTAGTTTGGCCCACTCTTCCTGAGCAAACTGCTCCAGCTGTCTCAGGTTTGATGGGTGCCTTCTCCATACTGCAAGTTTCAGCTCTTTCCAAAGATGTTCTATAGGATTCAGATCAGGACTCATAGAAGGCCACTTCAGAATAGTCCAATGTTTTGTTCTTATCCATTCTTGGGTGCTTTTAGCTGTGTGTTTTGGGTCATTATCCTGTTGGAGGACCCATGACCTGCGACTGAGACAGAGCTTTCTGACACTGGGCAGTACGTTTCGCTCCAGAATGCCTTGATAGTCTTGAGATTTCATTGTGCCCTGCACAGATTCAAGGCACCCTGTGCCAGGCGCAGCAAAGCAGCCCCAAAACATAACCGAGCCTCCTCCATGTTTCACTGTAGGTATGGTGTTCTTTTCTTTGAAAGCTTCATTTTTTCGTCTGTGAACATAGAGCTGATGTGACTTGCCAAAAAGCTCCAGTTTTGACTCATCTGTCCAAAGGGCATTCTCCCAGAAGGATTGTGGCTTGTCAATATGCATTTTAGCAAATTCCAGTCTGGCTTTTTTATGTTTTTCTGTCAAAAGTGGAGTCCTCCTTGAGCCCACTTTCGCTCAAAAAGCGACGGATGGTGCGATCAGAAACTGACGTACCTTCACCTTGGAGTTCAGCTTGTATCTCTTTGGCAGTTATCCTTGGTTCTTTTTCTACCATTCGCACTATCCTTCTGTTCAATCTGAGGTCGATTTTCCTCTTGCGGCCGCACCCAGGGAGGTTGGCTACAGTTCCATGGACCTTAAACTTCTTAATAATATTTGCAACTGTTGTCACAGGAACATCAAGCTGCTTGGAGATGGTCTTGTAGTCTTTACCTTTACCATGCTTGTCTATTATTTTCTTTCTGATCTCCTCAGACAACTCTCTCCTTTGCTTTCTCTGGTCCATGTTCAGTGTGGTGCACACAATGATCCCAAACAGCACAGTGACTACTTTTCTCCATTTAAATAGGCTGAATGACTGATTACAAGATTGGAGACATGTGTGATACTAATTAAAGAAACTAATTAGTTTGAAATATCACTATAATCCAATTATTTATTATCTTTTCTAAGGGGTACACAAATGAGTCCAGGCCATTTTAGAATATTTTTGGAGAATAAGCAATAATTCATCTCTTTTCACAGCTTCTTTGCTTTATTCTATGACATACCAAAGGCATGCAAGTATACATGATAGAATAGCTTTTAATTTCATCACTTTTCAGGAGGAATGAAGCATTATTTCAATGAGCTGTAAGGGTACCAACAAATTTGAGCACGTCTGTATATATATATATATATATATATATATATATACACACACACACACACACACACTGGAGAGGAGGGCGATAGTGGAAAATGATTGACCTGAGGGAAGACTATTGTTACGACAGGGGGCTATAATGCCCGAAGCCGCACCCTGGTGGTAACAATAGTCTCCCTGAGGGGCATTTAAGTTTCCATTATGAGCTGAGTCTGCAGTACATATTTAATGTACGAGTCAGTCAAAATAATGAGAGGTAAGGTTGGAATAGTAAATATGACTTTTTATAAGTGTGTGAGAAATGTTTTTTCTCATACTGATTTAATTTTGTACTTTGCACCTATCACATTTTGAAGTGTGTGTGCTTTTTCTTTATTTTAAATAAAGGCACTTATTTGATATTTTTGGTAAGAAACACTATCTGTATATAAAGCATTCGTATTGGAAGTCACACAGTTATTATTAATGGATCGCAGAGTTATCGCTGACATAAGCCACATATGCTGTTTTCTTTCCGATTTAGTACCTGAGAAGAATAGTCGCCACAGTTCTATTATTGAGATTGACTTGTCGCTGTGTGTTATTGTTTTCTGTAAAACATTGATATCCTAACAGTTAAGAAAAGGCTATAATTTAAAACCTGATGGGTACCCGGGTTTTCAGGTCACATGTCTCGTCTCTTCATGCATAGGAAATAAATGAAAACCTACTGTTGAATTGTACCATGCTGAAGCTGAGCATAACGGGACAGCAGTGATCACTGCAGTTTCCTTCTCGGCATTGATATTTAAATGCTTTTGTAGTTGTGCCTGAACTACAACTCCTCCTTTTTCTGTCAGAAGTGAAACAAAAATAAAGTTAAAAAAAATAAAAAATAAAGTAAAATCAGTCAATACAGCAAAGGAAAAGGATTTCAAATAAACCGCTCGTTCCCCGGAAATTGAGATGCCGGGATCCTGGAACGTGCCGTCACGTGATGCAAGTACAATAGTTTTAAATCTTATCTGCTCGAGATTACAATTAAAATCTGAATAGCCTCTTGGGTTGTTTCAGGAACAAAGCCATATTCTCTTTTTACTTTTGTTTTATTTAATTCAGTGTTTTTTTTGTTTGTTTACAGGATATAATCCCTTTTATTGACAAGTACTGGGAATGCATGACCACCAGACAGAGACCTGGCAAATTAACATGGCCAAATAACATTGTAAAAACCATGGTAAATTCCTTTTCTTTATAATTAATTTTATGTAAATACACTATTGTACAGTATTTGCAAAAAATATTTCTTAAATGTACATGGACAATCTGAAAACAAGGCTTGCAAACCAGATTTTTTTAACCTAGTGGAGTACTATATATCTTGTTTTAAAAATGAAAATACATGTATGCTAAAACATGGGTTTCTTTCAAAACCTAAACTTATTGTGAACAGATGTGTCTTTTAGAATATTCCCTGGAAACCATTTAATTGGATTGTGCCCTTTGATCTTAAAAGTGTGTATGCATAGGGACTTCAGATATTGTGCAGCAAATTATAGTAATGTGAATTTATTTATTCCTAATGAAATTTGATAATTGCAACTCATTTCAGAGCAAGGAACGGGATGTCTTTCTGGTTAAAGAGCACCCAGATCCGGGAAGCAAAGACCCAGAGGAGGACTACCCAAAATTTGGTCTCCTTGACCAGGTACTGTGGTTTCTATTTGGGGACAAAACCAGCAGAATCAAAGAGGAAAAGAAGTGTTAACAAATTGTCTGACAAGATACATTTCCCTGTAAATTGCCCAGCAAGAAGTATGTCAGTGTTGATAAAAGGAAATACACATTGAAATCAGGAAATGAAAAGTAGATTTAAAAATGTAAGGTTGTAATTTCATTACAGCTTAAAATGTTGCATTATGTGTTTTACATACAGAGAGTATTCAAAATGCTGACCTGAGAGAGTCTGTTCCTAACCAGAGGAGAATGGCCTTCCTATTTAGAACAAATCCCAGCACCCAGTGTTATTTTGTTTTTATTTAGTTAAATAGCGTGACTGGACCATCCCTCAAATGAAAGATTTATGTATCTCTGACGTGTATTCTGTAATATATAAAAGCCAAATCTCCCTGTTAAGTTGGTCTCTTACTAGCGTCCAGACTTTATACTTTAAGCCCTGTTTACTCTAGCCACTTTTGAGACGGCTTATGTCTTTGTTTTTTTGTAGTGTAAATACAGCCGTCCTAAAAGTGTCCTGCTCCAGAGGGGGGCTCTACGACGGCTTTAGTCTAGTTTTTGCTCTACTTTGAAAGCAGCGGTCCCTGAGACAACACCCTCGTTGTCTGCGTCAAACGGGCACAGACAACAGCATTAGGAAGTTAGGATTTTTACTCAACAACAGAACCAAAAAATATATTTGACGGAAAGCTGAGAGAGAGAGATGAAGGCAGAGGATTCCAAAATAAACAGACTTTTATTTGTGCTATAATATGAAAAGACATTTAAACATATATAAATTTATCGGATAAGTGTGAAACAAGTCTAGTTGCCACTAAACTTCATTGTCAAATAGTTTTTTTTTAGTGCTGGGACAAATATCTGAATATTCAAAAGAATATTTTTTGACATGCTACAAATGAAAAAGTAACTTGCACTTATTTACCACCTCACCAGAATTTATGCGACGGTTTAAAAAAAATGGCAAATGAAAAAGAGCTCAGTGTGATATGCGAGATTAATATATATAAAAAAACACAGAATCAACACCGCAGCTCTTGAGCCTTGATTTAAAAGTTTGACAGCAAAATGTAAACAAACCAGATTCTGCACCCTGCAAAGCCATCTGGGACAAAAGTGCATTAAAATATTAAGTCCCGCATAAAAGATTAATTCTCAAACTGAACGCAGTAGGGATTCAAGGAAATGCATGCACATGGATTAGGGAGTGGTTAACATGTAAAAAACAGAAAGTACTGATTAGAGGAGAAACCTCAAAATGGAGTGAGGTAACCAGTGGTGTACCACAGGGATCAGTATTAGGACCTCTGCACTTCCTAATCTACATTAATGATTTAGATTCTGGTATAGTAGCAAACTTGTTAAATTTGCAGACGACACAAAAATAGGAGGAGTGGCAAACACTGCAGCAGCAAAGGTCATTCAAAATGATCTAGACAGCATTCAGAACTGGGCAGACACATGGCAAATGTTAACAGAGAAGTGCACACAGGCAATAAAAATGTGCATTATAAATATCATATGGGAGATACTGAAATTGAAGAAGGAATCTATGAAAGACCTATGAGTTTATGTTGACTCAGAAATGTCTTCATCTAGACAATGTGGGGAAGCTGTAAAAAAGGCCGACAAGATGCTCGGATATATTGTGAGAAGTGTTGAATTTAAATCAAGGGAAGTAATGTTAAAACTTTACAATGCATTAATTAGTAAGGCCTCACCTAGAATATTGTGTTCAGTTCTGGTCACCTCGTTACAAAAAGGATATTGCTGCTCTAGAAAGAGTGCAAAGAAGAGCAACCAGAATTATCCCGGGTTTAAAAGGCATGTCGTATGCAGACAGGCTAAAAGAATTGAATCTATTCAGTCTTGAACAAAGAAGACTATGCGGTGATCTGATTCAAGCATTCAAAATCCTAAAAGGTATAGACAATGTCGACCCAGGGGACTTTTTTGACCTGAAAAAAGAAACAAGGACCAGGGGTCACCAATGGAGATTAGATAAAGGGGCATTCAGAACAGAAAATAGGAGGCACTTTTTTACACAGAGAATTGTGAGGGTCTGGAACCAGCTCCCCAGTAATGTTGTTGAAGCTGACACCCTGGTATCCTTCAAGAAGCTGCTTGATGAGATTCTGGGATCAATAAGCTATTAACAACCAAACGAGCAAGATGGACCGAATGGCCTTGTCTCGTTTGTAAACTTTCTTATGTTCTAAGCCATCAGGTCTGAGTTGTAAGTATAAACACACTATTGTTGTCCAAGAGTGCATCATAAAGAATCTAGTAAAACCTTTTGACCAACATTTCAAGTCTGTATCTATGTATTTAAGCAATTTGATTGCATTACCAAAGCCACTGAAGGTTTGATTACAGAGGGTCTGCAGTGTGTATAAGATGTTCAGTTATTTAGTCCTTCTGTTTTCCAAGACTCAAATCTTTCAAGGAATTGGAGACTGCATTCCTTAAGGAATGGTCATGTGTCCCTCCAGACAAGCTCTTTGCACACATGCCCCATCAAATAGGCACACTTTTCTTACTCTTTTATTGATTTATTTCCTGCAGGATCTAGGCAACATTGGGCCTGCTTATGACCAGAAACAGACTGCTTCCGTGACCACAGCAGGAGGCCTAAATGGTATGTAGTGTACATGTACCTTTACAAGTCTTTAAAATGGCTGTGCCTGTATGTGTTGTCTTAGGAAATAAAATACAGTGAGGGTCTATTTGATTAATCTAAACCAGCGGTTCTCAAATGGGGGCGTTAGAAGGTTCAGGGTTTTTTTTTTTTTAATTACAGCACACATCTTAAACTAGGGTAGCGTATAATGGGCAAGTACTTTTATTTAAGCTTTATTGGCTATTTTGATTGGCTTGCCAATAATACTTCCACCAGTCAGAGGGTTGCATACAGTGCTCGTAGCGATCACACCCTCTGTCAGACTGGTATACAGAACAGATTAAAGAAGCGCTGGACAAGAGAAATAATGTGTCGGATTTCAAAGTGGATATGGGAATGGCGGTGGCGAAGCCAATTTGCTTGAAAACATTAAAAGTAGACCGGACATTTCCATCAATGGATTTAAATGTGGAATTGATGATGCGATCAGAAACCGACAGGAAGTGTAAACTGCCTGCTACTGTTGTAGGACTGTTCTTTTTTATTTTAAGCATTTTTGTGTTCTTTTTTTTTTTAGAAGGGTTTAATTAAGTAACAACCAAAATTGTGTCAGACTTCTTGAAAGTCTGTAGCAAAATGGTTGTTATTGTTGATATGTTGTCGATACAGCTATTAATCATGCAGGTATCGCAAAGTCCAGAAACAAAACGTTGAAACGGTTTGCACCGTATAAATCTGAGCTGATTTTCCAGTGCTTGCTAGTCAGTCTATTAACCAGTTTGAAATGATTTTGAATCGACATGCACCTAATCCAGGATTCAGTTTTCGGATTTGGCACAAATACCTACTTTTTGAGCAGGGTTCGGATTCAGACGAATACTTAGGATTCGGTGAACACACATCCCGCCCAGACACACATCCATTTTAATACATCCCTCCAATGTGTGCGGTTCTTTAAATAAGACACAAATCCTGTATTGAAAACTGTTGTATTTAATAACAAGAACACGTTTGAACTCTGTCTCTGTCAGCTCCCTAAATTACTGGTGGCGCACGCACTAAACACGTCACTCAGATGCTGAATGCAAACATACCCCTGTATGCAACAGCACAGTCATATCACACTTTTCATGGAGTAAAGTTATACAGTAAACCTGTAATATATAGTAATGGCAAATTGTTGTAGACTTTTGTGCTTTGTTGCTTTATCTGTCAAACGTGTTCTAGAGAGAATACTGAATATTTCCATTTGGAAATAAAAATACTATGAACTAAAAGGATCAAAGCTATAGATTGTGTGCCTCCCTTGTAAGTAGCTGCCAGTCCTGTTTTTTTTCAATTTTCTTTCAGTTTTCTTGACAGTTTTTGTAGATTCAGTATTCGGTTCGGTATTCGGCCGAATCTTTTGAGATGGATTTAGTATTTGGCCGAATCCCAAATTTTGAAGCAAATAAAAGCATTTTCGTTTTGGCTTTATTGTTAAAGATTTCACACGTGGCAGTACTGCCCTACAATTACTGCATGGTATTACTGTGATCGTTCCACTGTGTTATGTTGTGAACCATAGTTTTAAAACTGAGACAGCAAATGTTTATCATAAAAGTTTACTGGTTCTTAAAGTTAAGGGCCATATAAGAACGATACATACTGTAACTGATAAGATGGCCGCCTTTGTTGTACTCAAAGTTGCTGCAGTTACATTGTAGATGCTGTAAGGAGTTGCTGTAAATAGTGCGCTTTCCATCCATTTATCGAGCGAGTTTATAAGTTACTCTGTAAAATTGCTATAAAAACAGTAGCGACATAAGGACGAAAAAATGGTTTTCCATCCACTGCAAATTCTAGTGAGTCAAAGGGAATTCCCTGTGACGTTTTGTGATCTCATAGCCTAATTTGCATGTGTCACTACATTTTCAGGTTATTCTGAGGAAATATACTCAATAGATCAGGGCTTCTCAAACTCGGTCCTGGGGACCCCCTGTGTGTGCTGGTTTTCATTCCAACCGAGCTCTCAATTACTTAACTAGACCTTTTAATTGAACTGATAATTTGTTTAATTATACATTTTTACCTTGTTTTCAGCTCTTGAGCAATTGCAGATTCCAAGTTAGGTAAAACATTTGATAAGTAAGAACATAAAGCTTACAAACGAGAGGAGGTCATTCAGCCCATCTTGCTCGTTTGGTTGTTAGTAGCTTATTGATCCCAGAATCTCATCAAGCAGCTTCTTGAAGGATCCCAGTGTGTCAGCTTCAACAACATTACTGGGGAGTTGGTTCCAGACCCTCACTATTCTCTGTGTAAAAAAGTGCCTCCTATTTTCTGTTCTGAATGCCCCTTTATCTAATCTCCATTTGTGACCCCTGGTCCTTGTTTCTTTTTTCAGGTAGAAAAAGTCCCCTAGGTCGACATTGTCTGTACCTTTTAGGATTTTGAATGCTTGAATCAGTTCACCGCGTAGTCTTCTTTGTTCAAGACTGAATAAATTCAATTCTTTTAGCCTGTCTGCATACGACATGCCTTTTAAACCCGGGATAATTCTGGTTGCTCTTCTTTGCACTCTTTCTAGAGCAGCAATATCCTTTTTGTAACGAGGTGACCAGAACTGAACACAATATTCTAGGTGAGGTCTTACTAATGCATTATAAAGTTTTAACATTACTTCCCTTGATTTAAATTCAACACTTCTCACAATATATCCGAGCATCTTGTTGGCCTTTTTTATAGCTTCCCCACATTGTCTAGATGAAGACATTTCTGAGTCAACATAAACTCCTAGGTCTTTTTCATAGTTCCCTTCTTCAGTTTCAGTATCTCCCATATGATATTTATAATGCACATTTTTATTGCCTGCGTGCAGTACGTTACACTTTTCTCTATCAAATGTCATTTCCCATGTGTCTGTCCAGTTCTGAATGCTGTGTAGATCATTTTGAATGGCCTTTGCTGCTGCAGCAGTTTTTGCCGCTCCTCCTATTTTTGTGTTGTCTGCAAATTTAACAAGTTTGCTTACTATACCAGAATCTAAATCATTAATGTAGATTAGGAATAGCAGAGGACCCAATACTGATCCCTGTGGGTGGTACTCCTGTGGTTACCTCACTCCATTTTGAGGTTTCTTCTCTAATCTGTACTTTCTGTTTTCTACATGTTAACCACTCCCTAATCCACGTGCATGCATTTCCTTAATCCGTACTGCGTTCAGTTTGAGAATGAATCTTTTATACAGCACTTTGTCAAAAGCTTTCTGGAAATCTAAATAAACCATGTCGTATGCTTTGCAATGATCCATTGTCGATGTTGCATCCTCAAAAAAATCAAGCAGGTTAGTTGGACACGATCTCCCTTTCCTAAAACCATGCTGACTGTCTCCCAGAATATTGTTACCATATAGGTAATTTTCCATTTTGGATCTATTATAGTTTCCATAAGTTTACATAAAGTAGAGGTCAGGCTTATTGGTCTGTAGTACCTGGTTCGGTTTTGTCACCCTTTTTGTGAATCAGTATTATGTTTGCTATTTTCCAGTCTGTCGGTACAACCCCTGTGTCAAGAGACTGTTGCATGATCTTGGTTAGCGGTTTGTAAATAACTTCTTTTATTTCTTTGAGTACTATTGGGAGGATCTAATCCGGCCCATGGGATTTGTTTATTTTAAGAGCTCCTAGTCCCTTTAACACTTCTGCCTCTGTTATGCTAAAGTTATTTAAAACTTGTGTCCTCCTTTGTAAAAAGCTGTGAAAAGTAATCATTTAATATATTTGCTATTTTTTTTTCTTCAACTATGATTTTGCCATTTGTCTCTTAGACATTTAACCTCCTCTTTCGAATGTTCTCTTGCTTTTATAATATTGGAAAAACATTTTGGAATTGGTTTTAGCCCTCTTAGCAATATTGATTTCTATCTCCCTCTTGGCCTTTCTAACTTCCTTTTTGACTTGTATTTGCAGTTCCAAGTACTCTTTCTGTGTACTTTGTTTTTGGTCCCTTTTAAACACTCTGTAAAGTGCCTTTTTTCACTGAATATTTTTTTTCATTGATCTATTAAACAATTTTGGCTATTTTTTGTTTTATGTTTAGATTTGTCTTCCTTTTGGGATATAATTGTTTTGCGCCTCTAATACTACATTTTTAAAAACAGCCATCCCTTTTCTGTGGATGTTTTCTCTATTTTACTCCAATCTACTTCTGTTAGTTTCTGTTTCATACCTTCATAGTTTGCTTTTCTAAAATTGTAAACCTTAGCTTTAGTCATTACTTTTGGGGTTTTAAAAAACACTTCAAATGAGACCATGTTGTGGTCTGAGTTTGCCAATGGCTCTCTGACCTCTGTTTTAGTTATTCTGTCTTCGTTATTTGAAAAGACTAAATCAAGGCATGCCTCCCCTCTAGTCGGTGCCTTGACAAATTGCGTAAGGAAGCAGTCATTTGTCATTTCCACCATTTCAATTTCGTCCGTCGTGCCCCCCATCGGGTTTTCCCATTTTATATGGGGGAAGTTGAAATCCCCCATTAGTATGGCTTCTCCTTTTCTACATGCATTTCGAACATTGTATAACAGATTATTTTGCTCAGCGTCTGAATTTGGCGGTCTATAGCATGCTCCTATTATTATGCCCTTTGAATTTGTGTCCATTATTCTGACCCATATTGATTTTGCATTGTTTTCTTTGTCCTGATTTAACACCTGGGCTTATGTATAGCGCTACCCCTCCGCCTCTTCTGTCCTGCCTTTCCTATATAGTGTGTACTCACTAATATTATATGCGTCTCCATCACTCTGACAACCAAGTTTCTGTAACACCGATCACATCGTAGTTACTTGTTAGTGCAGTAGCTTCAAGTTCCAACATTTTGTTTCTAGCATTAAGATAAATACATTTAATAGTTGTCTTACCTGAGTTGTTGCCCTTGTTTTGATGTGGTCTCCCTTCTGTCTTTTTGTTTTCTCCCCCCTTCCTTTCTAGTTTACATGCTTCTGGACCTCCTCAAGGATCCTTTCTCCGAGTAGATTGGCTCCCTTTTTATTTAAGTGCAGTCCGTCCCACCTGTATAGATAGTCCTTGTTGTAGAATGTGCTCCAATGTTCAAGAAAGGTGAAGCCTTCCTGCGTGCACCACGATTTCAGCCATGCATTTTGATTTTGTATTTCCAACTGTCCATATGGTCCTTTGCAAGGTGCCGGCAGTATCCCAGAAGATACCACAGTTTTGGTCTTGTCTTTTAATTTCCTTCCTAGCTCTCTGAATTTGTTTTGCAGGGATCTTGGTCTGTCTCTTCCAAAGTTGTTTGTACCGATTTATTATTATTTTATTTCTTAGCAGACGCCCTTATCCAGGGCGACTTACAATCGTAAGCAAATACATT
This sequence comes from Acipenser ruthenus, assembly GCF_902713425.1. Lineage (NCBI taxonomy): Eukaryota > Metazoa > Chordata > Actinopteri > Acipenseriformes > Acipenseridae > Acipenser > Acipenser ruthenus. The sequence continues at coordinate 4,862,911 of NC_081225.1, read as the reverse complement.
TCAAGTGTTACAGTACAAGTAATAATACAATGAGAGCAAGATAAATACAATGACTTTGGTTCAAGCAAGTACAAGTGTGACAAAATACAATTCAATAATACAGCAGATAACAGTGATAGTTACATCAGGATATGATTAACTACAAAATACTACAGATTAAACACTTGGCAGATTACAGTACTCTGAAGTACAGGATTAAATGCAGTAAAATAGGGGGCAGATAAGAGCAAATAAAGCGCATTTATCCAGGAGCCTCTGTCAGGTGCGTGACGGAGGCTCCTGGAAGGCAGCACACTGTTGTAGTAAGGGGGTCCAAACTGCAAACTGAACTTGCTGTGTTTCTCAATATGGAGTCCCAAACAGTCATGACCTCCCTTCTTTTTGCTGCCTGGCCAGCACTGTTTATAGGGTCCTGGATGTTGTTCCTTTTGTTCTCTTGATGTTGGTTGTGATCATCTAAATTTTGAAGTGGCTCATTTGTTGGTTGTTTTGATTTGTGGTGGTTGTGTTTGACGAAGTTTCTTTTTTTCCCTGCTTCTGCCTATCTGAACCCAGCTGTTTCAACTCTCTTCCATCTCCCTGGTGGCTTTCAGTCTGCTAGGGGTGCAGACTTCCATGAATTGTGGGTGTGTCAGCTCCTCAAGCTCCTGTTGCTGTCTCATTTCCTGCAGCTCCATTTCTAACACACTTACTCGTTGAAGCAAGTCCTGGATCGTGAGGCACTTTACACACACTTGGTTGAGCTCTGTTGGGTTTTCTCGGATTTCCCACATCATGCAGGGGTCATAGATTACTGGCTTCAAGACCATGTTAAATTTTTTTTTTTTTTTTTTTTTGGAAGTTTAAATTAGCTTCTGCAGTTGTCAACCTGCTTTCAAACTGCTTCTCACTGTTCTGTACTTTTCCACGACTGTACTTCTCTTACGCTGTCGCTTCCACGCGCTGTCGCAGTGAACACTGGCTGTAACTCGAACTGCAACTGTTCAAGAGCTGAAAACAAGTAAAAATGTTTAAGCAAATTATCAGTTCAATTAAGGGTCGAGCTCGGCTGGAATAAAAACCAGCAGACACAGGGGGTCCTCAGGACCGAGTTAGAGAAGCCCTGCGCTAGATGATTTTCCATACAGTTTTTTTTACTTGCTCGCTTGTCTAACGAGTATTCTACCGAGGTTAAGCTCTTAAAAATCAATGAACCTTGGCCCTGTTCCACATAAGCAGTTCACAAAACCAACAATAAAATGTACATCCTGTATGGGGAAACTGAACCTGCAGAGTGTCAAATTTAATAACATAATACACATTCAAACAACTCACACATTAGGAAATTAAATTATTACCACTATATTTATCAGTAGTCTAACATAAAATAAAAAGTTACATTTCTTTTACATTTCATGTATATATATATATATATATATTGCTAAAACGTTTCTTACTTGTATGTTCTTAGCTTTTTTTTTGCCAGTATTATTAAACAAAATAGCATTTTTTTTAATAGACTTTTTTATGGTAATTGTTTTTTTTTTTTTTTTAATGAATGGGTAGAAACTTTGAACTTAAAACGTAAACAAATCAAGTGCAGAGACATCATCATATTCGTTCAGTAATTGTTAAAATAATTGTGTTTCTTATTTGCTCCACGTCTGCCAGCTTGTTTTTATCATCAGCGCATGCGCATTAAACAATGTGACATCACTGGAATGGTGAAGAAGGGCGCTAGGACCAGAAATACGCTCATTACGGTTTCCTATGGAAGTGTCGCTGCGAGTAAAAAATAAAACCACCTCGAGGGATCGAGCTTCTTAAAAGTCAACTTAAACCGTTTTCCATAGCGTTTGTCTCCTATATTTTCTTATTCGCATAAGTTTTACCAAGTTTAAAAGTTGAAAAAGGCCTAATGAGATACTGTTTTAGCAGACATATTTAATTAAATAAACATGAATTTAAATAGTTTTGAAATTAAAAGTATAAATGAAAAATTGTGACTTTTTTTGGGAACGTGCTGTGAAAAACAATCCTATCGTATAAATCCGCCGAATTTAATACCAGCCAAAATGTCCTGTTATAGGGTATATATTAGCTTAAAAAAAGTCTTTCTGCTGACCCCTCCAGGCATGTCAGCGGGTGTAGATGGCTCTGTGTATTTAAGCTTGCATGTTTTTGGATGAAGTCCGTGTCATCTGGTAATGTATGTTGTTTATCAGCTTACTGTGTAGTAAGCGTTGGTCACAATCGGTAAACTGTAATCTACAGTGTTAAGTTTGCTCTTGTTACAGTGGATTGATTTGTGCAAAAAAAAAAAAAAAACAGCAGCAGCAGCAGTGACACTTTTATTTATTTTTTTAATAACCTGCGTGTGTCGGGGCGGGGCGTCGGGAGTTAAGTACCACAGACAAGAGGAAGGGGGGCGCGGCCCAAAAAGTTTGAGAACCGCTGATATAAACTATGGCAGATCTAAATACTGCCATCATTTAAATCATCCTTGGTAGTTAGTTACATTTAGATGGTATGAATTAATATCCAAGTGTTTTTAAGGAACAATATTGTATAGAATTAGTTTGCTTCAGAGCCACAAAGCTAAGTTAAACAGTTTATAAAAGTTTAAGCCTGACCAACTGCGACAGGGCTGGTACATTATTACTGTTGACATAAACTAAGAAAATACATGAATTGGCACATTGCTTTGTTCCTTTAAATCTTGGTTGTATATCTGTTAATGGGTCAAACATTTATAGTCATTTACCATAATGATACACATCATAATGATTAGTGTACACTGTTGACTTTCACATTTTACTTTATTTTAAAATTGACATTCATTTTTACATACAGTATTGAATATACAATATATAAAGACACTGTACAGCTATGGACACGTTTGGCATCTTAAATTTTTGGATTGAGACTAATTTAAAAAATAAATAAATAAATGGAACATAATGTGATCTTATATTTAACATCATGTAATCACATTTTGTCAGTTTTTCATTGAGTATATGGAAAAATACAAAGTGGCATGTAATTCAGTATGTTAAAAGAACATTATTCAGCAGGTTTCATTCGACTTTATGAAGCAGAATTGGTTAATTCTATAGGGTGATGCAAAACTTTGTTATTGTGTACAGCTATGATCAAATGTAATTCAATGTGTGATATTCACAGTACATTTTCAGTTAAACATGCAGTTAAAGTGGTTGTAGCTAACAAAAATAATTAAATGTTACCATTGGCAAGATTGGTCTCAAATGTGCAGTTCTGATAGAAACACATTTACAGTAAACATGCATTTCCATTATAAAAGATGATCTCTGGTACTACAGTTGATTAAATAAATGTGCTTTTGGGTAATGCTGCACTTCCATTGGTCATTTCACCTGGAAAGTGAAATTGTCCCCACCCCTTCAGTGCTTTCTTTCTTGTCATAAACAAACCAGCCTCTTCCTCTGTTGACTGAGATGCTTTCATCCACTAACATGCTTGAAGTGAAGCAGCAACTTCCTGAAAATAAGGCATGGAAACAGAACTTTCTTTAACCTAGTGTAGTTCAAGATATCATAAGTTGAGAAAGTGATTTCTACAAAATGTGTTTTCTTTGAAAATGGTACATATTTGACCATGTGGCAAATGTCAGTGTACAACATTTATGGAATTATTTTGCTAGCTACAACACACTTCAAAGTTTGGATGTTACTTTTAAACTGTTGCACAGTTGATCTTTGTTTTATTGAGGGGAAACCTAAATGGCTGTAAATTGTATTCCAGGTGGATCCTCTTTCGCAGGTGAATATTTGACAATGTAGCAGCTGAAATTAAGTATATTGTCTCTGGTTTTGAGAATCTTTTTCTGCTTGCTTTTTTGATACCTGCAGAGCTCTCTAAGTCTGGATCTCACACTGATGATATCTGATTTAGTTTGCACACGTCAGTGAAATACTCTGCTACACCCCTTGCCAATTATACCATTCCTATCAGTTTTGTCTAAAATTGCCATATTCTGCCTGGGTAATAAGTATTTAAGCAGTTTAAATTTGGGCAAGTTGATGTCTGTCTGCTGCACTTCAATGTCTTCAGTCAGCAAGTATAATGGTCCACAAACCAGCGCTGTCAGACAGTATTTGACCCCTTTTCCCAGCCATTGGGTGCATTGGCTTCAAAATACCTATCAAACTACCCTGTGCATGCTTAGAAAAATCCAAGGGTAATCACATTTTCAGTTATATATTAGCAAAGAATACTGTAGTCAGTAGTCCTTTTGTCTCCCCAATTTTTTTGTTTTTGGCTTTTAAAATAAAACCAGACCAGACTGAATTAGAGTAGAAACTAGGTGGTAAAAGAATCATTTTTCAGGACATTTAATGAGCGGGACCCACATTACCTTGCCAACAAATTAGTGTTCCAACCCTAGTGCCGTCTTTTAGGATGTGCTTGTACAGCATTGCAGTTTATAATTGAATGCTAAGCACCATAGGTGCATGGGACAGTGTAGCAATACCAGAAGCTCTACAGTATATAAAATGTTTGAGACAGAAAAGTAAAGAATATACCCTTGGATTTGTGTGATTTCACTTTGAAGTGAAATGGAATTAAAGGCAGAATGTGGCATGCACTGATGCAATGTTTTGAAACGCTTAATTTAAAGCTTGCAGCAACGTATTTGCAATCGCAATACCTCAAGGTGTTTCTTAGCAGAATGCACTGTCAAGGCATTATGTAGGGACACATACGTTTAAGACTTTGATAACTTAAGGTGACAGAGATGATTTCTGTTGCTAATTCTGTAATTTCTATATTTCAAAATGCATGGTGGTTAAAATCTCCTTGGGACTAAATGGCTGTGGTGAATAATATGTACAGATCAGTAATGTTTGTTAGATACTGTAGAGGTGCCACGTGGTATGTTAACCATATAGGAGGCACTGTGCACTCCTAATTTACATAAATATATATATTAACACGTTAGGCAAGTTCAATCACCTTTTATCAGGCTTCAAGAGTTTATTGCTTAGAATGAAGAATTCATTTCCTTGCAGTTGTGATTTTCCAATCAGCTGTTTTACAAAATGCTGTTGAAATGGAAATCTCATTGCACATCACGTGGCCTACAAAATTGCCTTTTGTCCACCATTGCTGTTTATATCCCAAGTGCCTTTTATAACCATCCTATATACAGGATACACAACAACCCCAGGTGGCTTGACTCTGATAAAACACAGGTTTGATTGATCCTGACTGTCATGAAATATTAATAATTTGTATTATTTCAACAGATTTCCTAAATTGCATATTTTTTTGTGTGATTTGTTCCTGATTGTACCCCACCAGTGCCTGTTGTGTATTGCTGATTGGTGAAACTGTATACAAATCCCCCCCCCCCCCCCCCCCCCCCCCCCCTTCATCTTCCTTTTTACATTTAATTTTAAACCTTTTACATACCAATGAAGTAGCAATGACATCTGCTAGTAATGCTGTTATCAAGCATTAGCAAATACCTCCTTTAATTGCTAAGGTTCGATCTTTTGATGTGCACCCTGAGGTATTGATTTTAAGTAGGAAGGTAAGATGGCGTTGTGATTTCTTCCTAGACTCGGAACTGGATTACGTTTCCCTAACCGACCTGTGTTTAGTTAATGAAAGTAACCAATGAAATGTTCATGTTGTGAGTCAGATTATCAGCGTACATTTATGGTGTGGAATCATCAATTACCCTGCTTGCCTGACACACTGCTTCCTCCTCTGCGAGTGCGGTGTGGTTTTAGCAGCGATGTAACTGTGTCTATGTGTAAGGTGGACTGGCGCCTGGAGGCACTGGGAAAGGCAGAGGAGCCAAACGCAAGCAGCAGGATGGGAGCACAGCAGGAACAGCCAAGAGAACAAGAAGGTAAGGGCTGGAGGTCATTCAACTCATTTAAAATGCTTGTTCGCATTCTCTGGAGTTGGTGGTAGTATTTGTAAGCCATGTGAGCTCTAACATACGCTGTGCTCACATGGATTAAAATATGCATTTTTAAACTGGTTGTTATCAAGTCAATATAAACAGAAAACCTCTGTTAGTCCATAGCAGTAAAGATAATTTGCTAACAGTTGGTGTCAAATTTAGGGAATTGGATGGCAAACATTTTGGAAGCTAGTGTTATTAGTATAACATTGTTTAATGTCTTTATGCAGCTACAGCAGTTTCTGCTACAATTAGCCTGCACCACATGACTGCAGTTTTTGTTTGTTCACAGTGACCCCCTTTTTTCGGCTCAGCGCCTGCCCCCCCACGGGTACCCCCTGGAGCACCCCTTCAACAAGGATGGGTACCGCTACATCCTGGCGGAGCCGGACCCCCACGCACCAGACCCTGAGAAATTGGAACTGGACTGCTGGGCAGGGAAGCCCATCCCTGGGGACCTGTACAGAGCCTGCCTATATGAGCGTGTGCTGCTGGCCCTGCATGACAGAGGTGTGTGGCCAACCAGGGCTGCTGGGTTCTGAAATTAGGATTTTCCCTGCTTGATTTCTAATCCCCACCACGATTTTACCTGGAACTAGTGTCAAGAAATGTAGTTTGACCCAACAGATTAATGTAGAATATTTTAATAGAGTATTTAAATATTTATTACAGTAATCCGTCACATGTCCGCCATGATCAAGCTCTTCAGCAACATTAGTTTATTATTGAACAGAGAGTCTTATACACTGTAGATCCTACCAAAGTTTCCGTACACTGTGTTTGTGATCCGTGTGCTACCATTGCTGGTAGTGTCACGTGAGCTGTTCAGTGTGTCGATATGTAAATAAATCCTGTTTGCTTGCAGGGCATATCAACTTCATCCTCCGTTTCGATTTCCTGCCTGTCACTCAGCAGCAAATGCATGCATCCACACGGCAGATGGCTACTTTATCACAAGCATTAATACCCTTATCTTTCTAAATAACGGATTTAGTGGCGCTCCTTAATAAAAGCTGAATCTCAAAACAATACTTCTGTGAATATAGTAATTGTTACAGCTGTGTATAATGGTATTTTAAAACAAAATTCATTCATAAGAACATAGTTTACAAACGAGAGGTAGCCATTCAGCCCATCTTGCTCGTTTGGTTGTTAGTAGCTTATTGATCCCAGAATCTCATCAAGCAGCTTCTTGAAGGATCCCAGGGTGTCAGCTTCAACAACATTACTGGGGAGTTGGTTCCAGACCCTCACAATTCTCTGTGTAAAAAAGTGCCTCCTATTTTCTGTTCTGAATGCCCCTTTATCTAATCTCCATTGGTGACCCCTGGTCCTTGTTTCTTTTTTCTGGTCAAAAAAGTCCCCTGGGTCTATACCTTTTAGGATTTTGAATGTTTGAATCAGATCACCGCGTAGTCTTCTTTGTTCAAGACCTGAATAGATTCAATTCTTTTAGCCTGTCTGCATACGGCATGCCTTTTAAGCTGGGGATAATTCTGGTTGCTCTTCTTTGCACTCTTTCTAGAGCAGCAATATCCTTTTTGTAACGAGGAGACCAGAACTGAACACAATATTCTAGGTGAGGTCTTACTAATGCATTGTAAAGTTTCAACATTACTTCCCTTGATTTAAATTCAACACTTCTCACAATATATCCGAGCATCTTGTTGGCCTTTTTTATAGCTTCCCCACATTGTCTAGATGAAGACATTTCTGAGTCAACATAAACTCCTAGGTCTTTTTCATAGTTCCCTTCTTCAATTTCAGTCTCCCCCATATGATATTTATAATGCACATTTGTATTGCCTGCATTCTCTATTAAATTTCATTTGCCATGTGTCTGCCCAGTTCTGAATGCTGTCTAGATCATTTTGAATGACCTTTGCTGCTGCAACAGTGTTTGCCACTCCTCCTATTTTTGTGTCGTCTGCAAATTTAACGAGTTTGCTAACTATACCAGAATCTAAATCATTAATGTAGATTTGGAATAGCAGAGGACCTAATACTGATCCCTGTGGTACTCCACTGGTTACCTCGCTCCATCAGTACTTTCTGTTTTCTACATGTTAACCACTCCCTAATCCATCTGCATGCAATTCCTTGAATCCCTACTGCGTTCACTTTGAGAATTAATCTTTTATGCAGGACTTTGTCAAAAGCTTTCTGGAAATCTAAATAAACCATGTCGTATGCTTTGCAATTATCCATTTTCATTGTTGCATCCTCAAAAAAGTCAAGTAGGTTAGTTAGACACGATCTCCCTTTCCTAAAACCGTGCTGACTGTCTCCCAGGATATTGTTACCATATAGGTACTTTTCCATTTTGGATCTTATTATAGTTTCCATATGTTTACATATAATAGAAGTCAGGCTTACTGGTCTGTAGTTACCTGGTTCGGTTTTGTCTCCCTTTTTGTGGATCGGTATTACATTTGCTATTTTCCAGTCTGTCGGTACAACCTCTGTGTCAAGAGACTGTTGCATGAACTTGGTTAGCGGTTTGTAAATATCTTTTTTCATTTCTTTGAGTACTATTGGGAGGATCTCATCCAGCCCAGGGGATTTGTTTATTTTAAGAGCTCCTAGTCCCTTTAACACTTCTGCCTTTGTTATGCTAAAGTTATTTAAAATGGGATAGGGACAGGTCGACATGTGGGGCATGTTGTCCGTGTCCTCCTTTGTAAAAACCTGTGAAAATTAATCATTTAATATATTTGCTATTTTTTTTTCTTCATCTATGATTTTGCCATTTGTGTCTCTTAGACATTTAACCTCTTCTCTTCCACATTTTGGAATTGGTTTTAGCCCCGTTAGCAATATTGATTTCTATCTCTCTCTTGGCCTTTCTAACTTCCTTTTTGACTTGTGTTTGCAGTTCCAAGTACTTTTTCTGTGTACTTTGTTTTTGGTCCCTTTTAAACACTCTGTAAAGTGCATTTTTTCGCTGAATGTTTTTTTTCATTGATCTATTGAACCATTTTGGCAATTTTGTTTTAGATTTGTCTACTTTTGGGATGTAATTGTTTTGCGCATCTAGTACTACTTTTTTAAACAAACAGCCATCCTTTTTCTGTGGATATTTTCTCTATTTTACTCCAATCTACTTCTGTTAGTCTCTGTTTCATACCTTCATAGTTTGCTTTTCTAAAATTGTAAACCTTAGCTTTAGTCATTACTTTTTGGGTTTTAAATACTTCAAATGAGACCATGTTGTGGTCTGAGTTTGCCAATGGCTCTCTGATCTCTGTTTTAGTTATTCTGTCTTCATTATTTGAAAAGACTAAATCAAGGCATGCCTCCCCTCTAGTCGGTGCCTTGACAAATTGCGTTAGGAAGCAGTCATTTGTCATTTCCACCATTTCAATTTCGTCCCTCCTACTCCCCACCGAGTTCTCCCATTTTATATGGGGGACGTTGAAATCCCCCATTAGTATGGCTTCTCCTTTTCTACACGCATTACTAATGTCATTGTATAACAGATTATTTTGCTCAGCGTCTGAATTTGGCGGTCTATAGCATGCTCCTATTATTATGCCCTTTGAATTTTTGTCCATTATTCTGACCCATATTGATTCTGCATTGTTTTCTTTGTCCTGATTTAACACCTGGGCTTCAAGACTATTTCTTATGTATAGCGCTAGCCCTCCGCCTCTTCTGTCCTGCCTGTCTTTCTTATACAGTGTGTACCCACTAATATTATATTTGTCTCCATCACTCTCAGACAACCAAGTTTCTTTAACCCCTATCACTTCGTAGTTACTTGTTAGTGCAGTAGCTTCAAGTTCTAACATTTTGTTTCTGAGACTTCTAGCATTAAGATAAATACATTTAATAGTTGTCTTACCTGAGTTGTTGCCCTTGTTTTGATGTGGTCTCCCTTCTGTTTTTTTGTTTTCTCCCCCCTTCCTTTCTAGTTTAAATGCTTCTGGACCTCCTCAAGGATCCTTTCTCTGAGTAGATTGGCTCCCTTTCTGTTTAAGTGCAGTCCGTCCCACCTATATAGATAGTCCTTGTTGTAGAACGTGCTCCAATGTTCAAGAAAGGTGAAGCCTTCCTGTGTGCACCACGATTTCAGCCATGCATTTTGATTTTGTATTTCCAGCTGTCCATATGGTCCATTGCAAGTCGCCGGCAGTATCCCAGAAAATACCAGTTTTGGTCTTGTCTTTTAATTTCCTTCCTAGCTCTCTGAATTTGTTTTGCAGGGTTCTTGGTCTGTCTGTCCCAATGTTGTTTGTACCGATGTGGACGACTACTGCCGGGTCGTCTCCTGTTCGTTCTAGTAGCCTGTCCATGTTCTCAGTGATGTGGTTGCCAGAGGCTCCTGGAAGGCAGCACACTGTTGTAGTAAGGGGGTCCAAACTGCGAATTGAACTTGCTGTGTTTCTCAATATGGAGTCCCCAACAATCATGACCTCCCCTCCTTGTTACATATCTGCCGTTACTCTGGTCCCACTGCAGTCGGATGTGCGGTGGATTACTGTAGTATTTTCTTTCACAAAGTTTGAACAGCCAGAACTGTTCAGCTTTGTTTCGCAGCGCTCTTGCCCAAAATGCACAAGATGACATCTTTATACAAAGACATCCCACACACAACATGTTTACATCTATTCATTCCTTTGCAGTCCTAATGTCTTTGTTATTAACTATTTGAGATCAGATGCTGTTTAGCAAAGGTATTAGATACTTTTCTAGGCGGTGCCCAGGCATTCGGCCCCTTTCTTAACCTCTGGTCCTGTGTCCAGGGTTATTGCAGGTAAATAAAACCAAATACTCTGTAATGGCTTTGTTTTGCTGCAGCACCTCAGTTGAAGATCTCGGACGATCGGCTGACCGTGACTGGAGAGAAAGGCTACTCCATGGTTCGGGCGTCTCATGGTGTTCGGAAAGGGTCCTGGTACTTTGAGGTCACCGTTGATGAAATGCCTCCAGACACTGCCTCTAGACTCGGCTGGTCACAGCCTTTGGGTAAATATATTAAATTTTATATGCAAAATCGTTTGTCTTATGTCGGTGTCTTATGGAAATGTTTTGGTTTTATTTTAATCAGGACACACATTTAAGATTTGGAGAATATAATCTCTCCAAAACCAAAATACCGAATTAGGAAACTTTTTTGCACAAATGTTTGATCACATTTACATTGTCTGGTACAAATGTTTGTATATTCATTAATCTTTGTTTGCAAGAACTCTATTTTACTGTTACTGCTATCCTGCAAAGTGTTATATATATAAAAAAACCAAAGCACTGTGTAAGCAGATAGTTGGATCATAATCGCACAATACCTACTACAGAACCTGAAAGGTTAAAAATATTAGTGTGTGTTGGTTTCACAAAGATCTGTCTGGAAGTGGTTTTCTTTCGGCCAGCTACAATAGCATTGTTAATACTTTTTGTATATACTTGTTTTTCAATACAATTTCAAATCCAGGGTTTTCAATTAGTTTTAAGGTATGTGGCACTTAAAAGGTAGTAGGGGGCAACTATCTCATTTTGGCACGTAGTGCCGACGGGGGAGAGTGTGGGAGGGATTAACATGGTGCATTCTGGCGGGATTTTGGATGGTTTAAGCATGTGTTAGACTAGTTGTGGTCTGCTTGTAGGGTCTGACAAAGTACTCTGTTAGTGCATTGAATGAGTTTTACTTCAGCACTGCTCACAGCATGGCAAGATCAACAAGAATAAAAATGGACTTTTGGAGCATCAAGGCCCCTGCAATACAAGACTGGCTGAAAATGTGTGTGAAAATGGTGACCGCACCTTTTAATTGTGTGCAGTAATATGGGAACAGCATGCTGCAGCTCCCATGCTCAGTATTATGTGAAGTCCTGATTTGACGGCATGTAACACAGACAGCTCTTATGATTACATGTTATTGTTTTATTGTTTAAAAAGGTTTTAATTTGGAGTGTGTTAGTTCTGCTATTTTCGATATTAAATTTACAACAGCAAGCACATTGTCATATATTGTAGATATTTTCATTAGCACAATCTGAGAGCTATTTTAGTGAATGGCAGTTTATTTTATTGCAGTCAGTAAGCTGGAGTATTTTTTTTATTCCCTAAATATGAAGGGTTTTTTTTTTTTTTCCTCAGCAGTACATGTCCTAATTACAGTCATAAGTATTTCTATGTGTTCTGTTTGCACCTTTCTGGTCAGTTTGAGAAATAATCTTAGTTTTCCCTGCAACAGCTGGCACTGCTTTAGTACAAAACTCGCACTACACTACTGTTTTTCATTATGGTAACATTGTAAATTACTGTTCTTGATTCTTTGGCTGAGGAGATATATTTTCAGCTCATCACGAGCCGAGTACGGAGAGGCTATGTTACAACAAATATAGACGTTGACTTCGTCAGCCACCTCAAAACCAACAAATATAACATCACATCATATCAAACATCTGCACAGCCAAATCTCTGTATTTAAATGAACAATTAAACATAAAAGGGGTTATTTTCTAACTTGACACATATAAAGCCCTACTTCAAAAAATGAAAAACTATAATAAAGTAAACATTTAAAAAGAAACCAGTGTGTAAACAGGTATATGTACATACAAAACTGTAAAAACAAAAGTAGTTTTTAATTTTAAAACAAAAGTAACATGTTTTAATAGAGAAAAGTGTAAAGTGTAAAGTACTGCACTAGATTAAAGCCGTAGTAGAGCCCCCCTCTGGAGCAGGACACTTTTAGGACGGCTGCATTTACACTACAAAAAAACAAAGACATAAGCCGTCTCAAAAGTGGCTAGAGTAAACAGGGCTTAAAGTATAAAGTCTGGACGCTAGTAAGAGACCAACTTAACAGGGAGATTTAGCTTTTATATATTACAGAATACACGTCAGAGATACATAAATCTTTCATTTGAGGGATGGTCCAGTCATGCTATTTAACTAAATAAAAACAAAATAACACTGGGTGCTGGGATTTGTTCTAAATAGGAAGGCCATTCTCCTCTGGTTAGGAACAGACTCTCTCAGGTCAGCATTTTGAATACTCTCTGTATGTAAAACACATAATGCAACATTTTAAGCTGTAATGAAATTACAACCTTACATTTTTAAATCTACTTTTCATTTCCTGATTTCAATGTGTATTTCCTTTTATCAACACTGACATACTTCTTGCTGGGAAATTTACAGGGAAATGTATCTTGTTAGACAATTTGTTAACACTTCTTTTCCTCTTTGATTCTGCTGGTTTTGTCCCCAAATAGAAACCACAGTACCTGGTCAAGGAGACCAAATTTTGGGTAGTCCTCCTCTGGGTCTTTGCTTCCCGGATCTGGGTGCTCTTTAACCAGAAAGACATCCCGTTCCTTGCTCTGAAATGAGTTGCAATTATCAAATTTCATTAGGAATAAATAAATTCACATTACTATAATTTGCTGCACAATATTTGAAGTCCCTATGCATACACACTTTTAAGATCAAAGGGCACAATCCAATTAAATGTTTCCAGGGAATATTCTAAGAGACACATCTGTTCACAATAAGTTTAGGTTTTGAAAGAAACCCATGTTTTAGCATGCATGTATTTTCATTTTTAAAACAAGCTATATAGTACTCCACTAGGTTAAAAAAATCTGGTTTGCAAGCCTTGTTTTCAGATTGTCCATGTACATTTAAGAAATATTTTTTGCAAATACTGTACAATAGTGTATTTACATAAAATTAATTATAAAGAAAAGGAATTTACCATGGTTTTTACAATGTTATTTGGCCATGTTAATTTGCCAGGTCTCTGTCTGGTGGTCATGCATTCCCAGTACTTGTCAATAAAAGGGATTATATCCTGCAAACAAACAAAAAAAACACTGAATTAAATAAAACAAAAGTAAAAAGAGAACATGGCTTTGTTCCTGAAACAACCCAAGAGGCTATTCAGATTTTAATTGAAATCGAGCAGATAAGATTTAAAACTATCGGCTCGTTTGCCCTTTAAAACGTAGACCCAGACACAAGAACTGCACAAGCTCAAACGTAGAGCCTAACTGCACTTTAAACAGTCCCTAACTATCTGACTGTACGACTAAGCCATTTACCAGTCACAAAAACTTTCACATCACTTTACACACAAGTGTAACTTAACACAATACCTTTCTTTTTCTTGAGCACAGCACTTCTCTTCATAAACCAGCTCCCTGGTGATCTCTCTCTAATGGGGCTGGAAGCTCTCTTTTTTTTATAGTATGTGGCTGTTCCCAATTGACACAGATTATCTCGTTTGGGAGCAGCCACATTCTCGCCACCAAAACACACACACAACACCCAGACTTCATTTACACGCAGAGCTCTTGCTCTGCCACAGTGTGTGTGTGTGTATATATACAGTGCCTTGCGAAAGTATTCGGCCCCCTTGAACTTTGCAACCTTTTGCCACATTTCAGGCTTCAAACATAAAGATATGAAACTGTAATTTTTTGTGAAGAATCAACAACAAGTGGGACACAATCATGAAGTGGAACGAAATTTATTGGATATTTCAAACTTTTTTAACAAATAAAAAACTGAAAAATTGGGCGTGCAAAATTATTCAGCCCCCTTAAGTTAATACTTTGTAGCGCCACCTTTTGCTGCGATTACAGCTGTAAGTCGCTTGGGGTATGTCTCTATCAGTTTTGCACATCGAGAGACTGAAATTTTTGCCCATTCCTCCTTGCAAAACAGCTCGAGCTCAGTGAGGTTGGATGGAGGAGAGCATTTGTGAACAGCAGTTTTCAGTTCTTTCCACAGATTCTCGATTGGATTCAGTTCTGGACTTTGACTTGGCCATTCTAACACCTGGATATGTTTATTTGTGAACCATTCCATTGTAGATTTTGCTTTATGTTTTGGATCATTGTCTTGTTGGAAGACAAATCTCCGTCCCAGTCTCAGGTCTTTTGCAGACTCCATCAGGTTTTCTTCCAGAATGGTCCTGTATTTGGCTCCATCCATCTTCCCATCAATTTTAACCATCTTCCCTGTCCCTGCTGAAGAAAAGCAGGCCCAAACCATGATGCTGCCACCACCATGTTTGACAGTGGGGATGGTGTGTTCAGGGTGATGAGCTGTGTTGCTTTTACGCCAAACATAACGTTTTGCATTGTTGCCAAAAAGTTCGATTTTGGTTTCATCTGACCAGAGCACCTTCTTCCACATGTTTGGTGTGTCTCCCAGGTGGCTTGTGGCAAACTGTAAACGACACTTTTAATGGATATCTTTAAGAAATGGCTTTCTTCTTGCCACTCTTCCATAAAGGCCAGATTTGTGCAGTATACGACTGATTGTTGTCCTATGGACAGAGTCTCCCACCTCAGCTGTAGATCTCTGCAGTTCATCCAGAGTGATCATGGGCCTCTTGGCTGCATCTCTGATCAGTCTTCTCCTTGTATGAGCTGAAAGTTTAGAGGGACGGCCAGGTCTTGGTAGATTTGCAGTGGTCTGATACTCCTTCCATTTCAATATTATCGCTTGCACAGTGCTCCTTGGGATGTTTAAAGCTTGGGAAATCTTTTTGTATCCAAATCCGTCTTTAAACTTCTCCACAACAGTATCTCGGACCTGCCTGGTGTGTTCCTTGTTCTTCATGATGCTCTCTGCGCTTTAAACGGACCTCTGAGACTATCACAGTGCAGGTGCATTTATACGGAGACTTGATTACACACAGGTGGATTCTATTTATCATCATTAGTCATTTAGGTCAACATTGGATCATTCAGAGATCCTCACTGAACTTCTGGAGAGAGTTTGCTGCACTGAAAGTAAAGGGGCTGAATAATTTTGCACGCCCAATTTTTCAGTTTTTTATTTGTTAAAAAAGTTTGAAATATCCAATAAATTTCGTTCCACTTCATGATTGTGTCCCACTTGTTGTTGATTCTTCACAAAAAATTACAGTTTCATATCTTTATGTTTGAAGCCTGAAATGTGGCAAAAGGTCGCAAAGTTCAAGGGGGCCGAATACTTTCGCACTGTATATATATTGTAAAAGGCACTCACCCACTCGGGTTCGTTGCCCCTTTAAGAACTTGACCCAGAGACAGAAATTGAGTTTTTAAGCGCTGACGCGCTAATTTTTAATAAACACAAACGTAAAACAAAGTACACAAAATAAACACCTAGCTCTTTCTGAGCACTAACTACACACGCAGGAACCTAACTATCACAGGACGGATAAGCCGTTTCCCTGTTCCACAAAACTTAACTACACAGGTTTGCACTGTATCTTTCTCTCGGGACTGCCAGGAAGCAGAGCACTCCTTTCTGCCTCCTTCCATTCAGCAGCCCTGAGCAGACTGCCTGCTCTCTTTTTAAACCCCGCACCTGGGCCTAATTTCCAATAACGCCCAGGTGCGGACGATAATTAATAATAAAACAATTAAACAATTAAACAAAACAATAAAGCAACACAAATCAAACCAGAGCATTTCTATAGCAGGGAGGTTTTAACCCCCTCCCTGCTGTTTCTCATAACCCGCTATTTTACAATATATATATATATATATATATATATATATATATATGTGTTTCATATTGCAGTTGTGTTATTATATTTTTCTGTGTTTTGGAAGACTTTGATATTATTGATATCAAAATGCATGCACGATATCAATATACAATTTTCATATCGTTGCCCACCCCTAATTTTAATGTGTTTTGGAATTTTTTCTTTTTTCAGGTAATCTGCAGGCACCACTGGGCTATGACAAGTTCAGCTATTCCTGGCGCAGTAAGAAAGGTACAAAGTTTCACCAGTCCAACGGCAAGCACTACTCGGATGGGTACGGCCAGGGGGATACCCTGGGGTTTTACATCTGTCTCCGTGATGGCACAGAGACTGCCAAGGCCCTCCCAGACACTTACAAAGATAAGGTATTGCAGGTTTAAAATACTTTTTTTTCGAATAAATGTAATTAACAAAACTCTATTTCCAATAGAATACACCTGCATGACAGAAAGGGCATTGCTTATTGGAAAATAAAACTTTGTTTGCAAATTTACTTCTAATTAAAAGAGCGAAAACCCACTGCTGTGCACATAATCTAGTGCATGTGTGTAATAGGTCAGTTTGGTGACCAGGGGCCGGTTTTTCAGAACTTGTAATCTGGATAACCGTGATCTTTAATCAGACATGTTGTTAATTTCCCAACATGGATACAAAACTTAAATACATGTCAAACATGTTTTATAATACTCTATTTGGACATATAGTGTATGTGTTCAAATGATCCGGATATTTTGGATAAAAGTAATCTTGATCTCATCTTTAAATTCTGAGAAACACAAATGCAACATTTTAATCACGATTTTAAAAGTGGCATCGGATTACTAAAGCAAAATCTGGATCCCAGTAACCCCGATCGCATGTTGACGTTTTGAAAAACCCAGTTTCACTATATAATCCGATTTCCGCAATTTAATTGGGATTACCAAAGGTCCAGGTTAATTAAGTCTTGACTGCATCTAGCTGGATTTTAGGCTTATAATCACGGGGGTTCAATCCCAACCCCTATTAAATCAAATATTTTACAGTAATTGATGTCCATATAGTCATCGCTATATGTGCAGTATCTTCAGTAAATCTTCCCTGTCATCCAGTCCTGGGCCACTCGAGACAAGTAAACATGTGTTTGGATACCTTCTCAAGACACGCCTTTAGACATGTATAAACAATACCTTACTATAATGATCTAGGGTTTTACCACAATATCCTTCTATCTTTCCATCAAAACTACATAAACATCCAAGTGCAATCAAAAGTTACTTAAACATATTAACATATATTCTACAGTAATCATAGAATTCTGGCTATAAATAGGATTGATTCATTTGGCATATGATTTAAGATTTAGACAATAGTCAATCTTGATTCAATTCAATGTTATATATCAGTGCTTGTTTCAAAATACAAAAACAAATCTTGTTGAAAGTAAATACCTTTTATTAAAGTTACAAAAATTAGTAGATTGTATTAATTTGTTTTCAATGTATAATCAAGTATTATACTAAGTATGTTCTAGACAAATCATAACCATATATTCAGTTGCAATTAAGATTCTAATTATATTCAACATTCAACAATGCATTCTTATTAGATCATGTAATCTTAATATATAAAGAAGAAAGTTTGTGTGTCTGTCTGTTCCTTATGCTTTATGCAGCCAAACTTTGGAAGAGCTCTGCGTGTAAACTTTCTTTCATCCAGGGTCAAGGGTTATGTTTGGCTCCAAAATTTTGACCCCCAGGGTGCTTTATTTAGTAACCCCATTGCTGGATCACTACAGTAGCCATCCCATGCATCTCAAATTTAAAGAAACCCACAAAACCAAAAAAATAAAGAACAAAAATGCAAAAATGGCAACAAAAAAAAAACAGTTAAAAAGAGGGAAAGGGGTCCAAGTGCACTGTGCGACACTCAAGATCGGTAACCTTATAGGAAACCATAAGGCTACCGTTCCTCAATTTGTCTTGCATGAAATATTGAATTTCCCCGGGCAACGCCAGGTACTTCAGCTAGTTCAATATAGGTTAATATTACTTCATATGCAGTTTAAACAGAATTAATCGTACATGGAAAGTTGTAGTTCAAGGTACTTATAAAATGTTCTAGCTAACTTGAAATCTGTAACTGTTTAAGAGCTGAAAACAAGTAAAAAGGTCCAACTAAGCAAATTATAAGTTCAATTAAGGGTCTAGTGAAGTAATTGAGAGATCGGTTGGAATGAAAACCAGCAGACACAGGGGGTCCTCAGGACCGAGTTTGAGAAGCCCTGATTTAAGGATTTCTGAAGAAAAACAAGATGGCTTTTTCTTCAGAACTCAATTTCCCATGATGCAAAGGAAATACATACCAAGGGGTGTCCTCTTCCTGTTACAGGCTACAGCAGCGCCATTTTGAACCGGTTTAAAAAGCACTGGGGGGGGGGGGGGTGGCGGCTCCCGAGTGGCTCCCGAGTGGCGCATCCAGTAAAAGCACTCGCTAGAGTGCAGGATGCGCTCTATAGCCTGGACGTCGCCTGTTCGAGTCCAGGCTATTCCACAGCCGACCGTGGACAGGAGCTCCAGGGGGCGGCGCTCAATTGGCCGACCTGCACGGTGAGTCTGCTGAGTGTAAAGAAGTGGGCGGCTGACGGCACACGCTTCGGAGGACAGCGTGTGTTCATCTTCACCTCTCCCGAGTCAGCGCAGAGGTGATAGCGGTGAGCTGAGCCTAAAAAATAATTGGGCATTTCAAATTGGGGCGAAAATAATAAAAACTAATTGGCAACAACTACATTTAAAAAAAAAAAAAAGAAAAAAGAAAAAAAAAGCACTTGTGTATTAAGTAACTTTAGTATTTTTCGGTTTACTTCTGCTTCGTTTATTTTAGCATACTTTTAGATTTAATAGCAACAGAGTGTTTTTATTAATCTTTTGAATTGATCTTTTATAAACAAGTAATTCTCTTGTTGTCAGAGATGAAAAATCTCAGCTTTTTAAGAACATAAGAAAGTTTACAAACGAGAGGAGGCCATTCGGCCCATCTTGCTCGTTTGGCTGTTAGTAGCTTATTGATCCCAGAATCTTATCAAGCAGCTTCTTGAAGGATCCCAGGGTGTCAGCTTCAACAACATTACTGGGGAGTTGGTTCCAGACCCTCACAATTCTCTGTGTAAAAAAAGTGCCTCCTATTTTCTGTTTTTGGTCCCTTTTAAACACTCTGTAAAGTGCCTTTTTTTGATGAATTTTTTTTTTTTAATTGATCTATTAAACCATTTTGGCCATTTTGTTTTAGATTTAGATTTGTCTACTTTTGGGATGTAATTATTTTGCACCTCTAGTACTACATTTTTAAAAAATAGCCATCCTTTTTCTGTGGATGTTTTCTCTATTTTACTCCAAACTACTTCTGTTAGTCTCTGTTTCATACCTTCATAGTTTGCTTTTCTAAAATTGTAAACCTTAGCTTTAGTCATTACTTTTTGGGTTTTAAAAATCACTTCAAATGAGACCATGTTGTGGTCTGAGTTTGCCAATGGCTCCCTGACCCCTGTTTTAGTTATTCTGTCTTCATTATTTGAAAAGACTAAATCAAGGCATGCCTCCGCTCTAGTCGTTTTCAATTTTGTCCGTCGTGCCCCCCATCGGGTTTTCCCATTTTATATGGGGAAATTGAAATCCCCCATTAGTATGGCTTCTCCTTTGCTACACGCATTTCTAATGTCATTGTATAACAGATTATTTTGCTCGGCGTCTGAATTTGGTGGTCTATAGCAGGGGTAGTCAATTATTTTTTGTCAAGGTCCACATTTCATGGTCAAGGTATAGTCAAGGTCCAGACTCATCTGAAAGTCAAGGTCCAAAACATTTTTCTTGCTGCAAGTGCCCCTGTCCAACAAACACATACAATGCTGTGAATTAGTAATATACCCCATTGCTTATATTTTTAGTCCATTAAAAAAAATGTAATAAATTAAATCTGAGACTTTGAGAAAGTACATATATAAAATGTCAAACAGATGTAAATATTAGCATTAAAACACTTTCAGATAACTGTTTTAAGTTTTGAATTAGAGTTTACAAAGAGTATTAACTTTGGTTTTGTTAAATAAAATTATAGTAGGCATAGATTAATATAGATAATCTACAAAGCCTTGTTGCTTGTTTAATATTAAAGTTTGAAAGAAAATAATACTTAGTACAGATGAACTCTCTATCTTAGCTTTTATGATTCAAGTCTTTCCAATAACAAATACACACCCACACACACATGTTTTAAGCAAAATAATCATGAATAATTACTGTGAAATACCTGTTAACTATAGTACGGTATCACTACTGAAAATGTAATTTTATACAGCAATACAATTTGAAATAAAATATATGTGAATAATGTAGAATTATAATACTCACCATCAGTGGGAAAAATGACAGGTCCTCTGGTGGACAAGGGCCTTGAAGTTTGGAGTGAGTTCAGTCAAGGCAAGACGGAGGCAGTTGCACAGATGATTATCAGTCAAAACGGAGCAATTACGCGATTTAATGTTGTTCATTGTTGAGAACGCAGACTCACACACGTATGTCGAGCCAAACATAGTCAAGATGTTAAATGCCACCTTCCTCAAGTGTGGATACTTGGAGTCCAGCACAAGGGTTGTCCAGAAAGTTTCACATGTAGTTTCAGTGTGCCGCATCTTAAGCACTTCATCAGATTGTAAATTAATAAGCTCCAGCTGTAGTTTTGCTTTTTCAACATCCGGAAAGGATGCTTTTGCTTGATCACACCAAGTGCCGTTTGCTTGCACCACGAATGGGTTCTTTACAAACAGGAAGACATCTTTAACACTTTCAAATTCTTGGAACCTGTGCTGGAAGTTTTGAAGAAGCCTGTCCAGAGATGACGTCATCTGATGCACGTCTGCAGTGTCCCGGCAGCTTATCAGCGTTGGGAAATGCAGCATCCCCCCAGTTTCCAAATCACTTTTGAATCAACAAGACTCAGTTTGTTTTTAAATGAAGCGACACTGCTATGGAGATCTACTACATTGTGATTTCGCCCCTGTAGCTTTAAGTTGAAATCATTTAAGTGGCCAGTCAAATCAACAAGGAATGCCAGGATGCTCATGCTTGCGGCATCTCTCAAAAATGTGTACAGTTCTTCTGCCCTTTTCCCTGGAATTGTATGCAGATATTCTTCCACATGAACTCGAATTTCCCACAGCCTCCTTAGTACTTGCCCTCTGCTCAGCCAGCGGATGTCATTGTGGACCAAGAGGTCATCGTAATCGGCAGACACTTCTGAAAGAAAGCTTTTGAATTGCCTGTGTTGCAGTGCTGACTTTGAGCGAAGGAAGTTGACAAGTTTTATCACCATTGACATTACATTAGAATACTCATCACTGAGCTTTGCACAAAGTGCGGTTTGGTGGATTGCACAGTGATAGGAAATCAAATTGGGGTTCAGGTCTTGCAGACGTTTCACAAGCCCTCGGCGAGTACCGATCATGGCAGGAGCGCCATCTGTTGTAATTGACACAATCTGATTCACATCAAAACCTTCATTAGACAAAAAAGTTTGAACAGAATTAAACAAATCCTCACCTGTCGTGCGATTGTTATGCGGTATAAGCGACAACAAATCCTCCACAAATTTCTCTCCATCAAAAAACCGGACATACATTGCTAGCTGAGCTGTGTCCCTGATATCACAGGATTCGTCCACTGCCGGAAAATTTTCCAGTTTTCAGTTTCTCACTTAACTGCTTAAAAACGTCTTGTGCCATGATCTCAGCGCGCCTAATAGCTGTTGTATCTGAAAGTGGTAGTTGTCTGAAGGCTTCAACAACGTCTTTCTTCTCCGCGAAAAGGGTTTCAGCTGTAGTAACCATACATTGCTTAACCATGTCCGCATCTGTAAAAGGTTTCCTGTGTTTTGCCATAACCCACACACACCTCAGTGAAGCTTCAGTTGCCTTTTCCTGAGCACAAGTAGCCTTTGAAATAATATTTGTGCTATGAGAATATCCATCTTTTAATGAAGTGATCTTGTCTGATCTTAAACGGGAGCCCAGTGGATATTTGTGGTCAAAATCCATGTGCTTCGTTTCATAGTGCTGTTTGATGTTCCCACTTTTAATAACAGCAACAGCCTCTGTACATATTAAACATACCGGTCGAGCATTTGGTCGCTGTGGCAAAACAAAACAAAAAGCATCGGTCCACTCTTCTTTAAATGAACGATTTTCGTTATCAACTTTCCTTTTTTTTGCTGCCATGTTTAAACACACTGCTGTTAACTTGACATCGAAAGCACTGGAGGCGGGACTACAGCGTTCAACAGTGCGCACGAGCGTACAGTGGAAGGTGTATAAAAAAGGAACTCTCGTTCGTTTTTTTTATTCGTGGAAACTGACGATAGTTCAAATTAACAGTACACTAGATCAGAGATGGCATTGTGAGGGAATGAGAGGGTAAAAATAATAATTAAAAAAAATACAATAATGATAATATTAAGTAAATAAAACGATTCCGCGGTCCGTTCAAAAGCGTCTGGCGGTCCGGATTTGGCCCGCGGGCCGCCTATTGACTACCCCTGGTCTATAGCATGCTCCTATTATTATGCTCATCAGGGATCCTTTCTCCGAAGTAGATTGGTTCCCTTTTTGTTTAAGTGCAGTCCATTTATATATATTTTTTGTTTTAAGCTATTAATACATTTATGACAGTTGGTGTAAAGTTTTTTTGAAGTGTAACCCCACTAAATTATTATATAAATCGATCTCAGCAAAGTAACAGAAACAAAACCTGAAAAAATAAGGCAGTTGTTTTTACATTCCGTACCCCATTGCATTGGTGCTTGCAGACGGCTGTCTTGGCAAGTTGTTATTACATTGGTCCACAAACAAGTACAGTTACGGTGCAGTTCTACAGTTCACATTGCAGGTGTAATTTGAATCTTAACTTCATTCAATTTGGGTTCCTGAGCAAAATATCCCAGATTCCTGCCAGTTTTCAGCTTTTTTTTACTATAATTTTCATTCCTTTAAGTTAGAATGTTGAGAGTTGTTGAGTCTTCAGCGATTCAGTCCAATTGTACACACTTAGATGTTTCCGTGTTTCTTTTCCAAGTTGTATGGTCTTTTTAGAGAGAGTCCTTGGAGAAGTTGATGGTTTTCATTGAGAGCTTGGAGAGAGAGCTCGTTTTTCCTTTGAGATTTTCTAGATTCTATGCTACAAGCATTTTTATAACATTTGACAATAGGTTTATCTCTCAGATTATTGTCATTCAATTGGTCAACTCTGCCAGACATCCCATTGGTAAATCCTCCATTAGGTATTTTTATTGGCTGTTTTGAATGCAAGCAGGATGACCTCATAACTTCACCAAATAAATACATCGCCCTTGTCATTTAAACAAAATATCATAAATCACAGAAAAGGCATTCTGTTAAAGTTATTAATTTTTACTTGATAATCACATTTCTCTTTCCCTGAGGTATTTTTTTTTTACACAATGCAATACCAAAATGAATCGTCTGTAATTAACATTATAATGAATTTGATTTTAATCCATTTCCAGAATGATAAATTACTTTTTTGTGATTAAGTAAGGATTTTAATACACTATATCTTCTAGGTTTCTAAATTTGCCTTCACAAGAATATCGTTTTTATAACAGTTAACATAATTCTCCATTGAATACAATGTTAATTTAATTCCGAACTGAACCATCTCCATTGTCCAGAGGTGGCAGTATGACAACATATTGATCAGATTGAATACACGTTCCTTAGACTTGATGGCTCACCTCTAGGAATGTATCGTCACAAGTGTGAAACATTTGTTTGAGGCTCGATACTTAGTTCTGATAACAATCTAAATTTTCTTAGTCAAGTCTGGCTCTACACAGCAGGGGACTTGTTTAACAGTTTTCCCTCAATGTATAATCCATTTAAGACTGGCAGACCAACACAGCAGGGGATTTAGTTTACCCTTGGAACATTGTTTAACAGCACTGGTACAAGAAGACACAGCAAGATTTCTTGGTAAGCCAGAATGAGCTATCAAACAAACTTTACACTTGTTCAAATGAAACAGTATTTTAATTAGGGATGGGCACCAATATCGATATTTTGATATGTTATTCGATATCGATAATAATTTCCATATTTCGAGTAGTGGTTAGGGCTCTGGACTCTTGACTGGAGGGTCTTGGGTTCAATCCCAGGTGGGGGACACTGCTGCTGTACCCTTGAGTAAGGTACTTTACCTAGATTGCTCCAGTAAAAATCCAACTGTATAAATGGGTAATTGTATGTAAAAATAATGTGTAAAAAATTATGTAATTGTATGTAAAAATATCTTGTAATAATTGTATGTTGCCCTGGATAAGGGCGTCTGCTAAGAAATAAAAAAAAAAAAAAATAATAATAATAATAATAATAATAAAGGGATAAAAAATTCACGTATGCTCGCAGTGACATACTTCTTATTGCTAATACTGCTAATAATACAAACGCAGTATAATCAAGTTTATTTTATATTAAGATACAACCCTATACATACCAATCAATGTTAGTCTCGTAGGCACACATTAAAGTATTATTTAACCATTTTATTCCATTGATTCGCGTCTTTCTTTTTCTAAGAACCCGATTTTAACAAATGTATTTCAATACTATAAATAAAAAAAAACAACAAATCCTGTGTACCCTCTCTCGTGTGCTCTACTCCCGTTTATTCAAATGTTTCCTCTCACCAGCCAATCCCTTACCGGATACGATCCTGTTTTCAAATAGTGCGCGCATCAACTAATTAAGAAAGGGATACACACCCAAAAATAATCTTAACAAAAAAATATAATAAACAGGAAAATCGGCTTAAATAATTTGATCTATGTATTAAACGTAGCACCAAATGGTCGACTGAATTTGAGTGCAGTCGACGTCAGCGCTGGTATTCAGCTAACCGGAAATGTCACGCGATTCACACCATGTGCTGAAATGGCGGATGATACATCCGATATGAGAACTTCAGCATCAAAAGAAACGCAACAAACTAGTTTAGTGTGGAAGTACTTCAAAAAAACAGGAAGACAAACGTGAAGTACAGTGCACACTGTCAGAAAGTGCTAAAATACAACCAAAGCACATCGTCTATGCATGCGCACCTCACAGGAAAACATCCATTAAACCTGTCGGGTGAAAATCAAGCAACGAGAGGTACTGCAGTCAAGGCAAGTGATACGCAGAAAAGGCAGTCAAAAATTGGATTTTTCAAAGCGTCCAATAAATGAAAGACGTAAACAAGAAAAAATGAAATAAGCTAATCGCATTTGTTGTGAAAGATGTACGTCCAGGGGTGGACAAATCACTATTGTGTGGTAGACCGATGGGGTACCAAAAGGTAAACTATGGTAGCCCACCACAAATACAGTTTTCAGTAGATAAACATTTCCATTTAACACTACGCACCATTAAAAAAAAATGTAGACAGATACAATTGTAAGGTGGTAAGGTTCAAAAAAGAAATCCTACATAAATCCACTAATAAAACAGTTTTTTTTTTTTTTTATCATATATAACCAGATACTGCCAAAGTTTGCTAACAACCTAGTTTCTGTTCATATTTTTACCAAACAATAACAAGCTAATAGCTTCCTTATATAAAATGTAGGGAATTATGTTTGACCGCATCATCTGCATTATTTTCCCAGACTTTATCCAGGCCCGGCGTTATGGGCGGGTTTTCGGAGCGTGGCCCGTCCAGTTTAGATTCAGTGCCTCCCCTGTTTCAGATTCTAAATTGATATAAAAAATCTTTGAGAAATCCTTAATCAAATCAAAGTAAAGCACAATAATAATAATAATTAAATGTTTAGTTGCTTCTGGTGTTTGGAAACCCCTTCGTAGGGTCGCCATGTCGGATTGTTTACAAGAGTGTATGCTTTTTATGTTCAGTATTGAATAGTCAGGTGAAAGTAAGCTTTTATATGTACATTTGTTACATTACAGTAACTTGGTATGTGTGGGAATCTGTTTATTGCAATCTCTGTAGATTGTAGGATTGTACTGTTACTCAGACATGTATGCTCTACCCCCATTTCTTCACCTGTTTCCTCCCCTTCCAATCCATTACCGGAAGATATATCCTGTTTTCAAAAAGTGCAAGCATGAACTAATTAGAAACAGGGTAGTCTTTCTTTAAAGGAATACGCACCTGAAAACAAACACAAAAAAAACAGGAAAATCGGTTAAATCATTTGATATATATATATATATATATATATATATATATATATATATATATATATATGTATGTATGTATGTATGTATGTATGTATAAGAACATAAAGTTTACAAACGAGAGGAGGCCATTCAGCCCATCTTGCTCGTTTGGTTGTTAGTAGCTTATTGATCCCAGAATCTCATCAAGCAGCTTCTTGAAGGATCCCAGGGTTTCAGCTTCAACAACATTACTGGGGAGTTGGTTCCAGACCCTCACAATTCTCTGTGTAAAAAAGTGCCTCCTACTTTCTGCTCTGAATGCCCCTTTATCTAACCTCCATTTGTGACCCCTGGTCCTTGTTTCTTTTTTCAGGTCAAAGTCGTCCCCTGGGTCGACATTGTCTATACCTTTTAGGATTTTGAATGTTTGAATCAGATCGCCGCGTAGTCTTCTTTGTTCAAGACTGAATAGATTCAATTCTTTTAGCCTGTCTGCAAATATATATATATTTTTTCTTCCATTCATAATGTGCTGTGCCTAGCCAAGCTTACGGCTGTTCAAGTTAAACAAAATATAACAAGACTTTTCTACATGGATATTGTGATATTGCCTAGGTATTCACCCCCTTTGCTATGACACGCCTAAATAAGCTCTGGTGCAACCAATTGTCTTTAGAAGTCACATAATTAGTTGAATGGAGTCCACCTGTGTGCAATTAAGGTGTTTCACATGATTTCAGGTTAAATACACCTGTCTCTGGGAGGTCCCACAGTTGGTTAGTACATTTCCTAACAAAAACAACATCATGAAGACGAAGGAACATTCAAAGCAAATCCGGAATAAGGTTCTTCAAAAGCACCAATCAGGGGTAGGATATAAGAACATTTCCAAGGCATTGAATATCCCCAGGAGCACAGTAAAGTCCATTATTAAGAAATGGAGAGAATATGGCACAACTGTGAATCTGTCTAGAACAGATTCACAGTTGTGCCATATTCACAACTGTGAATCTGTTCTAGACAGATTCACAGTTGTAATTCTAAAGGAGTTAGTCTTCCACGGCTGAGCTGGGAGGCCTGTGCATACGGCAACAATAGCCTGGGTGCTTCACAAAACTGGCCTTTATGGGAGAGTGGCAAAAAGAAAGCCATTGTTGAAAAAATCTCGGCTAGAGTTTGCCAGAAGGCATGTGGGAGACTCTGAGACCAAGTGGAAGAAGTTTCTATGGTCTGATGAGACAAAAATAGAGCTTTTTGGCCTCAATGCTAAGCGCTATGTTTGGCGTGAGCCTAACACCGCACATCATCCTGAGAACACCATCCCTACGGTGAAGCATGGTGGTGGCAGCATCATGCTATAGGGATGCTTCTCTGCGTCAGGGCCTGGACAGTTTGTGAAGATAGAGGGCAAAATGGATGCAGCAAAGTACAGAGAAATCCTGGAGGAAAACCTGCTGAAGTCTGCAAGAGACCTGGGACTTGGGAGAAGATTCATCTTCCAGGAGGACAATGACCCCAGACATACAGCCAAAGCCACACTGGAGTGGCTTAAAAACTAAGGTCAATGTCCTGGAGTGGCCCAGTCAAAGCCCGGACCTCAATCCAATTGAGAATATGTGGAAAGAGCTGAAAATTGCTGTTCACCAAAGGTCCCCATCCAACTTGACGGAGCTTGAGCAATTTCGCAAAGAAGAATGGGCAAAAATTGCAGTGTCCAGATGTGCAAAGCTGGTAGAGACTTATCCAAATAGACTCATGGCTGTAATTGCTGCCAAAGGTGCCTCTACCAAATATTGACTCAAGGGGGTGAATACTTATGCAATCCAATTATTTTCTGTTTTGTATTTGTAATTCATTTAGAACAATTTGTAGATTTTGTGTTGATCAGTTGCAAAAACTCCTAATTAAATCAATTTTGATTGTTGTAACACAAACAAATGTGGAAAAGTCCAAGGGGGGTGAATACTTTTGAGAGCCACTGTAAATATCTGTTAATGTCTATTTGTATATATGTTTCAAATTGCAATTGTTACATTTTTCTGTGTTTGGGAAGACTTCGATATTATCAATACTGAAATGCATGCATGATATCGATATATAATGTTCATATCGATGCCCACCCCTAATTTTAATTATTTGTGATAAAAAACAGATTTAAAAATCCTTCTGTTCCCTATGTTCCGACCAATCCGAAATGAGCGAGTTCTCCCATGTTCATACGGATGGTTTCATAATGGGTTTGTTTTAAATGCCAATATACTGTCTTTTTCTGTTTATTGTAGGCCTTGATTAAATTCAAAAGCTACTTGTATTTTGAGGAAAAGGACTTTGTAGATAAAGCAGAGAAGAGCCTCAAACCAATGAGCTCCAGCAAAGTAAGTGAACGGCATTCGGTAACACTGTCTTAATACAGTATATACGTTTTGTTGCGTTCTTTTAAATTAGCATCTGGCTTGGCACATAATCCATTGTATGTGCACAGTATGTCCATTTGCCAAAAACTAGCTAGATTTACTCTTAGGACCAATTATTACTTGAGCCATTTAATAGATTGAGAGACTTCTAGTCTGAACGTTTGTCATTGAATTTATTAGGTTTCTTTTAGTATTTCTAAATTAAGCATTATTTAGTGTTTTAATATCTATGGAAAATCTAACCCCTCATTAAATACATTTTCTAGCAATGAATGTCCAGTTGTCTTCACTGTGTCTTTCAACGATGTTACTGCTATTTTCAGCTTTTACATTTTGGCAAAACAACGTGAAACTTGGTAAAGTCAATTGGAAACATGGTCCAGAACGCAACTGAAACTGATTTCTGTGAGCTAACTCTTACAGATGTAGAAATAAAATGTGTTTTCTTTTATCCCCCAGATGATATTTTTTAGGAATGGTGTTAGTCAAGGAGTTGCGTTCGAAGACCTATTTGAAGGAATTTACTTCCCTGCCATCTCCTTGTATAAAAGCTGCACTGTAAGTACTTGCCGTTT
Organism: Acipenser ruthenus; assembly: GCF_902713425.1. NCBI lineage: Eukaryota > Metazoa > Chordata > Actinopteri > Acipenseriformes > Acipenseridae > Acipenser > Acipenser ruthenus. Next base: position 4,833,291 of record NC_081225.1, on the reverse strand, counting down.
TGTAGGAAAAGCATCTCTAGGCCAGAAGATCAGTTATGGAATCTGTACGTTCTCCATCTACCAGTATCCATTCATGGTTATGTATGTGACTAATAGTGACTGGCTGTAAATGGCATTGCTTACATAGATTACAGTACAGGAGCTAATTAGCCAGGCATCATATATGGTTCTTTTTAATTGTGTTTATATACACTAACACTGTTTTTTTCTTCTTTTCTTCCAGGTGTCTGTAAATTTTGGACCGCATTTTAAGTACCCTCCAAAGGACGTCGCATACCAACCAGTAAGTCTTGCATTATTGATCTTGTAGAATTACTTTTAAACATTTAACATACATGGTCAGTCCCTAGCACTAGCCCTGCACCCAGTCCTGGCTTTCTAAACTAGGGTCATTTTATATTGTTTTAATGACAGTGTCTGGAATTTTAAGCAATTGGGTAACAGGAAAATCTGCTCTTAACTGATCCTACTAACAGAGAAGTGAAAAACAGTAATAAGTCTTGCTTCTGTGACGACCTGGGCATTTACCTTATTGAGTGTAGTTCTGAAACCAAGGACTGTGTGCAGGGCTAGGAATAGATACCCAGCATTTTAAGTGACAAATGTCATATTGTTCTGCCTCAGATGAGCGACATGGGCTGGGGCGCAGTGATCGACCACACTCTGGCGGACATACTGTATCACGTGGAGACCGAAGTGGACGGCCGCCGTAGCCCTCCCTGGGAGCCCTGAACCCTGAGTTGACGTCTGAAACCTCTGGACACCTTCCTGCTGCTCTGTACTGAGACCTATCTAAACCAGCAGGCTGACCACGAACAAGTGTACCAGGGAACAACAAGCATTGTAACACAACACATTCAAATAGTACTTTTGAATTGGGGATATGACGCACAAAGCCTTGTCAAATATGTATGTGCTGCTCCAAAATGAAACAAAGGTTTGGAATGTGAGTCAACCTAAAACCCATAGTTAATTTTCCGTATTTTTTATATATTGCACATTAGAAAGTGTAGTCCCAGGCTTTCAATTCCATTCCCTACCTTTTGTCTTCAGTACCTCCTTTATCATTGTGAAGTTGAACTTTTAATTTGATACATTTTCACAGTGAAGTCATAAAGATATTGAAACCCTCATTTCTGCTTGCTATTCAATTTATTTCTAACTGGAAAAGGACTTCCTGTTTTTACTGAAACTGTGGGATGATTAATGTCGTTTTAAGCGAGTGTTGGATAACAAATACCAGCTCTATGCTTATTTGAAAATTAAGGAAATATATAAGAAATTCAAAGTTGAAATGGGGGTTATTGAAAATGATAATGAAGCTGTTGTAATTAAAGGAAGAAAAATTAGTATGTAGTGTCTCCGGTATCCTTAAATCCGCCAAGGTCATGATATGCGGCTACCAGATGCAAATAAACCAAAACAATTGCTTGGTTTAGGCTAAACCTGTGTCTCTGGAACCCAAAATGCTTCCCTCCATTGTAGCAGAACAGATCACATCTGGTGTAGGCACAATTGGGACTAAAACCCTGGGTAGCAGAATAATTCTAATTACCAGGGATAAATGGGTAACAACTCTTACCTTATATTATTATAATATTATCACAAATCATTTAGCTGTGTGAGACCAGGTGGAGTTCAAATACCAGCTGCACAGGAAGTTAATTTAGGCAAAACGATCTACAGTAAAAAAAAACATTGAGCTAATAAAAGGTAAGATACTTTTAAATGTGAACAATCTTATGTACAGTATTGCCTTTTTCAAAACATGGTGCTGCGTGCTAACACTGTAAATTTGTTTTTTTCAATTTTAAAGTCTACCAATTTTTTTCAAAGTTTGGGCAGCTACTTTCCTTTTCACTCTGGTTCTTTTATTTTTCTGTTATTTGACTGGCAAGCCTGAATTATGATTCCATGTAACTTTTGTTAACCAGTTCCATATTTTTGAGCAGGAGCTCTGGTGTGTGTTCAATCTTGTGTCTTTGCTTCATATTCTGTGTTGACCATTTTGGCTAACCAGTTGCCTCCTGTATATAAAGGCTGCAGCATCATAGTCCCAATCATTTTAGGAGTAAAATACCTTAAGTTACCTAAGGTTTAGCTTTTTTATTATTTTGTATTGAAACTGGTTTTAAATAAACTGTTTGAAAAGCAAAATAATTACGTTTATTGGGGGGGGGGGGGGTTTCTGAGAAATTTTGAAGACTACCGCTGTAATAGTCTGCGTTTTAGACAACTGAAAAGGAAACCCAGTCATAAGAATTTCTAATGTCATGAAACACATCACTTCAAGAACCAAAACGTTGAAATGCCCAATTCTTTTTAGGCTCAGCTCACCGCTACCACCCCTGCGGTGACTCGGGAGGGGCGAAGATGAACACACGCTGTCCTCCGAAGCGTGTGCCGTCAGCCGCCCGCTTCTTTACACTCTGCAGACTCACCGTGCAGCCGCCTCAGAGCTACAGTGTCGGAGGACAACGCAGCTCTGGGCAGCTTACAGGCAAGCCCGCAGGCGCCCAGCCAGACTACAGGGGTCGCTGGTGAGCCGAGGACACCCTGGCTGACCTAACCCTCCCTCCCCCCGGACGACGCTCGGCCAATTGAGCGCCACCCCCTGGGAGCTCCCATCCACGGTCAGCTGTGGAATAGCCTGGACTCGAACTGGCAACGTCCAGGCTATAGAGCGCATCCTGCACTCTAGCGAGTTCTTTTACTGGATGCGCCACTCGGGAGCCCCCGAACCAAAACTTTATACATTTTTTATACCAGGGCTTCAGTTTTTCGGTGTTTATGCATTTCATTTTTCAGTGTTTTATTTTGAGTAGATACCCCGAAATAGTTTTTAAAGATTTCATTGTGGAAGACAGCAAAGGAAACAAGGCACAAGATTATCGAGTTACTATATTGTGCCAGAAAAAAAAAACAAAAAAAAAACAAGAATTTTTAAGTAACTCAAAACGTTAGTTTACTTACTGTAACCCTATTTCCCTGAAAGAGAAGATGACCACCAATGTATTGGATGTGCCTGCTCATTCGGTAGGTATCGCTGAGCTCTATACCAGAGCTGCCGATCGGCCCCTTCCTGGGATGACACACTCGGTCCCGCCAACCGAGGGATTAAAACCATCATCCTGAAGAAGCCATTTCTCTTTTTCCTTCTCAAGATGGTACCGTAAGACCTCTGTCTAGCTGAGCGTGTTGATAGAAAAGATCTTTGAGTCGTGTTGTATTTCCCTTGCATTCGTGCTGAAAGCCGGCTTGCCGCTTTGCTGGAATCACCAACTCTCTATTTTGAGTCTCTTCATTCTGTCTTTCAGCAGCCTCCTCGCTTGCGTTGTAGGCTGCTCTGCTCTTTACTGTCTGTCGTGTGTGAGAGACTGCCTGTGCAGTTACCCTGTGATTGAGTGTCTATTTCTTTCTTGGGAGAATACAGTTCCTCCACGGGGCAAGGCCTTGCCCCATCCCCGCTGTCGAGTGATTCACTCAGCCGCCGTCTGGCAGCTGGAGTGGGCCTGTTGATGGCTGCTGCTGCGCGTGCCCTGTCTCTTGTCACACTGCACGGCCCTGTTCAGGGTTGTGCTGTGGATAGCTGCAGAGCGGTTGTTACTCGGCCATCCAGCCGTATTACTCCACCGGGCTCATCCCGCTGTAGAGTAGACCTCTCCGGCTGTGTAGGCCACCTACCTCGGTGAGTCGGGCCTTGTAAACAAGCAACAGAGTCTTCTTCCCTTTCTCTTCTACCATGGTTTTTTGCTGTCTGCCTTCAACTCGTTGCTACGCGCTGACCTGGTGTGTGACCACACGGTTAGGATAGGCACCATTGCATAGCTGCCCCCTAGTGCTTCGGTACCTTGGTGCACGCAGAGCCCTTGGTACTTGGGCACACGGTGCTTGGTGCCCACTGCTACAGCTCTAGTGCACGAATGCACGGTGCGCATGGTGTCTCGTACCTCAGTGCGCATAGCACCCTCGGGTGCTCGGTGCATGAGGTGCCTCGATGCCCTCCTACCTGTAGACGGTGCTCCACTCCGCTGTAGGCTACGTGCTGCCCCAGTCGTATGACTGCACGTAGTCCAGGCTAGACACCCCTGTCCAGATGCTGTGATCGAGGCTGTGTGAAATAGCTTGCTCGAGTTTTCTGGAGTTCATACTGACCAGCTCTTTGTCTGTCACAGGACACGGACCCTAGGACAGCCCCTCTCAAAGCATTGTCTGTCACATTGGATTGTGGACACAGTCTCAACTGCGTATGATGGTGCTGGCTTGCCCCCACCTGGGAGGGTAGCCGCAGACTCCAGTAGAGGGTTGGCTACTTCTTGGGCCGTCTTCAGAGGGTTCCTCGCTGTCTGATATTTGTACTGTCTGATATATTTTCTCCAGTTTCTACCACCTTAATATGGTAGATCCTGCCCTGCCCTGCCTTCCTTGAGGGTGTAAGCTCACACCGCTAACTGCTTATGTGGTTCTGATTCATCCACAGAAAAAGGATGGCTGTTTTTTAAAAATGTAGTACTAGAGGCGCAAAACAATTACATCCCAAAAGTAGAGAAATCTACATCTAAAACAAAATGGCCAAAATGGTTTAATAGATCAATGAAAAAAAATATTCAGCGAAAAAAGGCACTTTACAGAGTGTTTAAAAGGGACCAAAAACAAAGTACACAGAAAGAGTACTTGGAACTGCAACCACAAGTCAAAAAGGAAATTAGAAAGGCCAAGAGAGAAATAGAAATCAATATTGCTAAGGGGGCTAAAACCAATTCCAAAATGTTTTTCCAATATTATAACAGCAAGAGAACATTCAAAGAGGAGGTTAAATGTCTAAGAGACACAAATGGCAAAATCATAGTTGAAGAAAAAAAAATAGCAAATATATTAAATGATTACTTTTCACAGGTTTTTACAAAGGAGGACACGGACAACATGCCCCACATGTCGACCTGTTCCTATCCAATTTTAAATAACTTTAGCATAACAGAGGCAGAAGTGTTAAAGGGTCTAGGAGCTCTTAAAATAAACAAATCCCCTGGGCCGGATGAGATCCTCGCAGTAGTACTCAAAGAAATGAAAGAAGTTATTTACAAACCGCTAACCAAAATCATTAAGTCTTTTGATACAGGGGTTGTACCGATAGACTGGAAAATAGCAAACGTAATACCGATCCTCAAAAAGGGAAACAAAACTGAACTAGGTAACTACAGTCCAATACGCCTGGCTTCTAGTATATGTAACTTTATGGAAACTATAATAAGATCCAAAATGGAAAATTACCTATATGGTAACACTATCCTGGGAGACAGTCAGCATGGTTTTAGGAAAGGGAGATCGTGTCTAACCTACTTGACTTTTTTGAGGATGCAACATTGAAAATGAATAACTGCAAAGCATACGACATGGTTTATTTAGATTTCCAGAAAGCTTTTGACAAAGTCCCGCATAAAAGATTAATTCTCAAACTGAACGCAGTAGGGATTCAAGGAAATGCATGCACATGGATTAGGGAGTGGTTAACATGTGGAAAACGGAAAGTACTGATTAGAGGAGAAACCTCAAAATGGAGCAAGGTAATCAGTGGTATACCACAGGGATCAGTATTAGGTCCTTTGCTATTCCTAATCTACATTAATGATTTAGATTCTGGTATAGTTAGCAAACTTGTTAAATTTGCAGACAACACAAAAATAGGAGGAGTGGCAAATACTGTTGCAGCAGCAAAGGTCATTCAGAATGAATTCAGAATTCAGCATTCAGAACTGGGCAGACACATGGCAAATGAAATTTTCATAGAGAAAAGTGTAAAGTATGGCATGCAGGCAATAAAAATGTGCATTATAAATATCATATGGGAGATACTGAAATTGAAGAAGGGAACTTTGAAAAAAACCTAGGAGTTTATGTTAACTCAGAAATGTCTTCATCTAGACAATGTGGGGAAGCTATAAAAAAAGCCAACAAGATGCTTGGATATATTGTGAGAAGTGTTGAATTTAAATCAAGGGAAGTAATGTTAAAACTTGACAATGCATTAGTAAGACCTCACCTACAATACTGTGTTCAGTTCTGGTCACCTCGTTACAAAAAGGATATTGCTGCTCTAGAAAGAGTGCAAAATAGAGCAACCAGAATTGGGTTACACGCACCGCTTCGTCTCAGTACATTCAGGATCACAATCAATTTTTTTGTCTGCTGCGCAAGATGGGCTGAATGGCCTCCTCACGTTTGTAAACTTATGTTGTTCTTATGTTCTTATCTCTCATATGCTGCCGTTCCTTCTCCCTCGCGGCGGCTCTGGTATACATTATCCCATGCATAATGTCATTGGTGGTCATCTTCGAATTGAAAGGGAACGTTAGGTTACTTTACCGTAACCCTGGTTCCCTGAAAGAGAAGACGACCGCCAACTGTGAGGTCGCATCGGTCGCACTCACGGGTTCGATGGAAAAAGAGAAATGGCTTCCTCAGGATGAAGGTTTTATCCCTCGGTGGGCAGGAGGGATTGTGTCATCACATGAAGGGGCCTATCGGCAGCTCTGGTATAGAGAGCTAAGCGAAACCTTCCCAATGGGCATGCATATCCTATACATAATGTCGTTGATTGTCGTCTTCTCTTTCAGGGAACCAGGGTTACGGTAAGTAACCTAACGTTCCTTTGAAAACCAGGCTTTAATCACTGATAGGTAGGTGCACAGGGACTGAGTGCTCTGGGGCTTAAGCACCAATGGGGGAAAATAAGGTCCTGCATAGTGCAATAAAACACCTGTTCTGTCAAATTACAGTGTGGATGCTTCACAAGCAGAACAGTTATTGCAGCGCTTAAAAATTAAAACATTCAGTGGCGGCTCTAAGAAACGGGAAGGTGATCCTTCACACATTCAAATCCATTTATACAAAGTCTCCCAGCTTTCTTGGAAAGATCTGCGTTTCCCTCGTTTTTCTTTTGTATTTGTTATGCTCTCATTAGTATCTATAGTAGATTCAGCGTCCGTCAGTTCTGGCAGATTCTACTGTACTTGCTGAAGCAGCTTTCTCCCACTGCTAATTAAAAATATATAAATAAGTAAACTGTAGCCACCTTGCTAACAATTTCATCCCGAGGGTTACAGTGAAACGTACAGTCTTTAAATTGAGACTTTAGTGAAGACTGTGTGAGTACATTAATTATTGTAGGTAGTAATTTATAGTTATTTAAATCACTCGCAGGCTGTAACCCCCAACACCACAAACCAGCCAGCATTTTTGTAAATAGCAACACATGTAAAGCATTTCCAAAAAGCATTTTTATTTGTAAGCATTTTATTTGTGTCATTGGTGTCAATTTCAGATGGAGCTTCGTGGTCGGCGAGGTGAGAATTTTTTTCCTCTGTCATTCCGTTTGGTGCTGTCAGTGTCAGTTTCTCACACACAGTACAGCAGCCACTCAGTAACGCGGTGCACACAGGTGACTGATCGATCTGTAGGAGCCTTTACTAAGGTGCCTTTGTTAAAAAAATAAATACATAAATAAATAAAATCAAAATTTACAATGCTGTTTATTTTTTCGGAAAATAAAACTACGCCTATTTTTTTTTAGAGACCCCAACTGTTGTTGATTCCAACGTAGGCACTTCACAGAAGGACTAGTAAGTTTCAGAAGGTTATTGTTAGTTTCTAAACCTGGGTTACAAACATTCCCAATATGTTAAAAATATACAACATTGAGTTCGCATTTTTCTTTAACCTACTTTGAGCTTGATCTAAGTGCCAGCCCTGAACTGCCATCCTCATTCCATTTCAATGTGCCATCTCTAGCTCAAAGGCAAATCTAGAGAAAATAACTCAATTGGAGCAATAGTAAAAAGAACAATTGCAACACCATAAAAGAAAGGGAAATGTGCTTTAAGGTTAAATAACGTGAAGATGGAGACAGGGTCCTGGCTGCACTTTAAAATCCACAGCTCTACCCCCAACAGGCAAGTATTTTCAATTCAGGTCAATTCTAATCCCTTTAAAACATACCTCCCCCCAATGTAAAGTTTTCCATTCATACATAATTAAATAGATACAATAAATAACAACATATACAGCATATCTGTGAATTAATATAATTGCAAGTTAATAAATAATTGGCTACTTTACAATAAAGGCATTTGCTTCATTACCTACAGCAGAGCCTGGGATTCTACCCCGCGCCGTAGCGCCTGCTGTCACTGTAGCTGGAGAAGGTGTTTAGTGTCTAGGCTTTTGGAAATCTGATGGATTTTTTTAAAAAGTCAGTAATTTTATAGCACTGTTTCGTGTAGCCAAGTTTCTTCGTCACTCTCAGCAAGAGATACGAAGGCCTATTAAAGTTCATGCAAAAGTGCAACATTTTTCTAATTGAACAAGCTCTTAAATGGCTATCAATTGTCATACTCGTCCATAATAACTACATCCTACTGTTAGGCCCACATGGAGAGAAAAATTGGAATACACACATCAAATAAAAATGAGTTAGGCTACTTTATCACAAATATGTGTGCATCCTGTAGTACATTTCAATATCCACACACATCTACAGTATTTTTCTTTTAACTACAATTTTGTAAAACAAATGGAATAAAGGTGAAAACAAATTATGTGTTTGTTCAATCCGGTTAAGAAAAAGTCCACCCACTCCTGCATTGGCAATTGCGACTGTGTCTGCTTCTATAGAGGCTGCTGTGTGTACAGTATGCATGCAGTGCGGTGTTGGGCTGGTCTGAGGGGTCAGCAGGGTAGAGCTATGGTCTCCATGCGGTCACGCAGGTGCTGGGCGAAGTCCATTTGGGTTTGGGACAGGACCTGGTTAATGATGGTTTTCGGAAGCCAACCCTGCATTGGTGAGAAAAAGATTGATCAAGAATTGAAGCTGGAAAGCCAGTTGCACCCACACCACTACTAGCTGAGGCAAAAATAGTCGAATAGGTCTACTTGTTATCACTTAAAATATATGAATAAAACACATGTATTTGTATTGGTTGACTATCGATTTCTGAAGTCAACTATGCATTGCTAACCCTAATACCTACCAGTTTTAAGGATTTCAGGTACGTTCCTAATTAGTATGCACAATCAGTATTTGAGTGGTTCAATTTCTTCAGGTCCAAGGATAACAAAAAAGTGATCCTTCGCAAAATCGGGTTAGTATGCACATAAATCACCTCTAAAGCACAAATCCCATTCAGCCTAATGTAGGTAATCGGGGTTTCCGCTAGAAACTGCTGCCAGTCACAGTGACTGGTCACTAAATATTTTACTGCCTATGACATGTCACCCTGTATTGTCTTACTCTACTGTATTATGGGGTGTTTTAATTTTATTTTTCCAAGTATCGATACTTCTCAACAGCTTGACATTTACATTTAAACCACACATTTGATGTATTGTACTATATTGCTTCTTATTAAAATGGGTATTAGCCTGGCCAAGACATTAGTTGATAAAACCCTAACAAAACTGTTCATTGGTAATGTAAAGGCATGATAACTAAGGCTGTAAAACCCGTAACTTACCTGCATTATTTATTCATTAATTTCCTAGTACTGACCAACCCCTCTTGTTTGCTTACTGCACCAACCAACCCTTTCCCACTCCAAAGGCTCCAGTCTGTAAAGATCTCTTACCTTCAGGTCTATGCTGAGAAGCCAGGTGAACTTTGTCTTGGTTGGGTCCTCAGCATTGGGCCGAAGAACAATACAGGTGGGGCCGTTCTCCGCTCTAGAACGAAGAAACAGTTTGGACACCAATATACAGCGCTCTGTCTATCTGCTGCTGTTGGTACATTATATAGTTATCTACCAACTGTGAGCAACAAAAACAAGTAATATTCTAATCATCTACAACCATTTCTATGCGTTTATAATTGAGACTTAATGCAATAGATAGCTGGTGATTTATCAATATGTAATCCCAGAGTCATTTTCAGTCTTGTGCCCATTCTCAGATTGCACCAATGTTAATATTACACAGACACTGTTTTTTTTCATTTTTAAAGAATGCAGCAACAGAATGCTATGCCATGCAGAAATGACAGCCTTTTAATTATTTGTTTTTAATGAGCCACTATATGTTAGCATTTTACTGCTTACAAATCAAGCCAGTTTATATTTTGTTCTATAGCACCTGGACCAGCTAAATTAGGGTGAAAACAAACATGTAAAGGCTTGTAATTTGCCGTTCACTAAAAATATGTATTAATGAACTATTTAATTACCCACCAATTGGCTTGTGTACATAATCCATCTACAGCATCTATTGTAACTGCAACAATTACCGTCTACCGAGCAAATGTAATAGTCCAAACAGTAGCCCTAAGCTAACACAAAGTATTAAACTACTGTCACATTTTTAACTGGTAAATTACAACAGTAAAGCTCTCCCTTGGAAACAAACCCAAACCCAGGTTTGCAGAATATGGACTTCTCTGGATAATCCTATCCAGGGGGAATACACCGGAGAATAATGCCAGCTGGTCGCTGATCTTGATGCTAGGGTGGCGGCCTTGAGGCAAGGCTGGCTGGACTGCACAGCACGATAGAAGTGGAAGATTTTATAGAACAGTCTTTTAGAGAGGTATGCACTCAAATAGAGGAGGGGGGAGTGAACAGTCCGTACCAGGTAGGGACTGGATTACAGTGGGACAAAAAAGGAGTGCACCCTCTACCAAAACAGCCACTGCAGAGCTGAGTGTTTCAAAACAGGTTTGCTCCCTTCGGAGAGACGGCCTTACCTGACACTGCAAGCACAGTGGCGGGTGTGGTGTGGAGCCCCCCAGGGCAAATTCAAAAAAGGCAGCAATAGTCATAGGGGATTCAATCATTAAGAATACAGATAGTCAAGTGTGCAGCCGTGATCCTGAGTTGCACATAGTGTGTTGCCTACTCGGTGCACAACATAACAACACGGGTGAACAGGCTCTTGGCCTGGGCCGGGGAGGATCCAGTTGTTGTTGTTCACTTAGGAACAAACGACATAGGTAAACAGAGTCAGCCTCTATGGTAGGGCCAAGAACCGTGGCTTAAAAACTGGTGTAGGCAAGAGGGGCACAGGTTTATGGGGCACTGGGGAACCTTTGACGAGGCGTGGCCTGTACAGGCAGGACCGGCTGCACCTGAACAGAAGGGGATCCAGTGCACTGAAAGTTAACAGAGTAATCAGGATAGGATAGAGCCAGGGGGAGCTACACTACAAAATACACAGCTCAGGTATAAAAATAAACTCGACCCAAACCCAGCCCGAGCCCTTTACATTTATTTCATACCCGACCGGACCCCAATATCACCATAAATACAACATGCTATTGAAATACAGAAAGCACGTTTCGAATCAAAACACAAATTAAAAAGAAAACAAATACTCTCAGCGAAGCATCCAGTTAGATGAACATTTTACTTGGTCGTCTCAGGTACAGACATATAGCATCATGTTTGGATAAACCTAGCTAAAAAACAGCAAAGCTAACGTTGAACATCAAATTATATGTCGATGACTTGTCATTATATCACACCAGACTTTCAACTGCCAGAGTTTTAACAACAATGTTTCCACTGGAGGATGCCAAAACTGGTAAAAACAATGTCATTTAAGTTTCTCAAACCACGGAATTACCAGGTTCAACGCAGGATGCTGGTCTCCCCTAAGCTTCCTAAAATGGTCGAAAGAAATCAACCCTAAACTGCGGCACATCTGGGGCAATGTTTTCCAGCCTTTTCTCCATGCTGTTTTTTCGGTCTGTACAAACGAAGTTATGTACGACTGACTTGGCCGTGCTGCAGGGCGAGTATGTCCTTTTTCAGTGTGCCGCTGCAAAGATTAATTTCCTGTCTTTTTGCTGTCATATTTAAGTAAAAGTTTGCAAGATTTGCACTGTACAAATCCACTTGAACTTTTACTATCGCGGAAAACAACAAGTTAGAAATGTTTCCAAACAGAATATCTACCCTTTCCAGCAACATAACTTTCCACTGCTAAACATTCTCCAGTAGACAGCTTTCTTTTTATATCAACCGCCTCCATACTTAATAATGTAGAATCACTTGTTGGCTGTACGTTTTTACAGCATAAACACGAGAACGCAGAGACGCCTCTCACTGCACGCGAGTGGGATCCATGATCCAGTGAGTGGGATCCATGATAAGTCCTAAGTAATTTTAGGAAGCATTTACATTTGCAAGAGGAAAAAACACTCACTAAAATGTAATAATGCGTTTATTTATAAAACACTGAGCCGGAGTGCCTGACACAGAATATACAGAATATAGCCAGGCTTTATAACAAACAACAAAGTGCAACCAAATTGTTGACGATGTTCACAAACTGAAATGCCTATATTTAAATACAAGAAGCATTAGAAATAAATTTATAGAATTAGAAGCCGTGGTCCATGTGGATAACTATGACATTGTAGGTAGGGGTCTACCTAAATCACGATAATCGTGAAATTGAGGGGTCACAACGAAATTCACTTCTAGGGGTCAATGCATACAAACAAGTACGGAGAGGAGAAAAAAAAAAGTCGTTTAAATGAACTACTGCACAACGCAAGCGACGCAAACTACGTATCTTCCTTCTATAGATAGACCCTTTTATTCCTTCGCCGTCCTGTGTGCATTGCACTTAAGCAAAAAACAAACAAACAAAAAAACGTCCACAAATAACATTTAAACAAAAAAAAACCTCCAAAGCAGTTAACATTCTTGTTTACTATTAAAATGACAAAGTTTTAATCAGCCTATCCGTGCGTCTTTACTGCTTTTATGTGACCTGTACTGTCAACAGGAGGGGGCGGGACAAAGTTGGTGCTGCATTGTTTTGATTTATGTTGCTTTAATCTAGTTTTCAGCATTGGAGGTAAAATAGTAGAAATGGACGACAAAAAAAGCAAAGTATATTTCGGCTGATGATTGTTTCAAGATATTTCCCAAAAGAAACTGTACATGCAGACTGAGGTAACTGTTTTCCATATCTTAATGTGTATTTGGAGAAAATACGATCGATCGCTATTTAGCTTCAGAGTCACACATTAAACAAAAGGCTACTACAGGGTCTGCTGAACAGAACGTAAAATAAACAGCTTTCAGAAACCAAACTGGAAAGTCAGCCCAGACAAAAAATATTCCTGTCTGCAAGTTAAATCAGTACTAAAACAATCCAGCACAGCCACCTCGCTTCAACCTGCTGCTTACTTTTTCGTAGTTGGAATTTTAGACCTGAATACTAATAAAATAAATGATTGGATGGGACAAATAACATGACAACGAACGTGCTGCATACATTGCTTTTATTAAAGTATGCCAGATGCCCTTGTGTAACCGAGTTTTTGGGCTGTTTCTAATCGATTTCCACATCTGTATACCTTGGCAAAGCTTTGCCTTACACTTCCAACCAATTCAGTGGATGCAGAACGTGCAGTCTCAATGTATGGGCAAGTCAACTGCTGGGGGATGCTGCATGCTTGCCTTTAACAAATGACAGCACTCGGTTTTAGGCTTTATAGTGTTCTGAAATACTGTCTACTTAGGTTTATTTAATGTTTAAACAGGACCGCGAAATCCCAATTTTATTCCGCAACATACCCGTGAAAAAGATGTAAATTTACTGCGATTTAAATAGACCCCTAATTATAGCGCTAACTCAAATTTAACATAAGAAAGTTTACAAACAAGAGGAGGCCATTCGGCCCATCTTACTCGTTTGGTTGTTAGTAGCTTATTGATCCCAGAATCTCATCAAGCAGCTTCTTGAAGGATCCCAGGGTGTCAGCTTCAACAACATTACTGGGGAGTTGGTTCCAGACCCTCACAAGTCTCTGTGTAAAAAAGTGCCCCCTATTTTCTGTTCTGAATGCCCCTTTATCTAATCTCCATTTGTGATTGCGGAATGCTGCCACGATCTGCATATTGGAGGGAAGCGGGAGCGTTGGAAGCTCTGAAGAAGTGCAGTTACAGATTTAAACTGTAAACTAAAGCAACTAAGCATGCTGTAATAGTGATTAGATCTGAAGAGGGAGCAGTGTTCTGTAATCGTGAATGGTGGACTGCCATTGGTAGAGTGCGGTGGTCTGCTGTAGAGAGCAGAGATCTGCTGAATGTGGTGGATATTGGTCTTTGAGTGTTAAGGTAGTTTAGATGAAGCCAGAGATGGGGCAGATGAAGAATGCATAGATCTGCAGAATGCAGAGGGCAGCAGTGTGGAGTAGTAGGGCAGCAGTGTGGAGTAGTGGTTAGGGCTCTGGACTCTTGACCGGAGGGTTGTGGGTTCAATCCCCAGTGGGGGACACTGCTGTTGTACCCTTGAGCAAGGTACTTTATCTAGATTGCTCCAGTAAAAACCCAACTGTATAAATGGGTAATTGTATGTAAAAATAATGTGATATCTGTATAATGTGAAATAATGTATAATGTGATATCTTGTAACAATTGTAAGTCGCCCTGGATAAGGGCGTCTGCTAAGAAATAAATAATAATAATAATAATAAAGATCTGAGGCCGCTGCAGAACCTGAGAGGGTTGCTCTGAGGCTGCTGCGAAACCCATTGATTTGGTCGGGAGCAGTCTGTGAGTGTATTGTCTTCTGCAGGGTAAGAGGACACTTGACAGAAATGTTGATAGTTGAAGGACATGGTTTCCGTATCTGCCTGGCACTGGCAGCTCATGTTGATGAAATGATAACTTTGAAGGTTGAATAAAGTACCTTGGTGAAATTTATCGGTTTGGAGGAGAGGAGCCAGATGAGGAAGCACGAATCCGGGAACAGGAAGAGGTCGCTGGAGTGGATGCCTGATGCAGAGAAGCTGGAAGTTAATGTGACGATAGATTCTGAGCGTCTCAGAAAGCTTATAAGCGCGTGGCTTTATGACCAGATCCTTGGGGGGGGGGGGCGGGTAGAGTTGAAATTGAAGAATGTCGGTTGATATTAGGTAGACAAAAGGTTGAGGCAGGAGGAGAACTCCCGAGAATCCACCAGAGTGAGAACAAACTGCAGGAATGGATAGAAAAGATAGAAAAGCTGTAGTGTCCGAGCTTCACAGCGGTAGCAACCGGCTTAAAAAATATATATATATGCAAAAGTTTTAGGCAGGTGTGAAAAAATGCTGTAAAGTAAGAATGCTTTCAAAAATAGACATGTTAATAGATTGAATTTAACAATTAACTAAATGCAAAGTGAGTGAACAGAAGAAAAATCTAAATCAAATCCATATTTGGTGTGACCACCCTTTGCCTTCAAAACAGCATCCATTCTTCTAGGTACATTTGCACAAAGTCAGGGATTTTGTTGGCATATAGTCAGGTGTATGATTAAACAATTATACCAAACAGGTGCTAATGATCATCAATTCAATATGTAGGTTGAAACACAATCATTAACTGAAACAGAAACAGCTGTGCAGGAGGAATAAAACTGGGTGAGGAACAGCCAACCTCAGCTAACAAGGTGAGGTTGCTGAAGACAGTTTACTGTCAAAAGTCATACACCATGGCAAGACTGAGCACAGCAACAAGACACAAGGTAGTTACACTGCATCAGCATGGTCTCTCCCAGGCAGAAATTTCAAGGCAGACAGGGGTTTCCAGATGTGCTGTCCAAGCTCTTTTGAAGAAGCAAAGAGAAACGGGCAACGTTGAGGACCGTAGACGCAGTGGTCGGCCAAGGAAACTTACTGCAGCAGATGAAAGACACATCATGCTTACTTCCCTTCGCAATCGGAAGATGTCCAGCAGTGCCATCAGCTCAGCATTGACAGAAAACAGTGGGACCCTGGTACACCCATCTACTGTCCGGAGAAGTCTGGTCAGAAGTGGCCTTCATGGAAGACTTGCGGCCAAAAAGCCATACCTCCGACGTGGAAACAAGGCCAAGCGACTCAACTATGCACGAAAACACAGGAACTGGGGTGCAGAAAAATGGCAGCAGGTGCTCTGGACTGATGAGTCAAAATTTGAAATATTTGGCTGTAGCAGAAGGCAGTTTGTTCGCCGAAGGGCTGGAGAGCAGTACACGAATGAGTGTCTGCAGGCAACAGTGAAGCATGGTGGAGGTTCCTTGCAAGTTTGGGGCTGCATTTCTGCAAATGGAGTTGGGGATTTGGTCAGAATTAGTGGTCTCCTCAATGCTGAGAAGTATAGGCAGATACTTATCCATCATGCAATACCATCAGGGAGGCATCTGATTGGCCCCAAATTTATTCTGCAGCATGACAACGACCCCAAACATACAGCGAAAGTCATTAAGAACTATCTTCAGCGTAAAGAAGAACAAGGAGTCCTGGAAGTGATGGTATGGCCCCCACAGAGCCCTGATATCAACATCAAGTCTGTCTGGGATTACATGAAGAGAGAAGCAACTGAGGCTGCCTAAATCCACAGAAGAACTGTGGTTAGTTCTGCAAGATGTTTGGGCCAACCTACCTGCCGAGTTCCTTCAAAAACTGTGTGCAAGTGTACCTAGAAGAATTGATGCTGTTTTGAAGGCAAAGGGTGGTCACACCAAATATTGATTTGATGTAGATTTTTCTTCTGTTCACTCACTTTGCATTTTGTTAATTGATAAATATAAACTATTAACATGTCTATTTTTGAAAGCATTCTTACTTTACAGCATTTTTTCACAACTGCCTAAAACTTTTGCACAGTACTGTGTGTGTGTGTATATATATATATATATACCCAACGTTTCGATATGTTGTACATATCTCTCTCAAGGGAGCCTGTGTTTGAATCAAAACATTGGTGGTATTTATAGGTTTTTGATGGCATGACAACTACTCGTTATTGTTTACTTTCAAATCCATGTATATATATATATATAAATATATATATATGAGAGAGAGAAAGAAAGGAGAGAGAACTTGTGGTATTATACTGCCATCTAGAGGTTATGATTGGAATTAAACCACTGACGAGTGAAGCAGGGTAGACTATGTGAGGTTATTACGATTAAAATCCTTGTCTATGTAGAACAACATTTGCTTATTCCTTTAGATTTGAATAAAATATTCTGGACATGTTTTAGGACAGTTAGTCATGTATATAAATAAGTTAACGCAGTATTTAGATGTCATGATTCGGCGCGTTGAATTCGTCCCCACCAGTTGTGATAGCACAGCAACAGGAAGTCAGAAGATTGCAGTACTGAGGCACCGAGCACACAGAGCCTGATGAAGCTGCCTAGTCACCATGGCAACTTACCACTCCCCGCAGTCACTCAATGAGTGCGTTGCCATGGTAACCATGGTCTGTGAGGCGCCGGTGGAAAAGCTGCAGTACAGCAGTGTCGTTGGAGCATGTTGTGACCAGTCAAATCACTAGCCGACACTGGTTGAAATGGAGTTTGTAATGGGCTGGATACGTCTTTAAAAGGTTGAACGTAGCTGATGGAGGTCCACAGCAGGATCTTCTGATGGAACGGTAATTGTGCTGGCTCTGTGGGAGCGGGGGAGGGGCGTCTGATTGCAGGCGAGGAGTAAAGAGAGATTCCGCAGACAAAACTTTGTGGTGGATTTAATAGAGCTAAAGTAGGACCAGTCTTTCTGATAAAGTTGCAGACAAGTTGAGAAATGAAGCTGCGCTTTGGCCGACGCTGTTGCTGAGATGGAGACTGGATGGAACAGGAAAGACTAACGTTGGAGCTCTTGAAGTCGAAAAGAGAAGCTGAATGAAAAGAAAGATCACCTGAGCAGGTAGGAAAATGATTGATAATATCTTGGCAGCGCTGTGCAGAGAGTGAGTGAGATATACGAAGTTTAGATATTAGCGGTGGAGCACAAAATGACAGCGTCACACTAGACAGCAAAGGTGCAAGTGATCAGGGCTTAAATAGAAAATAGATACTAATTAACAGGGAATTAGAAGCCCCCAGCTCCACACACCCTGAACCACGCAGGCTAACATTTAATAGAGAAAAGTGTAAAGTACTGCAGGCAGGCAATAAAGATGTGCATTATAAATATCATATGGGAGATACTGAAATTGAAGAAGGAATCTATGAAAAAGACCTAGGAGTTTATGTTGACTCAGAAATGTCTTCATCTAGACAATGTGGGGAAGCTATAAAAAAGGCCAACAAGATGCTCGGATATATTGTGAGAAGTGTTGAATTTAAATCAAGGGAAGTAATGTTAAAACTTTACAATGCATTAATAAGACCTCACCTAGAATATTATGTTCAGTTCTGGTCACCTCGTTACAAAAAGGATATTGCTGCTCTAGAAAGAGTGTAAAGAAGAGCAACCAGAATTATCCCGGGTTTAAAAGGCATGTCGTATGCAGACAGGCTAAAATAACTGAATCTATTCAGTCTTGAACAAAGAAGACTATGCGGTGATCTGATTCAAACATTCAAAATCCTAAAAGGTATAGACAATGTCGACCCAGGGGTCTTTTTTGACCTGAAAAAAGAAACATGGACCAGGGGTCACAAATGGAGATTAGATAAAGGGGCATTCAGAACAGAAAATAGGAAGCACTTTTTTTACACAGAGAATTGTGAGGGTCTGGAACCAACTCTCCAGTAATGTTGTTGAAGCTGACACCCTGGGATCCTTCAAGAAGCTGCTTGATGAGATTCTGGGATCAATAAGCTACTAACAACCAAACGAGCAAGATGGGCTGAATGGCCTCCTCTCGCTTGTAAACTTTCTTATGTTCTTAAGATGAAGTAGAAGACCCAATTAAATTTTAGCGACCAGGGGCCAAAACCCTACATTTTTTAACCGCCGGCGAGGCAGCAGGATCCCACTAACAAGCAGCGACTAAAGGGATCGACAAGAAATAGAGTTGTGGACCTTCCAAAACCTGTGCGGATCGGCAACACTGTATGGTGAAATTGTAATGTGTTTGATTACCAATAATATACGTTTCAGTATATATACTCTGTAATTAGTTTATATTAGTTTAGCAATTGTATGTTATGGCTTGTAATACCCATTTTTGTCATATTTTGTCTGATCACAGGCCACAGACTGTCACAGAACAGCAGACCACTGACAGTGACACTGTGAAATCTTTTCAAAGACGATAAATTACAAACATTACAATAATGTACAGTAGACATAAGGATGGATAAGATGGCATTATATAAGCAGATAAGACAACTTCAGCAATGAATATGGAAAAATAAACGTTTCTTTACTCACCATTATGTCAGTGTTTCAAATTTTCTGGTGCAGTAAAGTTCAGATAGATGTTTATAATCCAGAAATACAGGTTTATATTCTACTATGGTAATTCCATAACAACTATTTACATGTTTTGCTGATGATTCACAATAATTAAAGTCTCTATATAATTTTAAAAGTGAGTGCCGATATTATGGGTGTAAGTTTTTGTCAAAAATTGCAATGGTGGTTTCCTATAAATCCTCAATGATATTTATAAAAAAAAAATTTGACGTGCACTGAAGGTACCGTATCTGACTTATTGCTTGTTTCTAAATTCCATGATATATTTAATTGTCACCCTACAGATAATCACTGTCGAGAAAGTGTGCACCACAAACGACATGATCCACCTGATCACTGCAGCTAGTTTTATTACTGTATTTAATATGCACAGGCTTGACAAAGCAAGTTGTATTTTTCAAATCTTATTTTCATTAATAAGATAGATATAGATAGACAGATAGATAGATAGATAGATAGATAGATAATATTCTTAATAAACACTGCTGCATCCATTTCAGTGATAAAAAAAAAAAAACCCTGCAAGATACACTTTAAATATATGGCTTGTTATTGGTAAATATATTGACATATGCATGCTAACAGTTAAACAGTTTGCTCGGTTTGTTTTAAATGTAGTGCTGGATCAGACATTTTTGAGCTCAGTTATCACAGCTGCTTTGAGACTTTCGGAAAGTAAACTCTATCGCAGGGCAATGCTTGCTACTTATAGGTTGAAACAATAAGCACCCGCCCATATGGCATAGTTTAGTGCTAATTGATTGAAACACTAAATGCCAGCCCCCACATGGCAATGCTAATTGGTTGAAACAGTTGATTCATGACATTATTATAGACAGTGCAGATCAACCATGCCCATAGCACACCCACTTCCCACCAGTGGCACAATTTTAAAGTGGGGGTGCTGAAAGCCATTGAACAAAACTGTAATCCCTGTATATGAGATGGAAGCCATGCAAAGCCAGGTGGTGCTGCCCCACCCCCAGCAACCGTAGTTCCAGCGCCCTTGCTTCCCACATGCTTGGGCATCAATATAAATAAACAAAAGCAATAAAAACGGATGTGCCACAGGGGCGGGCTAGTATGCCAAATTTACCTGCCCCAGACCAAATCCATCTGCATTTTGCGGGTGCTAATTTCGAACCCTGCAATTTCTCCAAAAGGGATTTCAGTATATCATCGACTTTAGTAGATTTTGAGGAGTTGCCCTTTTTTATCAACCAGTGTTTATTTGTACATTTTTTACAGGCACTCGGGGACATAATATACGTCAATATTTATTATTAAATGAATGTGAGTTTAAAGTATTAGTAAGTACACACGTTTAGACATGAAAGCTGAACATTAATATCAGCAAAGAACTACTAAGTTCCATGTTAATCAAGCAATTATTGTAGCCAACTTTATCACTAAAGTAAAATCAGGCTCATGTGGTTTTGAAATGCCACTATTGTCTATATTTACTACTGCTTAATCTAAATAAAGAAAAGAAAAAAGATTTTGGTGGGAATTGAACCTGAACCTGTTCATGGCCTGCGTCAACATTTGATCTTATTATGCATCGTACAAGTAGCCCCTCAGGACAATCATATGGAATGTGATGCATTTTGTATAGTAATATAAAAGTTTCATTTATTTGACACCCTATGGTAGTTCTATTAGAAGTTGTCACTTGTAAGTAAAATTCCCATCTTATGTACCCCTGTACTTTGGGGAATTTCACAGAAAACCTGTGCTGCTCCTTACCTGATGAAGCCTTTTTGCTCGGGCATGCCAGTGTATCGGGTGGACATGCCAGCAAGGAAGCAGGTGGAGCCACGCCTCTTGGCACAGCGCACGCTCACAAAGTCTCGGGGCCCCACGATGTTGCCTGCGGTCTCGGCTGCCATCTCGTGAGTCACCATGGTGTCCTGCCCAATCCTCTGGAGGATCTGATCAGTAGAGAGAAGAGGAATGAGCACCAGATACAGACTACATTCTGACTGAAGGCAGTATTGAGTGACTGAAGGGTGAGTCATGCAATCAGGAGCTCCCTGGTTTGAATCATGGTTGTGCTGAGTTGCCAATCTTGGCAGGCCACCCACAGGTAGTTTCGGCAGTGTAAAACATACACCTAGGGTGTCACATACCCCCATTAGCACTGATCTTGGACTATCTAATATTCCCTCGGGTAAACTTTACGATTTAGTGTTAATCAAGGTCTGTGAAATTAGCTTAGATGGGTTGATATGCAAAGTAAACATCCTCTAAATAAGCCGTAATTTAATTTGACCACCAGCGGCACAGTGCTGTGCATCAATCACTTTAAGGAATGAGTTATAAAGACAGGTTAAGGGAACTGAATCATTTAGCCTTGAACCAAGAAGAATTAAGAGGGACATGATTTAAGTCTTTCAAATCTTAAAAGGATTTGAGAAAGTTAACCCTAGCCAATACTTTACGAGTAATACAGAAACCAGGACCAGAGGACACAGATGGAAGCGGAGATTGTCTCGGAGTAGGAGACACCTCTTCACACAGAGAGTGGTGAGGGTATGGAATGAGTTACCTAGCCATGGGGGATCCTTTAAGACCCAGCCAGTAACTAGGAACTCAATGAACACTGATGGGTCGTTTGTATATTGTCGCCTATTGTCATGTTCTAATGTACCTTGACTTGCTTGACGTTGGGGTTCCAGTCTCCCATCTGCTCCATGTTGTCCACCAGCTCCCCATACAGGCGGTCAGGGTACTGGTCCAGGACCACCTCTAGCTTGAACACCTTGCCGATGTCCGGGAGCACCTTACTCAGCACCTTGTCTCCATTGGCCTGGTGCAGAGAGAATCCTTTATCCACATCACAAAACCAACACACAGTTCAGCACAACTAAACACAGAGAGCCAGGACTTCATGGCAGGCATGGGGTGTTCAGGTCAGGACTGCAGACTGCAGCTGGGAAGGGAAGCTCTCATGGTGCCTGACTGTAGCTAATGCCATCAACTTTCATGAGCGCCAAAATGTAACAAGTAGCTATTACATTTTCATATTTTTTAAAAAAATATCATTTAATTTCCAATCATTGTAAATGGTTCTTATGGAAATAATGCTTATTAAGTTTTTCTTTTATGCACTACCGTGTTAAGCTGACCTGAGTTCAGGAGTAGTCCTCCGGTTCTAGATTCTCTTTCCATGTGTGTAAAGCAGGCTAGATCAGCACATTTCCCTTTATATTGCTGTCAATTCACATCACCTCCCTTATAAAAGTTGACCACATTAATTTGCAACAGTAAATTTTCCAGTTTCCCCCATGCTATTCCCATGGTTATACTATGCATTGACCATAGTTTACCATGATTTGACGTTCTTTTTAATATGCTTTACCATACCGCTCTGGGCTTTACAATATTTTCACCATGGTTTATTACACTTTGGTTTGCTTTTGTACAGGGGTTAATTTGTGCCGGATTGCATATCCTTTACCTCTTGTCTGGCAAGCGAGAATTAAAAAACATATTTTTTGTTGTAAAAAAAGAACTCTATATACATACTATGTACAAAAAAAAACCGCTTTCCTGTTCCATGAATTGAATGACGAAAGTGTACTGTAGGCCTAACGATATATTTTAGGATGCAACATTACTAGTATTTTTACAACCCAAACGCCAAAATGCCAACATTTAAAAATAAACAAAAAAAAAAACAAACACTAGCGCTCTTAACAGCAGTGTCATCGCTCCTGTTCATCAGATTAGTCAGCCCGCCTCTAGTCTTGAAGACTGTGTTAAAGCATGGCTAGGCAAAGGTGGGCACGTAGCTACCGACACCAACAATAAGACACGAAACCATGATCCACAAACAGAACTTGAAGCATGTGGGAGCTGCTGTAAATTAAGGTCAGTACATTAGATTTAGTACAAGATGCTACCCCTCGTCCTTAAATATAAGGTCTGGTACCTTTTTGTTTACAAATTAACCCCTGGCTGTCCACAATACCTGTTTACTAGAAAGCTCCTACAACTGTACATGCACTTTGATGATCTAGCCTGCGTTACATATGGTGAACCTGGCAACAACACCTAATCTCCCTGGCTGTGAATGGGTAAGAACATAAGAAAGTTTACAAACGAGAGGAGGCCATTCCGCCCATCTTGCTAGTTTGGTTATTAGTAGCTTCTTGCAGGATCCCAGGGTGTCCGCTTCAACAACATTACTGGGGAGTTGGTTCCAGACCCTCACAAATCTCTGTGTAAAAAAGTGCCTCCTATTTTCTGTTCTGAATGCCTCTTTATCTAATCTCCATTTGTGACCCCTGGTCCTTGTTTCTTTTTTCAGGTCAAAAAAGTCCCCTGGGTCGGCATTGTCTATACCTTTTAGGATTTTGAATGTTTGACTCAGATCACTGCGTAGTCTTCTTTGTTCAAGACTGAATAGATTCAATTATTTTAGCCTGTCTGCATACGACAGGCCTTTTAAACCCGGTATAATTCAGGTTGCTCTTCTTTGCACTCTTTCTAGAGCAGCAATATCCTTTTTGTAACGAGGTGACCAGAACGGAGCACAATATTCTAGGTGAGATCTTACTAATGCATTATAAAGTTTTAACATTACTTCCCTTGATTTAAATTCAACATTTCTCACAATTATATCCGAGCATCTTGTTGGACTTTTTTATAGCTTCCCCACATTGTCTAGATGGAGACATTTCTGAGTCAACATAAACTCCTAGTTCTTTTTCATAGATTCCTTCTTCAATTTCAGTATCTCCCATATGATATTTATAATGCACATTTTTATTGCATGTGTGCAGTACTTGACACTTTTCTCTATTAAATGTCATTTGCCATGTGTCTGCCCAGTTCTGAATGCTGTCTAGATCATTTTGAATGACCTTTGCTGCTGCAACAGTATGTGCAGTACATGTCACAGTGCCACACACAGTACCATAGAGAAACTTACAGCCACAATCTCAGTCTTCCAGTTGTCCTGATCACTGAGGATGCTGATTGACTTCTGAAGAGCCTCCTCTCCTTGCTTCACGTAGGACATTTCCACCTCACTGTAGGGCTTCTCTTCAATCCTAGAGCCTGGACCAGCAGCATAGGGAAAATAATTAATACACAATACAACGCAATGCAATGCATCACTGGGAGAAGCATCAATACAGAATGCAATGCAATACAACAGTGATCAACATACAATGCAATACAACAGTAACTTGCCCTTCGTACCGTATGTTTGTTTATACAATTGGTGTAGTTCTATCATTCAGGTTTTTTTATAACTCAACTTTTCATAAGAACATAGAAAGTTTACAAACGAGAGGAGGCCATTCAGCCCATCTTGCTCATTTGGTTGTTAGTAGCTTATTGATCCCAGAATCTCATCAAGCAGCTTCTTGAAGGATCCCAGGCTGTCGACTTCAACAACATTACTGAGGAGTTGGTTCCAGACCCTCACAATTTTCTGTGTAAAAAAGTTTTGTTCTGAGCCCTTTTATCTAATCTCCATTTGTGACCCCTGGTCCTTGTTTCTTTTTTCAGGTCGAAAAAGTCCCCTGGGTCGACATTGTCAATACCTTTTAGAATTTGAATGCTTGAAATCAGATCACCGCATAGTCTTCTTTGTTCAAGACTGAATAGATTCAGTTCTTTTAGCCTGTCTGCATACAACAGGCCTTTTAAACCTGGGATAATTCTGGTTGCTCTTCTTTGCACTCTTTCTAGAGCAGCAGTATCCTTTTTGTAATGAGGTGACCAGAAATGAGGTCTTACTAATGTATTGTAAAGTTTTAACATTACTTCCCTTGATTTAAATAACACATTATACAATATATCTGAGCATCTTGTTGGCCTTTTGTCTTCCCCATATTGTCTAGATGAAAACATTTCTGAGTTGACATAAACTCCTAGGTCTTTTTCATAGATTCCTTCTTCAATTTCAGTATTGTAAAGCATATTTTTATTGCCTGTGTGCAGTACCTTACAATTATCTCTATTAATGTAATTTGCCATGTGTCTGCCCAGTTCTGAATGCTGTCTAGATCATTTTGGATGACCGTTGCTGCTGCAACAGTGTTTGCCACTCCTCCTATTTTTTTATTTATTTTTAAATTTAGTTGTTGCCAATTATTTTTTATTATTTTATCCCAATTTAGAATGGCCAATTAGTTTTTAGGCTCAGCTCACCGCTACCACCTCTGCGCTGACTCGGGAGGGCGAAGACGAACACACGCTGTCCTCCGAAGCGTGTGCCATCAGCCGACCTCTTTATTTCACACTGCGGACTCACCATGCAGCCACCCAAGAGCTACAGCGTCGGTGGACAACGCAGCTCTTGGGCAGCTTACAGGCAAGCCTGCAGGTGCCCGGTCATACTACTGGGGTCGCTGGTGTGCGGTGAGCCAAGGACACCCTGGCCGACCTAACCCTCCCTACCCCCAGACGACGCTCGGCCAATTGTGCCTCAAAAATCATGCAGGTTATTTAGATACGATCTCCTAAAACCATGCTGACTGTCTCCCAGGATACTGTTACCATATAGGTAATTTTCCATTTTGGATCTTATTATAGTTTCCATAAGTTTACATATAATAGAAGTCAGGCTTTTTGCTCCATAGTTACTTGGTTCGGTTTTGTCTACCTTTTGTGGCTCTGTATTACGTTTGCAATTCTCCAGTCTGTCGGTAACCCCTGTGTCAAGAGACTGTTGCATGATCTTGGTTAGCGGTTTGTAAATAACTTCTTTCATTTCTTTGAGTACTATTGGGAGGATCTCATCCGGCCCAGGGGATGTGTTTATTTTAAGAGTTCCTAGTCCCTTTAACAGTTCTGCCTCTGTTATGCTAAAGTTATTTAAAATTGGATAGGAACAGGTCGACATGGGGTATGTTGTCCGTGTCCTCCTTTGTAAAAACCTGTGAAAAGTAATCATTTAATATATTTGCTATTTTTTTCCTTCATCTGTGATTTTGCCATTTGTGTCTCTTAGACATTTAACCTCCTCTTTGAATGTTCACTTGCTGTTATAATATTGGAAAAACATTTTGGAATTGGTTTTAGCCCCCTTAGCAATATTGATTTTTATCTCTCTTGGCCTTTGAAACTTCCTTTTTGACTTGTGTTTGCAGTTCCAAGTACTCTTTCTGTGTACTTTGTTTTTGGTCCCTTTTAAATGCTCTGTAAGTGCCTTTTTTTGCTGAATATTTATTTAAATTGATCTATTAAACCATTTTGGCCATTTTTTGTTTTAAATTTGTCTGCTTTTGGGATGTAATTGTTTTGCGCCTCCAATACTACATTTTTAAAAAACAGCCATCCTTTTTCTGTGGATGTTTTCTCTATTTTACTCCTTCTGTTACCTTCATAGTTTGCTTTTCTAAAATTGTAAACCTTAACTTTAGTCATTACTTTTGGGGTTTTAAAGTACTAAGTTATTCTGTCTTTGTTATTTGAAAAGACTAAATCAAGGCATGCCTCCCCTCCAGTTGGTGCCTTGACAAATTGTGTTAGGAAGCAGTCATTTGTCATTTCCACCATTTAAATTTTGTCGGTTGTGCTCCCCACTGGCTTCTCCCATTTCATACGGGGGGGAAGTTGAAATCCCCCATTAGTATGGCTTCTCCTTTGCTACACGCATTTCTAATGTCATTGTATAACAGATTATTCTGCTCAGCGTCTTAATTTGGCGGTCTATAGCATGCTTCTATTATCATGCCCTTTGAATTTTTGTCCATTATTCTGACCCATATTGATTCGGCATTGTTTTCTTTGTCCTGATTTAACACCTGGGCTTCAAGACTATTTCTTATGTATAGCGCTATCTCTTCTGTCCTGTCTTTCCTATACAGTGTGTACCCACTAATATTATATTCGTCTCCATCACTCTGAGACAACCAAGTTTCTGTAACCCCTATCACATTGTAAGTTTGTGTAACACCTATCACATCATAGTTTCAAATTTGTTTTTAAATTCTAGTGGCGTTTGGACATCTGTCAGTGATTTGCCCGTTTTTGAAAAATAGTGCTGACCCATGGTGATATGCTGTATTATCAACACCCCATGTGACCTGTTTTGACCAATCAGGATAGAGTATTTAAAATTCGCATTTTATAAATAAGAATGATATATAGTGGGAAATGCGGGCGAGTATGGTAGTCTATTGTATATGTACTACCAGTATATAAAAAATGTATTGTAAACATTTTGACTGGATTATTTTTTTTATCATTAACCCAAAGCTGCTATTTTAGCTCAGTTCGTATACTATAAGGATCAGAATTGCTGAAGCTAAGGTTCAGTACGTGTATAATAGGTTTATAATAAATATATATGCAGTCAAAAATAGTTAGCAAATAATAAAAGGCAGGGGTGTGCAATTCGTATCACCTGATACCCGGGACAACAAGATTTGTGTGAGGGACAAGTTTTACCGTTTGTATCGTTCTGTTGCTAGAAAGACACTCCAGGTATTTTTTTAGAGAGCCACGGAAGTTTCTGAAAACTGAATTATGGAAGTCTAGCACCTACACACAAACATTTTAAAAACTGCTTATGTCCCACCCCTATGTGGGAAAAGCTGATCTTCTATTGGTTACAAAGAGACCCAGAAATGGCTGCCAAGAGAGCCTCTGGCAATGCACAGACTAATCTTTTAAATGTTAAGGTATTTAAATGTTTTGTAAATTAGGAAATGCCACCACCAAACACCATAGTCGCTAAGGTATTCGCGGATTAGAAAAAATCATGTTGTGTAATTTTATAAATTCATTTTTGTGGTCAAGCATGTACAGTACTTGTTGGGATGTTTAAAAAAAATAAAAATAAAAAAGTAACAACAAAAAATGTAATTCTTTTTCTTTCGATTTTAGTGTTGCTAACCTAGTTTGCTATTTATCATTTTACATTGATTTATTTATTTTTAGATTAAAACACTAAAATTACTTTTTTGCTAGGTTTGAACAGAAGCGATTATTTATTGCACAATCTATCGATTTGTGAAACTATTGAGATTATCTGTACAATAGTGTATTTAAAAATGAAATATACTGTAAATCTCATAGCAATATGGCAAAGTATGTATTCATTTATATATTTAGTGCAGAGAAAAAAAGCCATCAGGGTATGAAACCAGGCTCACCCTGTTGTATGTGTGTATACATTTTAAATATTGCGTGTGTTTTGGTAGAAAAACAGTACAAAATGCAGAGAAACTTGACCGGTTATCCACAAGTCCTTTACAAATCTGGGGTTCAGCAGTTACAAAACTGAAAGAACGTCAAGAAAAATCTGAATTCCACAAAGCAGCAGTAATAGTTGGCAATGATTTCATATCTGTGATGCAACAAACTAAAACACCTGCACGCCAGGAGATGGGTTCAGCTTATAGAGAAAGAGTGGAAAAAAGAGGCAGAAGCTACTTTTATATTTGAATAACTCCAAATATTGCTTATTATAGTTGTACTCTTCTTAGTATCTTACTTGAATTTACTAGCAAATGTGTTCCAAACTGCACTGAAAGGAACGTTTCCTTAAAATATGTTATACATTTGTTGAGGTGAGGGAACCTTTTATGTATCTTGAAGAATTTAGTGAACCTGTCAAGCTACAAGGCTAGATCCTGTTAATCATGAGATTAACAGTGAACACAATCAAATAAAACCAAAATCCTACAAGTTATATTCTATTTGTGTATGTGTTTGGGAGGGAGTAGATTTTTCAAGAAGGACTAGTAGATTTTTCAAGCATTTTGTCCCTTTAAACAAGTTTTTTTTCACAAACTGCAGACCCCTGCAAGGATAGTACACATCTCTTTCTTCTGGTGGCCTGTTGTAGGCTGCACTTGCGGTGATTCAACACAAACCTAAACGCTGTGGAAACACAGTTTAAGAAAGCTGTACGATATCAGTAGTCACGCAAGGCCAAATTGGAACTCGGACACAAATATTTAATATACCTTCCCGTATTTTAATATTCATTTGGTTATTTGCATTTGGAAGGAGAAATTCTCTGGCTAAAAGAAAACTACATGGAAACCCACACTACCTGAGAAAGGTACAACCAAAATAGTGTGAGAAACGTGAGATTTATTTTTCTATGGAAACTGCCCCAATGTCTCCCAGAAGTGTTTATCTCTGTTCTTCCGGGATTCTTTAGCAGAGTGAAGGTATGGTGTTGTATCAGAGGTTGTTGCTTTTTGTTAGTTTTCATGTGAAAACACAAAAGTGATAAAAGCACTATACTCAAATAAAAATAATTCTTAAACTAACACACTGTATAGTTTGAAAACTATTTTAAATCTATGTGTCCCTAATTACCTTGTATATTAGTGCTGAATTTATGCAAACCGCTTCACTATAGTTTATATCGAAAAGTTGTCACTGAATTTGAGTTTGTTTTACATGGATTACTCACTTAATAAGGAGCTCTTCCTGCGGACCTGGCTAATCCAGTTACTGGGTCCGGGACCAGCAAACCTCTTCAACTCGTGGTTAATGGCAACTACTGCTGTCTTCTGCAGACCTGGGGAAACAGGGAGAAAGTAGCGTTCGTAGATTACTTAAACATTCTTGTGGCCAAGCAGACCATTTCACTACACATACCTTTCTCCTCACGAGACCTGGATTCTAATTCATGAGTTTGGTGGTCCAGCACAGCGTCACAAAACTATAGCTTAATTCAGTAGAAACTGGTAGAGTTTAAATTGCCCATTTAAATATAGCTTTATCAACATTAGCAACCACAGAACTTTCATCTACAAATCAGGAAGCTCCATTGCAAAGCACAAAGGATACATGCCCACAAAACATTGAGACAGAATGTCTATCGCATTGAAAACTGAAAAGAGAGATGTTACTTAAAGATTTGAAATAACAATAAATGCACTGTTTAGTCGTTTTATAATCGCAATAAACCCTGATTATCAGACAGTACCAGCAGCTGACTGTGTCTGCGGTAGGGCTCTTACCTGCCCAACACAGTTAACTAGCAGTCCATAATTCTCTCCAATCAGGGTTGCTTAAAATAATACAAAATAGAAATGCTCATCACTGTCTAATAGTTTTTGCTTGGTCTCTTACCAGTCATGTTTCTAAGATGTCTGTAAGAGATGCCTGCACAGAGTTTAAAAGTGGCCGGGAGCATTGTCTTTGCTGTTGTCTTCTCGTTTCCGATGGGAAGCTCTGTCACTCTGTAGTTTGGCTAGGAAGTGTTCTTTCTACTGGAACCTGCTCAGCTCAAGCTATATGTACCCAGAGTGAAGGCCGAGGCTCAGTGAGCAAAGAGATAAGAGAACAAATGAGCCATCCACAGCGAGGCCCCAGGGCAAGGCCATGGAGTCTGTCACAGACACACGCACAGCCCTGGAGGAGAGATAAAGGTGCTGCTTAATACTTCTACTGCGACCAGCTAGAAACACGTCAGTCTCCATATTCTTGTGTTGTGTTGTGTTGTCACATGGGTGTGGCAATTACTCAGATTTTCCACTTTCTGCCCTAATTCTATGAACTGTGAGACTGGGGTAACCTCTCATTCCAGTACCAGCAGACAAACATTTAGCTTTTTCCAATGTCTGTGCTAACACTGGAAAGTGTTTGGTGCTCCTTGTTTTCAAAGGCTACTGCTAGTCCGTCAATGGCTTCCATTGTTTAACTCATCCATAACTTCCAAACTCTAAATAAAACGTGATATTTTGCATTTATATAGCGCTTTTTATACAAAATTATCGCAAAGCACTGTACAGTACATAGCATAAAAAAAGAACAAACAATACATTTGTATAGCATGTCACACATTCAACTGCCACAATGAGGCCATTTAAATAACAGATTTAAATAACAGTATACACATAATACAAAAGCAGCCATTTTAAAGTTACAGTAAAACCCACTAAGATAAGAAAGCCATTTTATAAAAGTGTGTTTTTAGTCTTTACTTGAAAACTGTAACGGTCCCAGCTTCCCTGAAAAACAAAAGCAGAGCATTCCATAATTTCAGAGCTTTACAAGAAAAATTCCTACGTCCCGTGTTGCTTTTATGTACAGTAACTAATTTCTTATGTTTTTATTTCCATTGCTGTAACTCTTTAACCCTACAGGTTGCAGGCTGCCATAACATTATATATATATATATATATATATATATATATATATATATATATATATATACATATATATATATATATATATATATATGTCACAGCGAGCCACGTCTAATCTCCAGGAAGCCCTTCTTTCTGATAGTTTGCAAATCTCCACACCAGTCTACAAATCATATGTGTTTGCTGAAGGAACGGTTTCTGTGATTATACTGCAGTAACACTACTAGTTGTTTTGTTTCAAGTCCTTAAAGAGGAATATGAATACATAATTGTGGAGTTCAACATGTAACATAGAAAATGTAATTTGTGATTTTCTTTTAAACACTCAAGAAATACAAACTTCCCCCTGTATCAGTCTCTTGTGAAGAAACACTTAATAAAAACGGCCTTGGTGTTATCACCCAGTACATGAGAGATGTTGCTTCTATCACACACACACAGCTGGGGCATCAAGGACTGGGGCTCGCCAGGGGTACTGTACACACTAAGGGGCACAACATTTTCTTACAAATAATTGGGCAGTTAATTGGCTCATCATCAAATTCACAGCAATTATATCCCTTATAAAAAAGTTTCCCATAGTGAAAGCATGACAAAGTGTAAGAAATAAAAGCGAAAGCATGGAAAAGCATAGGTAAGCCCAGAGGTATGTTAAAACACATTTGAAAAGATGGCAATGCGTGGCAAACTATGGTAAACTCATAGTATAACTATTGGGAACGCATGGGAAAACTGCAAAATGTCAGTGAAAATGTAACTTTGTTTTTAATGCAGTGCTCCCCTTATAAACATCTACCCCAGCAAATCATCAGCTTGTGTCATGAATATAGATGTATTTGTTGTTTGGGCCATTTGAGTATAATTGAGTTAATTTTAGTTTTTTGTTAATTCTGTACATCCCAACATGCATAACACAGCTAATATGAATATACTGAAGAACAAGAACACACATTTCTTAGATTGCTTTTTGATGTCTGCATAATCTGATTAGGATTGATAGTTGCTAACAAAAGTGCACACAAGCATGTTAAGCATGCACGACAACTACATAGATACACGTCTGCTTCAGATATTATACTATTGTTTCTGAACATGTCACAAACAAAAAACATAAAAATCTGGGGTACAAAGGTAACCCAGCAGAAATAACATTAAGTTATTATCATAACCCTGGTTCCTTGAAATAGAAAGTTAACCATTACCAAATGGGATATAGCTCTTATAGCCTGAATTACCTGAGCACTTACATCAAAGTTGCTCCTTTAAGAGTCATGTCTGCGTCAGGCGTCGTCTTCGCTCCCAGGAGATAGACAACTAATGCATAGGACTCTGTGCCATTTTCTCTTCAGGCCTGCTGCGTTGGAGCGAATGCAGCGACCTTGAAGGGTAATAGTTACATTTCTCTTTCAGGGAACCAGGGTTATGATAATAACCTAATGTTCCCTTTGAAATATGGAGTGTAACCATTACCTAATGTGATACAATACCCAAGCCATCACAACTGAAGGACACAGCATCGGCAGATGTGCCAAAAAGGAAGATTAACTGCCTTTAGCATTCTGTCTGAAGACCGGTGTTGTAGGAAATAAGTTGACTGGGAAATAAGTTGATCGCGCAAGCGCAGTAAGGCAAAAGTAGACATAAGAAAGAAAGAACATAAGAACACAAGAAAGTTTACAAATGAGAGGAGGCCATTCAGCCCATCTTGCTCGTTTGGTTGTTAGTAGCTTATTGATCCCAGAATCTCATCAAGCAGCTTCTTGAAGGATCCCAGGGTGTCAGCTTCAACAACATTACTGGGGAGTTGGTTCCAGACCCTCACAATTCTTTGTGTAAAAAAAAGTGCCTCCTATTTTCTGTTCTGAATGCCCCTTTATCTAATCTCCATTTGTGACCCCTGGTCCTTGTTTCTTTTTTCAGGTCAAAAAAGTCGCCTGGGTCGACATTGTCTATACCTTTTAGGATTTTGAATGTTTGAATCAGATCGCCGCATAGTCTTCTTTGTTCAAGACTGAATAGATTCAATTATTTTAGCCTGTCTGCATATGACATGCCTTTTAAACCCGGGATAATTCTGGTTTCTCTTCTTTGCACTCTTTCTAGAGCAGCAATATCCTTTTTGTAACGAGGTGACCAGAACTGAACACAATATTCTAGGTGAGGTCTTACTAATGCATTGTAAAGTTTTAACATTACTTCCCTTGATTTAAATTCAACACTTCTCACAATATATCCGAGCATCTTGTTGGCCTTTTTTATAGCTTCCCCACATTGTCTAGAAGACATTTCTGAGTCAACATAAACTCCTAGGTCTTTTTCATAGTTCCCTTCTTCAATTTCAGTATCCCCCATATTATATTTATAATGCACATTTTTATTGCCTGCATGCAATACTTTACACTTTTCTCTATTAAATTTCATTTGCCATGTGTCTGCCCACATTTTATTTTTTATAGAAACATTTTCATAAGAACATAGTTTACAAACGAGAGGAAGCCATACTAACTCTTGTGCTTGATAACATTAATTTTAAAAATCCAATTGATGCCTGTGATTAATACAGTGGCTCTCAAAAGTGTTCACCCCCCCTTGGACTTTTCCACATTTTATTGTGTTACAACATGGAATCAAAATGGATTTAATTAGGAGTTTTTGCCACTGATCCACACAAAAAAAGTCCATAATGTCAAAGTGAAAAATAAAATCTACAAATCATTCTAAATTAATTACATTGCAGGACCTGGTCATGGCACCAAGTAAACCGATTCTTGGCTAAGATCCACCTTACATCCTGTCAAAATGTGTCTTAATGTTGCAGGTGATGATCACAAAGGACATGAGGGATCTTCACCTACCGAGAGGTTTAGGTTCTGTGGTGATGGGAGAACATCATATGTTGATCTGATGAGGAAACTGATCCTGCTCTGTTCCATTGTCCACAGGTCTTGCCAGACGATGTTGTGGGGTTCCACATCTCGTCCATTCTCCCTGCTTGGCCTGGGAAACGGCTTTTAGAAACCTTATCCTTTCCTGCTTTTGCACCTCGTTGACTACCAGCGTCCTCCGTTGAGCTGGGGTTGCCTTGTGCCATGTAGGAGGAGCTTAACTGAGATCAAGACCCCCTCTTCCATGCTGAACTTGCCCCATAATATCACCGATTCAAGCTTATCTTTTATGACTCTTTGTAACAGATCGAGTCCCTCCTTCTGATTTTGTTCTGCTCTTCTCCATTGCTTCCTCAGCTGCCTCCTTTCTCGAACTAGCATTCAATCTCCCTGCTGCCTTCTAGACTTTCCAGGAATATTTTGTACTTTTTCCTTCCTTTTTTCAACTCCAAACCTCTCACTTCCATATGCGTAGATGATATCCCCAAATTTATCCAGCTTGTTTTCAACTGTTCCACTTAACCTTTCCAATGCAAAACAGAGATCCGTGTTTACTGTGTCCCACACAGTTTTCTCACAAGCTCTTGGCCATTAATTCCAGGCTTATGCCCTTTTGAGATTCTTTTCTCTCTTAGGCTGGTTCGTCTGACCAAGCTCACAAGGATCATTAGATTCATCACTAAGAACTTAAAGTTTACAAATGAGAGGAGGCCATTTGGCCCATCTTACTCGTTTGGTTGTTAGTACCGTATTGATCCCAGAATCTCATCAAGCAGTTTCTTGAAGGATCCCAGGGTGTCAGCTTCAACAACATTACTGGGGAGTTGGTTCCCGATTCCCACGATTCTCTGTGTAAAGTGCCTACTATTTTCTGTTCTGAATGCCCCTTTATCTAATCTCCATACGACATGCCTTTTAAACCCGGAATAATTCTATTTGCTCTTCTTTGCACTTTTTCTAGAGCAGCAATGTCCTTTTTGTAACGAGGTGACCAGAACTGAACAAGGTATTCTAGATGAGGTCTTTCCAATGCATTGTAAAGTTTTAACATTACTTCCCTTGATTTAAATTCAACACTTTTCACTATAAGCATCTTGTTGGCCTTTTTATAGCTTCCCCACATTGTCTAGATGAAGACATTTCTGAGTCAACATAAACTGCTAGGTCTTTTTCATATTCCTTCTTCAATTTCAGTATCTCCCATATGGTATTTATAATGCACATTTTTATTGCCTGCATGCAGTACCTTACAATTTCTCTATTAAATTTCATTTGCCATGTGTCTGCCCAGTTCTGAATGCTGTCAAGATCATTTTGAATGACCTTTGCTGCTGCATCAGTGTTTGCCACTCCTCCTATTTTTGTGTCGTCAGCAAATTTAACAAGTCTGCTTGCTATACCAGAATCTAAATCATTAATGTAGATTTGGAATAGCAGAGGACCTAATACTGATGGTACACCTGGCTCCATTTTGAGGTTTCTCCTCTAATCAGTACTTTGTTTTCTACATGTTAACCACTCCCTAATCCATGTGCATGCATTTCCTTCAGTTTGAGAATTAATCTTTTATGCAGGACTTTGTCAAAAGCTTTCTGGAAATCTAAATAAACCATGTCCTGTGCTTTGCAATTATCCATTGTCAATGTTGCATCCTCAAAAAAATCAAGCAGGTTAGTTAGACACGATCTCCCTTTCCGAAAACCATGCTGACTGCCTCCCAGGATATTGTTACCATATAGGTAATTTTCCATTTTAGATCTTATTATAGTTTCCATAAGTTTACATATAATAGAAGTCAGGCTTATTGGTCTGTAGTTACCTGGTTCGGTTTTGTCTCCCTTTTTGTGGATCGGTATTATGTTTGCTATTTTCCAGTTTGTCGGTACAACCCCTGTGTCAAGAGACTGTTGTATGATCTTTGTTAGCGGTTTGTAAATAACTACTTTCATTTCATTGAGTACTATTGGGAGGATCTCATCCGGCCCAGGGGATTTGTTTATTTTAAGAGCTCCTAGTCCCTTTAACACTTCTGCCTCTGTTATGCTAAAGTTATTTAAAACCGGATAGGAACAGGTCGACATGTGGGGCATGTCCGTGTCCTCTTGCTTTACTTGTGAAAAGTAATCTTTTAATAT
This sequence comes from Acipenser ruthenus, assembly GCF_902713425.1. Classification (NCBI taxonomy): domain Eukaryota; kingdom Metazoa; phylum Chordata; class Actinopteri; order Acipenseriformes; family Acipenseridae; genus Acipenser; species Acipenser ruthenus. The sequence goes on along the minus strand of NC_081225.1, from coordinate 4,797,023 downwards.
ATTTGCTATTTGTTTTTCTTCGTCTATGATTTTGCCATGTGTATCTCTTAGACATTTTAACCTCCTCTTTGAATGTTCTCTTGCTGTTATAATATTGGAAAAAACATTTTGGAATTGGTTTTAGCCCTCTTAGCAATGCTCATTTCTATCTCTCTTGTCCTTTCTAACTCCCTTTTTGACTTGTGTTTGCAGTTCCAAGTACTCTTTCTGTGTACTTTGTTTTTGGTTCTTTTAAACACTCTGTAAAGTGCCTTTTCACGGAATATTTTTTTTAAATTGATCTATTAAACCATTTGGGCCATTTTTTGTTTTAGATTTGTCTACTTTTGGGATGTAATTGTTTTGCGCCTCCAGTACTGCATTTTTAAAAAAACAGCCATCCTTTTTCTGTGGATGTTTTCTCTATTTTAGTACAATCTACTTCTGTTAGTCTCTGTTTCATACCTTTTCATAGTTTTGCCTTTCTAAAAAATTGTAAACCTTCGCTTAAGTCATTATTTTGGGGGTTTAAAAAGCACTTCAAATGAGGTGTTTGCCAATGGTTCTGTGACCTCTGTTTTAGTTATTCGGTCTTCCTTATTTGAAGACTAAGTCAGGGCATGCCTCCCCTCTAGTCGGTGCCTTGACAAATTGCGTTAGGAAGCAGTCATTTGTCATTTCCACCATTTCAATTTCGTCTGTCGTGCTCCCCACCGGGTTTTCTCATTTTATACAGGGGAAGTTGAAATCCCCCATTTAGTATTGCTTCTCCTTTGCTACATGCATATCTTATGTCATTGTATAACAGATTTTCGGCATCTGAATTTGGTGGTCTATAGCATGCTCCTATTATGCCCTTTGAATTTTTGTCCATCTATTCTGACCCATATTGTTTCTGTGTTGTTTTTGTCGTCCAGATTTAACACCTGGGCTTCAAAACTATTTCTTATGTATAGCTACCCCTCCGCCTCTTCTGTCCTCCCTGTCTTTTCTATACAGTGTATACCCACTAATATTCGTCTCCATCACTCTGATACCAAGTTTCTGTAACACCTATCACATCGTAGTTACTTTTTAGTGCAGTAGCTTCAAGTTCTAACGATTTTGTTTCTGATACTTCTAGCATTTAGATAAATACATTTAAGGCTGTCTTACCTGAGTTGTTGCCCTTGTTTTGATGTGGTCTCCCTTCTATTTTTTGTTTTCTCCCCCCTTCCTTTCTAGTTTAAATGCTTCTGAACCTCCTCAAGGATCCTTTCTCAGAGTAGATTGGTTCCCTTTTTATTTAAGTGCAGTCCATCCCACCTATATAGATAGTCCTTGTTGTAGAATGTGCTCCAATGTTCAAGAAAGGTGAAGCCTTCCTGTGTACACCACGATTTCAGCCATGCATTTTGATTATATATTTCCAACTGTTCATACTGTCCTTTGCAAGGTGCTGGCAGTATCCCAGAAAATACCACAGTTTTGGTCTTGTCTTTTAATTTCCTTCCTAGCTCTCTGAATTTGTTTTGCAGGGATCTTGGTCTCTCTCTTCCAATGTTGTTTGTACTAATGTGAATGACTACTACCGGGTCGTCTCCCGTTCATTCAGGAGCCTGTCCACGTTCTCAGTGAACCATCTGACATCACCGACAGGAACTTTGCACCTTTTATTTCTCTTGCAGCTACCTTCTTTCTACCTCAGCAATGTAGTGTATTAATACTCTTGCTCGTTTGTCATTCCGGTTAGTACTTCTTAGATTTAGCCTGTTCTGTTCATAACCCTACGTTAAAACATTTTTAAAAAATGCTATTTTCTATTGTCACACTTTCTGGCTGAGGATCTGCTAAGCATTAACTTACTATGTTTTTTTCAAGCTTTAAATAAGTCAGTTCAAGATCAAATTTATTCTAGTAAATAGTAAATTCACCAGAATTCATCATTAAGGATACGATTGTCACGGTGATTTTTAGTACATTTCATGGCAAAAAAAAAACAAGAATTCACGAAAATGTCACGGAAAGGTCACCAAATGATGTAGGTTTAGCTACATCAACATACACAAGAGCTTTTAAATAGTACACAAAACCAATAATATAAAGACTTGCTTTTTACTGCTGGCAACTTTATAAATGCTACTTTAGGAGTACAAAACTTAAAGGTCCTTTTACACCAACATAATTATTTTTTAGAATACTGTACAATGCAGGCTTTCACACCGTGTAGTGAAAGAGACTGAAACAAACTGTTCCTATTTCTCTGTGTGCAAAATCAGCATGTGAAATTGTTTGTTTTTATTACCGTGTTCAAAATCAACGGTATATATTTTTTCTTCAATAATAAGAGCGAGATGTTTAAATTGGTTGTTTCTGAGTAGCCTACAGAGCACTGCCCCTTTCAAACATGAAAACAAACAAACAAAAAAAACAGAGTTGAAAAGTCAAATCACAGACAGGCAGCACCGTGTACAAGGGGCTTCAGAAAGACAGAAAAAAGACCAGAAACAGATACACCTCTCGTTTATCTAAGTTTGCAGGAAATAAAAAAGATGTTCAACAGCAATCCCTAAGTATTTTGTTTAGCAATGTTAAGTTTTAGAGAAAGTGAGTATTTAGCTACATTGTATGAAAAGTTTCAAGAAATGTCATTATTTTTTGAAGATGCAAGCCCACTTTGTTTCAAAAAATAAATTAACAAGTGCGGATGTATGTGAACATCACAACCGAGAGTTTACAGTAACATACTATCTGTTCTTTTACATGCTCGCTCAGCTACAAAATACAAATCTCATTCGCTGACCTACATAGCTGCACGTAAATGCTGTGTGCATACACAACCAAACAATTTACACAGACGCATGTTTGTAGTTTCAATGCATGACATACAGCATTTTAAAGGAAATAAAGGCAGTGCCTAACCAAATGTGTTTTTATATCCATTTCCAAGATTTCATTGACTTTTGTTCAAATTCAAGAGTTTACTTTTATTTAACTTGGTTGCATTATAGATAGGTATTCTGATTTTTGGTTTTAAAACCTGATAAAACACCCCAGATACAAAAAAAATAAAAATCGGTGGATAGCCAATAAATACCGGGAAAACTGTGGAAATGGTTAATCAATTCACGTTGACTTTACCCTATTCCCCAAAAAATAAAACCTGGATGCTTATTACGGGGATTTCAAGATGTATTACAGTTAAGATACAGAGGATTTAAAATAGAATTGTGGCGAAATGTACAAAAATGCCTACACACAAACCCCAGAAGAATGTGCCCGTGACCATAGGGATTTCGTTGTCAACGGAACCCGCGTTGACTTTTAGGAAACCAATAGGTTTTTATTCATGTTCAATAGTAACTATGACCCTATCTTGCCCCTATAAGGAGTTATAAGCGGTTTAATTTTGGGGGGTCATGACCTGTTACCCCCAAATCCAACAGTCTGATCGCCACCAAAAGTAATAGCAACTCAAATGGGATTGAGTGCAGTACTTGTGCAGTTTTGAGTTGATCTGCAGTTACACGATTTGGCCACCAGAGGGCAGACAGAGAAAGTTGGAATGTGGCATTTTTCTGGGCACTGCGCCCACATTTCAAATCCGATCACTACAAAAATAATAATAATAATAATAGCAACTAAATTCAAACATATTGGAAGAGCTGAACGAAAAAATCAAGTTGATCTTTTGAAAACTGTAGGAGTAGGAGCTGTCCAGTTTTAAGCTGTCATTCTTGAAACAGCAAAATGTCCATATCTGGTTCTGGGAAGGTCATAGGTCAACGAAACCAGCGTAGACTTTTAGAGAACCAATGGGTTTTTATACATGTTCTATGACCCTATCTTGATCCTAAAAGGAGTTATAAGCTGTTTAAATTTTGGGGGTCATGACCTGTTACCCCCAAATCCACCAGTCCGATCACCACCAAAAGTAATAGCAACTCAAATGGGATAGAGTGCAGTACTTGTGCAAAGTTTTGAGTTGATCAGTTTAAAGCTATAGGAGGAGTTGCATGCGGAAGTTTTGTCACAAACTGGAATAATAACAACTAGAATGGAAGTTTCTGGAGAAACTTCGTCTGCGTTGTAAAACACGACAGGTCATGGTCATTTGTGGATATGGCATACTTGGTTTTCTATACAGGTACTATAGTACTATAGTGACTATCTGCAGTGTTTAAGGAGCACTATACTGTCAAATCTGCAGTTACAAGATTTGGCCACCAGAGGGCAGACAGAGAAAGTTGGAATATGGCATTTTTCTGGGCACTGCGCCTACATTTCAAATCCGATCACTACAAAATTTATTACCAACCAAATTCAAACATATTGGAAGAGCCGAGCGAAAGAATTGAGTTGATTGGTTGAAAACTGTAGGAGTAGGAGCTGTCCAGTTTTTAGCTGTCATTCTTGAAAAAGAGAAATGTCCATATCCGGCTCTGGGAAGGTCAAAGGTCAATGAAACCCACGTTGACTGTGAGAGAACCAATAGGTTTCTATACATGTTCAATTGTAACTATGACCCTATCTTGCTTGTGAAAGGAGTTATAAGCCGTTTAATTTTTGGAGGTCATGACCTGTTACCCCCAAATCCAACAGTCCGATCGCCACCAAAAGTAATAGTAACTCAAGTGAGATAGAGTGCAATACTTGTGCAAACTTTTGAGTTGATCACTTCAAAGCTCTAGGAGGAGATGCGAGCAGAAATTTGTTGGAAACTGGAATAATAATAATAATAATAATAATAATAATAAAGAAACCGGGAGAAAACAAGGTCTGTGTTTTACAACGCAGACAATAAAGAAACCGAGAGAAAACAATGTCTGCGTTTTACACGCCAACAATAATAATAAAGAAACCGAGAGAAAACTTAGTCTGCGTTGTAGGTTGTTTTGGATGGCGTGTAATTTTAATAGTGCAGTAGAAGTTGTTTCAATAGCCAAAATTGTTTCATAAGCATTCATATCCTGTTTTTTAGCATTTTACTTTAAACGAGAGGCCAAAGCTCAAAGTCCAAGACATTTTGAGAAAGCTCAATATGGTGTCCAATTGTGCTTATAAGCATTTGTGCAGTATTAAAGGAAATGCATTCTGTTAATAAAAGTCTATTGTCCAGTTTGATCATGAACGAGAGGTCAAAGGTCAAAGGCCAAGACTTATGTGGAAAGCTCCTAGTTGGTTTACTATACATGTTCAATAGTACATATGAGCCCATCTGCAGTCTGTAAGGAGATATAAGCTGTCACAATGGTGTATTGTCGTTTGACCAATAACGAGAGGTCAATGGTCAAAGTCCAAGGCATATTTAGAAAGCTCTTAGTTGATTTCCTATAAGTGTCCAATAGTACATATGAGCCTACTTGCAGTATTTAAGGAGATATAAGCTGTAAATGTAGTCTATTGTCCACTTTGACCATGAGGTCAAAGTCCAATACATATTTAGAAAACTCTCAGTTGGTTTCCTATAGTGTCAAATATTACATATGAGCCTATTTGCAGCATTAAGGGAGACAGAAGCTGTTTAAACAGTCTATTGTCCAATTTGACCATGAAAGGTCAAAGGTCAAAGTCCAAGACATTTTTTTAGAAAGCTCTTAGTTGGTTTCCTATACATGTCCAATAGTACATATTAGCCTATGCAGTATTTAAGGATGTTTTCTATACAGTTTCTATAGAAAACATAACTATCTGCAGTGTTTAAGGGGCAATATTCTGTCAAATCTGCAGTTACAAGATTTGGCCACCAGAGGGCAGACAGAGAAAGTTGGAATGTGGCATTTTTCTGGGCACTGCGCCCACATTTCAAATCCGATCACTACAAACTGTAATAGCAACTAAATTCAAACATATTGGTTTGTATTTTTTACTACCAATATATAATTAAAAAGAATGTCAGAACCATTTCAATGTTGCTATCTATAATTTGTGAAGTACCTCACAGTAATATTCTAGATGCAATTGAACTGAATCATAATGCAGCCTGCCAACTATAGAACGCCATCCGGTTAAAAACGCGTTTTTAGTACACGTTCTGAATTGAGGCAGTGACACCCTGCAGCCACCCTTCAAATACCAGGCAGGAGCTGTGCACCGACAGCACCTGCAGCTCACTGACACAAGGAAGGCCGGTTTCATAGATGATAGATAATGTGTAATTCTAACTATTACATGAAATAATTTGGAATCAGGTAGTTGAAAAATAAGAACGAATTTAAAGCAAATATTACTTGCAATAAATTATCCAATTAAAAGTCACCTTACAATTCCTATTTCCGCCGAATTCGTGGTGGTATATGGACTTAGCATTGGATAGTCTAATGAAACCTGAGATGAGTATGAAATGGCGGTTTCAGGGCCTTTTAAATCGCTTTAATTCAGTTGTAACCCCACTGTAACTAATATGTCATTTTAGTATTGAAAGACCCGACACGCTCAACCTTGTCCTCAAGAAGTCGGCAGCTCTCAGCAAATCTATATCTGTACTGGTTAAGAAAATCATTGCATTTTTCTTTATTCTTTCTCAAGTGTATTTAGTTTCAAATTAAAAATATGTTATCTCGAAGGGGATTGGCTACTCTTTGTACTATTCGTTATACTGGATGTGATCTTTTTAGTGAATTTTATAGTTTTTATGATTATTAACAGTGGTAGATGCAGTTCAGTTTTCCAATGCAGATTCGTTCTTCTGCTTGTTCATTTTCTAACGTTTTGCAATCCTTGTTTACTGTGGCTTTATACTTTGGGGGTGTACAATACAGTGGCATTGTTATAAAATAAAACTGTTAATACTCACTGCCACAACCTTTTAAACAGTGTTGCTGGAATTTTGGAATTTAGTTATAAGGTTGTATTGTTAGTGGCTTCTCCATGATTGCATCTGAATTATTTGAAGATGTTAGTGATGTTACATAATAAACGCTGGGTCTCAATAGTCGGCGGGGCTTCTGGCAAATATTGTAAAGAAACGCCCCCAGCACTATACAAAATACAATTATTATTATTAATTATTATTATTATTATTAATTATTATTAATTTTTGACGGTAAAGCAGGAGACAGAGATAACAATTATTAAATGTATTAAACTTGATAATAAACAAGGTCTGTCAGGGCTAGGACCACGTCACCTGAAATAACAAATGCAAATGTATGTTTGCAGCGCAGAAGAAAATCTCTGTGCCATATTTGCAATATTCCTTATTTTAAATGGATGTCTTCTTGTAAAAGATACACCAAAAGGTTATTGGCTACTGTGCCAATTACGTTGTGCATAAGAAGCGATTACAAGCGAATACGTTGTCATGACAAGCCACTAATGTAAAATGATAGACACCAACATAGGAATACCTAGCTTGTGCCACTTCTTTTAGAACACGTACCAATTGGTACACGTTGTCATTTATGTGCTCTGATTTGTCCAAATGAGTACATGTAGCGAATATTTGAAACGTGTATCACACAATGCATTTTGACCAAGATGGCCTTTCATAATGTATTCCGATTGGTCCAAATGAATACGTGTACTAAATATTTTAAACACGTACTAAATAACGCGTAAAAATACTTAACGAATCCTGCGTGCACCTGTAGGTAACCATACAAAAGCTTACTTGATTATGAAAATGCAAATGTTTTCTAACTTTTATAGCTTAATAATCATTTGTATATGTTGAGTTTCTTTTTGTCTTACGTGTACTCAAGTAAGCATTTATGATTCATTTGAGATCCTTATAGCTGTATAATGTTGCTTTACCTAGCAAGTAGCTGTCTCAGGCTGGGTTCAATAGCTTGGTAGCATTCTTTGCTTTGGTTCAGCTGGTAAAGAGATCGTCTTGTCAGCAGGAAAACGGTCAGCTGATCTTCTGTTGTGATAGCTAAGTGGGTTGAAGTGGTGAGGTGGCATTAAACTAGTAAAACATTTAAAGTATTAATTAAAAAAAGGGATGCTCCGATTAACATATTAATCGGACTGATTTTACAATTTAACGTGCATTACAAGTGCATTCTGGGTATACAGACAAATGCATGCTGCTATTTAGGGAAGCACTGATTTGAAGCGCACTCTCTGTCCCCTGAAGTGGTAGGACACTGTGGTTTTAAGCTCATAACAATCTTATAGTGTCTGTCCTGCATAATACATAAATCTAAAATCATAATTGTTGTTTTGTTTTGTACAAGGATTGCTGATGGTGTGCTATGGATGTATATGCGTATATATATCTGGAATGTTGATCTGTGTTGATTTAAATGATTGCCAAATGTCTGCAAAGTTACCTGTGTGCATTGTAACCAGCTGTGGTAAAATCCAGTGTGGCGTATTTATCCTGACCAATATAATAAACAGTTGATTTAGCAATAAACTTTGGAGTGTTTTTTGTTTCCATCTTTGTGCATTGGTTATCAGGTTCCTAAATGGTTTTAAAAAAGTTCCCTTTTTTTTGATTATTGATTTTTTAAGTATTACTATGCAGAACAACCACTATAAGATCATGGCCTTTATTAAAAATGTGCACGGACTAATTACCAATTAATCAACGAATGCCCATAAAATTAAAATCGAGTGACAGCCCTAATTAAAACATAATAAATAACATTTTGTGGGGGATGGATTCACTTTGGTTGCTTTGTATTCAATTACTGTCATTTTAGTAAGATTTACATTATCATTCCGTCACAGCATGTGTGACAAGATGTGTTAAAATTATTAATGATTTGATCAGACTTCTTAGATTGCTTTTTCTTTATTTACATAGTAACAAAAACAATTATAATCTCAAGCCACCTTGAACATGACTCGATTTGAGGGCAAGGTGGAAAAAAAAACATAATATCAAAATAATTATAGCAGCTTTAAATAAGTGCTTTGTTATGACTCAACTTCTCTGCGACAGTAATGGAAACAAAAAAGGTGCGGTTAGATCCACTATTCCTTTTCATTAAACTAAAGTTTGTTCTTGGATACTTATAATTCAACGTCGTTGCTTCTCTGAGCTTCGTCAGTGTCTGTGTTTGATCTCTCTTTTCAGGGCAACGCGGTCGTCTTGATTTAAAACGGAAGAGTGTTTAAAAAAAAAAAAAAAAGAAAGAAAAAGGACGGTTTCAGTATTCATCCAGCGTGTCTGCCCGCGGGATAGAAAGTCCCCTCTCCTTTAAGGCTTGGAGTTTCAGTTTCTCAGCTTCTTGTTTTGCCTGCTGCTCCACCCTCTGCTCTTCTAGAATCTCCTCGATGGATACTTGCTGTAAAGGCGTGTCACTCTCCTTCTCAAGGTCCTCAAAGCAAACAGAGAACACATCATACAGGCAATAGGGACTGCTATGATACGAGATTCTCTAAATCAAACAATGATACATTTACATAACTAGAAAAACAAAGCATTCTCAGGGGCATTGGACATATCATATTAGATTGAATGGTTTCTAAATATGATATTAAATATATACGTAAAATCTGTATCACTGTCCGAGTTTCCACGCAGTTTAGAAAATCCAAACTCTCTCTCCACTGCCATGACTTGTAACATAAGAAAGTTTACAAACGAGAGGAGGCCATTGAGCCCATCTTGCTCGTTTGGTTGTTAGTAGCTTATTGATCCCAGAATCTCATCAAGCAGCTTCTTGAAGGATCCCAGGGTGTCAGCTTCAACAACATTACTGGGGAGCTGGTTCCAGACCACCACAATTCTCTGTGTATAAAAGGTGTCTCCTATTTTCTGTTCTGAATGCCCCTTTATCTAATCTCCATTTGTGACCCCTAGTCCTTGTTTCTTTTTTCAGGTCAAAGAAGTCCCCTGGGTTGACATTGTCTACACCTTTTAGGATTTTGAATGTTTGAATCAGATTGTCGCGTAGTTTTCTTTGTTCAAGACTGAATAGATTCAATTCTTTTAGCCTGTCTGCATACCACATGCCTTTTAAACCCGGGATAATTCTGGTTGCTCTTCTTTGCACTCTTTCTAGAGCAGCAATATCCTTTTTGTTACGAGGTGACCAGAACTGAACACAATATTCTCGGTGAGGTCTTACTAATGCATTGTAGAGTTTTAACATTACTTCCCTTGATTTAAATTCAACACTTCTCACAATATATCCGAGCATCTTGTTGGACTTTTTTATAGCTTCCCCACATTGTCTAGATGAAGACATTTCTGAGTCAACATAAACTCCTAGGTCTTTTTCATAGTTCCCTTCTTCAATTTCAGTATCTCCCATATGATATTTATAATGCATATTTTTATTGCCTGCATGCAATACTTTACTCTTTTCTCTGTAAAATTTAATTTGCCATGTGTCTGCCCAGTTCTGAATGCTGTCTAGATCATTTTGAATTCTGCTTTGGTTTTTTGGACTCAAGTTTGTTGCAATTGACTAGTCTAGGAGAAAAAAAAAAAAAAAAAAAGAAATCTAAAAACACTTACTATTTCTCCAAGTAGAACAACATTTTCTCCCCTTACAATAAATATTCCTCGAGGGATGTCCCCATACTTTTTGCCTACGTGGATTCGCTCCACCGTCTGATGCAAGACTAAATTAGCTGTAAATGAAAATCAAAATCAGAATTAAAAATAGTTTGGTAATTAAGCTTAACTACAATTACAGAAATCAGAGTAGCTAGTGTACGGCTCCACACAGTCTCTTTCAGGGATCCTGGAACACTCTGTTACGTATCCACTATAGACTGTTCACAACCCATCTTCATTGCCATGGGTAAAGTTGCACAAAAATAGGCTAGCAATTGGTACCCAAGGTTGCATGTGACTTGCAAGTGCTACAACACTTTATATTAGGGATGCACCAAATCCAGGATTCGGATTCAGCCCGAATACCTACTTTTTGAGGAGTGTTCGAATTTGGCCGAATACGTCAATGTGTTTAAATAAGACACAAATCTGGTATTGAATGTAACTGTTGTAGTTAATAACAGGCACACATTTGCTGAACTCTGTCGCAGCTCTCAACTCCCTAAATTAACTTACTGGTGGCGCACACCCTAAACACGTCACGCAGCTGCTGAATGCAAACTGTATACACCCTGTATGCAACAACAAATTCACATCACAAATGAACAATATGCTTTAGTAAATTACATTTTATGTTACTGTAATATGCCAATACAAGTTAAACCATTTGGGAACTGCTGTGTTTTATTAAAATATTTTTAAAACTATTTCGTAGTCTATTTGATATGTATTCTACACACGGTGCATTTAAATCAACGTGGGTTTTACTTCGCTCGGAGATTCAGGTCACTCATCACGGTAAAATTTTGTCCTCCTAACTCTCAGATAGGGTTGTCAACAGGCCCCAGAATCTCGGGACACTAAGGCAGGTCAGGCTTTTTAAACTGCAATGTTTGACATGTAACGTGAGTGTGAATTGCTTGAACAGTTTAGTAAATTTTATCTGGAGAGCCTCGCAAGAATGATTAATCATATTGCTTGATTTTTTATACAGTAAACAGTCTATCAAAATAGTGCAACACCATTATTATAGATAACTTTGCATTCACCTGCACTCTTTCATTTAACCTTGTGGCAGCAGGTAAAGTTTCTGTTTGTTTAATATGTCTTGCTTCACACAGTCCCGCCCTGTCAGAGACTCAGAAAGCCAATCAGCTGCTGTATAGGTCTGATGGAAACAATCCTCACAGGCAGGTGTGTGCTTTTGGTAACAATTAAGTAAAACAATTCAATTAATTTAGCGACAGTTCGCACAATTCACACTCACTTTACTGAATATATTGCAGTTTAGAGAGGTGAGTTACAAAACCTGACCTGCCTTAAAGTGTCCCGAGATTCTGGAGCCTGTTGGCAACCCTACTCTCAGATCAGGTGACACAGGTTGAAACGTCATTAAAGAAAATAGAGGGTTATAGCGAAGATGCAGCTCTCCTTTCTTTCGTTGTGGGGGGAGTGGGCTAGCGGTAAATTGTGTAAGTTTCAAAGTGAAATCTTACTCAGGGATATATTTCCATTCGGTAATAAAAATACTATGAACTAAAAGGCTCAAAACTATAGATTGTGCGTGACCCTTGTTAGTAGCTGCCAGTCTGTTTTTCATTCAACAGTTTTCTTGACAGTTTTTGGAGATTCAGTATTCGGACGACATTTGTCCAATTCCCAAAAACTTGGATTCGGTGCATCCTTACTTTATATTGCTGAAAGGTGTGGTAATGGAAATAGAAACTGAAACCTTTGACTTATCTGTGAAGGTAGTACAGGGTATACAGTTCAGGCAGTGGCAGCCTTAGGTTCACTTGATATTTAATTATCAATCGTTTCCCTCTGCCACTGGGATCAACTTGAAAGCAATTTGAAATCAGATCTGTTCATTTCCATCACCAGCAGATCAAGATCAAATCATTCAATTGGATCTCTTTCAGTGCCAGTTAGTATTGCGGGCTGGCAGAACATCTCTCTCACACTGATAAGAGGAAGTTACTTAATGAGCATCCAATGCAAAAACAGGTTTTAAACCTTTGACAACGAAGAAAAAAAAAAAGAGACAACATACACATTATATATATAAAACATACACATTATATATGTGTGTGTATGTATGTGTATATATATATATAGTGAGTGAACAGAAGAAAAATCTAAATCAAATCCATATTTGGTGTGACCACCCTTTGCCTTCAAAACAGCATCAATTCTTCTAGGTACACTTGCACAAAGTCAGGGAAACAATTATACCAAACAGGTGCTAATGATCATCAATTCAATATGTAGGTTGAAACACAATCATTAACTGAAACAGAAACAGCTGTACAGGAGGAATAAAACTGGGTGAGGAACAGCCAAACTCAGCTAACAAGGTGAGGTTGCTGAAGACCGTTTACTGTCAAAAGTCATACACCATGGCAAGACTGAGCACAGCAACAAGACACAAGGTAGTTATACTGCATCAGCAAGGTCTCTCCCAGGCAGAAATTTCAAGGCAGACAGGGGTTTCCAGATGTGCTGTCCAAGCTCTTTTGAAGAAGCACAAAGAAACGGGCAACGTTGAGGACCGTAGACGCAGTGGTCGGCCAAAGAAACTTACTGCAGCAGATGAAAGACACATCATGCTTACTTCCCTTCGCAATTGGAAGATGTCCAGCAGTGCCATCAGCTCAGAATTGGCAGAAAACAGTGGGACCCTGGTACACCCATCTACTGTCCGGAGAAGTCTGGTCAGAAGTGGCCTTCATGGAAGACTTGCGGCCAAAAAGCCATACCTCCGACGTGGAAACAAGGCCAAGCGACTCAACTATGCACGAAAACACAGGAACTGGGGTGCAGAAAAATGGCAGCAGGTGCTCTGGACTGATGAGTCAAAATGTGAAATATTTGGCTGTAGCAGAAGGCAGTTTGTTCGCCGAAGGGCTGGAGAGCGGTACACGAATGAGTGTCTGCAGGCAATAGTGAAGCATGGTGGAGGTTCTTTGCAAGTTTGGAGCTGCATTTCTGCAAATGGAGTTGGGGATTTGGTCAGAATTAATGGTCTCCTCAATGCTGAGAAGTACAGGCAGATACTTATCCATCATGCAATACCATCAGGGAGGCATCTGATTGGCCCCAAATTTATTCTGCAGCATGACAACGACCCCAAACATACAGCGAAAGTCATTAAGAACTATCTTCAGTGTAAAGAAGAACAAGGAGTCCTGGAAGTGATGGTATGGCCCCCACAGAGCCCTGATCTCAACATCATCGAGTCTGTCTGGGATTACATGAAGACAGAGAAGCAACTGAGGCTGCCTAAATCCACAGAAGAACTGTGGTTAGTTCTGCAAGATGTTTGGGCCAACCTACCTGCCGAGTTCCTTCAAAAACTGTGTGCAAGTGTACCTAGAAGAATTGATGCTGTTTTGAAGGCACACCAAATATTGATTTGATGTAGATTTTTCTTCTGTTCACTCACTGCATTTTGTTAATTGATAAATATAAACTATTAACATGTCTATTTTTGAAAGCATTCTTACTTTACAGCATTTTTTTCACACCTGCCTAAAACTTTTGCACAGTACTGCATATATATATATATATATATATATATATATATATTACACATATATATATATATATATATATATATATACACACACACACACATTATATATATATATATATATTCAATGGCAAAAATGTTGTTAAAGTAACGTTAATGTTTGTTTGCAAATGTCCAAAACGTTAGGAAATTGCAAGTTAAGGTAGCCACGCAGCCTTAACTCTGCACCCTTATGTGTATGTTTCCTGTCACACTTGACATCACATATGACAATGACATCACTAAGCACGTGACAAATTCTCCCGAAGACTGTCCATACGGAAGTCATTGTGATTGGTAACATGTTCAGTAACTGCATTCCCACAATCTTTGCTGTCAGCTCATTATTTCACCAGTGTTCTAAATAAAAGCAATTAACTCAGAATACAGTAGAGCCAATTAATATATTGGAATCCACAACATTGGCTTGGCAAAAGGAGTCACTGCATTTTCTACAGTATTATTATTCATTTTATTTTTGCACTGTTACCCATTCTTCTTTTAAACTTTACAGTTCAGTAAGAATTCTTGCTAACATAATCTTATGGCAGGAAGCCAATTATGACATTGAAATGTTTAGGTACAATTACAGATTTCTGCAGTTGTGGATTGTAATGCTTGGATTTTATGATTCCAAGAAACATAAAACACTGATTTGTGTACCACTGGAGCAGCAGTATACCATATAGTACAACAGAAGATAACTTTAATATTTCACTGGCGACTTCTGAATGAAATTTAATGGAGTATGTTATCTTGCATGTAGGGTTTCACATATTGCATGTCCCATCCATTTTCAGGTACTCATTTCCAAACATCAAATACTCATCACTACATACCTCAACATGAATTACACATTTCTGAGTACATGGAAATCTGTTGTTGGTTAAAGCACATTTCGACAGCAAAGACAATGCAGTTACTGAACATGTTACCAATCACAGTGACTTCCGTATGGACAGTCTTCGGGGAGAATTTGTCATGTGCTTGGTGATGTCACTGATGATGTCATATGTGATGTCAAGTGTGACAGGAAACACACCATAAGGGTGCAGAGTTAAGGTTGCTAACCTTTTGGACATTTGCAAACAAACCTTAACGTTACTTTAACAGAAAGGGAACCAATCTACTCGGAGAAAGGATCCTTCAGGCGGTCGAGAAGCATTTAAACTAGAAAGGAAGGGGGGAGAAAACAAAAAAACAGAAGGGAGAACACATCAAAACAAGGGCAACAACTCAGGTAAGACAACTATTAAATGTATTTATCTTAATGCTAGAAGTCTCAGAAACAAAATATTAGAACTTGAAGCTACTGCACTAACAAGTAACTACGATGTGATAGGTGTTACAGAAACTTGGTTGTCTGAGAGTGATGGACACGAATATAATATTAGTGGGTACACACTATATAGGAAAGACAGGCAGGACAGAAGAGGCGGAGGGTTAGCGCTATACATAAGAAATAGTTTTGAAGCCCAGGTGTTAAATCAGGACAAAGAAAACAATGCAGAATCAATATAGGTCAGAATAATGGACACAAATTCAAAAGGGCATAATAATAGGAGCATGCTATAGACCGCCAAATTCAGACGCTGAGCAAAATAATCCGTTGTACAATGACATTCGAAATGCTTGTAGAAAAGGAGAAGCCATACTAATGGGGGATTTCAATTTCCCCTGTATAAAATGGGAAAACCCGATGGGGGGCACGACGGACGAAACTGAAATGGTGGAAATGACAAATGACTGCTTCCTAACGCAATTTGTCAAGGCACCGACTAGAGGGGAGGCATGCCTTGACTTAGTCTTTTCAAATAATGAAGACAGAATAACTAAAACAGAGGTCAGACAGCCATTGGCAAACTCAGACCACAACATGGTCTCATTTGAAATATTTTTTAAAACCCCAAAAGTAATGACTAAAGCTAAGGTTTACAATTTTAGAAAAGCAAACTACGAAGGTATGAAACAGAGACATAGAAGTAGATTGGAGTAAAATAGAGAAAACATCCACAGAAAAAGGATGGCTGTTTTTTAAAAATGTAGTACTAGAGGCACAAAACAATTACATCCCAAAAGTAGACAAATCTAAATCTAAAACAAAATGGCCAAAATGGTTTAATAGATCAATTAAAAAAAATATTCAGCGAAAAAAGGCACTTTACAGAGCGTTTAAAAGGGACCAAAAACAAAGCACACAGAAAGAGGACTTGGAACTGCAAACACAAGTCAAAAAGGAAGTTAGAAAAGGCCAAGAGAGAGATAGAAATCAATATTGCTAAGGGGGCTAAAACCAATTCCAAAATGTTTTTCCAATATTATAACAGCAAGAGAACATTCAAAGAGGAGGTTAAATGTCTAAGAGACACAAATGGCAAAATCATAGATGAAGAAAAAAAATAGCAAATATATTAAATGATTACTTTTAACAGGTTTTTACAAAGGAGGACACGGACAACATGCCCCACATGCCGACCTGTTCCTAACCAATTTTAAATAACTTTAGCATAACAGAGGCAGAAGTGTTAAAGGGACTAGGTGCTCTTAAAATAAACAAATCCCCTGGGCCAGATGAAATCCTCCCAATAGTACTCAAAGAAATGAAAAGTTATTTACAAACCGCTAACCAAGATCATGCAACAGTCTCTTGACACAGGGGTTGTACCGACAGACTGGAAAATAGCAAACGTAATACCGATCCACAAAAAGGGAGACAAAACCGAACCAGGTAACTACAGACCAATAAGCCTGACTTCTATTATATGTAAACTTATGGAAACTATAATAAGATCCAAAATGGAAAATTACCTATATGGTAACAATATCCTGGGAGACAGCCAGCATGGTTTTAGGAAAGGGAGAGCATGTCTAACTAACCTACTTCACTTTTTGGAGGATGCAACATTGAAAATGGATAACTGCAAAGCATACGACATGGTCTATTTAGATTTCCAGAAAGCTTTTGACAAAATGCCGCATAAAAGATTAATTCACAAACTGAACGCAGTAGGGATTCAAGGAAATGCATGCACATGGATTAGGGAGTGGTTAACAGGTAGAAAACAGAAAGTACTGATTACAGGAGAAACCTCAAAATGGAGTGAGGTAACCAGTGGTGTACCACAGGGGTCAGTATTAGGTCCTCTGCTATTCCTAATCTACATTAATGATTTAGATTCTGGTATAGTAAGCAAACTCGTTAAATTTGCAGACGACAAAAACAGGAGGAGTGGCAAACACTGTTGAAGCAGCAAAGGTCATTCAAAATGATCTAGACAGCATTCAGAATTGGGCAGACACATGGCAAATGACATTTAATAGAGAAAAGTGTAAAGTATTGCATGCGGGCAATAAAAATGTGCATTATAAATATCATATGGGAGATAGTGAAATTTTAGAAGGGAACTATGAAAAAGACCTAGGAGTTTATGTTGACTCAGAAATGTCTTCATCTAGACAATGTGGGGAAGCTATAAAAAAGGCTAACAAGATGCTCGGATATATTGTGAGAAGTGTTGAATTTAAATCAAGGGAAGTAATGTTAAAACTTTACAATGCATTAGTAAGACCTCACCTAGAATATTGTGTTCAGTTCTGGTCACCTCGTTACAAAAAGGATATTGCTGCTCTAGAAAGAGTGCAAAGAAGAGCAACCAGAATTATCCCAGGTTTAAAAGGCATGTCGTATGCAGACCGGCTAAAAGAATTGAATCTATTCAGTCTTGAACAAAGAAGATTACGCGGCGATCTGATTCAAACGTTCAAAATCCTAAAAGGTATAGACAATGTCAACCCGGGGGACTTCTTTGACTTGAAAAAAGAAAAAAGGACCAGGGGTCATAAATGGAGATTAGATAAAGGGGCATTCAGAACAGAAAATAGGAGGCACTTTTTTACACAGAGAATTGTGAGGGTCTGGAACCAACTCCCCAGTAATGTTGTTGAAGCTGACACCCTGGGATCCTTCAAGAAGCTGCTTGATGAGATTCTGGGATCAATAAGCTACTAACAACCAAACGAGGAAGATGGACTGAATGGCCTCCTCTCGTTTGTAAACTTTCTTATGTTCTTATGTTCTTTAACGATGTTTTTGCCATTGAATTTTCATAGTTTTGCAAAAGGCATCTTGGAAAATCAAACAACCAACAAGTATGTAGGATTTGTTTTTTTAAAGCCAGGTTTATTGAGGCAAAATCAAATGTTGTTAATCCCTGCCCCTGAGGCTAGAGGAGGGGGGAAAGCAGACTGTCCCTGGAGGCTGGGTACAGCAATGGCTGCCTTGGAGGCTACAGAGGTGGGGACAGCAACTACTGCCTTGGAGGCTGAAGAGGTGGAAGCAGCAATGGCTGTACGTGAGGCTGGAGAGGTGGGGAAAGCAACGGCTGTACCTGAGGCTGGAGAGGTGGAGACAGCAACGGCTGCCAGAGAGGCTGCAGATATGGCAACAGCAAGGACTGTACCTGAGGTTGGGGAGGTGGGGACAGCAACGGCTCTATCTGAGGCTGGAATGGTGGAGAGAGCAAGGGTGGTACCTGAGGCTGAAGAGCTGGTGACATTATTTGAAAGGTACTGCCGGGGTGCAGTTATTCTTTATGTTGTGTGGCTCTGTCCACTCTCTCTAGAAAAAGATCATGTAAGAATCCTGCAGGTTTTTAGGCAGACGGATGCGTTGTGTGCAATTTAAGGTCTTGATGCCATATTGGATTTGCTGTCGCTTCTTCTCTCTTCTATCTGTCAGGCGCATCTTTCAAGTCTTGTCAGTTCTTACCTGAATTAGATAGGAGATATTTGGATCAACCACCAACGGAAAAAAAGGTTTCTGAAATGTAATAAATAGAATTCTGTATAGTGATTTGGATATCTGAAAATGTATATAATAATCTGTGATGTACTAAGTATATTTTATAGTTTTTTAAAGTTTATTAAAAATGAAATAACAGGTTACATGCATTTCTAAATTGAATTGCCCAAAAGTTTACTCGAAATGTAATAAATAAAATTCTGCACTGTACTGTCTTGACGAGTTGTACACATAAACAATTACAATACGAATATTACTACAGTTTTAATAGTGCAATATTGTAATTTTTTTTAATTTTTTTTTTACCGGCTTTAGACTACTCGCTGCGAGTAGTACTAATTTATTTATGTTCTCAATTCAGGCCGATTGATTATCGTCATCAGTCATGTCTTATACTTTCTAAAAAATATATTGTTATTGACCCATTTCATTAACAAGTTAAATAACTATTTTACTCGTGGATGTTCAACTGCTGTCTGATACATTCTTATTTCAGGGCAATTAAAATAAATATCAAGAAGTTAAAAAAAAAAGTACCTCTAAAGTTGTACACATAAACAATTACAATACGAATATTACTACAGTTGTATTGTCAGTGTATTAATATACTGTATTGTAATTTTTTTTTTTTACTGGCTTTAGACAACTCGCTGCGAGTCGTATTAATTTATTTTATCAATTCAGGCTGATTGATTATCGTCATCAGTCATGTCTTATACTTGACAAAAAAATATATTGTTATTCATGCATTTCATTAACAGAAGTTAAACTTTTTATTTTACTCATGGATGTTCTACTGCTGTCTGATACATCCTTATTTCAGGGGTTTCTTAAATCAACACAAATGATTAATAGCTTTTACCCACTGTGGCAATGCGCCCCGCCCCTGTGTGCATTTGTGTGTTATGTGTTGCGTGCATGTGTTAATGTTGGTGTATAGATTGGTACACGGGATATAAACGGGTCTGTGTTTCACGTGTGATTTAAAGATGTAGATTTATATTTAGGCACGAGGAAATCACTTCACGTGCTGGTTAAATGTAATATGTGAGCACGGGGTTGCACGTAATGAATTCACGTGCTGGGATTCAAGTGAATAATGAATTAGTAATTGAATCCCAGCACAACAGTATATATAGAGACACATAGCTCTCACTCGGGGTTGGGTGTTCGGTGAGTGGAGAACGGGATTGGAGACGGAGGTATTTGTGGAAAGTAAGAATAGTTAAATCTGCTCACTGTGTTTTGTTCGTCTGTCTGTGCACTGTCTAGTCCGTTTTGTTTGTCTATTTATTTTGGCGCAAGTGCCGTGTCCTGTGTTTTTGTTTCAAACTGTTTATTTTCTGTGCTGTTTATTAAATGCTGAGCGAAAGCATTCGCTCAGCTCCACCAAACCACAAGTCTCTGTCTGTTTATTTCCTGCTTCTGGTCTGACGCCACCCACTCCGGCCGTCTTTGTGACACCCACCTGTCAGTAAATTACTTTGTGTTGTGAAGAAGGTCTTTCATGAAAAACATTCTGTAGCAGCTGAAGAACAACTTCGTAGACCAGCACGCACTGTTAATTTAAAAAATCTCAGTATTCCTTTGGCAGCGATATACAGTAAGAACATAAGAAAGTTTATAAAACGAGAGGAGGCCGTTCCGCCCATCTTGCTCGTTTGGTTGTTAGTAGCTTACTGATCCCAGAATCTCATCAAGCAGCTTCTTGAAGGATCCCATGGTGTCAGCTTCAACAACATTATTATACCATTGTCTATACCTTTTAGGATTTTGAATGCTTGAATCAGATCACCGCGTAGTCTTCTTTGTTCAAGACTGAATAGATTCAATTCTTTTAGCCTGTCTGCATACGACATGCCTTTTAAACCCGGGATAATTCTGGTTGCTCTTCTTTGCACTCTTTCTACAGCAGCAATATCCTTTTTGTAACGAGGTGACCAGAACTGAGCACAATATTCTAGGTGAGGTCTTACTAATGCATTGTAAAGTTTTAACATTACTTCCCTTGATTTAAATTCAACACTTCTCACAATATATCTGAGCATCTTGATGGCCTTTTTTATAGCTTCCCCACATTGTCTAGAAGACATTTCTGAGTCAACATAAACTGGAAATGACAAATGACTGCTTCCTAACGCAATTTGTCAAGGCACCGACTAGAGGGGAGGCATGCCTTGACTTAGTCTTTTCAAATAATGAAGACAGAATAACTAAAACAGAGGTCAGACAGCCATTGGCAAACTCAGACCACAACATGGTCTCATTTGAAATATTTTTTAAAACCCCAAAAGTAATGACTAAAGCTAAGGTTTACAATTTTAGAAAAGCAAACTACGAAGGTATGAAACAGAGACATAGAAGTAGATTGGAGTAAAATAGAGAAAACATCCACAGAAAAAGGATGGCTGTTTTTTAAAAATGTAGTACTAGAGGCACAAAACAATTACATCCCAAAAGTAGACAAATCTAAATCTAAAACAAAATGGCCAAAATGGTTTACTAGATCAATTTAAAAAAATATTCAGCGAAAAAAGGCACTTTACAGAGCGTTTAAAAGGGACCAAAAACAAAGCACACAGAAAGAGGACTTGGAACTGCAAACACAAGTCAAAAAGGAAGTTAGAAAAGGCCAAGAGAGAGATAGAAATCAATATTGCTAAGGGGGCTAAAACCAATTCCAAAATGTTTTTCCAATATTATAACAGCAAGAGAACATTCAAAGAGGAGGTTAAATGTCTAAGAGACACAAATGGCAAAATCATAGATGAAGAAAAAAAATAGCAAATATATTAAATGATTACTTTTAACAGGTTTTTACAAAGGAGGACACGGACAACATGCCCCACATGTCGACCTGTTCCTAACCAATTTTAAATAACTTTAGCATAACAGAGGCAGAAGTGTTAAAGGGACTAGGCGCTCTTAAAATAAACAAATCCCCTGGGCCAGATGAAATCCTCCCAATAGTACTCAAAGAAATGAAAAGTTATTTACAAACCGCTAACCAAGATCATGCAACAGTCTCTTGACACAGGGGTTGTACCGACAGACTGGAAAATAGCAAACGTAATACCGATCCACAAAAAGGGAGACAAAACCGAACCAGGTAACTACAGACCAATAAGCCTGACTTCTATTATATGTAAACTTATGGAAACTATAATAAGATCCAAAATGGAAAATTACCTATATGGTAACAATATCCTGGGAGACAGCCAGCATGGTTTTAGGAAAGGGAGAGCATGTCTAACTAACCTACTTCATGAGGTCTTTTTCATAGGTCCCTTCTTTGATTTCAGTATCTCCCATATGATATTTATAATGCATATTTTTATTGCATGCATGCAATACTTTACACTTTTCTCTATTAAATGTCATTTGCCATGTGCCTGCCCAGTTCTGAATGCTGTCTAGATCATTTTGAATGACCTTTGCTGCTGCAACAGTGTTTGCCACTCCTCCTATTTTTGTGTCGTCTGCAAATTTAACAAGTTTGCTTACTATACCAGAATCTAAATCTTTAATATAGATTAGGAATAGCAGAGGACCTAATACTGATCCCTGTGGTACACCACTGGTTACCTCGCTCCATTTTGAGGTTTCTCCTCTAATGAGTACTTTCTGTTTTCTAACCACTCCCTAATCCATGTGCATGCATTTCCTTGAATCCCTACTGCGTTCAATTTGAGAATTAATCTTTTATGCAGGACTTTGTCAAAAGCTTTCTGGAAATCTAAATAAACCATGTCGTATGCTTTGTAATTATCCATTGATTTCAGACCGTTATCTTTTTTGGTTCAATTTCGGTAAAACCAGGACCCCGCCCTGGTATATAGATATATATATATATCTATATATAGATATAGATATATATATATATATATATATATATATATTGTTAATGTCTGCGCAGTTCTGTTTAAAGTCGATATATATATATATATATATATATATATATATATTATATATATATATATATACACACACATATCTATATATACATATCTATCTATATATATATCTACATATCTATCTATATATATATCTATCTATATATATATATATATATATATATATATATATATATATATACATACTGTATATATATATATATATATATAATCTATCTATCTATCTATCTATACACACATACATATTTCACGACTGCGATTTAAAGTCATGGATTTAGATATATACAGTTGTAGTCAAAAGTTTACATACCCCAATGGAAATGTATAATTTCTAGACATTTCTCAAAAACAAATTATAGGAACCGTAATAGGAAAGTGTAATCAATCAAACTGCAGAGTCTGTATTATCTGATCTAAGCTCCACGTCTGGTTATATATATAAAGGCTGTAAATATATTATAATCTATTATACTATATAACTGAGGTGGTTTGTGAATATATAAACGGCAATTATATAAAAACATGATACATACAGGTGACCTTTCACTTGTGTAATGTCCAGTTATAGATTGTGGACTGCAGGTGGAACCGGCTGTAGCCCCGGTTAGAGTACTGGAACGAGATGAGGCATTACTTTTTCCATCTTATTACTTTTCCATTTACGCAGTTGTGGATTTGCATGCCAGCAGTAAGAGGAGTGGAGTCCTGCAATTACCGCTGGTACCAAGGAGGCTCTCTCAGTCATATATGTACCTTCCTTACAATCACTTTTGTGAAGACAAACTACTTCTGTAAATTCAAACAGTCCACTTGCAGTCTGCTAACTCACACCACAAGTCAATCTCACTGTGCTGTACTTACATACCAAACTGATCTATGCTTCTCAAAAAGCCAATTAGCGTTCTTCCATCTCGGAGAAGTACCAGGTGTTTTTCTAAAAGAAAAAAATAAACAAACCTGATAATACTGGGGCAGAGGGTTGTGTCACATGCAAATGAATCAAGCTTTTATTCCATGCGATATTTTTGAGGAGAAATACATTTTGCAAGGATAGAACAATAAAATCTATTTACAGTCAGCACTCACATACCCGACCTTGTAAAATTTTGACTTCAGTGATGGTAAAAAAAAGCGTGATGCATATCTGATTATTTCATTTTGGCCCGTTTCAACCCTTGTTCTTTTCAGGGAACACAAAAAAGATACCAATGTCAAAAATACATAGCTGAAAGGACTGTGTTTTAAAATAAGTCTGCTTCCATTTATATGCACTGTGGTTGTTTTTAGGTACAGTACTATATTTACAGAAGTATTTTAATTCAGAACAATATGATTCTGAAAATATCACTTGTCAAAACATGTGCGCTGTATTATAGTACATCCTTTTAAATCTGGTTTAATGTTATAAAGTGGTACATCGTCAGAATGTGGTACGTGTACCAAAACTTGACCTGTGTAACGTCAGAACGCGACACATTGTCAACTGAAAGTGCCAAGCTATCAGATTTTGCTACATGTGCAATCAATTGCGATCTGATGGGTGTTTTCCTACTGTCAAACAGAGGTACATTTACCATTAATTATACATTCTTTTTTGCAAACTTACACTGGAAACAGACAATCACTTTTTCTAAAAAAGAAAAAAAATTCACAATGAACAAGACAAAATCCACAAAGTTGCACAAGTAAAAAAATATACAAGACCCAATGTATTGCATATGAGAAATGTGTATACTATTTTCTTAATGGTGGAAAAATATGCTAAATTACATTAACAATGACTGGAAAATATGCTAAATAAAATTGAAAAAGATGTAAAAGACAGAAAACAGCATCACGTACCAGATTTGAATGGGCACTTCCCTACTTTCTTAGCGGAAGTTAGGCATTGTTTAGGCATGTACGAGCAAGCGCAGTGCGCTGCGTACCACTTTTTACCACATACCTGAAAATAACACTACACCGATACGTATTGTAGCCATATGTAAAATTCCCCATTAATGACCCAACAGCAAAAGTAAATCAAAATGTCACCCATGCACAGAACTGCGTAAAATGTAATAACTGCGTAAAATGTAAAAGGCAATGTAATTTATCTATAATATATATATATAATATACAGTTTTCGGAATTAAACAGTACCCAAAGTCAGTATTCAAAATTGCAGAATATAGTGCTCATTAAGGCCTTAATTACAGTTCACTTGCAAATGAAAATGCACAAAAGCAACTAAGGATCACAGATTATTATTTTTTTTTTAATTACATCACAGTATCCAAAACTGTTTAATGATTCCCTGTTTTACATTATAGTAGTTGCTCGTTGACTTTGTTGTCGCTGCATTTCATCATGTGAAACTGCAGGAAGTGCTGTGTAACTGCACAACATGCGCATGCGAGAAAAAATAAAATAAAAACGCGGGCTGGGACGAATAATCAAATAAATTCTAACATTGATGGGCTTTATATCAGAAAACTGGAGCCGGAGTCGGAAATCATGCATGACGGGTAAGTGGATTAATTTGTTACATACACTACCGGTCAAAAGTTTTAGAACACCTCCATTTTTCCATTTTTTTTATTGAAATTTACGCAGTTTAATGTCTCAATGTACTCTGAAATTAAAGCATAGAACAAATAAACAATTGGAGATAAAAAAGAAATCATGGAATCGTTTTGTTTAACAAAATTTAATCTAAATTTTTGACTCAAAGTAGCCACCTTTTGCAGATATAACAGCCGAACACACTCGTGGCATTCTTTCTACAATGGAAATCAAATATTGTTCGGAAAGTTCTTCCCAACACTGTTGCAGAAGTTCCCACAAATGTGTTGCACTTGTAGGTTGCTTTGCTTTCACCCTTCTGTCCAGTTCATCCCAAACCAGCTCGATGGGGTTTAAATCTGGAGACACTGCTGGCCATTCCATGATTTGAAGCCTACCGTCTTGTTCTTTTCTTCTAAGGTAGTTCTGACATAGCCTGGAGGTATGTTTTGGGTCATTATCTTGCTGTAGGATGAACCCCTGACCAACTAGGCGTATACCAAAGGGTATTACATGGCGCTGCAAAATGCTGTGGTAGCAGTTTTGGTTCAGGGTGCCACTCACTCTGTGCAAGTCGCCGACTCTGGATCCAGCAAAAGAGCCCCAGACCATCACGCTTCCTCCTCCATGTTTGACCGTCAGTGTCACACACCGAGGAACCATCCTTTCGCCTATTCGACGGCGTACAAAAACCCTGCGTGATGAACCGAAGATTTCAAATTTTGATTCATCGGTCCATAAGACCTTCTTCCAGTCTTCAGTAGTCCACTGGCGGTGCTTCATGGCCCAGGCAAGCCTCTTTTTCTTATTTTGCCATCTTAGCAATGGCTTTCTTACTGCCACTCGACCTGTCAAACCTGCACACAGTTGAAACTGAGACTTGCTTACTTCGACCAGTGTTAAGCTGTGCTTGAAGCTGTTGTCCTGTGAGCCGCCTATCACGCAAGCTGTTGACTCTCAGAAACTTGTCTTCTGATTCTGTTGTGGCTTTGGGTCTGCCAGACCTCTTCCTGTCAGAGTTTCCTCCAGTTTCCAAGTGCCTTTGATGGTGTAGGAAACTGTACTCGCTGACACCTTGGCTTTCTTTGCAATTTCTCTAAAGGAAAGACCTACACTTTTAAGGGTTATAATGGTCTGTCTGTCTGTCTTCCTTTGTTAATTGCCTTTTTCTCGCCATTATGAGAGCAATATACTACTTCCTGCAGTACAATACTGTCCAAATAATGCTTAAGAGGGTGTAGTAACACAGTCTGTTCCAACACTGCTTTTATACAGACAGAGGGTTTGTAAGTAATCAACAAAAGTTGGGACACCTGTAGGAATTGTTAGCATCAACTTTCAAGGCTTAATTTACTTCCATTGCTGCAGAACAGCTGTAAGTTGTTAACCCATTACTTGTTCCCTGAAAAAGGCCTTTTTGTATAACTCTGAAATGTACATTATTTTTCAGTTTTTGGTAACCTAAACTTTTTTTTTTAACCTCTGGCAGTTTACCGCTTACCTTTGTACCATTTCAGGTTATTCACTGGACTTAAATTTCAATAAAAACTAGAAAAATGGTGGTGTTCTAAAACTTTTGACCGGTAGTATATATCATGGGAATAGATTTGTTTCTTAATACAAGGACTAAACGTGACTGCCGTATATCTGAGTGCTGACTATTTGAATAATGGTAGGGACATTTAAAAAAAAAAATGCACACAAAGGCACTTCAAGAACGTAGGTTACTTTTGACAGCAGGATAACCCCACAAAAATGTTTAAGCTGTATCCTGCCTGTAAATCAGTTTTAGCATATGAGAGACGCTTAATTGATCTGTTTTGTATGAATAAAATTACATTTAATAAAATAATATAAACATACATGTTCACTTCAAACCGAGAATTTTACCACCATTTTAAAGCTTGTTCCAATAAAAAAAATTATGAATTGATTTAAGTAATTACTGTAAGGAATCCAGCAACCCCACTGCCCACCTGAGCTGAAATGACCCTTTCAATCAAACTACATGCCCTACTTTCATTGTGCTCTTGCACTTCGCTATACTTTTACTTGGAGAACATTTTATAAGGGTTGTTACTCAGCGGTGGTTTGGAAAAGTACTAAATGCGGTTAGGACCCTCGAGATTAGGGTCAATTAAGAATTTGGGTACTAAACAAAATTCCTGCCTTAGTCAGCGAAAGCTTGCCAAACTCTGAAATCAAACGTCCCCACATTACATGTGATATTTACTACAATATACATGTAATAATATTAATGTATACTTATGGTACGGGTCAACGTTTTTAGGTTTAACTAGTAGAAAATACAAATTACTTGTTTTGGGGAATTTTATGAAATACACTTATTCGTAAACCCCGACATTATATAAAAAGAATAAATATTAAACATTGGATTCAACTGCAAAAACAGTTTTTATACAGTATACACACACATACACATATATATATACATATACATATATATATATATATATAACATGTTCTTAGGCTTGCTGAAACAAGTATTATTTTAAATACAAACAAAAAAGTTTAGCGCTTATTCCACTTCAATGACCGAACGACTGAGACCAACCATGCTGTGTGTATACATGTTAACGGACCACTTATTACTTACTATCGATATCCTCAATGAGGCTAGCTGTCCCCGGCATGTAATTCATTCTGTAAAGAGGAGTGCAGATATTTCTTATATTTATTTATGTCTTTAAACAGTTTCAGGCCACGAACCATTCAAACTGTGTATCTCTCTGACAGGAAGTTCTGCCTTCAATGCACAGCGACACTTCCTCTTCAATTTAACCCACTCGTGTCACCACTGCTAAACAACCCTTTAGTGTGCTGCGTTATGGGTGCAAACATACCGAAGATGTGGTTTAGTTAGAGAAAGTGTATTATATACAACACTGGAACTGTAGTCCTATTCCTTAGTTTCATTACTAACTAATAAATGGTTATTAGCAGTCACGC
The DNA here is from genome assembly GCF_902713425.1 of Acipenser ruthenus. Lineage (NCBI taxonomy): Eukaryota > Metazoa > Chordata > Actinopteri > Acipenseriformes > Acipenseridae > Acipenser > Acipenser ruthenus. The sequence continues at coordinate 4,768,806 of NC_081225.1, read as the reverse complement.
TAGTAAATGTGAAATAAATGCCCTGATTGTTAAATGATGGAACACAAACTATTGTACATACACCTGAAGATTTAGGCCATCGTGAATTAAACATTCCTTGTTGTTGTTGCCATTTCATATATTTTGGGGACACGTTTTGAACACTTCTGCCTTCCCCTTTAAGAGTCCCCGGCTGGAATGCTTCCCCACGAGAAGTGACATCCGGTCGTGAGGGACCCCGCCTCTGACTTTCACCAATAGGCTGATCTCTAAACGGGAGGCGCGGCCAGTTTTCAAACAGCGAAAGCCTATTGGTTAAATAACAGTACCCGGTTGACACATGCGTAGTGCCATTCTGTGAAAACTCAAAAACTAAAGAAAAGGAAAATCAAGCTTCCACACTTAAAGCGACAGTACCACATTTTTTTCAGATTTGTCCTTGTTTTTTTACGAGTACAGTTCCTAGATTGCAATTCTAATACAGTAACTTTGAAGAATATATGCAGGTCATGTCAGGTCTACGGAATCAGGGCTCAAAGCCATACGACGCTGTTGTAAGCGACAGAGGTGGTAGTGTAAATGGTGGAGATCCTGCTTGGGCAATGCAACACAATGCTAAAGGTAACTGGTCTCATTATAACAACTCGGAAACTATCAACTGGCCTGCCCATGGAACAACACAGGTAAGATACACGTCTAAAGCTGTGTTTGTTTTGTAAAACTGCGTGTGACGTATTTCAAAAAAAGTTAAACTGGCAACACCAGTCAAGGAAGGGGAAAGAACAGATCCGACTCCACCATACGGGGAAACTAAAGGTGCGTTCACGACACCCAGACTTCCGTCATTCTGCACAGAATCGGAGCAAGTAGCCAATTAATTTTCAGAATCTTTGCAGAATCTGCACAGACTTAGTAAAGTCTGCCTCTCGTGAACGAACCGAAAGTGTTTCAATTTGAGTAACTTACGGTCAATGTAGCTTGTGCTGCTAAGTGCTGTTCTTTTGTCCACGCTTCTGTTAATGTAAATGAACAAGTCTTGATCTTGTGTGTATACTGTTTTGGTGGTGGGCTTGCTGCTGTTACTAACCTATGTTAAAAAAAAATGACATTTAAATGAACATTGCAACATTGTGTTACTTAATTTGTCAGGTCGCAAATATTAACGCTGAAAGAAACTGACAGTAATTCTGCTGTTTAATATATATTAATATTTGGTTGGAAGTACAGGTAACCGGCACAACTAATAACATCACGCCCCGCGGTGTAAAATAAATAAATAAATAAAAAAAGGGGGGATTTAGTTTTGTAAGTGTTGAAATCTATGCAAAGTACAACCCAGTCACGTGACGCTTACGTGATTATTGTACTAGTGTAAATGAAACTTTAATACACTGTGCACATCAATCAAAGGAATATAGTAAGATAACGGCACATTCCACGTCTTCAAGGGTTATCTAATGATGAAAAACAGATGTGCCAAAATAATAATAAACACATCTTAGAAGGTTGGACAGGCCATTTGACTCCAGTTATGCAACATGCAAGAGGATAGGGTGGTTTGGGTAGGGGGTAGGGTGTAGGGAAAGGGAGACAGGTAAAAGTTTCCACTACTGCCCTCGAAAACACAGCTGCACTGTTGAAGCATTTTCAAGTGTTACTGAAAACGAGTACTTGCATGCACTGCCAATGTGATGATACTGTAATACCTGTATAATCTTCCTATTTATTTATTGGATTGATCTATTTAAATTTAGTGCCCCTGAAAGGAACAATGACAACGACATGGTTCCAAAGCAAGTGCATCTCACTGACCTCTCCTGGGCCTTTCAGCCTGGGCCTCACTCAAGCAGAGACCTGTACCATTGTATTCATATTTACACAGTACATATTTCACAGGGGGATCAATGCAGAGCCAGGTCTCAGACCTACAGTCAGACATGTTGTTTTTTTGCAGGAGCCGGTACCATACCCAGGATACCCTTCCAGTTACTGGTACCCACAAGCCCCACCCGCAGGTCCTTACTCAGGCACCTATTCACCAGGATCTGAAGCAAATAACCAACAGGTACTGACTGGGATAGGCTTCTACAGTTACAGACATCCATCTATAAAACAATAGTGCTATAAGAAGTAATACCAAAAGAAAATGTATCAAGAAACGTTTTGACTGTCTTATTGAAGATATTGAAGACATTGGGAAAGACTTTGACAGAATGTTTGTCATTGAATTTGAGATGCTTCAGAATTAATTGTCCCGAGCCAGGGGTGAAATCGCCTGTGAAGGGAATATAGTGCAGGGCTGTAATGATACACTAATGTCACAATATGATAGTATCATGATATGCATGTCGCAATATGATATCACGATACACTGCATCGTGATCCTGATTGGCAACTTGTATGATGCGTAATAAGATCAAATGATCATTTAATAACTATATTGTTAAATGACAAAATTACACCCCTAATAATAATAAGACCAACAATAATTGCCTAGAGGACACGTTTATATATGATTTCATCAATGGTGTTATCCCTCCTTGTGAAAGCCTGCATCAGCATACTATATTGTTCCAAGCAGGCTAACTTACCAGCATCATTGGCTAATAGCAAATATATGATCATTCTGTTTGAAGTGAACAATTCCTTGTCTGCACTTAAACAAGAGGACATTGTTTGTTTGTTTATGTATTGTTCTTACACATTTTCTCCTATCTTTCACAGGGAATGGCAGGCTACCCTAATGGGGCCTACAACCCCACACAGTATCCTGGGTCTCTCCACCCTACAAACCCTTTCTACTGCCAGGCTCAGCAGCCAACCCAGCCACCCTACCCTTCCCAGGCTCACTGTGAGACTGGGCCCCACCCTGTGGCTCCTGGAGTGGGGGGACAGCCAGAGTGCAACCAGTCATATCCTGTTCCGGAAGGGCAAACGGTATGTAATCTATCTATCGTTGTACCTTTGTGACAAGGCCAGGCCTAGCTAGTGTTTGATAGGAGACCTCCAATGAACCACCAGGTTCTGCAGAGTATGAAGTGGTGGTCATGCTTAATTTTGCATACATATTTAGGAGGCAGAGCAGATAGAAGATAAGATCCCCTGGTACCTTTTGTGTAAACCCTGGTGTGTCCTAGCCATATCAGTAATACACCACTCCCTATTTCTCTCTATTACTATCTGGTATCTGGTGTGTGTTCCCTGCTGGCTGTCCGTCTGGGATTGGGAAGCCATTGCAAACTGTGCTCAAAGGAGCTATATTAATAAAAGTGTATTTCCTTAGTGTAAAGGGGAAGTTATTGCTTTCAGTGGCAGCTTCTGAACATGTTTAGTTAATAAGCATGTGGGTAGAGGGCAGGGGTGGAAAAAATATTCAAAAGTATCATGTCTTAACGTACTCAAGTGTCAGAAGTAGCCACCCTTAAATTCTACCCATGGAAATCCACCTGAAAAAAAAACCTGTCCTGCGGAATACAGTATGTATTCGCTTCTGATATTATTTACCTTTTCAACACAGACATGGTACCTGTTCTCTGACGGCACTTTGAATGAACTTTATGAACACAGCAGCATGATTAGCAATAACACATAAAGTAGCCAAACAGTAAATACTGATAATTTAGCTGGCTGTACAAATATTCACTCAAATCGTAAAAAAAAAAAAAAAGTTAAATCAATAAACACTTCACAAAACATAATTTTGTTTAACGTATCCATATTCTAACAGCATCTGAGTAAGCAGACACTGTGCATGCGGCTCTGCTTTACCCAATCAGAATCCTGGCCAGCGCAGGTGTCAGTGTGCTGAAAGAACGACTAACGAGATGCTTCTGGGAAATGTAGTGGAGTAAAAAGTACAATATTTTTTAAACAAACGTACTTGAGTGAAAGTACAGTATCCCAAAAATAAAGTACTTAAATACAGATCCCAAAAACAAATACTTAAGTAGTGTAACAAAGTATTTCTACTTCGTTACTTTTCACCCCTGGCAGAGGTTTTAGAGCACAGCCAATTAATTGTTGGGGTTATAGACCCAGGAAAAAGGTCAAGGCATGGCCAAGAATCATTGAACAGAATTATTTGGGTGATTCTCACCAAATCTTGTCTGTTTGTGTTTTTCATGTGCAAAAATGAAAGACTTTTTCCACCAACAATTTATGTTAAATGCTTTGAACAAAGTCTCAAGTATATTATGCAAGTACATTTTATAATTCAAATACTTTATTTTTGTATTTTTTTTAACATTTTATGTGATTAAGCAAAACATCATTTTTACATTAAAAACATAGAATTATATATTTCTTTGGCAAGTTTGTGATAAAATTACTTATAACAAGTTATTTTCTTAAACATATAGACAATTATTCATGTATTTTTAAATAAATATAAAAAATATCCACACTTTTGTCTCATTACCGTAATATGACACATTTATCAGATGTCTTCTTTTGTTTTACTTACTTGTTTAATTATGGATATTAAAATACACATATATTAATGTAGAGGAAATCATTTGTATAATACATTTTCCTTGCCAATTTCATATTAGTTTTTAAAACATTACCTCTATTTTAAAAATAGTAGCCTGTTGCGGTAATGATATAAATGTGACGGAGGATGAGGTGGTATATTACAGTAATGAGTTCAATATACATTTGACTATTTTAGTAATTTTAATAAATCTCTAAATTATTCAGTGATATTACAATCAAGAGATAAAAACAAGCTGTAATAACAGTATAAAATAAACACATAAAACAACAAATGTACTCAGACTTGGGTTAAAACGCATTTGAAAATACTGTTCAAATACTTTAAAGACTGTTTTCACCGTATTCATCAAAGTGAGACCTAATCATACCTTTAACCAATTACTGTACTATCCATTCAAACTCTCCTGTTCATGATCTTTTCAACCTTTAAAGGTGAGTTCTGAAGAGGTTGACAAGATCATGAACAGGTGAGTTTGAGTTCAAATAGATGGTAATAGGTAGAAGTGTAATGTGAAGATCTTTCCTTGATAAATAGGGGTAAATACAATCTTTAAAGTATTTGAACAGTATTCGCAAATGTATTTACCAAAGTCTGAGTACATTTGTCTTTTAATGTTTATTTTTGATGCTGTTATTATAGCTTGTTTTTTTCTCTTCATTGTCATACAGTATTTGAACGTCTAGTACTAATTAATTTCACTATAACCTATGTGAAAACAACCCCTATTCCTCAAAGCAACAAACATTAATTTAACTGTAAACAAAACTGTTTAAAGACAGAAGTAATGCAGTACAGAGAGCACCAAATCTAACTGTGAGATCTCCTATCCCCATGTTCAATATAATTCCAGATCACTGAGCCTTGTATTAATGTTTAGCCCAAATTTCAGGTAAAACACAGAAGTGCCTGGCTGAAGATGTACCAGGTAAAGGTTCAGGAATTATATCTGTTATGTCCTCTCTATAGTACCAGATTTTATCAACAGGAAATTTTAAACTGGGATTGAAGAATCTGTTATCTCCAGCCCGGCTAATTGCATCAACGTCAGGTGATGGTGGCGTAATATTTAGAATGGCATTTAGATTTTTTTTTTCTTCTCATAATAGTGCGCTGAATTTTCCCTCCATTTCTTCTTCTGCTTTTGATCTTTTATTTGCATTTCTTTGGCTGATTTTAAAAGTGCATTGTGCTTTCTTCTTTGGTTTCTAAAAAGAGTTTTTAAAAAATAAATAGAAATGTTAGACTGCATTGTTTTTTTTGTTGTTGTTAACATTTTAGATAAGGGAGTGCAAATAACATTTATAAATGCGTTATACATGGAATATTATAAAGTATTAGTAACATGCCATAAACCCGGCATTGACTGACCTTTACTATAGATTTATGGCATGTTATTAACAAAACCCTAACGGCCTCTGATGTTGGAAAGGGTCATTCTCGAGTTCTGTGTACCAATAGGCACTGTAACATTTGATCAAGAGTATCTATATTATTAAACAAATATATATTGTTCTAAAATATTGTATGTGTTTTGGACATTGCATACACACAAAAACATAAACTGTAAATTTCGACCATGTGTTCCTACTTTTGGTACAAAGAACTGGAGAATGATCCATATACAGTGCCATGAAAAAGTATTTGCCCCTGTCTGATTATCTGCATTTTTTTGACACTGAATTATCAGATCTTCAACCAAAACCTAATATTAGATAAAAGGGACCCTGCGTGAACAAATAACACAAAAAATGTATACATATTTAATTTATTTATTAAAGGAAGTTATGCAACACCCAATGCCCCCGGGGAAAAAAAGTAATCTCCCCCTTAGACTCAATAACTGGTTACGCCACCTTTAGCAGCAATAACTGCAACCAAACGCTTCCTGTAGTTATTGATTAGTCTCTCACAGCGCCGTGGAGGAATTTTGGCCCACTCCTCCATGCAGAACTGCTTCAACTCAGGTGACATTTGTGGGTTTTCGAGCATGAACTGCTTGTTTCAGGTCCTGCCACAACATCTCAATGGGGTTTAGGTCTGGACTTTGACTAGGCCATTCCAAAACTTTAAATTAACCATTCTGATGTAGACTTGCTTGTGTGTTTCGGATCATTGTCTTGCTGCATGACCCAGCTGCGCTTCAGCTTCAGCTCACGGACAGATGGCCTGACATTCTCCTGTAGAATTCTCTGATACAGAGCAGAATTCATGGTTCCTTCAATGATGGCAAGGCGTCCAGGTCCTGATGCAGCAAAGCATCCCCAAACCATGACACAACCGCCACCATGCTTGACCGTTGGTATGAGGTTCTTACTGTGGAATGCAGTGTTTGGTTTTTGCCAGACATAACGGGGCCCATGTCGGCCAAAAAGTTCCACTTTTGACTCATCTGTCCATAGAACATTGTTCCAGAATTCTTGAGGATCATCCAGGTGCTTTTTGCCAAACTTGAGACGAGTATTCATGTTCTTCTTAGTGAGCAATGGTTTCCGCCTTGCTACTCTGCCATGAATCCCATTTTTGCCCAGTGTCTTTCTGATGGTGGAGTCATGAACACTGACCTTAGCCGAGGCGAGAGATGCCTGCAGATCCCTGGATGTTGTTCTAGGGTTCTTTGTGACTTCCTGGACGATTTTACACCTTGCTCTTGGAGAGATTTTGGCAGGACGGCCACTCTTGGGAAGATTCACTTCTGTCCCAAACTTTCTCCACTTGGACAATATGGCTCTGACTGTGGTTCGGTGGAGCCCCAGAGCCTTAGAAATGGCTTTGTAACCCCTTCCAGACTCATAGGCATCAACAACTTGGTCTTCAGGAATTTCTTTTGTTCGTGGCATGATGTGCCTCTAGAACCTGTGTGCTGACAACTTCACTCTGTAATGTCCAAAGATAGTCAGATTTATATTGGGCAGGGCTGGCCCAACTCAGGCCTGGTTGTTAACCAAAGTACTCAAACAGCTGACCCTAATTATCCCTTTTAATTGGGTTGAGTTAACTGGGGGGGGGGGGCAATAACTTTTTCACACCTGAAGATTGCATGTTTGATTACCTTGCACACCAAACAAATGAAAGAAGCACCAAACTTTGGTGTCATTTATTCTCTCAGACTCTCTCTATATACTACTACAATCCACAAAAAAATCGGACCAAATACAATGTGAAAAATGTGCAAAAATGCAGAAAATCAGACAGGGGGCAAATACTTTTTCACGGCACTGTATATTATATATAGAGACTGATATGAAAATCTTTATCTTTAAATTGAAAATGTCTTCCTTTCTGAAACTACCTTTCTCTTTCCTTTATTCTGTATTCCTCTAAAAGCTCAGCACTACTGTAGATCTTTCCTCTGTGCTTCTGTACCCTTGCTCGTGAAGCTGCTCTCTTTCTTACACTGCCAATCTAAACAAAACAATGTTTTTAATGCCTAAATTTAAAAAAAGCTAAAAAAATAAATAATTCACCAATAATCTATGATGCGATGTATATATAATACTATAAATACAACTGTTTTGTATAATATGCCTTATAGTTACCATTACTGTAATTCCACCTCTCATTACTGTAACAGGTCTCATAACTGACATGGTAATGAGAAATGAGTGTAACGGTAATGAGAAGGCCTACCTTAATTCTGTAAATAAAATGTGTCAGCCACTTTGACTTAGAGAAACTTTTACTTTTAAACCTCAGGCATTTTTATGGCTCTCTTATACCCTGTTATTTTTTTCTTAAATCTAATTAATTTCTTATATTTTACAAATTACGGTAATGAGATTCAAAACTGTAAAACATAGGATATACCAAGGTAAACTGTGAATTTAAAAGAAAAAGACAGAGCACCTTGCTGGTGCTTCATGGGTAAATGGGTAAATAACACTTTATTTAAATACTTCCTGGATTCTCTGGAGAAACTTGAACAATTGTTACGCTAACGAGACAAATTGCTTCGGACACGTAGTTTTTCTCCAAAAGAAATTTTAAGGTGTACTTTTTCAACCCAAAGATTATAGTAAATTATGAACAATTCTGAACAAGATACATATTTATGTCAATGACATTTCTTATTTTTATCATGAACAAATGCTTAAGAAAGATAAAAAAAAAAACTTTGGACGCATTACGGTAATGAGATTTAAAGTGGAAAAAGTGTTAATGTGAAAAATGAGAAAAAACAATACCTTTTTATTTACTAATAGCAAAGAATTGTCCTTCTCCTTTGCAATGATTATATTTTTTTGCTACAAATATGCATTCTTAAAAAGATCTCCACCACGGACATGGTTTTACAGCCAGTTGGTGAGAATCACCCATTTATCAATATTCCAGATCCAGCAGCATAGTACACTTTAGTCAGTAGGTGGCACTGTGATATTGAATGCTGAATGCAAAGCAGATAATCACAAAACCTTTCTAGTTTCCTATGTTATTGTCCACACCACACAGAGTGAATTACCAGGTTGGTATAGAAGGAGAGTAGTATTGTAATTACATTTTGGGTTTTACTTTCATTTGACGCTACATTTTAAATATCTTTTTATTTTTTTAAACAGTCTCTAGGCTATCCTTACCAGCAGTATGGCCAAAGGGTGGATGATGTCTCCCAAAACCCTCCTTACCTGACTCAGCCTTCGTCGTGCTCTGGGCCCCAGCTTGAGGCCTGGCCCCAAGCACCTGGTTATGGGCTTCCACAGCAACAGTGGCGGGCAAGGCAGCAAAGACCAGCTGCTTCGTACGAGAACTCCTTCATGAGCTCACAGCACCAGGCCTGGCCTAGTGCGGGTCCCTCAGCACTAACTTGCGATCCAAAGGTAAGTGCTTGGTGGATGGACATAGCTCTGTACACAGGGTAGGTTTGGGGTGAACTTAACTTTGTTAAATTAAGCAGTGGGAAATATCCTAGTCTTTTCAATTCATCTAACACTGAAGGATCTAAATTATGGCTACAGAGTTTTTATGTGGTGAGCAGAAATAGTACAATATGGTACTTAAGTCTGTTTTAGGTTTAAATGGTAGTTGTAGAGAACAGCATATTGTAGCATGTATCTGTCCAAATACAAGTTACTCTCAGTCATAGCTGCTGCTTAAGTAGATGAGAGAGACAGAAACTTGTGGCACTATGAAGTTCAAAGGGCAAACCAGATTTTCTCTGAAGGCAGTTCGGCAAAAATGACTTTAGGATCGATCCTCAAGTTGTCAAATGATAAATGTGGATACAAATAGCAGAACTACTGCAGTTGTGACATTTGCAATAAGAAGTAGTAGAGGTGCAATCAGCAACCAGTTTCCTATCAAAACGGACACTTAATAAATAATCAACGGTAATTGACGTAATGAGAACACTTTAGTATTCAAAAGCAAATGCATGGCCTCTTCACAAAATACAACTGAAAACAAGTATAGGAATAGTATTATTAATACAGTATATGTACTTTGAATACTTATTAAAAAGCAATAAACATTTTTCATTGAGGTGAAATAAAAGATGTCAAGATCAATAATGGATGAATTGTTGCATCTTTTTTTTAACAGGTCCCTCAGTATTCAGGGTACCCCCACCCAGGCCAGTCTTCATCCCAAATTGGCCCTCAAACAAGACCACCAAACCCTGGTTCTGGACAGCGGGGTGAATACAGCTCCCCTCCCCAGCTCTACACCCAGGAAGGGAGGAAACCAGAACCCTACCCAGCCCAGAAATCCACAGAGGAAGAGCCACCCCCTCCGCAAGGACCCCAGCTGAGTGATAACCCTAACCTGGCTCGGATACAGCAGGTCACAGAGCACGTCCGGCTGCTGGAGGAGGATGTGAACGAGTTCGTGGGCCGCAAAGCAGACAGGGACTACCGCTGCCTGGAGGAGCTGCTGACCAAGGAGCTACTAGAGCTGGACTCGATTGAAACTAGGGGCCAGGAGTCTGTGAGGCAGGCCAGGAAGGAGGCTGTACAGAAGGTCCAAGGAGTCCTGGACAGGCTGGAGAGGAAGGCCTTCTGAGGTGGACAGGCCCACCAGACTCACTGCTGTCATGACAGTTCAAATAATTCCACTGATTTTACAGTCCAGTACAATACCAGTCCACCAAACAGAGATCTCAAAAACAGTGATAATTGACCTGTGTCCGAGCAGGCTGAAAGTTTTCTTGACATGCATTGCTATGAGGTTTGGTTGTTACGGGATGCTTGTTAGGTTTGAATCAGGATCATTTTGATGAGGATGCTTTAATGAGCTTTCTTTTCTAAAAGGAACCTATCTGATAATATTCTGAAACTAGTATAACCAGATTTCTGGAATTTCACAGCCTTGCATATATTCCTATGTGCACGCAAGTTATTTATGTACATTTTTTTTTAAATGTTACCACCTTACGTATTTACCTTTCTAACATATGCAGTTTAGTTTTCCTTTTAGACACAAATCTATTAAATTGATCTTGACACTGTTTAAATCATTAAAAGACGGGGGACTTCGTGAAAATCAGCTTCTATAACAGTTTTGTAGTGCATTTTTGTGTATTTGGAATTCTTAATATTTTATATTTAAAATGTGGCAGCATTGTTTAATTGAACATCCCACCAAATGTTAGCTCAGTAAATCAGTCCCTTCCTGCTCCTCTCTCTCCCCCTTGTATTTTGAAATAAAACTGAACAGCATTCACTCATCACTTTTTTTTTGTACTCACTTTTGATTTATACACATACATGTAAATGTAATATGGTGAACATATGTAATGTTTTTTTTTGCTTCTTTTTTAAGTGAAAGAAGCAATGAAATATCTGAAATCGTGACTGATGTGTGTTTGTCAGAGTTTGTGATGGAGTTTACTGTATCACCCCTGATTCTTAAAAGTACAATTTTTTTTCATAAACGCACTGCCAGTCTTCCAAAAACCAAAAATGATGAGTTCTTGAATTAAGTGTTTTTTGTAACCCTGGCAGTTTTATTATCCGTTCACAAAAATAAAACCTTTTGAAATATTGGGTCAGTTTATCAAGTTGCATTAAAGGAGTGTGAAACACGGTTTTAAAATCTTTGTTATTTCTTATTAGTAATAACAATATTATCACTGCCCTCCCCCCTCCCCTCTCCCCCCTCCACTCCATTTGCCTTTTGAATAATTTTTGGTTCTTAGCTTCTGTTACATACTTCAATTTGGAATATGTTTCCAATAAATGAATAAAAAAGAATGCTACTCAGGCTGTGCAAGAGGCCGAACTTTGCTGGGGACCCCGAGGGGGGCGTCACATTAGCTCTCGACACTCCCGGTGTGGGGGATGGGAAACCGGCAGGGATTGCTTCTCCTCATCATGCAACAGGAACCCTACTGGCCAGACACCGAGCACATTCAGAGTGGATAAGAGGCAGGGCAGGTCTTTGTTCTCCGGCATCGGTAGCCTGCCCACCTCTGCTCTGGATTACTCGGTGTAAAAGCGATTCTGGCTTTAGGGTGTGTGAGATCGGAGGATGCTCACACACCCTCAGAACTTCTGTGCTGTGTGGGGGCTCACTGCGGTGAGTAGAAAAAACATAATTGGACATTCCAAATTGGGGGGAAAATAATAGTCGTATTTAAATGCAATTGTCCACTGGTAAATTCTTACCTTACAGCTGCCCCTTTATTTTGACAATTGCCATATCAAAAATTGCATTTTTTTGACATTTTTCATTCTTAGCCCCAAAGTAAATATTTTGGAAAGTTTTCAAAACATTTTTTGCTTTATTTTTACACACACGTTGATGTTGTTTATATGATAAACGCGTATACCTGCTTCAGGTACTGTATTTAATTTTTTTCAAGGTTAAACGATGGCCCGTGTTACACAGAACACTCAATTAAATGTCAAATATGTATTTAGTTGGTTTTGTGGATTTGCTATATTTTAATACTGCACATAATGATATGGTTTTGAAAATGCTACTTACCATAATTTTTGCATTTTTTTTGTCATAGAAAAGACACATTTCACATTTTTTAACGTTTCCATAGTCGTCTATTTTTTTTTAATCAATGCGGTTTTCGTTTCACAAATCTACTGCACTTCGTCTATAAACTGTATTGCAGTACGCACAAGTTCAAATTTCTCCCATTCACTTGCTAGATCACTCCATATCCCCAAACATCAGACAGATATTTTGTCTAGCAAATAGATAAGTTAACAGCAGATGAATTTCACAGTATTTTTAAGCACAAATATAATAGCGTACATTTCAACAGTCACTGCCAAAGCTGATTACTTATTCTTCCTGAAGTAATGGTGGGGTTTAACAGGGATTCTATTTGCGCCGGGCCACGTTGTTAACAAGCCTGATGACTTTGTCGTCCAGGCTTTACTGTAACCAGGGAGGGTGTGAGCGCATTCCACGGGACTGGAGAATAAAAGCACGGGAGTTTAATTATGAAAATGCAAGTGTAAACAAACAAGTAACAAAGATTAGCCTGTCGTCAGACAAGTCATGGTAATACAAAATGCATTAATTTACTACGTACTGGTATTGCGTCTGGTCTGGGAAGGGGGACACACGGGGCGTGTTAAGAGAAATTCAGCGGGACATTTTTTTATTTCAGGGGGGCATTGGCGCAATGGCGTGGCCTAGCGCAAACACTGGCACAACATCCCATAGCCCTCTACATCCGTGTCAAATTCTGTGCATTTTGGTGCAGCCGATAAGAAGTTATAGGCAGTTTTATAGCCAGTTGCGTATGTTGATGATGTCATGCATCACGTTTGACCTTTAGGAGAGGTCAGAGGTCGCGGGCGAAGACATTTTTTCATAGAGCACATATGACTTCAGATGTAACTTAAAAAAAGGATGGTGAGTAAGTAGATTCAAGAAAATGCACAGAGTCCTTTTCTTCACTCAGTTGTTAGGTTTATTGAAATATGCAGGGAGTCTGGTCCCAGGTACAGGACAAACAGAATACTCGTTCTTACAATTGTTGCATGACATTAAATACCCTTCTGTATAGATGGTCCACCTCCTCTTTCTCTAACACTTAACCAATAGAAAAGGTACAACACATTATCCTGTTAATTTAGTGTGAGTGTGTGTGTGTGTATAGTCTAGTGTGACGACCTCTGAACTCAGTGCATTCTTCAGACCCCTGGTGCCAGAAAGGTCCATACATCTGGTTTTTGTCATCTTCCTTGTTCCTATCTCTCCGTTTTGCCTGAGACCCTTTGATCCCAGTGGCATTATCTCTTTGGATCTCTCTGAAGTCTTAGAGCCTGGCCCCTTCTGGTCCCCCTGAAGACTAGCTTTATGACCCCCTCATAAACCAGCTGTATATTCTAAGCAAAAACCTGTTTAATTAGTTTTATACCCCAGTGGACTCCCCGAAGGGCAAGCTTCTTTCATGTCAGGGCTGGAGGTCAAAGGACTTGTTTGTACAGCCGTGTGCTGCTGGCCAGCCATTTGCTTTGACACAAAAGAATCCTTTTCAGTTGTCATAACTTCAGGGTAACTTCTCTACCATATTGCCTTCAATTTACTTCTAATGTGCAGTTGTTTAAGTATAGTTAAATATACGTTAACTTGGTGTTTTTCTCAGCTCTCTGCTACCATCCATTGCTCAATGAAGCTGCTATTATTTCTTGCTTGCTCGGAGTCAATGCAGTGCAAGTATCTATATACCCAGAGTATATAGCCAGCCTTCATCTATTACAGCAGTGCTTGCATTTTTGGAACTAACAGTTTTTTCTATCCAATGTTAAATCACTTTTCAGAAAAAAACATGAATACAGCCGTCATTCCTCATGCGTAGCAAACTGCTATTCAATACTTGTTCCATGTTTTCCAACAACTTCTGTACATGTTCCATTATAAGTATGACCCTTTCGGCACGCCCTAGGAGTTAAATTTCAATGTAAATTCCAATATGGCCGCCGCACCGTGTGAGCAATCTCTTTCAAACTTCAGCAGTTATTACTTTCCAATGGTCTGTACAATTGTGTTGACATTGAAGAGCATAAGTGCAATGGTGTTCTTGTTATGGGTTGCAAAAGCTTTTTTCCGTTTATCAATATGGCCGCCAAACCATGTGACCAAAATGTGTCATTTTCATATCACTAGTACTTCACGTGAGTCTCTATGGTCATGTAAAGTTTCATGACTGTAGTGTATTGCACCTTGGATTTATGCACGAATGTACGAAAATAGAGCCATCGTGAAACGGTTATTTGTGCGCCGCGGCCATGTTTTCTAATGAAAAAGCGTGGATTTTACAAACAGTAGAATGGACCTGGTCATGAACATGCGTGCCAATTTAGGTGTCGATTGGCGTTGCTGTTTAAGACAAGACGATTGTTGAATATTTGGCGCCAATCCAGCGTAGCGGGCAAAGTAATTGTTCAATCGACCTCGATTGAACATATGTGTTTTTATAGGCCATTGCTGCACTATCTGCTGCCATTGTCATAGTATCACCTTAAGTTGTTTTTAACGGCAAGAGTTTTGAAAAATTCCCAAAATTTCCACGAGATCCAAGATGGCGGTCGAACCATGTGACTTTTTCATTTGGGGACTCCAGTCTGGTTGTCCAGCCATAGGCATCTACTTACGTATGCGTTTTCATAACTCTGCGATGTGGTTTGGGAATAATAATAATAATAATAATAATAATAATAATAATAATCCTAACAAAAACAATAGGCTTCCCCAGCCTATGGCTTGGAAATATATATATATATATATATATATATATATATATATATATATATATATATATATATATATATACAGTACTTTTTTTTATATATATATATATATTGAAATTTCTGCCTGGGAGAGACCTTGCTGATGCAGTATAACTACTTTGTGTCTTGTTGCTGTGCTCAGTCTTGCCATGGTGTATGACTTTTGACAGTAAACTGTCTTCAGGAACCTCACCTTGTTAGCTGAGTTTGGCTGTTCCTCACCTAGGTGTAGCGTTGTGCAGAGATGCCATCGGTACTGGTTGTGCCATTTGGTACTACTCGCATGTATTTGTAAATAATGCGTGCTAAGTAAGTCATTCTGTAGGTTTGCAATTACTAAAACGGTTTACTTGGTTTCTTTGCGCTTATTAATAGTTTCTGAGATGTGCTGAGAATACCTCGTTTCCAGCTAATCATATGGCTGCTTTCGTTTTCACTGCATTTTCTCAGGTACAGCTAAACAAAGACAACAAGCAGAAAAAACGTAACAAGCAGACAAAACAGACTTTTTAAAACAACCTTAAGTGACAAATTAAGCAACATTTTTAAGTTCTGTGAATCTTTAAAATTATGTCGACACGCTAATGCAAATTAACGTGCAATTTCCATATTTTGCTGCCTTTAAAATCTTATACACGGGAGAAAAGTGAACGGCAAACCTTAAATGAAAAAGAAAAAAAAGTTTTTGTATTTCTTTACATTTCTAATTCGTGAAGTTTTAAACCACAGATACCTTCAAAATATTAATACATTAAAACATCATACATGCCACTGATTTGCTAGGTCATTGTAGTGTGACAAAAAAATCATGAAGTCGGTATTTGTTTGACACCGTTGCCATAGTAAACAAATGCAGGGCGTTGATAAAAGTATGAATTCACAGTGTGAAATACTCTAAGGAAAATAAAGCCTATTTTTTCACGGTAAATTGAAAGAAGCTGAAAGCAAATTATATTTTTTCCTTACGAAATCTGCTCTCGATTTGTCAATGCCCGCCGCCATGGCTACACTCCCAACCACTATCTCTCCCATATAAACCATTTAAAATGTTTGAAGTAGACAACAAATACATGTACATATATTCACAGTGAATGCACTTTAAAAAGTCAAACATGAAGCGTCACCAAACCAGCGAGAACACAGTATTACACTTTAAGCAATTATTAAATACAAGAAAGTCAGTCAATTACCTACCATTGCCTAGTCAGTATCCTCTCGTCGCTCCATACACAGGATAAAGGCAAGCGTCGGGGCTTGCAGTTATCATGACACTCCAGAAAATCGTACAAATCTCTTCAAACGACAGCAATTTAAGCTATTTGTCAGCATTCAGCCAGCTGTCTGAATCCTGTTCACTCCAGCCTTTCTACTAAACTCTTAAAAGTGTGTGCATAATTGTTTTGCCATGTTGAGCGCCGCACTACTTATAACTTACTTTAAAATACACCTTAAAATAAACAGATTCGCACCAACTGCCTCGCAAGCTGTCAGTCAAACGTGACTTGCACATAATTGGTTGGGTGAGAGGAAGATCCCACCTAAATTTTGTATCACAGTGACTGTTTTGCTTGATCGGCTAAAGCCTGCGGCATTTTAAAAAAATAGCTTATTTGACCTAAACTTAGACACCCGCCTTCGGGGCGCACAGTTAACGTTATTTTTTTTATTTTGTTTATATAAATGTACTTAAACTTGGCATTCATATAAATAAGCGGCCCACCCAGGCTATGCCACTGCTCTGGGCGTTAATGGTAACCACATTTGACAACAATTAAAATAAAAATAAAAAAATGAAAATGCGTCTTGAATGATCTTTAGTTAAGGGTGTCAAGAATTGTGTCTGCAACTGTATGTGTAATCATGACAACCTGATTGTGATCCATGATTTCCATTACATGAGAGTAGATATTAAAACTTCATGCTGATTTGAACTCGGCTCTCGCCAAGATAAGCACCAACTAAGACGTAGCTTTACAGTAAACTAATGTGATCCATATGTGTCTCCTTCCATTTACGTTTCCTTCCATATGATGATGTAGATATCCTTCTGTCTGGTGTTAATGGCTGAAGTGTAATGCTGGCTCCAGGGATCAGCTTATTTTGCCTCCCCAGCGCATCAGCATGACAACCGTCTGGATTGAGCTAAGTAGGGTACATCTCTGGGGTCTTCAAATGGGCACCTTCCATCCTCAGTGTTTCGTCGACTAGCCCACGACACCTCAAGAGGGCTCGACGGTGATTCTGGCGTCCCAGCATCACCCCCCTCCGTCCCCCACTCAACTCAGCCCAGCTTACTTACCTGTACATCAGCATTTCTTTCTTTCTATTGTGCTTGAGATCCCCAACCAGAATCTTTCCGTCTCAACCACAGCCAGCTGCTGCTCCTCTCTGCTGCTTCAGATAAGTTCTTCACTGTGCGACGCAACTCTTGGCCACTGAATCCAACGTCTCTGAGAAACCGGGTTGTAGAGTGTGCCACAAATCCTCGACAACCCACTTCCACTGAGTAAACCCGGACTCTCCATCCTCGCTGTTCCACTTCAGTGGCTTGTTGAGCATACCGCAGTTTCTTCCTCTCATACGCCTCATCTACAGCATCCTCCCATGGCACTGTTAGCTCTACCAGGTGAACAAGGCGTGCTGATCCAGACCACAAGACAATACCTGGTCGAAGGTTAGTGGTGGCAATCTCAGGTGGAAAAATAAGCCGTTGACCAACATCTGCCAGCATTTTCCAATCTCTAGCAGCTTCCAGTTGTCCTGGGCGAGGATTGGTTTTAACACCTTTTCTTGGTGATTGCTCTCCTGGGTGGAGGAATGTTGTCTTTTGTGTGTAATGTTTTGATGGAACAGGTGGCAACTAATTGGTCATGTTATTCTTGTCTTCCAGTGCTAAGGCCAAACATCGCAGCACCTGTCATTGCGCCAAGTAAACCGTCCTTGGCTAAGAGCCACCTTACATCCTGTCAAAATGTGCCTTAATGTTGCAGGTGATGAACACAAAGGACATGAGGGATCCTCTCCTACCCAGAGGTTTAGGTTCTGTGGTGATGGGAGAACATCATATGTTGACCTGATGAGGAAACTGATCCTGCTCTGTTCCATTGACCATAGGTCTTGCCAGCTAATCTTGCATTGTTCCACACTCTCCCATCTCATCCATTCTCCCTGCTTGCCCTGGGAAATGGCCTTTATACACCTCATCCTCTCCTCCTGCTTTTGCACCAGGTTGACTACCAACTTCCTCCTTTGAGCTGGGGCTGCCTTGTGCCATGTAGGAGGAGCTGAACTGAGACCAAGACCCCCTCTTCCATACTGAACTTGCCCCATGATATCACCAATTCGAAGGGCAGCCTTTGCATCTTCCACAGCTTTCTTTGCCGCCCACTTTCTTCCAGTTTTCAACACATGTGCTGCCTCCCTTACGCATTTGTCGCATGACTCTACTAATGTAATTTCCAGTCTGACCTTGGCGCACTTAATCTCCTCGGTTAGAGCAGAGACTAGTAGCTGCAGTATTCATTTACCATAAAGTCCCACTCTGTTGAGGCAGCGTGGAACTCCCAACCATTTCCTGATGTATGAACTGATTAAAGCTTCCAGCTTCTCTACTGTTGTCAAAGAAACCTCATACACAGTCAGTGGCCACAGCAACCTCGGCAGTAGACCAAACTGAAAGCACCAGAGTTTTAGTTTACCTGGTAGAGCTCAGCTGTCTATGCTCTTCAACCCTTCCACTGCTTGTTGTCTAACTTCTCCCACACGAACTGTGTCCTTTAGATCCCCGTCGTACCATCTCCCAAGACTCTTCACTGGCTTCTCAGACACTGTTGGTATTGCCTCACCATTAATGAAGAATGTTTTATCTACTACTTTGCCTTTAATTAAAGAGATGCTCCTTGATTTAGTGGGCTTGAATTGCATTCGTGCCCATTCAATGTTATTGGTTAATTTGCCCAATAACCGATTAGTGCAGGCTACTGCTGTAGTCATGGTTGTCATGTCATCCATGTATGCTCGAATTGGTGGTAGTCGCATTCCAGAAGCCAAGCGCTCTCCTCCTACTACCCATTTTGATGCCCTATAAGTATAGCAAGACTATAAACATCAACATGACTACCCACAAATATGTGTAGAAATTATTACCAGACTATACTTCTAACTTATTGTTTGTTATAAACAT
Organism: Acipenser ruthenus; assembly: GCF_902713425.1. Classification (NCBI taxonomy): domain Eukaryota; kingdom Metazoa; phylum Chordata; class Actinopteri; order Acipenseriformes; family Acipenseridae; genus Acipenser; species Acipenser ruthenus. The sequence goes on along the minus strand of NC_081225.1, from coordinate 4,749,461 downwards.
TTTTTTATTTGAAAAGTTACAATTTTAATATAAAGTTTGCATTACAGTTGTGATCATTTAAGCTGTTCTACTTTATTATTATTATTTATTTCTTAGCATATATATATTTATATATATTTATTTTACTGTAAAAGCTCTTATGTAATCACGTGAAGAGCAATCAAATAAAATACAACCATTTATGATACAAAACATTGTTAAATACTAAATAGGAGGAGTGGCAAACACTGTTGCAGCAGCAAAGGTCATTCAAAATGATCTGGACAGCATTCAGAACTGGGCAGACACATGGCAAATGACATTTAATAGAGAAACGTGTAAAGTATTGCATGCAGGCAATAGAAATGTGCATTATAAATATCATATGGGAGACAGTGAAATTGAAGAAGGGAACTATGAAAAAGACCTAGGAGTTTATGTTGACTCAGAAATGTCTTCATCTAGACAATGTGGGGAAGCTATAAAAAAGGCCAACAAGAAGCTCGGATATATTGTGAGAAGTGTTGAATTTAAATCAAGGGAAGTAATGTTAAAACTTTACAATGCATTAGTAAGACCTCACCTAGAATATTGTGTTCAGTTCTGGTCACCTCGTTACAAAAAGGCTATTGCTGCTCTAGAAAGAGAGCAAAGAATAGCAACCAGAATTATCCCGGGTTTAAAAGGCATGTCGTATGCAGACAGGCCAGAAGAATTGAATCTATTCAGTCTAGAACAAAGAAGACTACGCGGCGATCTGATTCAAACATTCAAAATCCTAAAAGACAAAGACAATGTCGACCCAGGGGTCTTCTTTGACCTGAAAAAAGAAACAAGGACCAGGGGTCACAAATGGAGATTAGATAAGGGGCATTCAGAACAGAAAATAGGAGGCACTTTTTTACACAGAGAATTGTGAGGGTCTGGAACCAACTCCCCAGTAATGTTGTTGAAGCTGACACCCTGGGATCCTTCAAGAAGCTGCTTGAGATTCTGGGATCAATAAGCTACTAACAACCAAACAAGTAAGATGGGCTGAATTTCCTCCACTCGTTTGTAAACTTTCTTATGTTCTTAACAAGCTTGCTTACTATACCAGAATCAAAATCATTAATGTAGATCAGGAATAGCATGGCCTAATACTGATCCCTGTGGTGCACCACTGGCTACCTCGCTCCATTTTGAGGTTTCTCCTCTAATCAGTACTTTCTGTTTTGTACATGTTAACCACTCCCTAATCCATGTGCATGCATTTCCTTGAATCCCTACTGCGTTCAGTTTGAGAATTAATCTTTTATGCGGGACTTTGTCAAAAGCTTTCTGGAAATCAAAATAAACCATGTCGTATGCTTTGCAATTATCCATTGTCAATGTTGCATCCTCAAAAAAATCAAGCAGGTTAGTTAGACACGATCTCCTTTTCCTAAAACCATGCTGACTGTCTCCCAGGATATTGTTACCATATAGGTAATTTTCCATTTTGGATCTTATTATAGTTTCCATAAGTTTACATATAATAGAAGTTGAGGCTTATTGGTCTGTAGTTACCTGGTTCAGTTTTGTCTCCCTTTTTGTGGATCGGTATTACGTTTGCAGTTTTCCAGTCTGTAGGTACAACCCCTGTGTCGAGAGACCGTTGCATGATCTTGGTTAGCGGTTTGTAAATAACTTCTTTCATTTCTTTGAGTGCTATTGTGAGGATCTCATCTGGCCCAGGGGATTATTTTATTATTTAGAGCTCCTAGTCCCTTTAACACTTCTGCCTCTATTATGTTAAAGTTATTTAAAATTGGATAGGAACAGGTCAACATGCCGGGCATGTTGTCCGTGTCCTCCTTTGTAAAAACCTGTGAAAAATAATCATTTAATATATTTGCTATTTTTTTTCTTCATCTATGATTTTGTCATTTATTTCCCTTAGACATTTAACCTCCTCTTTGAATGTTCTCTTGCTGTTATAATATTGGAAAAACATTTTGGAATTGGTTTTAGCCCCCTTAGCAATATTGATTTATATCTCTCTCTTGGCCTTTCTGTTTGCAGTTCCAAGTACTCTTTCTGTGTACTTTGTTTTTGGTCCCTTTTAAACTCTCTGTAAAGTGCCTTTTTTCGCGGAATATTTTTTTTAATTGATCTATTAAACCATTTTGGCCATTTTGTTTTAGATTTAGATTTGTCTACTTTTGGGATGTAATTGTTTTGCGCCTCTAGTACTACATTTTTTTAAAAAAACAGCCATTCTTTTTCTGTGGATGTTTTCTCTATTTTACTCCAATCTACTTCTGTTAGACTCTGTTTCATACCTTCATAGTTTGCTTTTCTAAAATTGTAAACCTTAGCTTTAGTCATTACTTTTTGTGTTTTATAAATCACTTCAAATGAGACCATGTTGTTGTTGTGGTCTCAGTCTGGCAATGGCTCTCTGACCTCTGTTTTAGTTATTCTGTCTTCATTATTTGAAAAGACTAAATCAAGGCATGCCTCCCCTCTATTCAGTGCTGTGGCGGAGTGTCCCGCCCCTATTTATTATTATTTGTATTTTTGTTTGCGGCGCGGGTAAAAGCGCCGTGTCTTTTATTATTATTTAAAAACCCCGTGAGGATGCATGGCTGATCAGCTACTGATTACTTAAATAGCTGACAGTCATGCATCCTTACCAAACGCGTGCAGACTCTGGCCGGGGGATAATAAGATAATTACCAACCAGTTAAATCCCTCGGCCAGAGTATATAAACCAGCAGCTCTCTGCACTTATTGTTGGGGTGTTGGAGTAGAGAGTACGGGGAGCGGAGAGAAGGAATAATATTTAAAAAACAATTGCTAATACGTGCTGGATAATCCAGCACGGCACTTACTTGTTTGTTTATTTATTCGTTTGGCCCTCGTGCCCTTTTGTTTGTATTTTGTTTAAATATTTTGTTTGTTTATTATTAAATACGCTGAGTGCTTTTGCACTCAGTTTCACCCGCCCATCCACTGTTTTGGAGTCAGTTACTTCCTGGTCCGTGACGTCATCCACCACACCACTGCGAGCCAGACTGTCACATATGGTGTCCTGCGTGGGACAAAACAAACGCCTCCAATAGCCGGACCAGGAAAGAAAAGCTCGTTTTTTTGTTCGTTTTTTTTTCAAAGTGTTTTTGTGTGTTTTTTGGGGGAAAAAAAAAAAATAAATAAAAAATATGGGAAGAAGCGGACGGAGGAAGCAGCAGCTACAGCAGCGTGGGGCCGGTCGCAGGTCCCACTGTAGCTCAACCATGCTGGACGTCTGCCCCACCTGCTTGAAAGGTGAGGAGTGGTGCTTCGCTGTTGGGGAGGTGGGTCACATAGCACCCGACCAACCCCCTCCATGGCAGGAGAAAGAGGAGCCAGAGCGTCCAGTGAGGGAGGACCTGCATCCTCCAAAGAGGACGAATGCACTCTCCTCTGAGGGAGTCTGGGACTGGCTGGTGGAGCCGGGGAGGGATTATGAGGAAGCCCTCCCTGCAGTGATCAACCTCCTGCGGGCAAGAGATGGGGAGCGCTGGGAGGCCTGGGAACAGCAACACCACCCAGCTTCCCTCCCAGACATCGCAGCCATGGTGTTCAACTACCTGGCTGCGGATATGGGAGAGACCCTGCTGCTGCCATCTCCAGCACAAAAGGGAGAGGAGCCATCGCTACCGTCTCCACCAGCAGAGGGAGAGGAGCCATCGCTGCCGTCTCCAGCGCCAGAGGGAGAGGAGCCATCGCTGCCGTCTCCAGCACCAGAGGGAGAGGAGCCATCGCTGCCGTCTCCAGCGCCAGAGGGAGAGGAGCCATCGCTGCCGTCTCCAGCGCCAGAGGGAGAGGAGCCATCGCTGCCGTCTCCAGCATCAGAGGGAGAGGAGCCATCGCTGCCGTCTCCAGCGCCAGAGGGAGAGGAGCCATCGCTGCCGTCTCCAGCATCAGAGGGAGAGGAGCCATCGCTACCGTCTCCAGCATCAGAGGGAGAGGAGCCATCGCTGCCATCTCCAGCATCAGAGGGAGAGGAGCCATCGCTACCGTCTCCAGCATCAGAGGGAGAGGAGCCATCGCTACCGTCTCCACCAGCAGAGGGAGAATGCCTGCTGGTTTCGCCTCCACAGCGTCCTACGCCCGAGTGGGAGGAGCCCGAACGTCCTACGCCCGAGTGGGAGGAGCCCGAACGTCCTACGCCCGAGTGGGAGGAGCCCGAACGTCCTACGCCCGAGTGGGAGGAGCCCGAACGTCCTACGCCCGAGTGGGAGGAGCCCGAACGTCCTACGCCCAAGAGGGGGGAGTCGGTGCGTCCACAGCCCAAGAGGGAGGAGTCGGTGCGTCCACAGCCCAAGAGGGAGGAGTCGGTGCGTCCACAGCCCAAAGAGGGGGGAGTCGGTGCGTCCATAGCCCAAGAGGTGGAAGTCTGCGCTTCCACAGCCTTAGGACCCAAGCTGCAGTCCCAAGAGCCAGAAGGGGAGGAGTTACAGGCTCAACCCCCTGAATTTTTCTGGGGGGGAGAAGGGCAGGATGCTGGTGTTCCCCAGCAGCCTCTATTTATGCTGCTGAAGGGAGCACGGCACACACCAGCCCAGCCGCCACAGCAGAGGGAGCCAGCACCGCCACAGCCTCCCTCTGAGTGGCCAGCATCCGCCCCATCGCCTCTGCCTCCACCACCACCAGGAGCAGAGCAGCAGGAGCTGCCTCTGTCTCCACCACCACCAGGAGCAGAGCAGCAGGAGCTGCTTCTGTCTCCACCATCACCAGGAACAGAGCAGCAAGAGCTGCCTCTGCCTCCGCCACCTCCACCAGCAGAGGGTGAATGCCTGCTGGTTCCACATCCACCGTCGTGGGAGGACTGCTTGCCCCTCCCACCTCCACCAGCAGAGGGTGAATGCCTGCTGGTTCCGCCTCCACCGTCGTGGGAGGACTGCTTGCCCCTCCCACCTCCACCAGCAGAGGGTGAATACCTGCTGGTTCCGCCTCAGCCGTCGTGGGAGGACTGCTTGCCCCTCCCACCTCCACCAGCAGAGGGTGAATACCTGCTGGTTCCGCCTCAGCCGCCGTGGGAGGACTGCTTGCCACTCCCAGCTCCACCAGCAGAGGGTAAATACCTGCTGGTTCCGTCTCAGCCGCTGTGGGAGGACTGCTTTCCCCTCCCACCATCGCCATTGCCTGGGGATGGCTGTTCTGCATCGCCTGGGGCTGCCTTTTGTTCTCCACAGGACACAGGGTACGAGGGAGAAGTGGAGCTCCCGCTGCCGCCTCCATGGCCAGGGGCTCCCCTCCCGAGTTCGCCTCCCGAGGGTCCGCTGCGGCTGTCGTCACCTTCCGAGGGTCCGCTGCGGCTGCCGTCGCCTTCCGAGGGTCCGCTGCGGCTGCCGTCGCCTTCCGAGGGTCCGCTGCTGCTGCCGTCGCCTTCCGAGGGTCCGCTGCTGCTGCCGTCGCCTTCCGAGGGTCCGCTGCTGCTGCCGTCGCCTTCCGAGGGTCCGCTGCCGTCGCCTGGGGTCGCCAGGGATCCTGCTTCGCCTGGGGTCGTCGAGGGTCCGGCTTTGCCTGGGGTCGCCAGGGATCCTGCTTCGCCTGGGGTCGTCGAGGGTCCGGCTTCACCTGGGGTCGCCAGGGATCCTGCTTCGCCTGGGGTCGCTACACGATGGCCGGAGCTCCATGAAAGGGAGCTGCCAGAAATGAAGAAAGGGGGGGAGGTCAGGAGACCAGCTTCCCCAGCCGCACTTTCGCGGCTGGAGATCATGTGGTCGGAGCCCCACGGAGGGGAACTGCCGGCCATGAAGAAGGGGGGAGAGGTCAGGAGACCAGCTTCCCCAGCCGCACTTTCGCGGCAGGATAGAGTGTGGCGGGAGCCCCGGAAGAGGGAGCTGCCGGCCACGAAGAATGGGGGGGTGCCAGAGATTCCACCATGGCCACCCCCCAGAAGTAACTTGCTTCCCCCTCTTCCGGGACTTTAAGACTGAGGGGGGAGGTGGCCGTTGGGGCCATGTGTGCTGCGCACAAGGGGGGGCATGTGTGGCGGAGTGTCCCGCCCCTATTTATTATTATTTGTATTTTTGTTTGCGGCGCGGGTAAAAGCGCCGCGTCTTTTATTATTATTTAAAAACCCCGTGAGGATGCATGGCTGATCAGCTACTGATTACTTAAATAGCTGACAGTCATGCATCCTTACCAAACGCGTGCAGACTCTGGCCGGGGGATAATAAGATAATTACCAACCAGTTAAATCCCTCGGCCAGAGTATATAAACCAGCAGCTCTCTGCACTTATTGTTGGGGTGTTGGAGTAGAGAGTACGGGGAGCGGAGAGAAGGAATAATATTTAAAAAACAATTGCTAATACGTGCTGGATAATCCAGCACGGCACTTACTTGTTTGTTTATTTATTCGTTTGGCCCTCGTGCCCTTTTGTTTGTATTTTGTTTAAATATTTTGTTTGTTTATTATTAAATACGCTGAGTGCTTTTGCACTCAGTTTCACCCGCCCATCCACTGTTTTGGAGTCAGTTACTTCCTGGTCCGTGACGTCATCCACCACACCACTGCGAGCCAGACTGTCACAAGTGCCTTGACAAATTGCATTAGGAAGCAGTCATTTGTCATTTCCACCATTTCAATTTCATCCGTCGTGCTCCCCACCGGGTTCTCCCATTTTATACAGGGGAAGTTGAAATCCCCCATTAGTATGGCTTCTCCTTTTCTACACCTATTTCTAATGTCATTGTATAACAGATTATTTTGCTCGGCGTCTGAATTTTATATTTATTTGTGCGCTATGTTTTATTATTTGTATTATTGTTTGCGGCGCGGATAAAAGCGTATTTGTTATCGTTTTTGTGTTTTACAAATCTCATGAGGATGCGTGACTGTTCAGCTAGTTATTATTATTATTATTATTATTATTATTATTATTATTATTTATTTCTTAGCAGACGCCCTTATCCAGGGCGACTTACAACCGTAAGCAAATACATTTTAAGTGATACAGTTTTGTGATTTATTTAGCTGGCTGACAGTCACGCATCCTTATTTAACTTGTGCAGACGGTGACCATCTCCCGAGTTAATTCATTGATTAATTGTTGCTAATCGGGGGATGGTCACTGTATATAAACCTGCAGCTCTCTACCCTCTGGGCGTGTACAGAGGCGTGTACGAGAGAGCGAGGAGAGAGCAAAAACTAAACTTAAAAATAACTGCTAAGTGTGCTGGTTTACACCAGCACGATATTTATTTGTTTATTTGTTTGGCCAGCGTGCCTTTTTGTTTGTTGTTTTGTTGTTTGTTTAAATCTTTTGTTTGTTTTATTTATTTAATAAAACGCTGAGCACCATAGAGCTCAGTTCCACCATTCCATCCATTGCCTTTTGTTTTACTGTTACTCCTTCCTGGTCTGTGACATCATCACAGCAACAGCTCGGTCACATATGGTGTCCTGCGTGGGACAAACAACGCCTCCAGGAGCCGGACCAGAAGAAAAGGAAGTTTTTTTCAAAAAGTGTTTTTTGTGTTTTGGGGAAAAAAAAGAATACATAAAAATGGAAGACTGGAGCTGGAGAGACGGCTGCAGGGAACTGCAGGAAGAACTGGCTCAGGAGAGGAAGGACAGGGAGGAGGAGTGTTGCCTAATGGCTAGACATCCAAGGCGATGTAGCCAGCCATCACAGGTGTGCCCCCTCTGCGACCAAAAACATCGGTTTGCCAACTGTCCATTCCGTTATTATGAAGAGGAAGAAATAGCGCCCAGAAGGGGGTAGCGCGTGCATCCAGCGCCTAGAAGGGGGTAGCGCGTACATCCAGCGCCCAGAAGGGGGGAGCGCGAGCATCCAGTATCCAGAAGGGGGGAGCCCATAGGTCCAGAACCTAGGCTTCCAGCAGCAGAGGAAGAATACCTGCTGCCTCTGCCTCCGCCACCTCCACCAGCAGAGGGTGAATATCTGCTGGTTCCGTCTCCACCACCGTGGGAGGACTGCTTGCCCCTCCCACCTCCATCAGCAGAGGGTGAATGCCTGCTGGTTCCACTTCAAGCGCCGTGGGAGGACAGCTTACCGCACCCACCTCCACCAGCAGAGGGTGAATGCCTGCTGGTTCTGTTTCCACCACTGTGGGAGGACTGCTTTGCACCTCCACCAGCAGAGGGTGAATACCTGCTGGTTCCACCTCCACCGCCATGGAAAGGACTGCTCCTGCCCTGCCTCGCACCGCCCAAGGATGCCTGTCTCGCATTGCCTGGGGCTGCCTGCTGCTCCGCATCGCCTGGGGCTGCCTGCTGCTCCGCATTGCCTGGAGAGCCACCAGTCACAGGGTACGAGGGAGAAGTGGAGCTCCCGCTGCCACCTCCATGGCCAGGGGCTCCCCTCCTGAGTTCACCTCCGGAGGGTCCGCTGCTACCGCTGTCGCCTCCGGAGGGTCCGCTGCTGGCGCCGCTGCCTCCGGAGGGTCCGCTGCTGCTGGCTCCGTCACCTCTGGAGGGTCAGCTGCTGCTGGCGCCGTCGCCTCCCGAGGGTCCGCTGCTGCTGCCGCCATTGCCTCCGGAGGGTCCGCTGCTGCTGCCGCCATTGCCTCCGGAGGGTCTGCTGCTGCTGCTGCCATTGCCTCCGGAGGGTCCGCTGTCACTGCCACCGTCGCCTCCCAAGGGTCCGCTGCTGTTGCCGCCGTCACCTTCCGAGGGTCCAGCGTCGCCTGGGGTCTCTACCGGTCCTGCCATGCGGCAGGAAATACTGTGGCTGGAGCCCCACGAAGGGGAACTGCCGACCACGAAGAAGGGGGGGGAGGTCAGGAGACCAGCTCCCCCAGCTGCACTTTCATGGCAGGAGAAACTGTGGTCGGAGCCCCACAGAGGTGAGCTGTCGGCGACAAAGAAGGGGGGGGGGGGAGGTCAAGAGACCAGCTCCCCCAGCCGCACTTTCACGGCAGGAGAAACTGGCCAGAGCCCCACAGAGGGGAACTGCCGGCCATGAAGAAGGGGGGAGGTCAGGAGACCACCCCCAAAATTTCCTTGGCCGGAGGAGCCGGCCTGTGCGCGGTTCATCCCACCGTGGTCGCCACCTTTAGCCCGTTGCTGCCCCTGTTCCTGGGCTGGGACTGCTAGCTGAGACTTTGGGGACTAAGGGGGAGGTGGCCAAAAAGGCCATGTGTGCTGCGCACAAGGTGAGGCATGTGTGGCAGAGTGTCCTGCCCCAATATTTATATGTGCACTGTGTTTTATTATTTGTATTATTGTTTGCGCCGCGGATAAAAGCGCCACATATTTGTTATTGTTTTTGTATTTTAAAAATCTCGTGAGGATGCGTCACTGAGCAGCTAGTGATTTATTTAGCTGGCTGATAGTCACACATCCTTATTAAACTCGTGCAGACGGTGACCATCTCCCGAGTTAATTCATTGATTAATTGTTGCTAATTGGGAGATGGTCACTGTATATAAACCTGCAGCTCTCTACCCTCTGGTGTGTACAGAGGAGTATATAAGAGAGCAAGGAGAGAGCGAAAACTAAACTTAAAAATAACTGCTAAGCATGCTGGTTTACACCAGCACGATACTTATTTGTTTGGCCAGCGTGCCTTTTTGTTTGTTTTGTTGTTTGTTTAAATCATTTGTTTGTTTTGTTTATTTAATAAAACGCTGAGCACCATAGCGCTCAGTTCCACCATTCCATCCATTGCCTTTTATTTTACTGTTACTCCTTCCTGGTCTGTGACGTCATCACAGCAACTGCTTGGTCACAGTGCACCACGATTTCAGCCATGCATTTTGATTTTGTATTTCCAGCTGTCCATATGGTCCTTTGCAAGGTGCCGGCAGTATCCCTGAAAATACCACAGTTTTGGTCTTGTCTTTTAATTTCCTTCCTAGGTCTCTGAATTTGTTTTGCAGGGATCTTTGTCTGTCTCTTCCAATGTTGTTTGTACTGATGTGGACGACTACTACCGGGTCGTCTCCTGTTCATTCTAGGAGCTTGTCCACATGTTTGGATTTCTGGTGGTTGTTTTTGACGAAGTTTCTTTTTTCCCCTGCTTCTGCCTATCTGCACCCAGCTGTTTTGACCCTCTTCCATCTCCCTGGTTGCTTTCAGTCTGCTAGGGGTGCAGACTTCCATGAATTGTGGGTGTGTCAGCTCCTCAAGCTCCTGTTGCTGTCTCATTTCCTGCAGCTCCATTTCTAGCCCACTTACTAGTTTAAGCAAGTCCTGGATGTGTCTACTTTTGGGATGTAATTGTTTTGCGCCTCTAGTACTACATTTTTAAAAAACAGCCATCCCTTTTCTGTAGATGTTTTCTCTATTTTACTCCAATCTACTTCTGTTAGTCTCTGTTTCATACCTTCATAGTTTGCTTTTCTAAAATTGTAAACCTAGCTTTAGTCATTACTTTTTGGGTTTTAAAAATCACTTCAAATGAGACCATATTGTGGTCTGAGTTTGTCAATGGTTCTTTGACCTCTGTTTTAGTTATTCTGTCTTTGTTATTGGGCATCTTGTTTGCATCTCATTAGGCTAAAAAAATGTGTGTGTAAGAATTTTATTATACACTATAAACCCTAATTTTATACATGAATACAAAAATATCCGTACCTTGACTGGATGGGACAGGACTTACATAAAAAAAAAGTTATGGGATGGGACAGGAAAAATTTGGACAGAATTGGAAATGATGACTCTTTCATGGGATGGGCAGGAGTATTGGATAGGATGAGACAGGACTGACATTTCATTCCCGTGTCACTCTACTGGCCCTGCTGGAAATTCCATCTCTGACCAGCTTAAGCTAGGGTTGTGTTTTGGAACAACTTAGCTGCTTTACTGCTGGTCTGACCATCTTGTCCAGCTCTTGCTGGTCTGACCACCTTGTCCAGCTCTTGCTGATTTCACCACCATATCCAACAGGAATCAGCTGATCCTAGCACCTAAAAAGTGATTTAGGTTTTAGATGTTCTTACTCATGCCTTTGACACAATCTGTATAATATATATATATATATATATATATATATATATATTATTTTAAAGCTAATGTGACTAAACAGCCATTTCCTACAAGTCATATGACCCAATCCTATCCAGTTCTTTATATGCATCACTTTGCTGTTTTGTTGCTTGCTTCACTTCATCTAATGACAAGAACCTTGACGACAGTGCGCTTAAAACACAATGCACTTTAGCTAATGTTTACTGAGATTCTACACTGGGAAAAGTTATCTTCACTTGTTCACCAAATTACATTCTAAATATCTAGATTTTATAGCAATAATTTTTATACCTGGAATAAATGCATTGGCATTTTTAAAACTGACACAGAGGAAAAGAAATGGAAAGAGCGACGTCGCCTTTAAAAAATGGCGGCGCCATTAGAAAAACTACAGCACCCAGGAACCTGAGCACTAATGGATAGGGCGAGGTTCCTGGGGTATATAAGGAAGTAGGGCAGGACAGCACCGGGTGATTGTGGGGAGCACCGTTGGATCTTCTTGCTGAAAAGAACCCAGAAAGTAAAGAGTGTGTTACAAAGTATTGTAAGGTAAAGTGAACGTTTTGTTTTGGTTTGAATAAGAGTTCCCTTTCAAGTCGAAAATAACCATCAAGGTATGGGACATTGCCGTCAGGCAGTAGGGATTGGCTGAGCTTTATGTCAAAGCTGCCGATAGGCCTCCGCGCAAGCTGCCGTGTAAGCCCACCCCCTTGGGAGCTTACTATACGCAGCGCGCGGAGAGTCACTTCCTCTTTTGCCTTCAGCATCAGTAGCGGTAGGACTTAGAGCTAATTTAACTGATTGTACTCACTAAGCTTAGGCTTGAGAAGCTGGTTTTTCCCCTTCTCCGAGTTTATTTCAGTTATTATTGTTATTATTGTGTATTGTATTATTTTAGAATATATTTTGTGTTTACATTATATATTCCTTTTCGCTTTGCTTCGGCATTGCGTTCTTCGTGGTCTCCCCGTCTTTCCTCTGTTCTTTTATTATTTACTGTGTGGGTTTTTTATATATATATTCTATATATATTGTATTATTGTGTAATTATATATTTTTTATATATTACATTGTGTGTCGGACGCGTGTTGCGTTGGCCTTGGCCACGCGCAATTGCATCCTCGGTCTAGCTTAGGCTATACCGTGTGTGTGTGTGCGGGTAGCTTAGGCTATACCGTGTGTGTGTGCGGGTAGTCTGCTCTGCAGTCCCCCCCCCCCCCCCCCCCCGCGGCGCGTTCCCGCCACGTGGTATTGCACTACACTCCCTTTCCCTTTGCAGCGTCCACAAAAAAAAAAAAAAAAAAAAAAAGTTTTTCCCTTCACTATACAGAGGAAGACAACCACCAACGTGCAAAATCCCCAGCACCTTCAGGTAGGTATTGCACAGCACCAGACACTGTACCAGCACTTTGCGTCTCCGCTTGGCGGGTCAGCTGACGCTTAGGCGTCTGTGCTTGCGTTCCACGCTCGGTACTCGCGCTTCGGCGCTCGCGCTCCGGCGCTTTTGGTGTCAGCGCTTGTGCGCTTGGTGCAGCGCTTCGGCGCTTTGTGCAGCGCTTCTGCGCTTGGTGCTTAGTGCTTCTGCACTTGGGGCTCAGTGCTCGACGCTCGACGCTTCGGCGCTCGGTGCTCGACGCTCGGTGCACGTTTCCATCAACGTCGGCGCTCGACGCTTCGGCGCTCGACGCTCGGTGCTCGGCGCTTGGCGCCTCGACGCACGCACCCTCGACGCTCGACGCACGCGCCTCGACGCTCGACGCTCGGCGCTCGACGCTCGGTGCACGCACCCTCGACGCACCTCGGTGCTCGACGCTCGGTGCTCGACGCTCGGCGCTCGACGCTCGACGCTCGGTGCTCGACGCTCGGTGCTCGACGCTTCGGCGCTCGACGCCTCAACGCGCGCACCCTTGACGTCGACGCACGCACCTCGGTGCTTGACGCTTCAGCGCTCGGTGCTCGACGCACGCACCCTCGGCGCTCGACGCGGCGGCGCTCGACGCACGCACATCAGGTGCTTGACGCTTGGTGCCCGGCGCTTCGGCGCTCGACGACGCGCACCTCGCTCTCGTCTTTGACGTCAATATGTCTGGGTTCCACCGTTGTGTGACCTGTCAGGCCAAGTTGCCTGCCAGCGACCCTCATGAGGACTGTGTCGCATGTTTAGGGCCGGACCATGCAGCATCTGCCCTGGCAGACAGGGCATACTGCCAGCTATGTGCGGGGTTTCAAACACGCACCCTACGCCAGAGAGCTAGGAAGGCGGTGGGAGGTCGTTCCCCATCTTCGGGCTCGTCCCACACCGTCTCGGCCCCACCATCGTCTATCGTATCGCTGCCGGCGACGTCTCAGCCTATGAGCCCATCTTCCCAGCTTACAGCTGGTCAAAGGTCTCCAATTAGGCGTGCTCGGGAACGTTCCCGCAGCCCCTCCTCTCGCGGGGCTCACCCCCGTCGAGAGTCGCGATCCAGATCTCGATCGCCTCGCCGGAGAAGACACTCCCGCTCCCCTCGAAGGGGTAGACGGCATCAAGACACATCTGGGGTGGCTGAGCTCACCTCCAAGATGTCGCAGTTCATGGAGCTCATGATGGGACAACAATCCCTCCTCATGACTCTAGCGAACGTGGCGCCTCGGGCCCCAGAGATGGTTACCGGACCCAGCGCTAGTCAGCCGATGGTTCCTCCACCAGTTCCCCAGGAAGTAGAGTGGGACGCCGATGCTGTCTCAAGGGACGCATCTGATGCAGACCCGCTCTTTGAAGATACAGAGCCTGAGGTGGCATCCCAGCACTCTGGGCAGGACGACCCTGAAGTGCTGGATACTAATGACCCTATCTGGTCAGTGGTGGAGAGGGCAGCCCGCCATCTAGGCGTGGACTGGCCCGCATCAGAGCCAACACGTCGCTCTCTGTTTGAATTGCCATCGGCTCCGCCCCTTCAGTCCAGGATGCTCCCGGCATTCCCGGATTTTATTAAGGAGGTGCAGTCCACCTGGGGAGCACCGGCCTCCGCCCCTGCGACTTCTCGCAAGGCTTCGGCCTTCACCATGCACGGGGCGAGCGAAGCTGGGCTGGCGTTGTTTCCGCCAGTGGGCGCCGCGTTTGCCGCGCTAGTAAAGACGCCGACACTTTCGGGGCTGGCTAAGGACCCTTCCTGCCCTAACAGGCAGTGTAGGATTACGGAGGCCCACCTAAAAAAGTGTTATGCCGCGGCTACAGAGGCAGTTAGACTGTCCAACGTGGCCAGCCTCCTGACAGTCTACCAGGCGGCGCTGATTCGCGACCTGCCTGAGTCCCCACCCGTCGGGCTCAGGACCGAGCTGGGTGCAGTTGCACAGCTGTTGGTCAGGCTGGCTCAGCTAAATGCGCGAGCACAGGGCAGGAGCATTGCTTCCCTAGTAGTAGCAAGGAGGCAGCTATGGCTCTCACAGGCCAGGGTACAGGAGCCTGATAAGGCCCCGTTGTTAGATGCTCCTATATCCCCGGGGCACACGTTTGGCCCAGCGGTGGAGGAGATGCTGCAACGCTCCGTCAAGGCGTGTGAGGCGTCGCAGCAGTTGGCTAAGATGTGGCCAAGCAAGCCTTTCCAGCCAAGGCGGCCGCAGGAGCGCCAATGGCGCAGGGCGCCGCCGCAGCAGCAGGCGCACCCACAGGGCAGTAAAACCGCCCCCTCGGGGGTTGCAGCACGCAGCCAACCAGCATTTGCGAGACCGCAGCGCGGAGGGTGGCGCCCCAGAGGAGGTAGCAGACCACGTCCTCGTGGCTCTGGTCAGGCCCCTCGTGAGCGAGCGCAGCCTAAGCAGCCCTGAGAAACCCCGGCAGCCGTTAACCCACCCCTACACTGTTCCACAGCTCCTGTTCTGGCAACAATGCACCAACGACATCTGGGTGCGCAAAACTATAATCACCGGGTACACCCTTCAATTCCGGTTAAAACCCCCCCCCTTCAGGGGAGTGGTGGTAACTGCAGTGAAGGACTCGGTTCAGTCCTCAGCTCTAAATGCAGAAATACAGGCATTGCTCAAGAAGCGTGCCATTCAACTAGTAGACCCTGCTCTGACCGACCAGGGGTTCTACTCCAAATACTTCCTTGTGCCAAAGAAGGACGGCGGGCTCCGCCCTATTCTAGACCTGCGTGTACTGAACAAATACCTACGGGTGTTGTCGTTCAAGATGCTTACGCACAGGCACATTGTCCAGTCTGTCCGGCAGGGCGACTGGTTTACCACCGTAGACCTCACAGATGCGTACTTTCATGTTCCCATCTGTCCGGGTCACAGGAAGTACCTACGTTTCGCATTTCAGAGCAGGGTCTACGAGTTTTGTGTCCTGCCATTCGGCCTGTCTCTAGCTCCTCGAACCTTTTCGAAGTGTATGGATGCCATTTTAGCCCCCTTGCGGGTTCAAGGCGTTCGACTGCTGAACTATCTGGACGACTGGCTCGTCTGCGCGCAGTCAAAGGAGCAGTTGGCACAGCACACAGTGATGGTTACAGACCATCTTCAGCGGCTAGGTCTGAAGGTCAATCCAGACAAGAGCCGCCTCGTGCCCAGCCAACAGACCGAGTTTTTGGGTCTGCATCTGGACTCAGTGTCCATGGAAGCGACCCTATCGACACAAAGAGTTGCCTCATTAGAGCGGTGTCTCTCCCTATTCAGGTTGAGAGAAACAGTCAGCATGGAGCTCTGTCAGCGCATGCTGGGGTTGATGGCTGCCGCCTCGCAAGCCCTTCCTTTGGGCTTACTACACCAGAGACCTCTGCAGGCCTGGTTCAATGCCTTCGCGTTGCACCCGCGGAGAGACAAGCACCGCAGGCTGAGGGTATCCCGAACCTGCTGGGAAGCATTACGCTGGTGGAGAGTTCAGTCGAACATCCGCCAGGGCGTGCGCTTGGGTCCCATCTTCCGAAGGGAAGTTATCACAACCGACGCTTCCAACCAAGGTTGGGGAGCAGTCTGGAACGGGACAGGGACCCGTGGAGTGTGGTCAGGACCCTGGAGGTCAGCCCACATCAACGCTCTGGAACTCAGAGCAGTGGACCTCGCCCTTCGGCACTTCTTGCCAGTGCTTCTAGACAAGCACGTGTTAGTGCGGTCAGACAACACCACAGTAGTGGCGTATATCAATCGCCAGGGCGGATTGCGGTCCCCAGGTCTTCACCGGATGGTAACGCGGCTGTTGCTCTGGGCTCAACCGCGGTTTGCCTCTCTGCGTGCAGTTCATCTGCCGGGCAGAGTCAATTACGCAGCGGATCTCCTGTCCAGAGGAGGTCCTCTTGCGGGCGAATGGCGTCTTCACCCTCGGGTGGTAGAGCGCATTTGGGACTGGTTCGGCACAGCGCAAGTCGATCTCTTCGCTTCGCGAGAGACCACGCACTGCCCCCTATGGTTCTCGGTGAAGGACCTCGACAGCCCCCTAGGAGTCGATGCACTGGCTCACGAATGGCCGCCAGGGCTCCTGTACGCATTTCCACCGATTTCAATGCTCCCCGCCTTCTTGGAGAAGGTCAGGGTAGAGCAAGCGACAGTGATTCTGATCGCTCCTCGGTGGCCTCGGAGGATTTGGTTCCCGAGTCTAGTGCAGTTGTTGCACGGTCGCCCGAGGGAGCTCCCTCTGCGAGCGGACCTGTTGTCCCAAGCCCAAGGAGGGCTATGGCATCCGAACCCCAAGCTCATGCAGCTATGGGCTTGGCCCCTGAGCGGGAGCACCTGTCAGCCTTAGGGCTTTCGACGGCGGTTATATCGACCATTCAAAGTGCGAGGGCGCCCTCCACTCGGTTGCAATATACGTATAAGTGGCAATTATTTCAGAGTTGGTGTCTGGCTGAGGGCCATGACCCGGTCTCCTGCCCTATGGCAGTGATATTACAGTTTCTGCAGAAGCTGTTAGACGAGGGTAAGTCTCCCTCTACACTTAAAGTGTATTTGGCCGCTATTTCGGCTTGCCACGTACGCATTGACGGGTTATCACCTGGTTGCCATTTTTTGGCATCTCAGTTTCTGAAAGGCGCAAGACGCTTGCGGCCTCCAAGAACGACCAGTTTACCGTCGTGGAGCCTTGATGTGGTGCTGGAAGCCCTTGCCAAGGCGCCGTTTGAGCCTCTCCACAGCGTGGATATGAAGCTCATATCTATTAAGACTGCGTTTTTGCTGGCGGTGGTATCAGCAAAACGCGTGAGCGAGTTACATGCACTGTCAGTGCATCCTTCTTGTACTCGTTTTGCAGGAGACGGTTCTAAGGTCTCCATGCGCCCTAATCCGGCCTTTTTACCAAAGGTTATATCCCCGTTCCACATGAACCAGTCAGTCGAGTTGATGGCGTTCCATCCTCCTCCTTTTTCTTCCCCAGAGGAAGAGCGGTTACACATGCTCTGCCCTGTGAGGGCATTGAGGTGTTATATTGACCGCACAAGGACTGTGAGGCAGACAGAACAGTTGTTCATATGCCATGGTTCTAGATCTTTGGGTCAGCCGCTGTCTAAACAGCGCCTTTCCCACTGGATAGTGGATGCTATTAAATTAGCGTATGAATCTGCAGGCCTTCCTCCACCAGGGCAGTTGAAGGCGCATTCTACCAGGGGTATGGCGACATCCTGGGCCCTCTTTCGAGGGGTGCCGGTGTCTGATATTTGCGCGGAAGCCAGTTGGGCTACGCCGCATACTTTCATGAGGTTTTACAGGCTAAATGTGCTGGAATCCTCTGCTCCGTCATTTGGAGCATCTGTGTTGCACTCTATGACGCCTCAGGTTGCGGACGTCTAGAGTAGGTACAATATGGTGTGACTATTCCACCTTGGGACAGGTGTCATTGCGAGCATAGACGCTGAGGCGCAGCTCCGCATATGTGTAGATGTACTGCCTACGCAGTTGCGTTATGACGTAAGTCTGTCTTACTGCCGAGAATCCTCCCTCGCGACGGCTTGGGTACACTGTTCCCATACCTTGATGGTTATTTTCGACTTGAAAGGGAACGATAGGTTGCGGATGCAACCCCGGTTCCCTGAAAGAGAAAATAACCATCAAGCCGCGAGGTCGCTCTGGAGGCCTTCACGGCCTGAAGGGCAAAAGAGGAAGCTCCCAAGGGGGCGGGCTTACACGGCAGCTTGCGCGGAGGCCTATCGGCAGCTTTGACATAAAGCTCAGCCAATCCCTACTGCCTGACGGCAATGTCCCATACCTTGATGGTTATTTTCTCTTTCAGGGAACCGGGGTTGCATCCGCAACCTATCGTTTTGTTTTGGTAAACTGTGAGCGTTTTCCTCTTGGTGAGGTAGTCTTTTGTTTTGACAAGTTTAATTTATTTTTATGAAACGTTTCTAGATAAACGCCGCGCCACGGTATTAAGTTTGAAGCAGTTCCGCAGCTTCCATGACGGTTGGGCACCGTCACAGCTGCCGTCTATTTGACTGTGTAAAATACCCGGGACTCGAAGGGAAATTGTGCATGCACACGCTGCAGGAGCAGCGGGTTGTAAAAAAAGGGGACTGAGGCAACAGTCTGGTTTGCAGGACGTAGTTTATTGTGAGACATACAGGAACCACATTATATACAGGTGTGTGGAAAGTGTGGACATTGGGCGTGGACTCTGGGACACTCGTGTGTGTTCTGGAATCTACCAGGACATCGGCTGCCGGGGTCCTTTCCCCACAGTCTGGATACTATTCATTAACACTGTTGGGTACGTCTTTTGGAGTTGGGTCACGGGAGTGGCCTTCCAGGAGCCCTTCTTCAGAGAGGCTCGTTCCATACTCCAGCAGAGGGTGTCCTCTTTGTTCTTACCTGTGTTGCAGCGAGACTCCAGCAGAGGGTGTCCTCTTTGTTCTTACCTGTGTTGCAGCGAGACTCCAGCAGAGGGTGTCCTCTTTGTTCTTACCTGTGTTGCAGCGAGACTCCAGCAGAGGGAGTCGGCGCCGTCCTTATCTGTGTTGCAGAGAGACTCCAGCAGGGGGAGTCTGTGGATACTTACCCGTGTTGCAGAAACACTGCAGCCGAGGGAGCCCGTCTGACTACTTGGAATACAAAGCTACTACAGCAGGGAGAGCCTACAGTGACCCATTTCCGTGGACTCGGCCCACTTGGGAGGACTTGTACAGGCCTTGGCCTGCAGGACACGGTAGTCTGAAATAGTTAGAGAGGGGCGAAGAAGTGAGTCAGTTAGTGACCCGTTATAAAAGGAAAGTGTTGGTGTGTCTGAATATTGTAAATAAAAGTTACTTGCCTGAAAGTTCTACGTTTCTGTGCCAGTCGGTGGAAGCAACAAAGGAGTAACCTGCAGGGTACCCCACCAGTTTGTTACAATATATATGTTAGGTATGAGTATAGTTGAAAGAAACTAATATTTTCAACTATTTTCAAATTTGTAACTGAACAAACGGTAATTAAAACCTGCAATTAACTCAGAATGCTAAATACACATGTTCATTTAAATAACTTCACAACTGGAAGGCCATCAGGGTCAAAAACATGTGTTTAGTACATGTTTCAAATAAATTACTACGAGAGGTAAAGTAATATGCTACGTGTTCTAATTTTAACTACACGTATTACTTTTACTACACATACTCATTTGGACCAAGCAGTGCACAGAATTTTTAATCGGTACGTGTTCTAAAAAAATGACATGAGCTACATATTTCTTTCGTTGGTGCCTGGTAATTTTACTGTAGCTGTATTACCATGACAACTTGGAAAATTATTTATGTAATTTTATTATAACACGCACATATTTCAAAATAATCCCAATAGTGCTTGCAAATAGCGTTTGGTACCCTGTGAGCATGTATGGAAGAATATATATATATATATATATATATATATATATATATATATATATATATATATATATATATATATATATATATATCAAATTATTTATGCCGATTTTATTGTTTATTGTGTTTTTTTGTCTTGTTTTTAGGTGTGTATCCCTTTAAAAAAAAAAGGCGGTCCTGTTTCTTAATTAGTTGACGCGTGCACTTTCTGAAAACAGGATCGTTTCTGTTAAGGGATTGGCTGGTGAGAGGAAACAGGTGAAGAAAGTTGAGTCGAGCACACGAGAGAGGGTACACAGGTTGTGGATTTGTTGTTTTTTTCATTTATAGCTATTGAATGTTTGAAATGCATTTGTTAATGGGGTTCTTAGAAAAAGAAAAACGCCAATCAATGGAATAAAATGGTTAAATGGTGTTTGTCTAGGAGACTAACAATGATTGGTATGAATATGGTTTGTTGTATCTTAATATAAAATAAACTTGATTATACTGCGTATAATATATATATATATATATATATATATATATATATATATATATATATATATATATATATATATATATATTATACACACATACACAAAGCAGGGCACATTTCATGAATTAATACTACCTGAACCCTCCGGTACAATACTGCTAAATAATGTCTACATAGAATTTTATAACAATTCCTTATCAAGATAACTGCAAAGATGGCATTTTGACAGACATCCCCATCACAGCAACCTGAAACAGGCTGGTTTAAAGAGGTAAGCTCTTTAATATATTTTACATTTAACAAAATACATTTTATTTGCTAGTATTTGTAACATTTTAAGAAAGTGGTATATCACATAATGAGCACTATTTACAAGTAACAAGGAAAAATGTTTGATTTTACAGCTTTTTCTTGCAGCTCCTTTTTTTTTCTCTTTTGATATCTGGTTCCCTTTCAATTCGAAGATGACCACCAACGACATTATGTATGGGATATGCTTGCCCATTGGGCAGGTATCGCAGAGCTGTCTATACCAGAGCTGCCGATAGGCCCCTTCCTGGGATGAAGGGAAGCCAGTCCTCTTTTTCCTTCTCAAGATTGTACGATAAGACCACTGTCTAGCTGAGTGTGTTGATAGAAAAGAGCTTTGAGTCGTGTTGTATTTCCCTTACATTCGTGCTGAAAGCCGGCTTGCCGCTTTGCTGGAATCACCGAATCTATTTCATGTCTCTCCTTTCTGTCTTTCAGCAGCCTCCTCGCTTGAGTTGTAGGCTGTTCTGCTTTTTACTGTCTGTCATGAGAAACTGACTGCCGTGATGACTGACACCCCGTGATTTAGTGTCTATTTCTTTCTTGGGAGAATACAGTTCCTCCACAGGGCTAGGCCTTGCCGCATCCCCGCTGTCGAGTGATTCCCTCAGCCGCCGTCTGGCAGCTGGAGTGGGCCTGTTGTTGGCTGCCGCTGCACGTCCCCTGTCTCTTGTCAGACTGCACGGCCCTGTTCAAGGTTGTGCTGTGGATAGCTGCAGAGCGGTTGTTACTCAGCCATCCAGCCGTGTATTCCTCCACCGGGCTCTGTTGCTTCATCCCGCTGTAGAGTAGACCTCGCTGGCTGTGTACCAGTACTGTATTCTAACCTAATGAATTTGTGTGTTCTCAAGACTTAAGTCCAGAAATTTTGGGACTTATTCTTTTTCCATTCCTTACCATGTCTTCAATTTCTTTTAAAGTTTCTAAAATTAAAAGTAATTAACTGTGTAAATTGAGAATATAAATATATTATGTTAATACAATATTAAACATTGTACACATTTTTATATTTTCCACCTCAACAATTTTTTTTTACAGTCTTCGATGTATTGAAGTTAGGCAAACATAATGTTTGAAAAAATTCCTCCGGTATGACTAACAAGTAAAAAGAAATTTTGTTACAAGCAAAACAACTTAAGCCACATTACATTTTTTTACAAAAAAAATATTTGTTGCATTCTCCTCTCCTCCTATAATTACGAAATTACCGTACATCATTCTATTCTATTTATACAATGAAAAACATAATTGTTATTGTTATTTAGGCTAAAACTTGCAAAAAAGCCAATCGACCGTGTGAAGCTGTGAACACTTTGATCCCTTAACCATTATTCTGCACAAGCTTAATTTGTGATAGTTTCTCGAGCATCCCCAACTCTCGTAAGCCGGGTCCACACCTGAGCAATCAGTTGTGAAACCCAATTGCTCCCAAAATCGCACAACTCAGTTGCGACCAATTACTGTGTCCACATCTGAGCAATTATTTGTGCAACACGGATCTCACGTCTACAAGTTTCATTTTTTATGAAAACTGGGGTTACAGGTTACATTTTTATTCCATCTACAAGGTGAAGTAGTTTTTGGTTGTTTTTTTTTTTTTTCTTCTGTCCCGTGTCTACAAGTTTAGAATTGTATTTATTTTATTTATTTTTTGACAACTGAGGTGACACTTTTTTTGGTCAGGTCGAAATGTGTCCAGAAATTAACGAGGAAAAGTAACTACAGACCAATAAGCCTGACTTCTATTATATGTAAACTTATGAAAACTCTAATAAGATCCAAAATGGAAAATTACCTATATGGTAACAATATCCTGGGAGTCAGTCAGCGTGGTTTTAGGAAAGGGAGATCGTGCCTAACGAACCTGCTTGATTTTTTGAGGATTGTCACACGGCTGGCTGAGTGGTGCCGTCAGATCCGGGAAATGAATAACACAGGACAGAACAGATGAGATGAAATGATGAAGACGCTTGCTAGCGCCGGTTTATTTCAAATAAAAAGGTTTTAACAAAACACAGGACACGGCACTTGAGGCCAAAATAAAGAGACAAACAAAACGGATTATAGTCTTTAAGGTACTAAAACACTCTAGAACCAATACTTCATATCCACAGCGTACTACGAAGCAGAGTAAAATCACTATTTAGAGGACTGTTATGAAAGAAAACAACCCCCAAATAAACTTTAAAAATAAGACTAATTTAGAACAATACTGCCCAGCACCCAATCTAAAAAGTAATAATATTATTAATAGAAACAGTCACAGAAATTAAAGTATCTCTCCTTCTAAATCCTTTGTGTCTCATGGTTGGGTTGGTTAGAACCAATACTTCATATCCACAGCGTACTACGAAGCAGAGTAAAATCACTATTTAGAGGACTGTTATGAAAGAAAACAACCCCCAAATAAACTTTAAAAATAAGACTAATTTAGAACAATACTGCCCAGCACCCAATCTAAAAAGTAATAATATTATTAATAGAAACAGTCACAGAAATTAAAGTATCTCTCCTTCTAAATCCTTTGTGTCTCATGGTTGGGTTGGTTAGCTATTTCTGGCACAGTAAATGTGTTGAGCATGTGCAGTGTGCAAAGGTAGCAAAAGAAGGAAGCAAAAGGTGGCAAGTGGCAAAAAAAGGGCAGGACACTGTTTCACTCATGCACTGTAAAGACACATATGCAGCAGTTTAATATAAAAGATAAAGATTGTGCTTTGATGAAAGGGGTGTGAATTTTAATGTATAGACATAGGAGGAGTACAAAATAATGTTGTTTATATCATATTTGCCAGGCAATGCTCTCTGTGTAAGGTCTTATTACTTGTATGTAGTGTGTGTTTTCAGATACACTTGCCTACAATGGAAAGAGCTGACATGTCTGCCTTGTATTTGTATATTAGGTAGTTTTGTAATTCGGAAAATCGTAGTAAACAGGCATCAGGGAATTTGATTTTAGTGCAAAATTGATAGTGGGACACTAGCTTTTATTCACTGACTGAAATCTTAGTTGCCAGCACTTTTTTGTACTGCAGGTGATGAGGAGGGTGCTGTATAAACTGAAGTGATGATATATTCTGAAGAGGGCTGACTCATGAAGGTCAATCCCTTCAACAAGGATCCAGACATTCTCTGAGCTTGAGAATACATGTTCTTTTCTGGAAAACTGTTGAAGGGTTGCAGACATTGAAAAAGACTTCTCAAAATGCGTGTCATTTAGTTCATTTAGTTGGTTGTATTAGTTTTAAATAGATGTACCATTACAGTACCTGGGTAAAATAATTTGAACACCTGCTGTATGTAACAAACACTTTTTTACGTGTAAATCACTGCCTCTGTATTGGCACTGTTATGCAATATGTAAAGGGTGCATCTCCCTGTTGCAAGTAGTCTGAAAAGAGCAAAACTGCCGGCATGCATGATTACTGGATCAAAGATGGTACACATGAAATATTTGATCAAACCTCACAATTCTACCAACAATCGCCTTGCAGTCATCTGGACTTTAACTAACTGTACCACATTACTCCATTTTATTTAATATTATCAACAACTAATACAAAATATAGTACCCTAGTTTTTATAAAATTGGAATTCTGACTGCTAATGATTATTTTTAATGAACGATCTGCAGAGGCATAACATAATTATTGAATTCTGACATAGTTCAACATGCGAGTTATAATTTATATTTGTGATGTTCTATAGATTAAACCCTTAGCTATCCATACATGCAATCTGGCAGTCATATAAAAACTAGCATACTATACATTAATTTAGCGTCAGACCAGATGTATTACCAAGGGACAAACCTGAATATAGTTCCCCGTTAGAAAAACGCTGAATGTCCATATTTTATAGCATTCATATTTTTATTCCCCACTAATACATAAAGCAACTATATAACTTTAAATGTATTCAGTCTTGTTTTTTTCCCCCCAGTACATTTATCTATAATGCCTGCAGCTGAGGTCATGTCTGCCTTCTACAGAAAAGGTCATTTTGAAAAACACGTAGACCGTGGATATAAATAAACAAACATGTCTTTCATCTATCGACGGTGCTTAAAATAGCTCGTTTGCTAAAAGGAAAAAAAAAACATGGCTTCTTGCACTGGTCTACTGGAATATTCATTCTGAGAGCTGTTCTCTTGCTGGAAGTAACGGAGATAAGGTAGGTGGAGACTGGATTGCATAATATTTTTCGTTATGCTTTCGGGAAATTAAACAGCAAAAATGAAATCATATAAAACACAACTGCATACTGTTTTAGTTTTTCAGAATAAACGGAGTGGTGCCAATTGTTGCTTTGTGTAAAACGCGTGCAACGCACGAAAGCGCGTGTCCGTTTACAGGTTTAAATGGTCATACAATTGCATAATAAACTATTGTTAATAAAATCATTAAAATATAGATTTAAAAAAATAAATCTGTTTGGCTAACTGCCTTGGCATGGCCATGGACTTGAGATTGGCAGGTGTATCATCTTTTCAACTAGAAGTATGTAAAATACGTTTCTGAAAGGACTCGAGTCACACACTTTAAGGGAATATTTATGTGAGATTTGCAGGAATGATTTCAAAATCTTTGCAAAGGTTGTTCATTTCTTGAGCGGGTATTTACACGCAAATAGTATGCCGACCCACGTTTCAGAGTAGCATGACAGGTGTCAACAACAGTTATTGCTGGCCATTATCCATATATATATATTTTTAGTTACCGTTATTTGAATCTGCAACATGGACAACAGTGGCGTGTTGGCAGCATACTAAACGCAAAAAATATATATGTCTAAATATGTTTTAATTTTGTAACAACTTCTTAAAGAAGAAAACTATTTTTTAGCTACAGCTGAATCGTCACTTGTTGCTGCTGCCGAATAAACTGGAACCGCATTAGCTTTATGTTTTAGACGCGAACTGTTATACCTACTTTATATTTGTTTCATGGCTCAGTAGGATTTTACATACTTCGGGTTGAAAATGTCATTTCAGATCATCTCGTATACAATGTAATCAGATCACAGACGCACATGTCATTTCTGACTTCCTATTGCTGCAAGCAGAGTTAGCGTGCCTCACTGAATGTCAGTACATGGAGAGGATATGCAATACAAGGAGTTATTCATTATATGTATTTTAGTTTCAAAAGTTTTAAAACGGATGGTCTTAACACTATTAATAACAGTCAAAAAGTTAATGTAATGAAATATTATATTTTTTAGTTAACCTTTTAACATATGTGTTCTCTGTCAGCTACAGTAATCGGTCAGGAGGTTGAAAGGTGACCCATATTAATTACATTGCCTGTGTACTGTTATTTTTTGTAACGCATTAAAATGTGGTACGCAGCGCACTGCTTGCTTGCGCATGCTTAAACAAATTCTGCTAAAAGCAAGGAAACTCAGTCTGGTACGTCTGGTCTTTTACGTCGCTTTCAATGTAATTTGTCATTTTTCCACAGTATACGAATATTTGTCACATGCAATACATTAGATCTTGTAATTATTTTAACTTGTGCAACTTTGCGGTGACGTTTTTTTTCTTGCTCGTCGTGAATTGGCTGTCTGTTTTCAGTTTAAGTTTGCAAAAAAAAAAAAGTATAATTAACTGGCATTTATTTTAAGTTTTTCTACAAACCTCATGACTATAGCTTCGTATGGAGGAGGGCGCGAAATCAGACAACTGAAACAAATGTCAGGATAAAAAAACATTAGCTACTGTAAAACTGTTAAGAAAAGGATAGCTTCAGAACACTTGTTAGAAAGTGGTACACATATTAAAAGTGATTTCAATATAAACTTACCCCCTTTTAACTTTAACGGAACATCCATCAGATCACAGTTGATAGCAAATGTACCAAAACCTGACAGTGTGCAGTTTTCTGACATTGCACAGGTCACGTTTTGGTACATGTACCACAGTCTAACGATGTAACACTTTCTGACAGTACACAGGTTCTATTGCTCAAATATATTTAAATTTCTCTTAGAAAGTGATGGTTGCATGACTTGGTGCTTCACATGGCGTTCATGTCCAGATTCTCTGGGAGCAGCTCAAGGTCTCCGAACAGAAAGGATTGTGACCACAGCTCGCCAGTCCTGACTGTGTTTGAGCTCGAGAGGTTACTGTACACCGGGAAAACCGCTTGTAACCATGCCGACGAAGTGTGGCCCAGCTTGTATATTGGTGACCAGTAAGTACCAGAGAATACATTGCTACTTATTACATCACACACGTAAACAGGAATAGTCTACCCGCAAATGCCACCCCCAAGAAGAAAATGTTTGCCTTGACGTGTACACGTTTTCTAAAATATATATGAAAAAAGAAACGTGTTGCTGTGTTCATTTCTGTTAATGCTACCTACGCTACACAATAGGATACATCATTCTTGAAGCTATCAAAATACACTAAGTAGTCCAGTTATAGAATGAATGTCACCTTCCAGAGAGGCAAAAGGAAGGAAACCTCTATGTGTGTAACATGGGGGTCTTTAATTCAACCAGAAAAAACAGGATGTGATTGTAATAAGAGTTCTTGCTCTGACAGGGGGGAAGACATTACTGGTACACCCCAAAGTGTTAATACTACTTTATTTTATTGAATTTCTTTTTTATTGAATTTGTAAGGTGTTTATGAGATCAGATTAAGAACACATGTGGGGTCATAAAAAGATAAAACGAGAAGGCTCCCAAGTGGCACATCCAGTGAAGGCGCTCCGTGTGGAGTGCAGGATGTGCCCTATAGTCTGGACAGCGCAAAACACCTTATTCACTCCAGACTCAACACGAGGCTTGGAGTGCAGCTGCTAGGTTCCGGTCACTGATGTCTCTAACTGTAGTGGAGAGAAGTTATGGCGTTGCACTGTTGCGTTCCGTTTTGCGGTTCTGATTTAAGAAATAACCCAGTGCACATTGCCCTTTTTAGATGTTAAAACTCCAAATTCTGTACGTGTGTGTATATATATATAATTATAAAAAAAATTTCTGAAGAGAAATCTCAACTTTCATTTCTGTGTGAATGTACATATTCTTCATTAGTCACAAATTTAATTACATTTCAGTTATACTGTCTGGAAGCCAATTGAGCATTTCCAATCAGTCCTAATCAATAGATAAGTAAGATGTAGAAGCTTGAGATTATGCATGGATACTAAAGGGAATGTGTCTTGTGGGATGCAATGCCCAATTTGTATTAAAAAAAAATGTATATGACACACTGAGTGTACTAAAAGAGTCTTTATTAAGCACAACTGATCAAAATTACAAAAACGTTTAACACGAGTTAACAAAAAATATGCTTGAGTTACACGATACTTGATCAGAAAGGAGATCATTTACGTTACATTAACTCCAAATAAACTGTACAGGAATAACAGAAAGAGGGACGTTTGATTCTTGTTTTTAAAATGTCTTTACTTACACTTGTTCTACACACAAAACATTGAATGTGCTAATGGAACAGCGGATTAGTATACAACTGAACAGAATCTTAATAATGGGATTAATAACTGAACAGAACTAAGCTTGGAGAAACAGGTTTTCGGATGTGGTGTTACCTGAACCCTGTAAGGTGACTGATTCTTTTTCACTGACCGGAACGCCTTAGCCCAGTGCTGCCCATGGTTAGCCAGGATGTACTCGGCTCATCGTGCTCCAGCGACCCCTGTAGTCTGGCCGGGCACCTGCGGGCTTGCCTGTAAGCTGCCCGAGAGCTGCGTTGTCCTCCGACGCTGTAGCTCTTGGGTGGCTGCAGTGTGAAAAAAGCAGGCGGCTGACGGCACACGCTTCGGAGGCCTAAAAATAACTGGCCATTCCAAATTGGGGAGAAAATAATAAAAAATAATTTGCAACGACTAAATTAAAAAAAAAAAAAAAAAGTATTTCTTTAATAATACTTGTGTCTTACAAATATAACACATCCTAGAAGGCCTAATGTCCTAAACTAAAATACTGCTTGAGTTGTGTAGCGGTTTTGTACAAACTATTTTATAGCATACAAGTTTCAATAGTCTCTGTTTGATAATATTCCAGGGATATCGCTGCGGACCGTTGTGAGCTAACAAAACTGAGGATTACTCACATCCTGAACTGTGCCCACAGTAAGTGGAGAGGTGGGGCAGAGTATTATGATGGCATGAACATAACCTACCATGGGATTGAAGCACACGATTCACCCACGTTTGACATGAGTGTCAATTTCTACCCGGCTTCGGAATTCATTCATAAAGCACTGTCCAGTAGAGGTAAGAGTTACCTGCTCAGGTAATTAATCAATGAAAATTCACCAAACACTGGTTTACTTAAATAGAATGGAATTGGACTAGGATTTTCATGCAGGTTTCTCAATTACCATAACATATTTACAGAACCTATTAAAAATGTAGTTTCTGTAACATTCAGATAAACATGTGGTTATAGAGCTTACAGGGGTTGAAAAAAAAATGACACCTGCCAAAACACTGTCAATTGAGTGAACAATCACCACGGACATCCAAAAAAGGCACTGGTTTAATGTGATGAGTATGCACAGTATTTCAATTGTTCTGGAGGGATACATGAACATTCTTCAATGATTTACTGCCTTACAGAATTCCTTCAGGAAAGTATGTAGTGGAATTTGTTTTATAGAATGGCCATAACTAGAAATCTTTCTGAAACTCATGAAATAGCAGTACTGTGTGTGGTCTTCAAAGAGAAAACACCCGCCAACTGAGCGCCACCTATGAGCCCTCTGTCTGTCTGTCAGACCTACTGTGTTGGTGACTGAAGCTTACTTGCAACAGAATAATGTTGCTTATTATAGAGTGCATGTCAGAGATTTGCATAACACGTTAATCCGATGTAGGAGAGACAGCCCATAGAAATGTGTGCTACACATCACATTCTTGTCCAAGCCGTTGTATTTCGTAATACCTCATTTCACCAGCAGGGGTCAGCAGTATCTAAATCACAAGTGTGTACATGATGCGACATAACTTTCCAACTCTGAGACCAAATCAATAAGGTTCAGTAACAAAGGGGGCAAGTTGATCAGCTTAGACAGAAGTTAGCAAATGGATGCCATTTGTTTTGCGAGACTCAACATTGCATTACTAGCACATACATGTTTTTACCATTTGAAGGTTTTGTGAAGAGTCTGCATTTTTTTGCTGCTTGCTTGTGAATAATAGAGCGTTATTAATGCACCACTTTTTGTCCGTTATTACCCTGTTTTGGCCTCATTGCACTGACTCCCTGTGGAGTATAGAATTGATTTTAAGATTTTGGTGTTAGTTTATAAGGCCCTGAATGGATTGGCACCTAGTTATTTGCAGGAGTTACTGACCCCGTATCTTCTTAATTGCACTGATGCGGGGCTGCTGGTAATTCCTAGGGTCAACAAAAGCAACACAGGAGGTAGGGCTTTGTAGAGCTCCTAAATTATGGAATGCTGGGACTGTTACAATTTTTAAGTCAAGACTGAAAACTTACTTTTATAAAATGGCTTTCTTGTCTTAGTGGGTATTAATGTAACTTTTATATTGCTGCATTTTTAACACAGCTTGGAAAAATAACAACCTCTGCTTGGTTAAACAGCATCACATGACCGTGCGTAGCTATAGTGTATAGCATGGCTTGCATACTAATGAGCCACTTCACACTGAATAAATCACTCTGCACCACTGCATTCTAAATTCCATGACAAACTGCCATTTTATTTGTTATTAGTTACAAAACCACAGCCAAAAATGAGTGACATTCCACCTATTTCCTTTAATATATTTGGGGATGAAACTCCAGATAACTGGTACAACACCAACTTTCTGAATGAAGACAGCAGTCCATCTGAAAAAAAAAAAAATACAAATACAAAGTGCACCAGCAACCGTCAAGAGTAGACACATAACAGTAGATGAGGAACAGCTAAATGAAATCGAAGAAAACAAAGACTGAAAAAAGAGTTAAAAAAAAACAAAAAAACTACAGCATGGGCTGTTAATGTACTTAAAGACTGGTTTAAGAAAAAAAAAATATGGACATTCATTTTAAGGAAATTCAGCTGGGGACCAGTATTCAGTCTCCAGTTATATAACGCTGAGCTGGACTAAATATTATTATTATTATTTGTTTATTTAGCAGACGCCTTTATACAAGGCGACTTACAGAGACTAGGGTGTGTGAACTATGCATCAGCTGCAGAGTCACTTACAATTACGTCCCACCCAAAAGACAGAGCACAAGGAGGTCAAGTGACTTGCTCAGGGTCACACAATGAGCCAGTGGCTGAGGTGGGATTTGAACCGGGGACCTCCTGGTTACAAGCCCTTTAACCACTGGACCACACAGCCTCCTATAGATAAATAGATACTTTAACAGTAGAACTTTTAACATCTCTGCCAACCAAATTTAAAACCAACAAAAACTTATTCCTGTCAGTCATGAAAACTTTTAAAAAGCAGGTAAAGACAAGGCCAAACACTGGGCTCTATTCATCAAAGTGTCAGTTTCAAAAATCGTTATTATGAACAGATTAAGAACGGTTTAAGAACTGTTTGTGATTCATCACGTGTGGATTTCGTCTCTTCTGACAACGGCGTGACGTCATGGCACGTCAAATAGCGACTGTTTTCCACAATCTGACAAATCCTAAAAAAACGACAGTTCCCTAATTTGCATATCATTGCCTATGCAAGCGGGAAAAGGGAAGCGATTCATTTTTGTTCAAAGGACTGTTTTTTCTGTCCGAGTTAACGCCACGTTGCAGCTGTTCTTAACACAGACCAAACATGGACGGGGCTGCGGTGTTGGCAGAAAATGTCAGTGCAAATGCATTTACATTTGTAGCCCTCGCAGCATATGACCTTATAGAACACAAGGCTGCTATACAACAGGATAACCAGGGTCAGCAAAGGCAAATCCATCCGAGAATTTTTAAGCAAAGAATTTCTTTCCTTAACATGCCCAATGATGAGGTTAAAAAAGATTCAGGCTGCATAGAGCTGCAATATTTGACCTGTGTGAGGAACTGAAGGGAGATCGTACCATACCAGTGCACATTAAAGT
Organism: Acipenser ruthenus; assembly: GCF_902713425.1. NCBI lineage: Eukaryota > Metazoa > Chordata > Actinopteri > Acipenseriformes > Acipenseridae > Acipenser > Acipenser ruthenus. The sequence continues at coordinate 4,717,935 of NC_081225.1, read as the reverse complement.
CCAAATGGCACTGGGATTTTACACTACTGGATCATTCCAGAGAACAGGAGGGGATCTGTATGGAGTGAGTCAGCCAACAATGCCACGCGTGCTTCAAGTGACAGAAGCTTTGGTGAGACGGGCAGGCAATTACATTTCTTTCCCGAGAACACAGCAACGGCAGCTACAAAACAAGGAAACTTTTTTTTTACCATTGGATCATTCCCTTCAGTATTGGGGGCAATAGACTGCACACATGTGCATTTCCGTAAACCGACTGAGGGCGCCACAGTTTATATCAATCACAAGGGCGTCTCATCAATTAACGTGCAGGTAGTTTGCGATGCCACGTGCAGTATCATCAATGTTTGTGCCAATTTCCCAGGATCGTGCCACGATTCTTATATCCTGAGCCAGTCCAGCACCTATAGAGTTTTTGAGGGAGACAGACCTCCTGATGGTGTTTAACTGGGTAGGTAGAATTATTTCCTTAGGGTTTCCAATCTAGTCAATAATGAAACATAAAACAAACGAATATTCTCATGAAACCCGTTTTACTTGTATGGATACATATTACATGGTTCATATGATGTAGAACTGTTTAAAAAATGATATACCATTAAGAAGTACTTAATTGAATCAGTAGGCTGTCTTGTACTTGCTCTTAGTTAAACTTGCTCTTATTAGTTCTTAGGTTACTGTTTATATGAACTTGCTCTTAATGTACTGTAATTCTTGTAAACAAATGTAGACTATGTATTTTGTTACAACTGTCTGCATCCACTCAGGTTCGTTGCCCCTTTAAAAATCAGACCCAACACACAGGAATGGAGGTTTCTTAAAGCGCTTTGCGCGTTTTTTTTTTTTTTTTTTTTTTTTTTTTTTTAATAATCACAAAAACAAAACAAACACCTAGCTCTTTCTTGACCATTAGCTAAACCACAGAACATGACCCTAAACTATCTTGCAGGACAGCTAAGCCGTTTACCTGCCAATTAAACAAAATATTCAAACAAAACAAAACCACACAGTTTTACACTACCTTTTTCTTTTTATAAGCTTGTGCACACTGTCAAGCAGGCTCTCCACACATCCAACAGACTGGATGCTTTCTTGAAATACCCTGCACCTGCTCTAATTGAGAATGATAGCCAGGGGCAGGGGATCATTACTAATCAAGCAATTCACAAAATGAAATTAAACAATTAAACAAATGAAGCCTATGACCTTCTGGGAGACTTGGTTCTTTCTCCCCAGGACTACACTTTCTCACACATCCTCCCCCTTGTGTGAAACATACCCAGCCATTCCAAGGCCACTTCCCTCCACCCTTAAAAGACCACCCACCCTCAAGTCCCATCTTTTTAATCTTCGCCCTCTTCCACGGGCGGGCTTAAGGGTGGGTCAGTCCCTCTGGCGCTTCCTGGGATGGACCGAGAACCGGCGAGGAGGGACCCGGCCGGCTTGCCCTGGGTGACTGTAGCGCAGGCCGGTGACCGGGAGCAAGAACTGGCAGGCAGAGGTGTGTGGCTGTGGATCGACGCAGCGACGTCTGCAGCCTCAGGGGGAACACAGTGGGAGGAAAGGGGGAGCGCATGTGATGTCTGACTCCCATTATGTGTCGTCTGCGGGTTCAGGGGGAGCAGAGCAAGGGACCAGGCAAGCAACTGTGCCTGGCAGTGCTGCGACCTGGGAGCAAGGTCCAGTGTAGGGAGGTCTGGGCATTCCGGCCAGGTGTCCACGATGTCAGGACAGGGAACCTCCCTCGGCAGTGCCGGACTGGCTTGCAGGGTTGGTGGTTGAGGCACCTCCTCCCCCTTGACTGCAGCCGGTGGCTCCGGGGATGGCAACGGCTCCTCCTCCTCCTGCTCCTGAGACAGTGGGGCTTCTCCCTCTGGGGCTGCAGCCAGCGGTGCCTCCCTTTCCTGCTCCCACTTTTGGAGCAGCAGTTCCAGCTCGGTCGGCTCCGGTAGCCCCCTCTCCTGTCTCCATCTCCTGTTCTGCTCCTTCTGAGCAGCTGTGTTCTTGTTGATTTGCTCGATCAACGCTTTTAACTCTGTCCATTTTCTCTGGGTCGTAGGGGCGCCCACTCTCACTGCCACCGTATGTAACCGAGCTTACACCACTCGGGTTCTTGAAAAATCAGACCCAACACACAGGAATGGAGGTTTCTTAAAGCGCTTTGCGCTATTTTTTTTTTAATAATCACAAAAACAAAATAAACCAAACAAACGCCTAGCTCTTTCTTGAGCATTAACTAAACCACAGAACAGGAACCTAAACTATTTCAGGACAGCTAAGCTGTTTACCTGCCAATAAAACAAAATATTCAAACAAAACACTACACTACCTTTTTCTTTTCACAAGCTTGTGCACACAGCAGCCCCAAACAGACTGGCTGCTTTCTTTAAATACCCTGCACCTGACTCTAATTTACAATGATAGCCAGGTGCAGGGGATCATTACTAATCAAACAATTTACAAAATGAAATTAAACAATTAAACAAACGAAGCCTGTGACCTTCTGGGAGACGTAGTCCTTTTTCCCCCCAGGACTACACACGCTCTCTCTCTCTCTATATATTTTTTATTATTTTCTTAAGGTGACGCAGGTTATGGACAGTTATGCAGTCACACGAAACCGAGCACAGGAAGTAACAAGAAATGTAATAGAAAGAACATTTGGTCTGCTGGAGATGCACTTTCAATGTCTGCGCACATCTGGAGGTGCATTACAGTATTCACCTAAGAGAGTGTGTGACATCACTGTGGCATGCTGCGTCTTGCACAACATTGCTGTGCAAAAACAAATGCTGGAGGATTTTGAGGATGAGCCCTGTGGACAGCAACCTCAGGAACCACAGGTAGCAGATCATCCTGCACTGCCCGATGGCAGGTTGTCCGTAACAGGATAGTCCAGGATTTCTTTTATGTGTAAATACTGTAATTTAATTGTCATTAACATTGTGTTTATATTAAATTGACAATGTGTGTAAAGTAACTATATAATTTACACATTTTGAACATATGTATCATTTTGTACTACCTTGTATAAAAGCACTTGACATTTGTTTATATTTTATTTTGCTTACTCAATGATCAACTATATATTTAAATAACAAAAACAGCTGATCCAGCTAATAAACTAATACATTATAACCTACTAATTGATATGAAATAATAACACACGTCACATTGAAAAAGAAAAAACCCTTTAACTTCTGTTTTCATTTTAAAATCATTAAACAATTTCTTGTGCCTGGTTGATCTTGATGTCCTCCTAGTAGCCGCAGTTTAAGGGTTCCTTTCAAGGACATAGAGGAGGAGGAAGAAGAAAGAGAATCTTGTGTCCTAGCAGAGAAGGGAGTCACTGCAGACACAATTGGAAATTTACAAGGAGTACAGCTCATTGCAGGGATAGGAGAGGGAACAGGGGGATATAAATGTGGACACAAAGGCAATCTTTCCACCAGAGCCTCCAGACACCTGGCAGTTCTGTCCAGGTTACTCACTACAGCTGTCATGTGCACCTCTTGCCTTTCTAGGTGGGAGAGCAGCTGCTGATTGGACACCTGCTGTACATTTTGAAAGGCAGACAATAACTCAACTAAAGTAGAATGTGTGTTGGAAGGGATCCTTGTTGGGGTAAGGGAACTAACAGGAGGAACGCAGTGCTCTGGGACAGGGGGGTAGCAGGACTCGGAGCTGGAAATGGTGGAGTATTCACAGGGGAATTTAGTTAAGGGTCTGTGGCTGGGGCTTGTGGGGTTTGCTGCCCTGATAATACCTCCTCAGGATCTGTGTTCTGTACAGCCAATGTCGGTTCTATATCCAAAAAATGACAAAATCTGTTAGTTACTTTAAACACTGCAATGCGTTCCAATGTGCTTTATCAGTAAAGCATTTCAAATATACCTTTATGAGAAGGGTAACTACTGACAAAAGCAGTGTCATTTCTTAATTGAATGGAATATATTTTATAAAACGCCTACCCTCCACTCCAATATCATGACCTCTAGCGCACGCACATCCCAGGTGGATAGGATTCTCTCCTCAATATTGCTCAGCGGAGAGCAGGGTTGGGTTCCACCCCCTGTACCCTGGAACCCCTGCTTCAGGTTTGTGAATTTTATGTTAACTTTTTTTCTGGATGTCATGTCGTGTTCTTCTTGTACATGCCCCTTGGGAATTTATTTTGTTGGTTATGTTGTCCCATATGTTATTTCTATATGACACATGATTCTTGTGTGCGCCAAATCGGTCTGTTTTCTTTTTTAAGACCCCATTCACCAATAGGTCTATGCTTTCATGATTGAATTTTCTTTTTCTTTTCCCTCCATGTGAAGTACTGGAGTTGCCTTCCTGAAGGACTGAAGAAGACCCCTCACTTTCCAAACCTGCAGGAAAAGCTGCACTTTGCCATGCTGACTGCTGTTCAGCTGTGGTGGGCTGAAAAGATAATGAGAATAATAAGTGATATGTATAGAGTTGTAGTTGGAAGTATGCACACCCTCTATTTGCAACAATGGTAGAACAATTGGTGTTCAACACACTTAAAAATAATGTGATATCTTGTAACAATTGTAAGTCGCCCTGGATAAGGGCGTCTGCTAAATAAATAATAATAACTAAAAGACATGTTATTGTCGTGTAAGTATAGTTTAACAGAGAACAACTTACAAATGACTTTTGGAAAATAGTGTATGAATACTTAAGACAACTACTGTATATACACACATACACAAGTGTTTCTGACGGGAAAACACGTTAGTAATTCTGATGTGTTTTCTTTTCTCCTGAAAAATCGAAACAGGTGCAGTAATAACATCTACCCTGACTCAAATTAAACATTTAAACAGTCTTCAAAGACACACGCTGATATAGTAAAATAGTGAATCTGTAATATTTGCTGTTCGGAGACCATCAGCATCGTAATTTAACCTTGCAGATTCTTACAGCAAACTTTACCAGTATTGATGTCCCTTGCAATCGGTTCATGCTTCACTATTGGTTTAGTGCGTCTTTTTCGCCTTAATCCACAATTCGTGAATCGACTTTGCTTTCTTTTTCTTCGGATTGTCCTGTCTCGTAGGCGGTCCGACAGAAAAAGCTTTACGACTGTCGGATTTTCAAGTATGATGAATCGCTCATGATTTCAGGAAAAGGTGTAAACAAGGAATTGTCGGAAAAGATTTCTTAAAGTTCTAAACACGAACACTTTGATGACTAGAGCCCACTGTCCCAACACCGCGGTCGGATCGGTGCAGAAAGTCTGGTTTTATCTTCAACTTAATCTGGCACGACTTGGACGCAAGGGTGTCCGACAACTAACAAAAACATCTTTTGAGATCCAAAAGGATGAAAACGGACTTGAATATGTGTGCCTCGCATATAACGCGTACACAAACTCACCTGATACAGATACAGCTTCAGCATCCATGGCAGCTTTTCCCCTTACTTCCTCGGTGTCATTTGAAACTCCGCCCATCATCAGCGTTCAGTACTCTAGTAGTTTCTAGTGAGATGCCACATTCGATGCAGAAATTCACAATAAACGGACATGTGCAATTTAGAGATATAAGAGATCAATAAATGTAATTAAATTAAATTTGGGACTATATTACACTGCAGATGTATACACAATAAAAGTTTCTGGTTTTGTCTTTTTTAAATTGTGTTTTTTTTATAATTAAGTTTTTATTGAAATATTATATACAGAGTGAACAGAAAGACATTTGAAAAATTTCCCCCACCCCACCACCTCGTTACATGGGTTGACGAAAAATAAATGAGCAGTGCATAATTTAAATTGTGGTTTAATTATTTTTCATCCCCCAAATGACAGATAGCTGTGTTATAAGCGTTATAAACCACTTTGGCCGTGTGGTTCCGATGATATATACCACTTCTGGCGTGGTTAAAGGCCCTCGGCTGACACCTTATCACCACCCCAGGTGTGGTATATATCATGGGAACTGCACGGCCCGTCGTGGTTTATACCTTACATGTATTATACTGTTATTTAAGGTCCCTGGTTCAAATCTCGGCTCACTCACTGACTCATTGTGTGACCCTGAGCTTAATAATAATCTTTATTTTATATAGCACCTTTCATGTGCACATCTCAAAGTGCTTCACAATGATAAAAAAAGCAATTTAAACAATTGGCATAATGTCCAATAAAACAAGAACAACAATAAATACATACAACACATAACCGGTCAGACAATAAAAGCCAAAGTATAAAAGTGGGGCTTTAGTTTGGATTTAAAAATACTAACAGTATCACTGTCCCTTCGGAAGGTCATTCCACAGCCTAGGTTCTATACAGGAAAATGCTTGGTCACCAGTTAGTTCTAAGTACTGATAGTAGGCCAAAGTCAAAAAATCGAAGGCTATGTCCTTGTGCTCCATCTTTTGGGTCAGAAGTTATTGTAAGTGATTCTGTAGCTGATGCATAGTTCACACACCCTAGTCTCTGTAAGTCGCCTTTGTTTAAAGGCATCTGCTAAATAAACAAATAATAATAATAATAATAATAATAATAATAATCAAATAATTGAAATAGTATGATTGTGGTAGATGTGTAATATGATTGCATTGTTTGTTTTATGCTATGTACTGTACAGTGGTTTGAGATGCTATTGTATAAAAAGCGCTATAAAAATGCAAATAAATAAATACCTGTCTGACATTTGATTAGTCATCCATAACTTCAAAATGGCCAATCAGAATTCTACAGTAAAACATGAGAAATACTCAAAGAAACTACATAAATTCAATGACAAACATTTCAATTGGACATCTTTTCAATGTAGACAAACATTTTGTCTGGTGTCTTCTTCAGTGTGCATTGCTGTTGGTATTTTATTAGGAAAGTAGTTGTTGATTGCTGCACCTCTAACTGAGCTTTGTGTGTATCAGTGATATTGTTTTTATGTGCTCAACAGGACGTATTCTGGTTCACTGTGCTGTTGGGGTGAGCAGATCTGCCACCCTGGTCCTGGCTTACCTTATGATCCACCATACCATGACGCTGGTGGAGGCCATCAAGACAGTGAAGGAACACCGCGGCATCATCCCCAACCGGGGCTTCCTGCGGCAGCTATCAGGGCTCGATGGGGTCCTGAGAGCGAGTCGCAAGACTTGAGGAGCCAGAGTACGAACACACTGCAAAAAACATTATCTTGATATGCAAAAAAACCACAATGATCTTGAAAAAGAAACATGACTCATATTTTAATTATGCGCTTCTTATAGTTTTAAAAGTTCCAAACTGTGATAATTGTAAGCAATTTTTTGAATGCTGAAACTGTATCTTTTTCACAGTTATTTGTTGTGGTATATGGTTTTTAAAAGCTGCTAAAATTCAAATGTAATTCAAAGTTAGTTTCTTATACCTTATATAACATTTTATTTTTGTGTGGCAGAATGCTGATTTGAGTTTTAAGGCAATTCAGTTCATAAATCATTAAAATAAGATTATCTTTGATCATTTTAAAGACAAAAATACACTGTACTAAGAGACTCATGTACCATTGGACATGTTGTTTTTGTAACTTTTGTACTCAAAAGGGACTTATTTTAAATTGTGTTTCAATCTGGTGAAGAACAGATCTCAAATCAATAAAGAAGATATCAAGATAATATTTTTGTTGTGGGTTCCTGTCAAAGGCAGTAAAACATGAAAAGGCATCTCTAGCAAATGTAGCAATTGTAGTTCAGCTTTAGGAGCTGAATAGTATCCAGTGATCATATTTGTAGTTAGAGAAGTATAACAGCATTATTATCCCTACAGCTGTGAACAGTTTCAAAGTTTAATCCAGGCATCTGCTGACTATGGATAATACTGGAACTGGGCAGCATTCAAGCAGACTGGAGGAGTGTGAGCCACGAAAAGCCCCTTTTCCATTTTCAGCTTTGGCTACCATGGCTCCAGTTCACTTGGTGTCTGTTCTCCATTTTCACTAATGTTTCTATCTGGACCAGGACACTGTAAAACCACATTTCATCGTGCTCACAAATCTAATTGGGGCTACAGGCATTGGTATCAATCTGCATCTGGACATTAGAGTAACTTGGTACAGGTGTGAACAGTTATTGTAACTAATGTACTCTATTTCTTCCAGTTTTAGTCATCATATCTTGGTACTAACACCAGAGTATAACAACCATGCAGCACTTTGCACCAACTAAATGTACATTATGTGGTATTTCTTACTGATGTTTTTTTTAGTGTTGCAGGGAGACAGATTAATGGCTACACGATGGTGTATCAGCTGAACTTAGAGAAGACTTGTTTGAGAGTCCTTCAAGCTTTAAACAGTCACCAAGATGTGATGACCGAAACAGAAAATGATATAAAAAGCGATTCTAAACAAGAGGAATGCATTTGTTAAGATAACTGATATTTCATACCTGTACCGTTTTAGCAGTTTACTTTCAGTTGTAAATGCAGACAAAAATAAGGGGTGAAAATGTAGTATCATACAAGTCCAGAGTCTAAAATCCAATTCAGATTCAGAGGATCTGTTTTTTAAGAAAAAAATTTCACTTCCATTTTTATATATCCTAAACACAAAAGCTGCACATTACTGCACCCTTGTGACACTTGTTTACCTACCTGTTTACACCCTCTTCACTACTGATATCTTACCAAGACCGGTGATTGCACCTTTAGGAAAGCACCAATAAAAACCTATAGGAATTGAATCAGAATTGGAACCAAAGCTCACAGATCCCAATGGATAATAAGATCTATAATAAGCATCTGGTTACTGCCATCACCTATGCTATCTGCATAGATGTTACCTTGTTCCACTTATTCAACCCTTTATTGAGTATACCTTTTCTATGTTCTTTTCTACTGTCCAGAGCCCATATTATATTTATCAAAGCTGTTTACTAATACATCTGATATAAGCTTGATCACTTCTGCATTACAAAAGTGATCCATCATAAACCAAAACACAGTTCTAAAAAGTATTGCTCCTGAGAGGCATAGGCCTGAGTAGTGTAATTCAAATCAGAATCAATGATAATCAGCAGATATTTTTCTTCAGGAATGATTTTTTCTGAAATAATTCTGTTTCTTTTCTACATTTTTTACTGCCAGTCTTGCACTTCTCCTTCAAACTCTTTATTGAAACTCTTGATTCTAGAATGGAAAGCCCTGAGAGCAAGAGCAGAGAAATATTGAACAGAAAAACTACAATTCCTATGGTGCTTTATTGCATCAGTCACATTGGGTGCGTTAAGTAACTGAGTGGCTCAGAGTAAGAATTCAGATCCTGGTATTTTAGATCTTACTTTTGCTGGGTACTTTGTTACAAAACCTTGATAGTATATGGGGTTTATAACAATTAGAATGTACTTTGAAGTAAATAGGATATTTTGTGAATGACGTACAGTGTATTACAGATATACAGTGGTGCTCATAGGTATTGGCTGTGTACGGAAGCTCTCAAAGTCCACACACTTCTAAATTAAAATAATGGAAGCATAGAGATACATCCTTTATGGTTTTGCATGAACATCTATTTTAAAAATATATCTGTTAAGTAGAGTAAATCAATCTCCCAGTTTGCAAGAGTGCAAAGAAGAGCAACCAAAATTATTCTGGGTTTAAAAGGCATGTCGTATGCAGACAGGCTAAAAGAATTGAATCTATTCAGTCTTGAACAAAGAAGACTATGCTGTGCTCTGATTCAAACAAACTCAACAATACATATTTGCCATAAAACTGCACACACAACTAGATAGCAAATGGACTTGCGCAAGAGGTAAGATTTCTGCAATAATTTCAATAAGTCAATCCCCTTTAGGTAGTAGTGTGTGTGCAAATACTTACACGCTCCACTGTATGCAGCAAAAGTAGACGTGTTACATTTTATGGTTATTAATAAAGATGTTTTGTGCCGCATCAGGATAACATTTTCTGTTTCAAGAACCTATTTCTACATTTTATTTTCCCATTATAATAATAACCTTTGTAGAGGCTATACTGGAATTATTTATACCGATCATAGTATCCTTTTTATATCGCAGAACTTGATAACAGCAACATCCTTTAGATATCAAATGCCTTAACCACAACCCATATATTTATAGATTTTAATATTAGTCCAAATGGTCTTAAATGAACCCATACAGCTCCACTTCTATTGAAATTGGACCATTTGTTACCCACAGCACATTTATTTATTATTGTTTTTTATGCTTTTTATACATTTAAGTCATGTACTATTAAATATGTATCTAATAAACATGTAGATTCAACAGTATTCTGTCTCCTCATTGCTATAACATTGTGTCATTGTCATATGGTTATAAACAAGATCCATATGCAGTAGGTAGGTACACTCACCACAGCAAAACCATGAGCAGCCTTGTCCTAAAGGTCTGTGTCCTAGTGAAAGGAAGCAGTACTGCAACTTCTATGACAGAATGGTGTAATAACAAAATATCATAAACTCCTGCCTGGGTCCCCGTGTGGCTCATCCAGTTAAAGGGAAACTGTAATGCAAATTAATATAAAACCATTTCAATAGAAAACATGTTAACTAAAGCTTTTGACACACTATTCAGGTGGGTCGTGAGTTGGGAAAGTTTGGGAACCCCTGTTGTAAGAAATTCTAGCCTCTAAAAATCCTGTATCCCCTGGCACAGTGCGCATGCGTAAAGCCAGTTCCCTAAAAGAAAAAACCCGGATATTCCTTTATCGTTCATGTACGTCATACTTCATGCACACTGGAGTTTATCGTTAGTTCAGTTCCGCGTAGAGAGCTTTAAAACAAGTGGTTGCTTATTAATCTTTAAACTATTTTTTTCTTTTTGTAAAATTCTGCATAAATTTAATGAAGCTCCAACACCTACAGTAGCAGTGACATAGGTCTTATCAAATAATAATTAAACCAACAGTCTGAACGAGGATTAAGAAAATGTTTACTTTATGTGTCTTACTTTTAACCCTGATCAGCTGGTCCTGTGGCGCCTTCCCGGGACCTCCTAAACCGCAAATAAACGATAGGCCGATTATTGGTAAGTCAATGTTGTGCACATCTACTTTTTATTCCCTCTCACACTGTTTGACGATATTTTCATTGGATTCTTGCTGTTAATGTGGCACGTGTTTACGACTGTAAATCACCCTGGATAAGGGCGTCTGCTAAGAAATACATCATCATCATCATCATCATCATCATCATCATCATCATCATAATAATAATAACGTATGCCTGCAGTTACTATGCTGCAATACAAACATTTAGGCAAATCTATACCTAGTAACAAGTTTAGCTTTTTTTCCAGAAGCGCATTACAGGTGGTAGTTTGCACTTTATATTTTTAGCACTTCAATGTATATTGGACAGAGAGCTGCGTTGCAGGCAAAAGTATTGCCACTCGGCACTTCCTTAATGTAAAATAATTGAAGAAAACTAGGGTCTTATAATCGATTCATGATTAAACATATTCAAAAGCGTGGGCTTTGGTCTATCAAAAATAATTAATTGATTAAGCTTGTCTACGTGAGTGCTGTATCAAAATGAAAAAGACATCTGAAAGAGTGTACTTCCAAAGATACTATCAAAAGACATCTGAAAGAGTGTACTTCCAAAGATATTATCAAAAGTATCTTTGGTACTTCTAAAAACCTTGGCAAAAATGCGACTGGAAGGTATACCCAATATTTCACAATATTTTGGAATAGAGAAAAAAAAGACTGCAACTTGCAACTTTTGCTCATCAGTGGAGGTGGTAGCGGTGAGTTGAGCCTAAAAAAAATAATAATTGGCTAACCTAAGTTGGGAGAAAATGAGAAACAATTGGCGACTACTAAATTAAAAAAAAAAAATGCTCAGGTCCAAGAGAACTGAGACATTCATGTGATTGAAGATCGAATGAATGCAGCCATGCATCAAAATATTCTGCAAAGTACAATGATACCATCTGCTTGTAGGCTGATTGGCAGAGAGTTTATCTTCCAACATGACAACGACCCAGAGCATACTGCTTAGTCAACTCTGGAATTCTTGAAGAAACAAAGATAACAGTTCTGGTATGGCCTTCGCAATCACCAGATCTCAATCCAATAGAAATGCTCTGGACTAATCTGAAAAAAGCTGTAGCCAGCATCGTGCATCCAATCTGTCTGAACTGAAGGAAATATGCAAGACAGAAGGGCCCAGATTTCACCAAAAAGATGTAACATAGTGGTTATGGATGGTCATAAATGTCTGAAAGCCGTAATAAAAGCAAAAGGAGGACACACAAAATACTAAAGCAGGGATGCCAATACTTTTGTCATGAACAAATACAAATGAAATAAATGTGTTTATTTTTTGATAGATTATTTAAAGTGGTTGAAGTTTACTACATGCTTGTCCCTAATATGTTACCTTGAATTATGGTACAATAATCATAGGGTGCCAATACTTTTGTCTGCAACTGTACACCACTGACTTTGTTAACCTTTGAAACTGGTAAAAAGCAAAGAAATGGGAAGTTACATTGAATTTGACCAGTACTGACTAACAATGAAGTCACCTCGAAGTAAAATGTGCTTGGAAAGAGAGGAAAGGCCTGTAATGGTTTATATCTACATACATATGTATTTAATACAGTTCTGCCACTCAGCTGCTGTTCTTTGAAAACTTTCTAACCCTTTCTAAAACAGAATGAAAAAGCATTTCCTGAACTGCAGATTTAAATTGTAACCCTCTCTAAATGAATGAAAGTGTATCTTGAACGGCAGATTTCAATTCTAACCCTCTCTAATTAATGAAAAAGTGTTTCCTGAACTGCAAATTTCAATTCTAACCCTTTCTAAAACAGAATGAAAAAGCGTTTCCTGAACTGCAGATTTAAATTGTAACCCTCTCTAAATGAATGAAAGTGTATCTTGAACTGCAGATTTCAATTCTAACCCTCTCTAATTAATGAAAAAGTGTTTCCTGAACTGCAGATTTCAATTCTAACCCTCTCTAAAACAGAATGAAAAAGTGTTTCCTGAACTGCAGAATTTTATTAATTCATCAAAACGGTCCTTAACAAAACAGTCCTAAAACAACATTTCCATTTCCTTAAAATTGTTGGTTTTAAAATCCTTTTTTTCTGCCTTTTTTCCCCTCTCAATATCAGTGTTGTCTCTTTAATAGAAATATTTAGCTCAGTATTTCTGCTGAACCAACGCACTGAAGCAGCTGAAATGGTTTTAAAAATCTCAGTGCAAGCATTCTGTTCCTTTAGGAATACTTACTCAGGAAACAGAAGATGACAACCTAAAACCATATGGGAAAACGTATATCCCATCGTCATATGTTAAATACCTAGAGTCTGCTGGCTGCAGGGTAACACCAGTCAAGTAAGTACAAGCCCTTCCCTTTATAGTAACACTGTATAGTATAGTATCAAATAAATACCACGCAGCCTGCAGTCCCTGTTTTCACATACACTCACCACAGTTTATCACTAGTAGTTACGGTATTTGAAAGGGCTAACAAGTGTACCAATTGATTACAAATTCAGACAATCGGTTATTGGGGTATTATTGTAAAGCAACTAGACGTACAGCTATTCATATTAAAAGATAAATAAATAAACAAAAAAATTACATATTTTCACAACCAGTTTCATACACTAATACACACATGATTAAAACGCCATCATTATTATTATTAATCCTATGCGTAACACTCCCCCACTCCCTCTTCTCCTATATTGAGTAGTTTGGTCCAGAATCAGCTCGTCTCACTGTCCTAATGTAGCCGCTTAACAGCGAATGAGACTGGGCTTTTGAAACAGAAGTGCATCTGTTTGCAAAAAAAGATGTGTACGGCCACAGATACCCTTTATTTGTTTGTTGCGATTGAGTTGTATCTTTTAAATAAATGTTTAGCTTATATTATCTACGTAATGTCTTATATATGGGTCTAAAAATAAGAACTGTTCCAATTATTACATGTAATTGTAAAACGCTGACACTTAGCACAGCGTTAATACAGGTTCACTTCACCTCTACATTATTCACAAAACAGTTCAATATTCTACACGTGAAGTACGGAAGCGGTGCTCTCCCTGCCCAAGAGAAGTGCGGGAGCGGCGCTCCCCCGCGACCCCCCAGCACTACACCCCTGGAATCAAAATGCATTAAAATAGTTTTTTTTTCATTTATCTACACATCCTACCCCACAAATTCCAAGTGAAAAAAAGATTCTAGAAATTTGTAGAAAATTAATTAAAAATAAAAACTGAAATAGCTTGGTTGGATAAGTGTCCACCTCCCTTGTAATAGCAATCCTAAATGAGCTCAGGTGTAACCAATCGCCTTCAAAATCACACACCAAGTTAAGTGGCCTCCACTTGTGTTAAGTTGTAGTGATTCACATGATTTCAGGATAAATTCAGCAGTTCCTGTAGGTTCCTTCTGCTGGGTAGTGCATTTCAAAGCAAAGACTCAACCATGAGCACCAAGGCGCTTTCAAAAGAACTCCGGGACAAAGTTGTTGAAAGGCACAGATCAGTGGATGGGTATAAAAAAATATCGAAGGCTTTGAATATCCCTTGGAGCACGGTCAAGACGATTATTAAGAAGTGGAAGGTGTATGGCACCACCAAGACCTTGCCTAGATCAAGCCGTCCCTCCAAACTGGATGACTGAGCAAGAAGGAGACTGATCAGAGAGGCTACCAAGAGGCCAATGGCAACTTGCAAGAGCTACAGGCTTTTATGGCCAAGACTGGTCAAAGTTTGCATGTGACAACAATATCCCAAGCACTCCACAAATCTGGCCTGTATGGTAGGGTTACAAGAAGGAAGCCATTACTCAAGAAAGCCCACCTTGAATCCCGTTTGAAGTATGCAAAAAAACACTCAGGAGATTCTGTAGCCATGTGGCAAAAAGTTTTGTGGTCTGACGAAACTAAAATGGAACTTTTTGGCCTAAATGCAAAGCATTATGTTTGGTGCAAACCGAACACCGCGCATCACCCAAAGAACACCATCCCTACTGTGAAGCATGGTGGTGGCAGCATCATGTTATGGGGATGTTTCTAATCGGCAGGGACTGGGGCAGTTGTCAGGATAGAATGGAAAATGAATGGAGCAAAGAACAGAAAAGTCCTTGAGGAAAACCTGCTGCGCTCTGCAAGAAAGCTTTCAGCATGACAACAACCCAAAGCACACAGCCAAAGCTACACTGGAGTGCCTAAGGAAGAAAAAAGGTAAATGTCCTTGAGTGGCCTAGTCAGAGCCCCGACTTAAATACAATTGAAAATTTGTGGCATGACTTGAAGATTGCTGTCCATCAACGCTACCCAAGGAACTTGAAATATTGCCAAATCTAGGTGTGCAAAGTTGGTAGATACCTATCCCAACAGACTCGGGGGTGGAGACTTATCCAATTATGATCTTTCAATTTTGTATTTTTAATATATAATTTCTCTCAATAAAAACGTTTTTCCCCTTAACAGTGTGTAGTGTGGTGTGGAGATAAGTGGGGAAAAAAATCCTCATTTAAATGCACGAAACTCTGAGGCACTGACACAACAAAATGTGGAAAAAGTTCAAGGGGGTGTAGACTTTCTATAGGCACTGTGTGTGTGTGTGTATATATATATATATATATATATATATATATATATATATATATATATATATATATAATGTGTGTGTCCTTTATTTTTTGAAATCCACAGTTTCTGTTTTTATATTGTTTATTTTCTAAACTTGCAGGTTGAATCTGACGTTGCCTGAATATGAGAAGATTTTTAATTCAATAAATGGGTAGGTATCTAAAAACAATTCTGATTTAGTCATTGATGTAATTAAACACACAAGTTTATCGCTAGTTTAGATTGTACCAGTGTGCTTTCTTATCCGAACAACGGGAGGGACCACCAACATCAGCCAATATTAGCTCTTTATATACTGTATGTGTTGTTTTTTTACAAACTTTTTCAAAGTTAATCCAAGCCACAGCGATGAGTGTATGAAATGGGTTCCCAAGCCACGTTGTTGATGCTGAGTCATTGGGATCCTTTAAGTTCCAATTTGACAACATTTTGGGATCAGTTACAGACTTGGAACAAGCATTGGTGTTCTTATGTTCTACTAGGAATCGTAAATTCTACACTGTTCTGTACTGTATAATGGAATGCCACAGAAATTGTAATGTATATTTTTGTATGGGAATGATTTTGATGATCAAGGCTTTTTCTCTCCCGGTTAGGATGATGTTCATTGGCGGTGCAGTTAATTTACTGACCTCAGACTTTGCCAAAGCAGCAGCAGTTTTCTACAAGCTTGCACTGAAGGTGAGGTTCGCAAAGAAGCAAAATCACCAGCGGTTTGTAAACTCCAAGCATCTTAACTGATACCAGCGGTCTTGCCTTTGTTCCTCAGGGAAAACATACATGTACATTTCACCCGTCTGTGTTCTTTGTGCCTATTTTCTTCTGGCATGTGTGTCATGGTAAATACTGCAGGATTCAATAAACTTGAAGGGAGACTGAGTATATTTATTTATTTCTTAGCTGACATCCTTATCCAGGGCGACTTACAATTGTTACAAGATATCACATTATTTTTACATACAATTACCCATTTATACAGTTGGGTTTTTACTGGAGCAATCTAGGTAAAGTACCTTGCTCAAGGATACAGCAGCAGTGTCCCAACCGGGGATTGAACCCACGACCCTCCGGTCAAGAGTTCAGAGCCCTAACCACTACTCCACTGTGTGGTCCAGTGGTTAAAGAAACAGGCTTGTTAACCAGGAGGTCCCTGGTTCAAATCCCACCTCAACCACTGACTCATTGTGTGACCCTGAGCAAGTCACTTAACCTCCTTGTGCTCCGTCTTTCGGGTGAGACGTAATTGTAAGTGACTCTGCAGCTAATGCATAGCTCACACACCCCTAGTCTCTGTAAGTCGCCTTGGATAAAGGCGTCTGCTAAATAAACTGCTATAAAAGTAAAGGGAGGAATAGGTGACCTCCTTTGGGGTTTGTCTTTATTAACTGACCGTTTCCTCCCCTCCATCAGGCCTACGTCTCGGGAGACTATTTCCCTTTGTGGGGGACTTGTCTGGGTTTTCAGCTGCTCACTGCGCTGGTTGCCGGGGACGACCTGCTGACCAACGCCACTGTAGAAAACAAGGCGTTGCCGCTCAAACTCACAGCTGGTAGGCAGGGGCCAGTATGAAACTAAGACTAAAGTATTTTTATTTGATAACTTATCAGGGATGGAAATAAGATACCTATTGCATAGCAGTTTCACCCAATGCAGGTTTTGATTTAGCCACAGTGTATAGGTAGCAAGCTCAGGCGTGTCTTATTAAACTCCCAGTAAAACAAGGAATTTATCAAACTGCTTTGTAATGGGAGCCTTATTTCCATCCCTGCTTATAGTTTATATGGCAAGATAAAGGGGTTGAATTATATATGTTAAGAGGTTTCCTAAAGTAATATAAAGAATTTCACAGCACACTGCAGCATTCACAGGTGGTATCCAGTAGAAATTAAGATTTTCACAACCCTTAGATGCTATGCTACAGGGCTTGCTTTGTTTTTGTTCATGAAAGCTCAAATTTCTAGCTTTGCTGGAGACCCCAAACAACTTTATTCACAGCATTACAAAGCAACAGTGATGTAAACAAGAGCACTTTAATTCATTAGTGTTTTCTTTCCAGTTAAAATTAGTGTATTCCTCTTTGTAATTTCAGGTGGTGAAGCTACAGCTTCAATTGCAAGACAAACAGATAGGGTTTTGTAGACAGTGCTAGACAAACTTTATTATGCCTACATTCCTTTGTGCCAGCAGAACAGTATGGTATATCTCAGTGGCATTTTACAGAGAGAGAAGAGAAGCAATGCCTACATTTAGAAGTGGAAAAGAAAGGCTGCATTATGCCACAATTAAGTCAAATGGTTTTCACAAAGGGAGCATCAGAACTCTCATTCAATTCAACAATTTGAAGTTCTATTCTACAAGAACTTTACTGTTCCACCTCATCTGTAATATAGCATATGCCTGCCTTTAATTTCCTTGCAGTCAGATGACATTTCTTAGTTTTGCATTCATTACTCAAGTACTGGGGTTTTTATTTGTTATGACACGTATGTGTTCTTTGACTATGAATTCAGGAGCTGCTCTTCAGTACTAGTTGCCTGCCATAGATATCTGCAATGCTGGCTAGATCAGACCAAGTATCTGTATACAGTTATCTGTCGTGTATCCGCCCGTCACATCCACCATGATTAACCTCTTCAGCAACATTAGTTTATTATTGAATAGAGAATTAGTTCAGATATTGTAGATTGTACCAAAGTTTTCGTACACTATGTCGTATGTGTTCCGTGCAGTGCCATTGCTGGTAGTGTCACGTGAGCTTCTCGATCTCCTGCCTATCGCTCAGCAGCAATTGCACGCACCCACATGGCAGACGGCTACCCTGTCACAAGGATTAATACCCTATGTCTTTCTAAACAAGGGATTTAGGGAAGCTCCCTAATAAAAGCTGAATCTCAAAACAATAATTGTGTGAATATAATAATTGCTACAGCTGTGTATAATGGTATTTAAAACAGGATTCATTCATCCAACTTTTTACAAATTCACCCTTACTCTGGTCCCACTGCGTTTACAAACGAGAGGAGGCCATTTGGCCCACCTTGCTCGTTTGGTTGTCAGTAGCAACATACGACGGATTACTGTATTATTTTATTTATATATTTATTGCATTTATGTAGCGCTTTTTATACAAAAGTATCGCAAAGCACTGTACAGAGAAAAAGAACAAACCACAATACATTTGTATTAGTAAGCGCCAGCACCCTCTAGTGCACAACAGTGTATTGCAGCAAAACAAAAGAAAGCTGCATCCTGTTGGATGGTGATGGCTCTTACTTATTAGACACTTTGGATGAACTAGCCCAGTGCTGCCCAAACACGGTCCAGGAGAGCCCCTATCTAGTAAGTTTTGTAGGTCACCCTAAATCGCTAATTTCTAAAGACTGGAAACACATGGAAGTTATTGATCAATTAAGCAAATAACTTGTTCAATTAAGGGAACTCTGGTCATTGGGCCAGTTTACATGCTGGGAAAATGCCATGACTTGTTTACAGTCATGACTTATTTAAGGTGGTACAAACCAAAATTATCTAAGATTATAATTCAGCCGTACCACCTTAAACAAGTCATGACAGTAGACAGATAAGTCGTGACATTTTCCCAGCATGTAATCCAGGCCATTGAGGGCTGAAAAGGGTAGTTCATTTTTTGTACCAAATGATTTCTAAATGACTTCATTTAATAAATTACCTGCTTAATTGATCACAGTGAAATTCTTCCAGGTGTTAAGAAGTTGATGATTAAAGGTTACTTATAAAACCTGCTGGATAGGGGCTCTCCAGGACCGGGTTTGGGCAGCACTGATCTATCCTATAGATATCTATAGCAGGCAATTAAAACTGAAGAGAAGCTCCTGAATTCAGCTGAAAGCACCTTAGCATAGACTTATGGAAAGTTTTTCATCAAGTTGAGGAGCAGTGAGCTCAGGGGTACCCGAGGGTTCTGCCCCTGCTCTTAGCATTTCTATGCTCTCTCTCAGCTGTTTGTAGCATAATCTTGGCTTCCGTTTATCCCATTAAATTAGAAACTGTTTCAAAAGTTACTTTAGTAGTTCCTGTGTATGTCATGTGAAGGGAGTCTTTGTTATAAGAGACTTCATTTTGCACAGTTTGAGCAGCCAGAACTTTGCTTTTGGGGGCCCTCTCGCCTAAACTGCACAAAATGACATCTTACATAAGAGACACTCGACACATAAGTAGGGCTTCTGATTTCCGGTGTTTTACCCCGACTTTTACTCTCCTTTAAAAATGCAGTTTATACCTGTTAAGCCATTTGTGTATTTAAATCGCAACTGTGAAAAGCGTTAATAGTGGTATGATTTCTTTTATGTTTTTTTTTGTTTCTGTGAAACAACTAAATGGGCTTTTAAATCATAAGTCTTTTTTTTATTAAAGCAGAAATGAATCTTCTTTGCTAATGTAAATACAGTTCCATATAACAATTGTAATAGTGTGACCAGCATAAAATACTTTATTTTTCATTATAGCTTTAATAAAGATTAGTCGCTCATTAACAGACATAGAAGGGATGCAATGTTTAGTGATACTAACATATGTCACAAAGAAGTATCTCAGATAGAATAATCTTCATCCATGCCCCAGCTACAGAAACTCCCCCCCCCTCCACTTTTGAAACCAACATTACTGTCACTGAGCTTGTAAATGACAAATTAAGGCTTGGCCAATTTAAAAGCCCATTTAGTTGTTTCACAAAAAAAAAAAAACACACATTAAATACATTTTACAATTAACACTTTTCTCGGTTGTGATTGAGATACACAGATTACTTAACAGTTTAATTCTTGTTCGAATCCAGGCTATGTCACAGCCGACCATGACCGGGAGTTCCTAGGGGGCGGCGCACAATTGGCTGAGCGCTGCCCGGGTAGGGAGGGCTTAGGTCGGCAGGGGAATCCACGGCTCACCGCGCATCAGCGACCCCTGTGGCCAATAGGGCGCCTGTGGTTCTGCAGTGGAGCCGTCAGATCTGTGTTGTCCTCCGGCACTATAGGGCTGGTGGCATTGCTGTGGATCTGCAGTGCGAAAAATGACGGCTTGGCAGGAGCACGTTTCGGAGGACGCGTGTTCCAGCTGCCGTTTCCCGAGTCGGCGGAGGGGTTGCGAGCGGTGAGCCGAGGATACAGATAATAATTGGGCATGCTAAATTGGAGAGAAAACCGGGGTAAAAAATTGGCGACGACTAAATTAAAAAAAAACAAAAAAAAAAACACAGTTTAATTCTTAACCCTTTGCGGTCCATTTATTAATCCCGCGTCAGGCACTTCAGGTCCAATTAATTTTCACACGCACAGTTAATTTTAGACGCGCTGTTTAAAAGTATTTTTTTCCCCCACAGTCAAACGGGTTTAAATGGCCCTGCATATCAACAAAGCACTCACTAGGCATCTCCAGCCCCGCCCCACTCTTTCGTTTGCTATAGCGTTCACCTATGTAAGAAATAAATAATAATAATAATAATAGTTGTACATACCAATCGATCATCTCTGGATCACTTGTTTTATCACCAAACTCCTCAATAATGCGATCCAAGTCATTATTTTATTACTATAACATCTCAAAAAAGCTCTGCAAATGTCCGTGTTTTCTGTGCGCTATTCAGTCAGCCAACTTGTTTACTTACGACCGCCCCCGTTATCTGATACCAGATACCATGTATGACTATTCATGAGATACGCCTTTTTTTATTTATTTATTTATTCGACTTGTCTCGGCTCTTGTCGCTCCCACTCGGCAATTGAATGGTTTTCTCGGCTTTTTCCGGAGAAAAAACGACTAGAAACCCGTGTTTTGCGTTGCTATAATGATGTCGGACCCAGTCCGACAATGGACCGGAAAGGGTTAAAGGAGAGTAGGAAAGTCGGGGTAAAACACAGATAATAAGAAGCCCTACACATAAGGTGTTACCTTATTATAATGACTTTTTTGTTGTTGTTTAAGGTGCAGAATCCAGCCGAATGTTCCGGAATTTTCCTCCTGAGTTGATGAAGTCTTTGTCCCAGGAGCCACTGACTGGAAATTTTCATCACTATGGCATCGCAACACAGGCAAGTGTCCCAGTGGAGTGCATATACCCAAACACATTGAAACAGTGGCAGTGTTTACATGCAAGTTTTAAATGGCGCTACTATAGTGCATTTATGACGTGTCACGCGCAAGTGACGCATGATTGTGCTCGTTCCAAAAGTGCACGGCAAAAGAAATGTGTGACTTTAATGTCATTACACTTTGGTAAAGGACAGTAAAGTGCGCTCTAACTGGCCTAATTAGTCCCATAGCAACAAACTCCACAGTCTTGCAAAATACTTAACGATAGACTTTCATGAAATAACACGATACCTCCTCCACTTCCCCTATGTAAAAGAACGCTCTTCTCTGGGATACGGTCTTTCTGTCCTCTGTAGCGTAAGTAAGATTTTCCTTATCCCAGTCTTACTAATACAAATCAGTTAAATATCCATCCATTATTATCAATCCGCTTCTCCTGATGAGGGTCGCGGCTAAATTATATATAAATTGCTGTAACAGGGCGAGGTGCCCTGTACATTGTTTTGTTTGTTTATTTTTAGAACGGTGTACCCCTCCGCCCCTGTGTTATTTTGTATTTGTTTATTATAATTTTGTATTGTAATTTATATGACGGCGAAGCACCGCGTATTTTGTTATTGTTTTGTATTTTGACGGCGTAGCCGATTTGTTTTGTAGCGTGGATGGGTAGTCCCATCCACAGAAGTAATAATTCAACTCGTGCAGAAGGTGGCCATCTCCCGAATTAAGTGATTAATTTTGTTGCTAATCAGGAGATGGTCACCTGAATATAAAAAGCCTGCAGCTCTCCAGCTCTGGGTGGGTGTGAGAGAGGAGAGAGCGAGCAGAGAGAAACTTTATTTAAAAAAGACAAAGGATCAGTGAAGGCTATTGCCCAGCCTGACCGTGTTATTTTGTGTTCGAGACTTGTTTATTTAAACCTTTTATTTTCGCTCTGTGAGCAAAGTCTTTTTGTTTAAATATTTTATTTATTTTTGTTGTTTTGCAAATAAAACGGCAAACGCCACCTTAATCTGCAGTACTGGTGTCAGTATTTTTCCCTTCCCGCTTCTGCCGTGACGTCAGACCACTCGTCCAGCCTGTCACAATTGCATATAGAGATGTTGATTTATACCATTTATTATTTCAGTGTATTATGAATGATGAATGAGAAATACTAGATCGTTATGACCAGCATTATTATCATAATAATACTATGAATTACGTAGCTTTTTTCCCCGCAGGATGTTTCAAGCTTCCACCCCTTCTGACAGCACGCAACACCAGGTTGACCAATTGTGAATTGTCTCACAGTCTCTGTTTTACATGTGAATCCTAAGAATAATTTCTGGAAAATAATAACATACCGCACATACGCACACTTAGCCTCAGCCACGCGTTAAAGGGCTTTATCTCCCCAACCACGGTAGCTACAGCGTCCAAACCAACTTTAATGTGAAGACCAATTGTGAATTGTTTCACAAGCTCTCCTTTACATGTGAAATCAAACAAATAAATTGTGAAAAACAATAACATACCGCATATACGCACACAGACTACCTGACACGTGTAAATGGCTTTATCTCCTCAACCACAGCAGCTACAGCGCTCAAACCAATGTTAATTTAAAGGATGCCAAATGTGAATTGTTTCACAGTCTGTGTTTTACATGTGAAGCCTAAGAATAATTTGTGAAAAAACAAATGGTTGGGAATATCAAGCCATTTTACGCATGTCAGACTAAGTGTGTGCGCATATATGCAGTGTGTTTTGTTTTTCACAAATTATTCTTAGGATTCACATGTAAAACAAAAGCTGTGAAGCCATTCACAACTGGTCTTCTTTAAATTAAAGTTGGTTTGAACGCTGTAGCTGCTGATCCAGGAGCATAGTCTGATGCGCCTGGAATACAGAAGGACGTACCGTCTGATTGCACGCACCGCTGCCAGGCAGGATCGGCAATACAGCCACCTTTTGGAAAGTCTGGACCACGCTGATCAACAGCACCAAGAGGTTGTTGCGTTGCACGCCGAATTTCTGCGCACAATACGATTCCTTTCCTGCAAACCCATTGCATGGGACTGAAGGAGTTCTTCCCAAGCAACACTTAATCTAGCCAGTGTTTGTTTGCATCTTCTCCATCCATCAATTTTTGTCGCAACTACGTTGTAAGTAGGCCTATGATTTTATATACCCTTATAACTAATTAGCAATTACACACAAATTATGTATTTATTATATTAACAGCGTTTGTATGTTTCCACATTTTCAGCATAATTAATTGTAACATTAACAAAGTACCTGTGTTTGAAACCAACACATCATGAGTTGTTTTTAATATATTTGTTCCACATTAACGCATATTTGTGGTTATTGAACGCATACTACTTTTGTTTAGCACATTTACGCAGTTGGCTAAGACTAATATATGGGTGTGTGAAAGGACATCAGTAGCCAAAGAAGCATAAGAAAAGCAGTAATGGGAATTGGTGAGTGCTGTCGTTTTTTGTACACATGATACTTCTACCATTTCTAAACACAGGAGCTCTTAAAATAAACAAATCCCCTGGGCCAGATGAGATCCTCCCAATAGTACTCAAAGAAATGAAAGAAGTTATTTACAAACCGCTAACCAAGATCATGCAACAGTCTTGACACGGGTTGTACCGACAGACTGGAAAATAGCAAACGTAATACCGATCCACAAAAAGGGAGACAAAACCGAACCAGGTAACTACAGACCAATAAGCCTGACTTATTATAGTTTCCATAAGTTTACATATAATAAGATCCAAAATGGAAAATTACCTATATGGTAACAATATCCTGAGAGACAGCCAACATGGTTTTAGGAAAGGGAGATCATGTCTAACTAACCTACTTGACTTTTTTGAAGACGCAACATTGAAAATGGATAACTGCAAAGCATACGACATGGTTTATTTAGATTTCCAGAAAGCTTTTGACAAAGTCCCGCATAAAAGATTAATTCTCAAAGTGATGGTAATTACATAATTTGATTTAACAGAATTGTTTTGTATTAAGTAAGAGATTTTTTTTTCCTAACTGGTTTGTGATGTTTGCTATCAATCTGTGTTTGCTGTGGTATTTTGTTGAACTTGCTTTGAGCTTGACTGGAGAGTCCTAAGTGCCATTCAAATGACACTAACTTTTCAGTTGCTCCTACTCTGTCTATATATGCAGAGTAGGTGGGGCTGGGAGAGTTGAAAAGTCATATTGCCACATGATTTGAATGGAATGAGGAAGCTCAAAGCTAACTCAATATGGGAGCAACAGAATCCAGAACCGCTTCTGATGATTCTGTTTCAGCTTTTTAATGGTACAGACATTATGTTAATATCTTGCTTTCTTGTTTTCTATTGAACATTGTTAAACTGGGCAGTTTGTTTTACGTGAAGTAAAAGCATGTAAACAGTGAAACTGAATTCCCAAACACTCAGGTGGGTGAGCACACCAACAACTAAATATAGTACAAAATATAGATTTAAATAACATTCTGTCCTGCTAAGAGTTGAATTTACTGTTTTAGACCCATAATAAAATGTGCATTGATTAGATTCCTGTACCGTTCAGTTGGTAGCAGCATATGTAAATGATGCATGCCAGAGATCTTTCAGATAATAGACAGTATCATATCTTACAGGATTGGATATGATTTATTTATTAAGTAATTTTATAGATATTGGGCCCCCTTTGTGGCTTTGTGCCTTGACAGGGAGTCATGTTTTGATAATTTATTAAAGAAAAAGCTGACTGTTTTGCCATGTTTTATATTTTCCTGCAGACATTTGAAGGAAATGAGAGACTGGAAAGTTTCTTTTCCATCCTGTCTACGAACAAGGCTAAGGAAGGAGTGGAGTTTGTTTCAACAATAGAAGGTGACTTGTGGACAAGACAAAGGACAAGACTTTGTTTAAGCTTGCAATGCACAGCTTGAACCTATTTTTGTCAGACAAAAAAGGCATTTAATATTATCAAATTAAGTAAGAAATAACTTCGCGTTAGAAGTGTAGAGTACAAATCAAATGAGGTTATAATGGGGTTGTATAATGCAATCCTGAAACTGCACTTACTGCGTTCAGTTCTGGTCCCTGCATTACAAAAAGGACATTATTGTCCTGGAGAGAGTCCCGCAAACAGCAACCAGATTAATCCCAGGGCTAAAAAGTATGAGCTATGAAGTAGAAGTTAGGTAACTGAATCTATGTAGCCTAGAATAAAGAAAGGTTTGGGCATACTTCATGGAAGTGTTTAAAATCTTAAAAGGAGTTAAAGCCTAGCCAATACTTCAAACGCAGCAGAGAGACCAGGACCAGAGGATAGTTGGAAACTAGGTGGCTCAAACCACAGGCAGTGACTACTGAAACAGAACGTGTTATACAAATTGAATCTAAACAAGAGCCCATTAGTTAAGATTGGGCTTGCTACTATTCGATTTTAATTTTGCCAAATCGACGATTAATATCGACGCTTATTTTAGAAAGAATGTTTTTTGATCTTTATTTTTTCAATTCAAGCAAAGAATGGGTGAAATCGACCTTTATGAAACTCCTTTATCATATTCAACATGCAACAAAACCATGGTTACCAACATTTTAATTGAAATAATGTTTGGTCGCAGCTGAGCTATACATTTAAAAAAATGTCTCAAACCGTAGTAAACGCAGCATATAGAAGTGTATTGCACAGACATTTATAGCGTACATTTACAAGTAAAACTATATGCACAGAACAAAATATTAGATAGTTGAACAGAACTAACTTGCACTTATTAATCGGAGTCTGAGCTCCCACTCTCCTGCTTCAGCACAGCCGGACTCAGAGTCACTGGAAGGCAAGGCAGACGGGCCCACTTCGTCCTGCCGCGGAGACTTCAGCCGTTGTCCATGGTATTGTGCACAATATTCATTAAGTGTTTTTCTCTTGTGCCCCATTTTCAAGTCAAACTAGTAACTATGACCGTATACCTAAAGCAAAAGCTTACGTACACCTTAACACGCTAATTTCAAAGTAGGCGCTTTGAATGACAGGCGCTGTAGCTGGCAAATAAGAGCATTCTAGCACTGCTTCAGTCAATGAGATCTGTCAGAACAGGGTGAAACTGCAGTAGCCTACCATCAGACCACTGAGATGACTGACAGTGACCCCCAGCGGAAAGGAGACGTGATTGTTTTTGGTAAGAAAATAAAAAAAATAGCGAGTGGTTTTACCAACGTTTATCGTATATAAATTTATTTCAGTCAAACAATGTACTTTTTTACAAGAGAATAAGAACAATTTTCAAACAAGAGGCCATTTGGCTTATTAGTGCTTGTCCAGTTCCAAGCAGCTGATCCATCTTATTTAAGTGTTAAAACCAATTCAAAGAGTGATTCGCCTCAAAGATGTAGAATCACAGGCCCCATTTGATAACGATTTAAGCTGAGTTTTACTGCTGGCACTGTGCCAGCATTGTAAGCATAGCAATCGGAATTGTAAGCATGGATACATATGTTACTAACATACTCATTCTTTTTAGAAAACCATAGTATTACTTGGTTCTAAATGATACTTGGAACTCATTATTGCTTTTTTCATCTGTAGGAAAAAAATATCCCTTCTATGGAGTCCAGTGGCACCCAGAGGTGAGTCGGTTTCAGTGGCATCCAGACCAGGAGTTCCCTCACTCGGTGAACGCGGTGCGAGTGTCCTACCTCACTGCAGATTTTTTTGTTAATGAAGGTACTGTTTTTTTTTCTTAATGACACAGGATATACAAAAGGAGCAGTGACCGATGCTTTAAAACCCTGTTTTCTTATCAGCAGAACATAGTTCCCATTGTTAGGTCTTTGTTTACCGAAATTATTTGGATGAGTTTCTTTCAAAACTACACATCTGAGGTATATGTAGTGAGTAGATGGGCATGGAACTATTTTGCTAGTTACAATCACTTTACTACAATGTGCTAATAATAGAAAATGGGGTCTGTACCAGGTTGGCAAATCAAAAAAAGAATAACTTCAGGAAAACGAATGTATAGACTGGTAATAAAAAAGATTTTAAAGCATTAGCTACTGCCAAAGATATTTTAAACCATAATTCACCATGCTCCGTTTGAGTAAATCACTGCCCACCATTACAGAACACTCATATGTGAGTATTATCTTATAGAATATCATATATGATACTCAGATATGAATTTAAATGTATATGGAATTTGACACGTCATGTGATTCATGCTTATGAATCATTCATATTTGGGTTTGTGACAGGGAGAGCGCTCTTTTATTAAACAAATTAACAAAAAAACATGTTTAAACAAAACAGATCTCAGACACAAAACAAGTACTGTGCTGGGAAGTAGCAATTGTTTCCCATTTGTTTTCTTTTTACTTTCGTTTTAGATCTTCTCCGCTTGCTCTCGTTCTCTCCTCTGAACAACTACCAAGAAACATAGAAAAGCTGCAGGCTTATATACTTGTGACCTTCTCCGAATTAACACTCAATTAATCAGTTTTGGAGATAATCACATTTTGCACACGTTTTGTGGAATGGGGCTTTCCCCATCCATGCTGCCAAACAAAAAGATTGTATTTTAAATAAATACAAAATGCATTCAAATCATATCAAAACATACTCGTTTTAAATACACAACACCATACATTTTTTAAATTCACACACAAATTCACCCGTTCCCAAACAACACATTATTTTAAATAATACATTCTCCTGTCACCAATAAACAACAAACAGTACATCTATTTACACTCAGGCCTCTCTATGTGCAGGGCTTTTCTACCCTGCCACAGGGGTATTAGACATTTTCATAACTGATTTCAATCAGGAGTATACATTTATTTCAAGCACATAATGACACACATTATATATTAAATAAATGTGGAAAAAAATGATTTGTTATTCTTGCAACTGTGTTACCATTCAGTAGAGCGAAAATTGTAAAGGGGTACTTTTTTTTAATGTTTTTTTTTTGTATTTCTTAGCAGATGCCCTTATCCAGGGTGACTTACAATTGTAACACGATATCACATTATTCTTACAGATTATTTTTTTTCATACAATTACCCATTTATACAGTTGTCTTTTTACTGGAGCAATCTAGGTAATGTACCTTGCTCAAGGGTACAGTAGCAGTGTGTCCCCCACCTGGGAATGAACCCACGACCCTCCGGTCAAGAGTCCAGAGCCCTAACCACTACTCCACACTGCTCTGCCCCTACTTGAGCTGAAACCTCCAGACAGAAGGGGTACAGTTGTAAAAAAAAAAGTTTTAAAATAAATAAAGAAATAGTAGTACATGTGCATCACATAGAAGTAAATGTACATTGTGGCCGATTTTTATTTCATTTTTGTTTTTTAAATTGCACACACCAGGAAACCCTCTTAATTGGCATAGCCAGCTTGTTTTTTTAAGAAGAACCCAGGATACAAAAATGTAGACAACTGTACATTTAACATCATCGTTTCTCACACACATTTCTCGTTAGTCAATAACTACATATACTTTGAACAAGAAAGTAATTATGAATCAACTATTTAAATGTGCCCAGTAAAACTACATTTTGAATGTCAAGCAGTAACTGATTCCAGAATTCAGGAGCTCTTGACATACCAAATAATAAGTGAGCTTTAACTGCTGGTTTCACAAGCCCAGAGATGCCAATATTTGAGAGTGAACAAAACAGCACTTGCCAAGCAAAATTCAGGATAGTAAAATAGGGTCTGTGAAACTTGATACATGTATTCAGTCAAATAAAGTTAAGATAAAATATTTAGTTTTCTTAAATAAATGCTGTATTTTCTTAAAAAGTAAATGTTCCTCTGGATCTCAAATGCAACTTGTTTACATCAGAAAGTCACTCCCTTTTACTTGTCAGAAAATAGCCACACACACTTTCAATTGTTCTTGTTAATTTCTATTTTTGTGGCACCATCCTTTCCCCTGTTTGAGCTTTAATAATAATAATAATAATAATAATAATAATAATAATAATAATAATAATAATAATAATAATAAGCCTAAAACATTGAACCTACAAAAGAAGCCACACAAAATACTTTCAGTGCAGGCACACACAAGGCAGGAGCTCTTGAACTGTTTCATCCACTGGTTTGGGCCTATTTGCAACACTAAGCATTTAATAATGTACATGTTTATTTTAAGCACAAAGTTGACATTTTCTGATTCATTTTATGTTAACATGGAAATAAAAATGGAAGAAAAAATAGTGCTCTAAAAACAAACACTAATTGCTTACGTCGTGTAAGTTTAATAATAATAAAAAAAAAAGGTTTAAACTTAAATGGTCCGTGTACAGCTTAAAACAAATCTTAACATTCTGTTAATAAAAAAAAGTTTAAAATGATTTTTCACTCTGGCTTCTATGGGAATCAAATGTCTGGCAACTTCTTTTTTTCAAAAGTTGCTTGTTTAAACATGGGGTGTATTTTATAATTCACTGGATCACCAGGTTTGTCTCCATTAACATCAAGTCACAAAGAAAAAGCTGTAGTTACTGCGACGAGTATTTATTATGTCTACATGTTTTCTGCAGAGAATATGGCTTTCCAACACCTTGTATCCTCTTTCATAATCGGGTTCACATAACTGGTACGTGGCAGGTACGCATGTGGACCAATAAAAAAAATGCAGACTTGGTTATTGTTGTATAAGCCTAGCGTCATATTTTTAATAGAAAAGCATTTATAATAAAGGCAGAGACGGTGCTCACGGTTTGAAGGTGAGCTATACATGCCTAATTTATGAATTATTGCAGAAGAGTGGGAGTTTACAGGGTTTGTCAACATGATCAACCCTGCCCACCTGCTCCACAAGTGAAACAGAAAATAAATATATATGTATTGTAGTGATCTCTGTTAATGCTGGCAGGCGCATCACACAGAGTGAGGCAATCCACACACAGGCGGAGGGCGGGCGCGAACCCGGGACCTCTCGCACTAAAGCATAGCGCCGATATTGCTGTACAAAAGAGCCGGCTCCTTTGCAAGGAGTGTATATCAGGCGTATGCCCCTATGTTTGATTACGTCACCTACCAGCCCTGCTGCTGCCTACCCCCGTGCACGCTACACTCTCCCCTGCTAGCCTCAAGTCCGCCCCGGACTTGCTCACCAGGCCACAGTCCGACGAGTGTGTGACTGGATACCTGCGTCCACTTCTGACACCAATGTAGAGAAATAGGTTAATGCAGGCAGGTGCAACACACAGGGCGAGGCAATCCACACACAGGTGGAGGGCGGGCGCGAGCCCAAGACCTCTCGCACTAAAGCATAGCACCGATACTGTTGTATCTTTTGCAAGGAGCGTATATCGGACTTGTGTCATTGTGTGTGATTACATCACCTACCAGCCCTGCTGCTGCCTGCCCCTGTGCACGCTACAGTATCTTAATTTTTCACCAGCACCTTCCTTCCATTCTATTATTTTCGCCATTTTCTGCAATGTGAACTGTAGAACTGCACTGTAACTGTACTTGTTTGTGGACCAATGAAATAACAACTTGCCAAGACAGCCGTCTGCAAGCACCAATGCAATGGTGTACGGAATGTAAAAACAACTGCCTTATTTTTTCAGGATTTGTTTCTGTTACTTTGCCGAGATCGATTTATATAATAATTTAGCGGTGTTACGCTGGAAAAACCCTTTACACCAACTGTCATAAATGTGTTAATAGCTTTAAAAAAAAAAAAAAAAAAAAACCCATCAGGAATTTGATTTGCATTGATCATATCAATAGACCCGGGGGACTGAGTAAAAGCGGAAAAACGCCAATTAGCAGAGATTTTTCATCTCTGTAAATTAAAACATGTTTAATATGGTAGTTAAATGACTGATTAGCATCTTGGACTCCCTATTGTTTAGGTAAGAAAGTACAAGGCTAGTGCTAATAGGGGTCTGTGAAACCAGCTGTAAATAATTAGAAAATTAGATAAGAACTAACATCCCTATAAAGCAGTAGTTTTCAAACTTATTAGGCCCCGTACCCCCTTCCAAATAATCTAGTCTACCGCTTACCCCCATCTGATTTAGGGTAGTAATTAGGGGTCTACCTAATTCGTGATTTCGCGGAAATCAGGAAATTGAGTGGTCACCGCGAAATTCACGTCTTTTAGGGGCCAATGCATACCGGACTAGTACGGAGAGAAAAATAAAAGAAATCTAATTTAAATGAACTACTGCAAACCGCAAGCGATACAAACTACGTATCTTAATTCTGTAGCTAGGGTTTTATATTTACACCGTCCTGTGTGCGGGGGGGGGGGGGGGGGGGCAAACCGTCCTTTAGACAAATAACATTTAAAAGAATACTCCAAAGCAGTTAACTTTCTTGTTTACTGACAATAATGTTTTAAACAGCCTATCTATCAGTGCGTCTGTACTGGCTTTTCTGTTACCTGTACTGTACAGTAGGAGGTGGGACAAAGTCAGTGTTGCATTGCTATTTTGATTTAGGTTGCTAAAATCTAGTTTTCAGCATTGAAGGTAAAATACCAAAAATGGACAACAAAGCAAAAGAAAAGAAAAGTATATTTCGGCTAAGGGTCGTGTCAAGACATTTCCCAAAGAAACTTTACATGCAGATGGAGGTAAATTGTTTTACATCATGTAATGTGTCTGAAGAAAATACGGTCTATCACTATTTAGCTTCAGAATCACACATCAAATGAAAGGCTACTACCTGCTAAACAGAACGTAAAAAATAAAAAAAAACAGCTTTCAGAAAACAAACTGGAACGTCAGAGCAGACAAAGTATTCCTGTTGGTTGTAGCCAAGTTAAATCATGCAGTTAGAATTGTAGACACGTTTTTTTTTCTTTTAGGAGGCTGTGTGGTCCAGTGGTTAAAGAAAAGGGCTTGTAACCAGGAGGTCCCCAGTTCAAATCCCACTGACTCATTGTGTGACCCTGAGCAAGTCACTTAACCTCCTTGTGCTCCGTCTTTCGGGTGAGACGTAGTTGTAAGTGACTCTGCAGCTGATGCATAGTTCACACACCCTAGTCTCTGTAAGTCGCCTTGGATAAAGGTGTCTGCTAAATACAATGTATAGGCAAGTCTTCACACCACAGAGACAGAGAATGTCAGCAGCAACAGCTGGGGGATGTTGCATGCTTGTCGTTAACAAATGACAGCACTCCGTTTTAGGCTTTTATAGTGATCTGAAATATTATCCACTTCGGTTTATTTAATGTTTAAACAGGTCAGCGAAATCCTAATTTTATTCCATTTATTCTCAGCGATTTAAGTAGACCCATAGTCATAATATACCTACAAAATAATGGTATTTTCTAATTTCTAGATTAAGTACTGTAAATGGAAAACTGCTGTTAAACTTAATTAAATAAAATGTTATTAGTTAACAACGGTGCAAATGCACCAACTAAAAATGCTATGTAAAATTATTCCAATAAGTATCCAATAAGTATGCCGAAACGAGTCCAAATTAAAGGTTATGCTTCTGAGAAACAAAACTAAGGTTCCAAACAAAATAAAAAAAGCAATTGTCAACAAAAGTCATGCATTTCTTCAAACAAATGCAGACGTGTAGAGATTAAACAGATTTTTTTTTTATTGAACTCAAATTGTGTCGTTGAACACAAGCAGGGACAATGTAAAATGCTATCTGTGTCTTGTGTGGTATCGAATCCAGACAGAATAAGCACATTATTTTGAAGTGAGTATTTCCAAAAGCTAGTTTGTTAAAAGTAGAAAGGAGATATTTATATCAGGCAGTCAAAAATGACTTTTAGCAACAACAAAAAAAGTGCAGTAGTCAGATGGTGTTAATCAGGTGTAAGACAATTACTTGTTGATGTGCACTCCCTGTATGATATGAACACACTCAACAGGTCTGGAGTATGGAATTCAATTCCAGACACTTCCCAATCCCAGGAGTTAGGGATTCATTTTTTTTTTTTAATCCCAGCATTCCATTTTTGTAGTAATAATAATAATATCAGGCTTTTGCTTTTTGTATTAATTACCGGTGTGGAGGCGTAGGGTAATGCACTCACACGACAAAGGAGTTCTTCAACGAATTAATTAATAATGAAAAAACACATACAAGCATTGCAAGTAAAGATAACAGTCGTGTCACTCCAGCTCCAGTGCAGAACACGTGAGTGATTTCACTGTCTAAGTAGGGCAGCCCAGCTGCCTGCTCAACTCAATAATACGGTTATTTAAAAACTTAAAGATAGATAAAACACTGAACTGATTAAACTACTAACACTGGACATTTAAACTTAACAGAAAGGAAATGTACACCAGTATGGCTGTGGTTTTATGTTAAAGGAGATTCAACATTGCTGATTTGATTTCTAAGTCACAAAGTACTGCAATGTGGTAAAAATGCGTTGTCCACCATTACAGGATTTTTCTGGCGTACCCCTTGACGAGAGCTTGTGTACCCCAGTTTGAAAATCACTGCTATAAAGAAACCTGAGTGTTTCTGAATAGTTACATACAACTCTCTCACAGTTTTTCTAAAACAGATCTTGTAGATAGCATGGCACGTGAATTGACTTGCTTGTCCTTTCTTGCAGCTCGGAGGAGTTCCCACCACTTCTCAAGTGCTAAAGAAGAAGACGCTGCTCTGATATACAACTACTCTCCGCTGTACGTAGGAAATATCTCCAGTTACATGCAGATCTACTTCTTCTAGGGTTCCTGGAAGCAGTGACACACACAATTACTCTCCAACTCCAACAGGCTTTCTCAGGTGACCCAGAATTAAACTAATGAAAATGAGCCTTTGCGCTGAAAGTGTTGCATAATGTGTCTTTAATATGACAAGCCCAGTACTTACTGTTCCTGCCTTGTGTGCACTGTGCAGGTTTCTGTGGTATTAAAAACACTTTTTTTAAATTATACACCGGATGTGAAAGGATGAGATTAAATAAAGCATTTATTTAGCCCACAGCTTTCTTGAAAAATTGAATTTATATATATTGTAACAGATCAATGAGGTGGGTTAAAAGCCTCCCTGCCAAGCTAATTGTTTTTGTTTAATTTAATTGTATTGTTTAATTGTATTATTTGTTAATTGTTTTATTGTTTTGGCAGTGGCTCGTTATTGTAAATTAGAGTCAACTGCCAATATTTAACCCTTTGCGGTCCATTGTCGGACTGGGTCCAACATTGCAATTATTCCTCACAGGTCCTTTGTCGGACTGGGTCCGACATCATTATAGCAACGCATAAAACGGGTTTCTAGTCGTTTTTTCTCCGGAAAAAGCTGAGAAAACCATTCAATTGCCGAGTGAGAGCGACAGGAGCCGAGACAAGTCGGAAAAAAAAAAAAAAAAGCGTATCTCATGAATAGTCATACATGGTATCTGGTATCAGATAACGGGGCGGGTCGTAAGTAAACAAGTTGGCTGACTGAATCAGCACACAGAAAACACGGACATTTGCAGAGCTTTTTTGAGATGTTATAGTAATAAAATAATAAAAATGACTTGGATCGCATTATTGAGGAGTTTGGTGATAAAACGAGTGATCCGGAGATGATCGATCGGTATGTACGACTATTCTTCTTCTTCTTCTTCTTATTATTATTATTTATTTCTTACATAGGTGAACGCTATAGCAAACAAAAGGGTGGGGTGGGGCTGGAGATGCCTAGTGAGTGCTTTGTTGATATGCAGGGCCATTTAAACCCGTTTGACTGTGGAAATAAATACTTTTAAACAGCGTGTCTAAAATTAACTGCGCGTATGAAAATAAATTAGACCTGACGTGCCTGACGCGCGATTAATAAATGGACCGCAAAGGGTTAACCCTTTGCGGTCCTGTGTCGGACCTGGTTCAACATTGCAATTATTTCTATCTGGTCCAATGTCGGACCCTGTCCGACATCATCAAAAAGACGCAAAAAACGGGTTTCTAGTCGTTTTTTCTCCGGAAAAAGCCGAGAAAACCATTCAATGGCCGAGTAGGAGCGACAGGAGCCCGAGACAAGCCGGAAAAAAAGGGCGTATCTCATGAATATTCATACTTGCCCCTGGCATCAGATAACGGCGGCCATAAGGAAACAAGCTGGCTGCTACTGCATCCGCGCTCAGAGAATATCACAGACATTTGCATTTGGATCGCATTATTGAGGCGTTTGGTGATAAAACGAGTGATCAGGAGATGATTGATTGGTATGTACGACTATTTTTGTTATTATTATTATTATTATTATTTATTTCTTCGCACATGTGAAAGCTATATCCAACGAAAGGGTGGGGCGGGGCTGGAGATGCCTAGTGAGTGTTTTGTTGATATGCAGGGCCTTTTAAACCCGTTTGACTGTGGAAAAAAATACTTTTAAACAGTGCGTCTAAAATTAACTGCGCGTGTGAAAATAAATTGGACCTGACGCGCCTGACACGCACTTAATAAATGGACTGCAAAGGGTTAAACCTACGTTTGGTTTATATATGTTTGTGTAAAAGTGTTTAGATGTTGTGTATGTCAGGTAAACAGCTTAGTTGTCCTACAGGTTAGTCAGGGAGCTGCTTATGTTTAGTAAGTGCAGGTAAGAGCTCGGTTTGTGTTTGTTTATTTTTGTTTTATATAATAAAAGTGCGCATAAAGCTCTGAAAATCAAGTCTCAGTCTCTGGGTCATGTTTTTATAGGGAGGGGCACGAACCTGAAATAAGGTCAGTCCTGTTACTATATATATATATATATATATATATATATATATATATATATATATATATAATTGTGAACGAGTGGTAGTGTAGTGCTTGCGGTCTTTGGCGTTTCCCTCTCAATCACAGTGAATGGACAGACTCTGTAGTCAGGTGCATACTCTTTATTTACAATAATCACCAATATATTTTCAGTAAATACTTTTATGCCCTGTACGGGCCATTAGCTATCTCACTTCTTCATCCCTCACTATACAATTTCTTTCACGTTTAAACTCCCTCCGCTGGAGTACACTGGAACTGCAGGTAAGTTGAAGAGTTCCCTCTGCTGTGGAGAACTGGAACTGCAGGTAAGTTGAAGAGTTCCCTCTGCTGTGGAAAACTGGAACACACACAAGAAACCACAGCTCCCTTGTTGGATTAGTCCTAGTATAATAAGGAGAACAAATGGTGAGGGAAGGACTGTCACCCCTGGCAGATTCCAGGAACGACTGCAAAGTGAAGCTCTCTCCTTTGCCAAGCAGCACAATATCCAAACCCTGCGACAGCAAGGTTTGAACAGAATAAATCCCATAAACTTTTTATAAATCCAGCGTTCTGTGTCAGTGTCCTTTGTTAGTCCCAAAAGCCCTACACTATGTTGCAGTTCAGGTGTGCATCCAATCCCTGTCAGTCGTGCATCCGCCTTTGTTTCACATTCCGTTTAGCACACCGTTTAAATTATCTTTCTCTTGCGCTGTTGTCGGCGCTCACATAGTATTGTTACAAACATACACCCGTAGTCACATTAAAAGTTCAGGAAGCACGTACGGGGGAAAAAAATAACAAATCCAAACGAAGAGAAATAAAAACAAAACGTCTCATCCAGAGAACAGCAGATCACCCGACACTCTATCAACAAAATAAACGAATCGCCCTGAAAGCAGGTTACTACTCCAAGCGAGTTTCAAAACTGAATCAAACAACGTCACGTACTTACTAAACTCACAGCTGAAAATATGAACGGCATCCACTAAGGTAGAACAGGACAATTCAACTGGTGCTCCCCATGATCACACTGATTGTTCTGTCTGGACTCTTTTTAAAGGCCTCTAACCCCCCCTTCTAATTTAACCTCGGCCCTCTGGGCCATGTAGTTTTTATCGCTGCGACGCCATTCCTTAAAGGCGCCGCTACCCCTATCTTCACAATATATATATATATATATATATATATATATATATATATATATATATGTATATATATATATATGTATATATATATATATATATATAATGATTTCTATTACACAAGAGTAGATGTTAAAACTTCATGCTTCCATTTGCGCTTCCTTCCATATGATGATGTAGATATCCTTCTGTCAGGTGTTGATTGCTGAAGTGTAATGCTGGCTCCAGGGATCAGCTTTTTTTGCCTCCCTAGCGCATCAGCACACACAACGGCTGCGATGCTGGCTCTGGGGATCAACCACAGTGCGGTCTCCCCAGTGCATCACCATGACAACCGTCAGGATTGAGCTAAGTAGGGTACATCTCTGGGGTCTTCAAGTGGGCACCTTCCATCCTCTGTGTTTCGTCGACTAGCCCACGACACCTCAAGAGGCTTGACGGTGATTCTGGCGTCCCAGAATCACCCCCCTCATCCCTCACTCAACTCAGCCCAGCTTACTTACCTGTACATCAGCGTTTCTTTCTTTCTATTGTGCTTGACAACCCCAGCCAGAATCTTTCCGTCTCAACCACAGCCAGTTGCTGCTCCTCTCTGCTGCTTCAGATAAGTTCTTCACTGTGTGACGCAACTCTTGGCCACTGAATCCGACGTCTTTGAGAAACCAGGTTGTAGAGTGTGCCACAAATCCTCGACAACCCACCTCCACTGGGTAAACCTGGATTCTCCATCCTTGCTGTTCCGCTTCAGTGGCTAGTTGAACATACCGCAGTTTCTTCCTCTCATACGCCTCATCTACAACATCCTCCCATGGCACTGTTAACTCTACCAAGTGAACAAGGCGTGCTGATCCAGACCACAAGACAATATCTGGTCAAAGGTTAGTGGTGGCAATCTCAGGTGGAAAAATAAGCCGTTGACCAACATCTGCCAGCTTCTAGCAGCTTCCAGTTGTCCTGGACGAGGATTGGTTTTAACACCTTTTCTTGGTGGTTGCTTTCCTGGACGGAGGAATGTTGTCTTTTGTGTGTAATGTTTTGATGGAACAGGTGGCAACGTATTGGTCATGTTACGCTTGTCTTCCAATGCTAAGGCCAAACATCGCAGCACCTGGTCATGGCGCCAAGTAAACCATCCTTGGCTATATATATATATATATATATATATATATATATATATATATATATATATATATATATATATATATATATGTATACCGTTTTCCTTCAAATTTAAGACGCCCTCAAATTTAAGACGCAGCACAAATTTACCACCCTCAATTTGAGGAAAAAATGAAACATAAAATAAATATGCATTTACAAAGATACAACCTCAATTACGCTGTTGTATCATACAAATAGGAGGCTGTGTGGTCCAGTGGTTAAAGAAACCGGCTTATAA
Organism: Acipenser ruthenus; assembly: GCF_902713425.1. Taxonomy (NCBI): domain Eukaryota; kingdom Metazoa; phylum Chordata; class Actinopteri; order Acipenseriformes; family Acipenseridae; genus Acipenser; species Acipenser ruthenus. Next base: position 4,679,036 of record NC_081225.1, on the reverse strand, counting down.
CCAGAAGGTCCCCGGTTCAAATCCCACCTCAGCCACTGACTCACTGTGTGACCCTGAGCAAGTCGCTTAACCTCCTTGTGCTCCGTCTTTCGGGTGAGATGTAATTGTGACTCTGCAGCTGATGCATAGTTCACACACCCTAGTCTCTGTAAGTCGCCTTGGATAAAGGCGTCTGCTAAATAAACAAATAATAATAATAAAAAACTGACACAAAACAGTGTTGCTGTAGATTAACCACAGAGCTTGTTTATTGTGCTGCACACTGTATAATACTTAAGATGGTGTCTCTGTCGTACACACAACACCACTCAGACAACATGTAACCCACAACCCAGCATTGAACTGTGGCATTGCTTGGCATGTTTCAAAATACGGGGGTCTGATCAGCATTTCCAATCTGTCCAAGCTGGTAGTGTTTGTTAGAAATGATGAAATTGAAACAGCTTTGAATTTCATACAGTCCAACTAACCTCTCCCTGTCAACTCCTGCTAATTGTACTGTACCGTCCCCCTGGACCTCTCGCTCACTTTCTCGATAAACTTGACTATCTACTTTCCTCCCACCCCTCTCTGTCTACCCCAACTGTCCTGTTAGGTGACTTCAATATCCATCTCTCCAACCCCAGCCACTCTGCCGGATTCCTCCCTCTCCTTAACTCCTTTGACTTCTGTCTTTCTCCACCCCCCCTACCCACAAAGCTGGCCGTCAACTGGACCTCACCTTCTCCAGGGACTGCTGCCCCTCCACCCTCTCCGTTACCCCCCTGGACCTCTCTGATCACTATTTCATCTCTTTCGTCTCTCCCCTCTGTCCCTGCTCCTCCTACCCTCACTGTCGCCTCTCGTCGTAACCTCCGCTCTTCTCCCCCTCTGTCCTTGCCTCCACCGCTCTCTCTCACCTCCCTCCTATCGACTCCTTCTCCCAACTCTGTAGACTCTGCTACCTCCACCCTCTTCTCCTCCCTCTACTCCCTCTGTCCCCTCACCTCCCGACCTGCTCGTCCCTCCCCTCCCCTCCCCAACCCTGGCTCTCCTCTGTGCTCAGCTCAGCAAGAACCACACTGCGATCTGCTGAAAAGAAATGGAAGAGAACCAAACTCCCTTCTGCCCTAGACCACTACTGCTCTCCTCTCCTCCTTCTCCTCTACTCTCTCCTTTGCTAAATGTTTTTATTTCCAGTCTATAATCTAAGCCTCCACTAACAACCCACGTAAACTATTCTCTACCTTCTCCTCCCTCCTAAACCCTCCCCCCTCCTCCCTCCACTATCTCCTCTGATGACTTCTAATATCTCAGATATCCGCAAACTCTTTAACACCTCTCCCTCTCCCCCACCCCCTCCCGCTTCAACCCCTACACCCACTGCATCCCCTACTAACTCACCCTCCTTCTCCACCTTCTCTCCCCTCTCAGACTCTGACCTCTCCTCCTGCACTAGAAGACTGGCTGTACCCTCCTGTACGCTCCCCTGCCTCCAGAGCCCGCTCCTTCACCATCCTCGCCCCATGTTAGGACTGCCCAGTCCCTTCTGGCGCCTCCTCAAGACTCACCTCTTCAGACAGCACCTGTAGAACTCCTCTTTTCCCTCTGGACACTTTATCACTCTTTCTTAATGCGCTTTACTTGCTCTTATCTGCTCCCTATTTTACTGCATTTAATCCTGTACTTTGGAGTACTGTAATCCTTCACAAGTGTTATTTGATCTGTAGTATTTTGTATTTAATTATATCCTGATGTAACTATCACTGACACTGTTATTTGCTCCGTTATTGAATCGTATTTTGTCATATACTTGTACTTGCTAGAACCAAAGTCATTGTATTTGATCTTGCTCTTAAATGTATTAATACTTGTACTGTGATTCTTGAAACGTATTTTTGTTTATGACTGTAAGTCGCCCTGGATAAGGGCGTCTGCTAAGTAATAAATAATAATAATATCTGTAATTAAAATGAATGTGCTGCCGCGTATTACTTTTTTATTCTTTATGCTTCCTCTGTCACTTCCCCCAAATTCATTGCAGAGGTTAATTCACTGTGCTCCAAATTTATCTGGAACAATAAAAAATCCAGAATCTGCTTAACCACTTTGCAGCGCCCCAAATCCGCTGGGGGCTTCACCTTACCGACTTTTCAATTTTATTATTGGGCTTTCCAGCTCAGGGCTATGAAGATGTGGTTGCATCCAGAAACTCCAGCTTCTTGGCGTCCCATTGAAGATAAGATAATTTAGTTAGGATCTCCCTTTTTCTGGGTTAAAGCACAAACTTGTTTCGATTCGCATGGGTACCATCATTACCAATACTTTACAAATTTGGAATAAGGTTAATTTATTTTTTCATACGCTTGCTGGACTGTATGCAGTCTCCTATTTCGCGTAATGTTCACCTATTAACAGGCTCACACCCCTTTGTTTACTCCTCTTGGTCTACACGCAATGTACATATATTGGGTGATATCTTTAATGACACTGGCCTCCGCTCCTTTCAGGATTTACAAGAAGAATACTCTCTTCCAGGTTTCTCTTTCTTCTTATATCTCAGGCTTCGTTCATCTCTCCCTGCTTATGGGGTTCCCTGGGATGCTCCTTTGTGTCCTCATCCTTTGGTAGATATTTTCTGCAGCACTCCTAGCTGAGGACTTGTATCATATACTGTATGTATAATAAACTTGTAGCTTACAATGTCAAGACCCTTCCAATTACGCTCATTTGGGATAGAGAGTTAAGCAAGGTTGCTGTCACCCCTGACTGGGAAACTGTCTGGGAAAATATTTCTATATCATCCAAAAATCTGGCCCATCAGATTATTAATTTTAAATTGTCTCATAGATTCTATGCTACTCCACTTAGGAGGTTTCAGATGAAAATTTCTGCAGATCCTATGTTCCAGGCTTGTGCTTCGGGAGTGATGGGCACTTACTTACATATGTTCTGGGAGTGCCCAAAAATTGTTACCTTTTGGCAGTTTGTTGTGACTGCTATGGGCTCTCTATTGGGTGTGGCGGTGCCCCTCTCTCCTGAGGTACTCCTACTGGCTGATGATTCCCTGTTGATGCTGACATCACACTCCAGGAAGCTTTTCCTGGTAGGGATGATGGCAGCCAAAAAAACTATTCTGAAGGGATGGATGGAGCAGTCTATTTCTTTTTCTTCTGTCTGGCTAGATTACGTTTATGATATTATTTTAGAAAGATCCACGGCTTGATTGCACTCAGCCTCTGCTGGCATGATGGCAGCATGGGACGTCTCTGTGGAGCAGGTGGCACAGCTATTTTAGTTTTGTATGAGCTTTTTACCCTTTTGTTGTTTTTCTGCGAGTTGTATATTTTTTCTCTATTTAATTATTATTGACTATTTGTATTTTTATTATTTTCTTTTTGTGTTTGTTTCACTTGTTTCAATTGTATTGATCTCCTTTCTTATTCCCTTCCCTTGCGGTGGAGTTAAAATAAATAAATAAATAAATAAAAAACAGTTTAAACTAAAATGGTTATTTTATTTGAAACTACAGAGAATTTCTGGCCAGAACTCAAAGCAGCAAAATAATAACCCTACGTTTTCGTCTTGACACTTTCACTGCATATTCTCTCTGGTCACAGCTCACACGCTTGCTCAGTTGCACCCACAGTTTCTCATTCAAGTTCAGCGCTGGACTGTCTTCAGTCCCCAGGCTCATGCACCCATGATATAACCTCCCGTCGTTTCCTGCGCATCAACCAGTCACATCCATGCTCTGCAACCCCCAAGAACAGCAACACATTCTCCCTACTCATTCACTCACTCCCCCTTCCCATGCTAAGTAACAGTGTGACCCGTTCCACTTACAATACATGTAACATATAAAAGACAGACGAGACAAACTGAAAAGACAAGTCCTGCAACAAAGCAATTGTCCAGGTCGTTGCAATATATATTTTTCATATGAAAGTAAAAATATATGAAAGCATGACAAAAATCTTCAATTAATATACAATTGAACAAGAACTGTTGAGTGTTTATTTTCGTTTCATACTAGAGGCGCAAAACAATTACATCCCAAAAGTAGACAAATCCAAATCTAAAACAAAATGGCCAGAATGGTTTAATAGATTAAAAAATATATCCAGAGAAGAAAAGCACTTTACAGAACGTTTAAAAGGGACCAAGAACAAAGTACACAGAAAGAGTACTTGCAAACTGCAAACATAAAAAAAGGAAGTCAGAAAGGCCAAGGCAGAGATAGAAATTAACATTGCCAAGGGGGTTAAAACCAATTCCAAAATGTTTTTCCAATATTATAACAGCAAGAGAACATTCAAAGAGGAGGTTAAATGTCTAAGAGACACAAACGGCAAAATCATAGATGAAGAAAAAAAAATTGTAAATATATTAAATGATTACTTTTCACAAGTCTTTACAAAGGAGGACACAGACAACATGCCCCACATGTCGACCTGTTCCTATCCAACTTTAAATAACTTTAGCATAACAGAGGCAGAAGTGTTAAAGGGACTAGGAGCTGTTAAAATGAACAAATCCCCTGGGCCGGATGAGATCCTCCCAATAGTACTCAAAGAAATGAAAGAAGTTATTTACAAACCGCTAACCAAGATCATGCAACAGTCTCTTGACACAGAGGTTGTACCGACAGACTGGAAAATAGCAAATGTAATACCGATCCACAAAAAGGGAGACAAAACTGGAACAGGAAACTACAGACCAATAAGCCTGACTTCTATTATATGTAAACTTCTGGAAACTATAATAAGATCCAAAATGGAAAATTGCTTATATGGTAACAATATCCTGGGAGACAGTCAGCATGGTTTTAGGAAAGGGAGATTGTGTCTAAATAACCTACTTGACTTTTTTGAGGATGCAACATTGAAAATAGATAATTGCAAAGCATACGACATGGTTTACTTAGATTTCCAGAAAGCTTTTGACAAAGTCCCGCATAATTCTTAAACTGAACGCAGTAGGGATTCAAGGAAATGCATGCACATGGATTAGGGAGTGGTTAACATGTAGAAAACAGAAAGTACTGATTAGAGGAGAAACGTCAAAATGGAGCGAGGTAACCAGTGGTGTACCACAGGGATCAGTATTAGATCCTGTGCTATTCCTAATCTACATTAAAGATTTAGATTTTGGTATAGTAAGCAAAACTGTTAAATTTGCAGATGACAAAAATAGGAGGAGTGGCAAACACTGTTGCAGCAGCAAAGGTCATTCAAAATGATCTAGACAGCATTCAGAACTGGGCAGACACATGGCAAATTAAATTTAATAGAGAAAAGTGTAAAGTATTGCATGCAGGAAATAAAAAAATGTGCATTATAAATATCATATGGGAGATAATGAAATTGAAGAAGGGAACTATGAAAAAGACCTAGAGTTTATGTTGACTCAGAAATGTCTTCATCTAGACAATGTGGGGAAGCTATAAAAAAGGCTAACAAGATGCTCGGATATATTGTGAGGTGTGTTGAATTTAAATCAAGGGAAGTAATGTTAAAACTTTACAATGCATTAGTAATACCTCACCTAGAATATTGTGTTCAATTCTGGTCACCTCATTACAAAAAGGATATTGCTGCTCTAGAAAGAGTGCAAAGAAGAACAACCAGAATTATCCCAGGTTTAAAAGGCATGTGATATGCAGACAGGCTAAAAGAATTGAATCTATTCAGTCTTGAACAAAGAAGACTACGCGGTGATCTTATTCAAACATTCAAAATCCTAAAAGGTATAGACAATGTCGACCCAGGGGACTTCTTTGACCTGAAAAAAGAAGCATGGACCAGGGGTCACAAATGGAGATTAGATAAAGGGGCATTCAGAACAGAAAATAGGAGGCACTTTTTTACACAAAGAATTGTGAGGGTCTGGAACCAACTCCCCAGTAATGTTGTTGAAGCTGACACCCTAGGATCCTTCAAGAAGCTGCTTGATGAGTTTCTGGGATCAATAAGCTACTAACAACCAAACGAGCAAGATGGGCTGAATGGCCTCCTCTACTTTGTAAACTTTCTTATGTTCTTATGTTCTTATCTCCAAAAATATAATGTCTAAAACACCTGTAGCCAGTTGGTGAGGAGGGAGCCAGCGCTGCACAATCATTTTCTTTGCAGCAGTCATACTTGCCAGCCACATTCTACGCTCCTTCTCAGAGAGAGGAAATTTAGAAACATCACCCAGGAGAAAAAGGGCAGGGTCCAGTGGGAAGCGCCTCCCAATAATGGCAGAAATGGAATCGACTACCTGCCCCCAAAAGAGTTGAACATCTGGGCAGTTCCATAGTATATGCATCAGCGTGCCTGGTACTCCTAGGTTGCACAAAGTACAATGAGAATGAGGGGCTAGCCCCATAAGATGTCTTTTATGAGGGGTCAAATAAGTTCTGTGGCATATTTTAAAGTGAATAAATTGGTGATTTAGATTCTTAGACACTCTGTAACAGGGAGAGACCTGGACTGGCCGTCTGACGCATGCACAATGCTGCAGGAAGGGGGCGGCAGTCCCGTGGGGTCTGCCTGCCAGTCATGGCGGTGACACGGAGAGGTGGGGAAGAGGGTGTGTGTGCTTTTCCCCTCTCTGAGTGGCTGGGAGGCGGACTTTAATGGGATTGTTAACCTATAAAGTAACACTCTGTTGTTTCCTCAGATCTGCCCCTTTAGACTGGAACAGCGAGCAAAGCGGTCTCGTTTTGACTACCGAGGAAAGAAAAATCAAAGAAAATAATTTTAAAGAAAGAAAGGGAAAAGTGGGGGATCGTTGGGCAGCCCCAGTATTGTTGTGCAGTGAGTTGGAGACAGCAGAGGGTAGGACGGAGTCCCGGGTTGTACAGGTAGCGGCGACTGGGGAGATTCACGCTGCGAAGTGCAGCACATTTATTTTGTAGTTTTTCCTTACTGTGTTTTATTTTCCCTGTTTCTTTTTGCCTTTTTCGTTTTTTATAATTTGTGAGCACCTGCGAGTGCCGGACTGTACCTGAGTACCCTGCCGTGGTATTCCCCGTTGGTTCTGGATACCATAGCTGGTATCCACAAGCGCCCTCTACGGGCTCAAAGAAATCAGTGCACCTCACCAGAATACAAAAGAAAATAATAAAACCGAGCACCTGTGTGGTGTTGTCAAATACCATTTCTGTCTCCCATGTCAGTGAATACCCGCACCCTCCCACACACTCCAAAAACACTACCCCACACCGCTTCTCAATCTATAGTCCCTCCCCACTGGCCATATCCTTCTCTCATAGCTTTGAACAAGAGAGAGGAGCAAGGGAGTGTGCAGTGAGATGCTTATATATATGGAAGACTAAGCTCTTAGGTGCTGCCCCCAGGACCCAATCCACTACTGGGTGACGGATTAAGTTGGAGCCCCAGGGAACCCCATGTTTTTAAAGGAGATCTCAGTCTGAAATAAAAAAAAAACAAACAAAGAGGTGCTAGGGATACTATAGTGAGAAACTAGGTCCTGGAACTCTAGGATAGACTCCTGACCGGCTACATCGTTCAACACGTTTATACCCCTCCGGGTCCAGGAGGCTGTGTGGTCCAGTGGTTAAAGAAAAGGGCTTGTAACCAGGAGGTCCCTGGTTCAAATCCCACCTCAGCCACTGACTCATTGTGTGACCCTGAGCAAGTCACTTAACCTCCATGTGCTCCGTCTTTCAGGTGAGACGTAATTGTCTCTGCAGCTGATGCATAGTTCACATACCCTAGTCTCTGTAAGTTGCCTTGGATAAAGGTGTCTTCCAAATGGGCGAATGTCTGTGCCACTTAATTTTAAGACCCAAAGTTCTTTCCACTTCCCGAAAAGTTTGCACAGTGTATGCGATTATGGGGCCATAGTCCAGGGAACACCTTTTGTAAGTAAGACCAGAGAACATTATATCTTGTATTCTAATTGGCGATATTTCCTGTTCTATCTCCTTCCAAGATGCCTGCATGGTTGGGTTCATCCAGTGGTTTAGTGTATGTAGTAAAAAAGATCAGTGATAAAATGTAAAATTTGGACAGGCCCAACCGCCTTGTGCTTTATTGCGTTGTAATAAAGACCATTTAATCCGAGTGTGTTTACCATGCCAGACACATTCTCAACAAGGAATCGAGTTTTGACCAGTCCACCGGTGGATGCAATGGGAGCATTGAACTAATAAAATGAATACGGGGGAGAATATTCATTTTAAATCGAGGCAATACGGACAGGAACTGATGCTGGTAGTAGCGTCCATCTGTTCAAATCCCCCTCAATTTTTTGTATCGCTTTTGTGTAATTATTTTTAGCAGTTGTTGATATGGATGGATGTATCTCAATGCCGAAATAAGTTACTTGATGTAAAACTGGAATGGTGGGGGGGATATTAACTCTGCCTGCCTCCGCGTTGAGTAGCATTAACACTGATTTCGACCAGTCAATTTTAAATCTTTAAAAATATGAAGTATATTTGGAAGAGAACGCTCTAAATCGGACACATATAAAAGTGTGTCATCAGCGTATAGTGAAATTGAGTGGCAGGACGATCCAATTTTTACTGGTGAAACTAAGGAGCTTTGGCAGATAAATTGGGCTAAGGGTTCTAGTGAAGGATTTTCTAGTCAGAAAGTAGAGGGGAGAGAAGACACCCTTGTCTGGATCCACGAAAGATACTAAATAAGTCAAAAAAGATTCCACCCGTGGAAACTCTTGCGGAAGGGTTAGAGTACAGAACTTGTATCATTCTAATAAAATTTGGACCGAAAGTAAATTTCTTTAAAACACACCATAAATACTGCCATTCCAAACGGTCGAAAGCTTTTTCAACATCGAGAAATAAAAGCCCATTCGGTGAATTCAATTTTTCAGCTTCAGCAATAACATGTAATAAGCGACGGATATTGGTCGGATGCTAATCGACCCTTAATAAAGCTGGTTTGGTCAGGATTAATCAAACCATTGATAACTTTCTCCAAATGGAGAGCAATAACCCAAGCGTACATTTTAATGTCTGCATTGATTAAGGAAATAGGCCTGTAACTTGCGCATTCCTGGGGATTCTTGCCTGGTTTAGGGAGCAGGGTAATTAGTGCAGTATTACAGTCTTAGTGAAAACAACCCTTTGCGATTGCAGAATTTATGGTGGATAACCAGATTGGGCCCAGAGTATCCCACAAAGCTAGATATAGTTCAGCCCGCAAACCATCGATCCCAGGGGAGCTGCCTTTTTTAGTGGTTTTTACAGCTTGATGTAATTCGTCTATTGAGATTGGAAAATCTAGCTGCTCTGCCTCCTCTGAGGAGATATTAGGAATATTCAAATCCTGTAGAAAGGCTTGGCAGTGGTCAGGGTAGCGCTGTTTGTCAGAGGAGTATAATTTTGCAAAAAAGGATTTAAATGTTTTGTTAATACAGTACTGTGCAAAAGTTTTAGGCATGTGTGAAAAAATGCTGTAAAGAATGCTTTCAAAAATAGACATGTTAATACATTATGTTTATAAATTAACTAAATGGAAAGTGAGTGAACAGAAGAAAAATCTAAATCAAATCCATATTTGGTGTGACCACCCTTTGCTTTCAAAACAGCATCAATTCTTCTAGGTACACTTGCACAAAGTCAGGGATTTTGTAGGCATATAGTCAGGTGTATGATTAAACAATTATACCAAACAGGTGCTAATGATCATCCATTCAATATGTAGGTTGAAACACAATCATTAACTGAAAGAGAAACAGCTGTGTAGGAGGAATAAAACTGGGTGAGGAACAGCCAAACTCAGCTAACAAGGTGAGGTTGCTGAAGACAGTTTACTGTCAAAAGTCATACACCATGGCAAGACTGAGCACAGCAACAAGACACAAGGTAGTTATACTGCATCAGCAAGGTCTCTCCCAGGCAGAAATTTCAAGGCAGACAGTGGTTTCCAGATGTGCTGTCCAAGCTCTTTTGAAGAAGCACAAAGAAACGGGCAACGCAGTGGTCGGCCAAGGAAACTTACTGCAGCAGATGAAAGACACATCATGCTTACTTCCCTTCACAATCAGAAGATGTCCAGCAGTGCCATCAGATCAGAATTAGCAGAAAACAGTGGGACCCTGGTACACCCATCTACTGTCCGGACAAGTCTGGTCAGAAGTGGCCTTCATGGAAGACTTGCGGCCAAAAAGCCATACCTTCGACGTGGAAACAAGGCCAAGCGACTCAACTATGCACGAAAACACAGGAACTGGGGTGCAGAAAAATGGCAGCAGATGCTCTGGACTGATGAGTCAAAATTTGAAATATTTGGCTGTAGCAGAAGGCAGTTTGTTTGCCGAAGGGCTGGAGAGCGGTACACGAATGAGTGTCTGCAGGCAACAGTGAAGCATGGTGGAGGTTCCTTGCAAGTTTGGGGCTGCATTTCTGCAAATGGAGTTGGGGATTTGGTCAAAATTAATAAGAACATAAGAACATAAGAAAGTTTACAAACGAGAGGAGGCCATTCAGCCCATCTTGCTCGTTTGGTTGTTAGTAGCTTATTGATCCCAGAATCTCATCAAGCAGCTTCTTGAAGGATCCCAGGGTGTCAGCTTCAACAACATTACTGGGGAGTTGGTTCCAGACCCTCACAATTCTCTGTGTAAAAAAGTGCCTCCTATTTTCTGTTCTGAATGCCCCTTTATCTAATCTCCATTTATGACCCCTGGTCCTTTTTTCTTTTTTCAAGTCAAAGAAGTCCCCCGGGTTGACATTGTCTATACCTTTTAGGATTTTGAATGTTTGAATCAGATCGCCGCGTAGTCTTCTTTGTTCAAGACTGAATAGATTCAATTCTTTTAGCCTGTCTGCATACGACATGCCTTTTAAACCCGGGATAATTCTGGTTGCTCTTCTTTGCACTCTTTCTAGAGCAGCAATATCCTTTTTGTAACGAGGTGACCAGAACTGAACACAATATTCTAGGTGAGGTCTTACTAATGCATTGTAGAGTTTTAACATTACTTCCCTTGATTTAAATTCAACACTTCTCACAATATATCCAAGCATCTTGTTAGCCTTTTTTTATAGCTTCCCCACATTGTCTAGATGAAGACATTTCTGAGTCAACATAAACTCCTAGGTCTTTTTCATAGTTCCCTTCTTCAATTTCAGTATCTCCCATATGATATTTATAATGCACATTTTTACTGCCCGCATGCAATACTTTACACTTTTCTCTATTAAATTTCATTTGCCATGTGTCTGCCCAATTTTGAATGCTGTCTAGATCATTTTGGAGACCATAATGGTCTCCTCAATGCTGAGAAGTACAGGCAGATACTTATCCATTATGCATTACCATCAGGGAGACATCTGATTGGCCCCAAATTTATTCTGCAGCATGACAACGACCCCAAACATACAGCAAAAGTCATTAAGAACTATCTTCAGCGTAAAGAAGAACAAGGAGTCCTGGAAGTGATGGTATGGCCCCCACAGAGCCCTGATCTCAACATCATCAAGTCTGTCTGGGATTACATGAAGACAGAGAAGCAACTGAGGCTGCCTAAATCCACAGGAGAACTGTGGTTAGTTCTCCAAGATGTTTGGGCCAACCTACCTGCCGAGTTCCTTCAAAAACTGTGTGCAAGTGTACCTAGAAGAATTGATGCTGTTTTGAAGGCAAAGGGTGGTCACACCAAATATTGATTTGATGTAGATTTTTCTTCAGTTCACTCACTTTGCATTTTGTTAATTGATAAATATAAACTATTAACATGTCTATTTTTGAAAGCATTCTTACTTTACAGCATTTTTTCACACCTGCCTAAAACTTTTGCACAGTACTGTGTCTTTTGGGTTTGAAGTAGGGCCCTTCGCCGGGCAGTTAATTGATTTGAATATTAAATCTGCCTTCTTGACGCTTAAGAGTTAGGGCAAGGAGGCAGCTCAGTCGACTTCGCTCAGAGTAATACTTATGTTTGGTGATATGCATAAGAAATTCAACTCGCTGCCTATTTAGTTCTGCCTTTTCCACTTTTAATTTAAGTTCAGTATCCCTGGTGTAATTAGATTTCAGAGCATTTTCCAGTTTACTACAACTTAGCTCTAATTGGGAAATTAATTGTAATTTAGATTTTTTAAGATGAGAGGAAAACCAAATCGCATTGTTGCGTACAAAACCTTTCATAGCTGCCCAGACCAGTGCTGGATCAGAAACCGAATCTTTGTTAATGTTAATAAATTCAATCAGTTTTGGTTTAAGTTGCGAGAGAAATTCGTCAATTTGGAGAGGTGTAGTATTAAATCTCCACCTGGACGGTTTACTTTGGATCGATGCTAAATTGAATGTGGTTAAAATTGCATTATGATCTGAAAGACTACGAGGGAGAAACTCTACGTTCCCAGCTAAAGGGTTTAGTTCGGGGGAGGAAAGAATATAATCGATCCTTGAAAACGTTTTATGGTAAAGTGAGAAGTATGTATAATCCCTGGCCATTGGATTTTGTGTGCGCCATATGTCGATTCAATTTAAAGTGCCTTAGAGGCCGATGCTTGTGCATTAGAGATAGAAATATTGGATTTGTCTAGTTTGGAATCGAAAAAGGTGTTCATATCAGACCCCATAATCAGTGAATACCCTGTCAGTGGTAATAGTTCTTTGATAAGCCATGGAAAGAATAAAGGGTCAAAAATGGTGGGTGCATAAATGCTGACAAACGCCACTTTCTTACCTTCAATGGAGGCACAGCAGAAAGCTAATCTGCCAGTGTGATCAGAGCTGACTCTCAATTGTTAAATTTATGCTTCATTTCATCAGTATTAACACACCTTTTGTTCGAGAGCTGTCCCCAGAAGCAACTATTAGGTTATATCTACTATTCTGGAGTCGAAGTGTATCCTTTGGCTTTAAATGTGTCTCCTGTAGAAGAGCTACATCAACATTTTTCCTTCGTAAGAGATCCAGGACCAGTGTACGCTTAAATGGCGAGGTTAACCCTCTAACATTGAGGGGTAAAACTGTAATATTAGCCATTATCAAAGTATTCCAAGCACCATGAGAGAATCTGAAACATTCGAGACTGGGCACAGCATGAGTTTAAATTTTCTAAGTATGAAAGATCACAAGAACATTTATGGTAAAGAAACAGATGAAGTGGAAAACCCATGTAACCCACCCCCCACCCATCTCCACCCTTCCTCCCCCAAATCCCCTCTGTAGCAAACACCTGTGACGAACACGATGTGATGTCGAGCATCAAACATCAAACACCTGTACCCCCTTAAAACTAATATTGCAAACTGCAATAACCATCCTTTTGAATTGAGAGTGGTACATTAGAAAGGGCGACAAAACTAGAAGCTAATTATTACTGTTAATAGGAATGAAATCTGTCTCCTCAACAATGCAACAGTTTCTGATGTATCTGAGCACCATGTACAATAGTAGTGGATTCAAGAGAGAGAAAAATAAATTTGTATCTTACACAAGATCAGAAAGAGAGCTACACATTAGCGATACAATAATAATAGTAATAAAAGGGTTTTCGAACCATCCCTTTTGATTCCAGTATAAATCAATAAAACATTTGTAAAGAGGAAAACAATTGTGCTATTTTTAAGAAGGGTATAGAACTATATAAGCACAGGACCCAACACTTCTGAAACAGCACGTGTATAACGGCAAAGAGAAAAAAAAACAAAAAAAACTACCACCTTATAGTTATATAAAACACAATCTACATTGCATTAGTTATTCAAAATTATTATACAGTATAAGAGGCTCGTAATATTGTAGTAAGAGTTTAGTAAAAAAAAAAGAGAAAAGCAACATAATCGACATTGCATTAATTATTCAAGAGTATTATGTAGTATGTGTCTCGTAATATTATAATAAAAAGATAAAAAAATAAATAAACAATTGAAAAAAAGGTGTTTTAGATTGCCACCTTTTAACTTTGTAAAACACAATCAGCATTACATCAATTATCTAATAATATTTAAGATTGTCTCATAATATTGTAGTAAAAACACAACCAAGGTGCCTATCCTCCTTGAGAGAGAGAGAAAAAAAGCACAGGGAACTCTAAAGCCGTCTCACTTGTTTTCAGGACAAAAATAGAGGTGCTGAAAACAGGTATTGCAGGTAAAAAAAAAAAGGGTAAACACGAAATACAGTGCCATACAGTACCGGTCCACTTTGCAGTTCAGGATAGAACAATTATTATCCTGTTCTTCCCTCCTTACGAGCCTTGCATAGGTACCTCCTCAGTAATATCATGTTGGAACTGCAAGGATTTTCGAGCGATTACAGCCACCGAAGCCAAGGAATCCAAGCCAGCCAAAAAATCCTCCACTTCTCCTGGTGAATCAAAAGATAGTTTACGACCTTCAAGACTGCCGGGTAGTTTAAAAAGGAATCCTCGCCCTTCTGCCGAAGTTTAGCTCTAACCCCCTGTGGAAGGGTGGTGGGTAATTCACTGACACAGGACACTGAGAGATGAGTCTGAAAACACCGCACAGGTGCCCAGTTTTATTAGAAGCTGATTTTTGGTTCAGCCCGCAGAGGGCGCTGTTGTCTGTGGCTTGCCGTACCAGCTATGGTAGCGACAGAGCCACAACTATACCAGAGCGGTACAGGGTACAGAGGTTAAAACAAAACAAAACACTAATCAAAAGGCGAAAGAAACAGGGAAAACAAAACACAGTAAACAAAACTACAAAATAAAGAGTGCTGCGCTCGGCAGCTTCACCCCGACCGTCGCTACCCGCACGGTCCGGGTCTCCGTCCTACTCTAGCAGCTCCCTCAGCCTGCTATACACTTTATCGGGGCCTGCCCAAGAGTTCTCCCCGCTACCGCTAGTTCTTTGGTTTCTTTCTTTTATTATTTCTTTATCTTGCTGGGATTTTTCCTCCCGGCTAATTGTCCTCCAGCGCTTCCGCACGCCGGTTACATCTCCGTGGGCAGGCCTGAGGGAACAGCAGAATGAAACTTATAGGGTCAGCAATTCTCCCAAGACCCGCCTCCCAGCCACTCGGAGAGAAGGAAAGTTCGCACACCCACTCTCCCCCCTCTCCGTGTCACCGCCATGCCTGACAGGCGTATATTGACGAGCTGCTGCCCTCTCCCTGCAGCACTATGAACACGCCAGAAGAGTCAGCACAGATCTCCCCTGTTACATATCCTCCCCCTTAGAATGGCACCACCGGTCCATTCGAAAATCCTACACCCCCATGCCTTCCCGAGAGAAAAAATCTGCGTTTTGATGCAGTTTCCCTGCTCGGTGGACAACCCTGAAGGCATAGGGCTGCAGGGCCAAGTACCACCGCGTGATTCTGGCGTTGTTATCCTTCATCCGGTGAAGCCATGCCAAGGGGGCATGATCTGTAACCAGGGTGAAGTGTCGCCCCAGGAGGTAGTACCGGAGTGACTCGACTGCCCATTTTACCGCGAGACACTCCTTCTCGATGGTACTATAGTTCTTTTCGCGGGGAAGGAGCTTCCTGCTGATATACAGGACCGGGTGCTCGCTTCCCCGCACCTCCTGGGACAACACTGCCCCGAGACCTGTCTCTGACGCATCCGTCTGCAGGGTAAACCTCTTACCGAAATCCGGGCTGCATAGCACTGGCTTGCTACACAACCTCCGCTTCAAAGCGAGAAAGGCCCTCTGGCACGGCTCCGTCCACTGAACCGTATTTGGGGCAGCCTTCCGGGTGAGGTCTGTCAAGGGAGCAGCAAGCGTGGCGAAGCTCGGAATGAACTTCCTGTAATAGCCCGCTAGTCCCAAGAAAGAGCGCACCTGGGTTTTGGTTGTAGGGACCGGCCAGTCAGCCAAGGCTTTCACCTTAGCAATCAGCGGTCTGATCTGGCCACCCCCTACTCGATACCCCAAATACTCCGACTCACTCTTCCCAATGGCACATTTCTTTGGGTTAGCAGTGAGCCCAGCCTCCCGCAAGGATTGCAATACTGCCGCTACCTTACACAGATGACTCGGCCAATCCTCACTGTGGATAACCACGTCATCTATGTAAGCAGCGGCGTACTGCTGATGGGGCCGCAAAATGCGATCCATCATCCGCTGGAAAGTGGCTGGTGCTCCGTGCAACCCAAAGGGCATGGTCCTAAATTGGTATAATCCGAAGGGAGTCGAAAACGCCGTCCTCTCTCTGGATTCCGGGGTCAGGGGTATCTGCCAGTACCCCTTCGTTAAATCCAGTGTCGTCATAAAATGAGCCGTGCCTAGACGCTCCAGCAATTAATCTACCCGGGGCATGGGATAAGCGTCAAACTTCGATTTTTCATTAACTCGCCTGAAGTCAATGCAAAATCGAGTTGACCCGTCCGGCTTATCCTCTAAAACAATTGGACTATTCCAGTCACTTTGGGACTCTTCTATTACCCCCAGTCTCAGCATTTCATCAATCTCTGTTTTTATTACCTGTCTTTTACGTTCAGGTACACGGTATGGCCTCTGGCGAACTAGCGCCCCCGGCTCAACTTCAATGTGATGATGGGCTACCCGAGTCTGCCCCGGGACGGGAGAAAACACATCAGGAAATTCCGTCACCAGCGCCCGAGCCTGACATTTCTGTGTAGGTGTCAGATTCTCTGCAATCTGTACCGACCCTGTTTTCGCCAACACAGAAAGATCAGGTCCCAGGTCGGTGACGTCATCTGCCTGCGCCACTACCAATGCCTCCGGTTGCAGCCAAGGTTTCAGGAGGTTAACATGATAAATGTGTTTCTCTCTCCGTCGCTCCGGCTGGCAGATCTCATAATCCACCGCCCCAACCCGGCATGTAACCTCAAAGGGTCCTTGCCACTTAGCCAGGAGTTTTGACTCAGAACTGGGTAATAATAGAAGCACTTTATCCCCCGGCTGAAATGTGCGCAACCGGGCTCCTCTATTGTATTGGGTCTCCTGTCTGTGTTGTGCCTGCTGCAAATTATCCTGCGCCCATTTCCCAACAGATTCCAGACGTTTGCGCAGGTCCAACACATACCGGACTGCATTAGTCGAATTATCCTGCTGTTCCTCCCACATCTCTCTGACCAGATCGAGCACACCCCGGGGTCTTCGCCCATACAGCAGCTCGAATGGCGAAAATCCCGTGGAAGCCTGGGGTACCTCTCTGATCGCAAAGAGAAGGGGAGGAATCAGCTGGTCCCAGTAACGCACATCACTGCTAATAAATCTGCGCAACATGCTCTTAAGGGTCTTATTAAAGCGCTCCACAAGACCATCGGTCTGAGGATGAAACACCGAGGTCCTAATGGTCTTAATCCCCAAAAGCTTACATGTTCCGCGGATTAGCCGGGACATAAAGTTGGTGCCTTGGTCGGTCAGTATCTCCCTGGGGATCCCCACCCGGGAGAAAACCTTCACGAGCTCGTTGGCAACAGACTTAGCGGACATAGATCGGAGGGGAATGGCCTCTGGATAACGCGTCGCGTAATCCAAAATGACCAATAGGTGTGTGTATCCCGCCGCACTCCTTTCCAATGGCCCGACTATGTCCATCCCAATACGCTCAAACGGAGCTTCCACTAGGGGCAACGGCACCAGTGGTTCTCGTGGGACGGCTCTAGGGCTAGCTTTCTGACACTCCCCACACCGTTCACAAAACCGTCTGACGTCACCATCCAGCCCCAGCCAATAGAACCGTGTCACAAGCCTCGCTTTGGTTTTGTCCCTACCTAAGTGACCAGACAGGGGAATAGCGTGAGCAAGCTGCAACAAATCCTCCTTAAAGGGTTGAGGAATGAGCAACTGATGACGCACCTCCCCCGTCTGGGGTAATTTGTCAACACGGTACAGCAGGTCTCGATTAATTTCAAAGTGAGGGTACGTGGCGGCGCGTCTGGGCTCGACCACCCGACCATTAACCACCGCTGCTTGGTCAAAGAGCCTGCCCAGCACGTCGTCACGCCCTTGCTCGAGTCGGAAGTCACGGGAACGAGCTAAAAAATCAGCTCCCATGGCTTCCAGCTCTGGGTCGGGTCGGTCCGGAGCGGAGGCAGCCGAGCCAGACCCCCGTGCCGGCTCCGCAGCCTCCCCCCCCGACTCTTCACCAACCGCCCCCACCTGAAACCTCTCGGACTCCTTCCATCGCCAGCCCTCATTCTTAGCGGCCCGACGTTCCCGTTTAGTTTTTCGGGGTCTAAATCTATGGCAAAACCAATTCGGGTCACAGAAGGGGAAGATCTCTCCAATTACTTCCTCCTTCTTGGCCAATAGGGTGGGCGGGGCTGTCAGAGCAGCTAACCAATCCTTAAACTGCCCACAGTCCCGCCCCAGAACTACTGGTACTGGCAATCGCGGACATAACCCTACATGCACCTGCGTCCCCTGCTGGCCAATCGTTATATTCACACTTATTTTAGGGTAGGAGCGTACATCCCCATGAATACATTTAATATGCACCTGTCCCAATAATGGTTTATGCCTCAGTGAGATTAGGCTATCCTGTATTAGGGACTGACCACACCCTGAATCCAGGAGCGCCTGGGTTTTTGTACCATCCACTGTCACAGGAATAACAAAACCCGTCTGCTGAAGTGACTGAGGTAATTGAACAGGCTTACCTGGTCGGCTGAGGTCACACTCCATCACGGGGCAATCCCGCGCGAGGTGTCCCACCTCCCGGCACGTCCAACACCGCAGTGGGCTAGTTTCTCGCCCTGGAGCCTCGGCAAGAGGTGGAAACACCGGAGCCATCAAAGGGGCTCGACGGTAAGGAAACCGTGCGAGACCCCGGTCTGACCCCGCAGCAGCCCGCGGGGAACCCCACGCTGCCCCGGTCCCCGGGCCGGGAGCTCGCACAGCCCCCCCCCCCCACGTCCAAAACCTTGTACACCCCTTCCCCCCAGTCCCTTCGCCCTATCCGGGGCCGGTGGGGCAGATGATGCCGCAGTGCTTCTCCCCGGCAGCCTGGCTGGCGTTGGTTCGGCTGCCCGGTACTGCTCTGCCAGTGCGACCGCCTGATCCAGGGTGGCGGGTGCCTGCCGCTGTACCCACAGCCGTGGTTCCGGAGCTAGACACTCCAGAAAGCGCTCCACCACAATCACCTCCACCAGCCTGGCTTTCGTGGTCGCATCCGGCCTCAACCACCCCATGGCGTACTCGTTCAGGCGATGGGCAATGGTTCTGGGGTGCTCCTCGGGCGGGAAGCGCTCCTCTCGAAACCTCCTCCGATAGCCCTCCGGTGTGGCCCCCACGCGATTCAGGATGGTAGCTTTTAGTGTGGGGTAGTCCATCATCCGGTCGGGAGACAGCGTCCTCGCTGCTGCCTGCGCCTCCCCCGTTAACTGGGGCAAGAGGTAACTGGCCCATTGGGCCTGATCCCACCCGGCAGAGGTCGCCAGCGCCTCGAACACCTCCAGGTAGGCTTCGGGTCGATCCTCTGCCGTCATCTTGGTGGGTCTCATCAACCGGGGGTCAGGTCCCGCCGGTCGAGCCGCCCCTTGCACCACTGCCGTCAGGGTCTGGCGCAGGAGATTCATCATCTCCGCAAACTGGGAAGCATCCATGCTGGTGCGCACTGCTTGAAGGGGGCAGTGCCAGTGAATCCCACTTCTGACACCACGTGTGGAAGGGTGGTGGGTAATTCACTGACACAGGACACAGAGAGATGAGTCTGAAAACACCGCACAGGTGCCCAGTTTTATTAGAAGCTGATTTTTGGTTCAGCCCGCAGAGGGCGCTGTTGTCTGTGGCTTGCCGTACCAGCTATGGTAGCGACAGAGCCACAACTATACCAGAGCGGTACAGGGTACAGAGGTTAAAACAAAACAAAACACTAATCAAAAGGCGAAAGGAACAGGGAAAACAAAACACAGTAAACAAAACTACAAAATAAAGAGTGCTGCGCTCGGCAGCTTCACCCCGACCGTCGCTACCCGCACGGTCCGGGTCTCCGTCCTACTCTAGCAGCTCCCTCAGCCTGCTATACACTTTATCGGGGCCTGCCCAAGAGTTCTCCCCGCTACCGCTAGTTCTTTGGTTTCTTTCTTTTATTATTTCTTTATCTTGCTGGGATTTTTCCTCCCGGCTAATTGTCCTCCAGCGCTTCCGCACGCCGGTTACATCTCCGTGGGCAGGCCTGAGGGGACAGCAGAATGAAACTTATAGGGTCAGCAATTCTCCCAAGACCCGCCTCCCAGCCACTCGGAGAGAAGGAAAGTTCGCACACCCACTCTCCCCCCTCTCCGTGTCACCGCCATGCCTGACAGGCGGATATTGACGAGCTGCTGCCCTCTCCCTGCAGCACTATGAACACGCCAGAAGAGTCAGCACAGATCTCCCCTGTTACACCCCCGTAAAGGCTTTCCTGGGTTATTGCCGGGCTGTAGTCAGCTGTCGGCCTCCTGTAAGGGACGGTTGCGCTTTGTGAGCACCCTGTAGAATAGCCTGGTGATCGGCGTAACGTGGAACTCTGAACAACAGCGTACGAGGCTTGTCGGAGTTGCTTGAGTGGTTTGAGTAAACCCGGTGAGCTCTGTCGATCTCAATAAGCCCAGGAGCAGCCGAAGCGAGGTCCGGGATCCAGCAAGGCAGCATCTTCTGCAGATAACGAACAGGGTCGTCACCCTCAAGGCCCGATGGTAAATTTACCAACCTAATATTGTTTCGTTGTGATCTGTCTTCCAAATAGTTAATTTTCATTTGGAATTTGTCAATCTGGGAGTTGGGAAGTTAGGGGAGTACTGTACCAGCGAATCAGGAGTGTGTATTGGTTGCTATGGGGCAGGACAAGAAGAGGAGAGAAAACGGTAGTTGAGTGTGATGCAGTTGTTTTTCTGAATGAAAAATATTACCTTGTTTGTTTGTAATTTCTCTGTAGAGAAACCAAAACTAAATCTTCTCAAGCAAGTTTTTGTTTTTATATAATTGTACAGGACTGAGTAAAATTCCAATTGAATAAAAAACAAAACAACTAAACCCCCTACAAGAAGATACAGTATCTTCAGCCAGCTTTCGGATAGCACTTAGAGTGACCGGCAAAGCTCTCAGTTCCTGTGAGTTTAAGTTTTCACCATCCAAGCTGACGACGAGGTAAACAGACAGCCCTTGTTTTATCCCCTGCTGTGTTGGCACTGAACTCTGCTGGGAAAAAAAAGTGACGTGAAGGACTACTGTGCTGTAAGTAGTTCATCTTGGGTTGTCTGCCGGGACTGTACCATAAAATAACATATGCTTACTAAAATGGGTGTACATTAGTTTGTATTATATGCTGGATTGAGGCTGCAGTCTCTTCGGGGGTGTCATGTTCAGAGGCAGAGTTGCACGTTTCCTTCTTTGAGCAGGGGTAGAAAAAAAAACACCTTTACGTTTCTATATTGAGAGCGGCGTTTATTCGAGGGCGACGTCTATTAAAAAGCTGATATCTGAGTGAGGTGTTAATTCGAGGGTGGTGTTAATTCAATGTAATACGGTAATCATGTATTGTCATAATTTGCTAATGTAGCCGTTTTCTTCAAAAGGCAAAAACCAGCAACATTTCTTACGCCTCCATTGACTCTTCATAGAATTTCTTTTGCCAAACTCTCTGTATATACCACAATGCTTTGCGTGCAGTGAGACGGAAGTCTCCATTGAAAATCAGTGGAGTCGAATATCTTGTTAAGTAGAATGTCTTTTGAAACGCCCTTCTAATAAACTGCAATATTATTGGCTGAAGCAGTTTTGAGTGAGGCTGGATTTTCATTGGTTAAAATATTAGTGTGTGCTCCCATTGGCTAGAAAGGCTGCAGTGTTTTAAGCACAGTGCGAGATTGACAGTTGGAAGTTTGTCTGTTTGTTGGGAAGTTTCCAGGAAAGTTTGTCTGGTTGATTGGAAATTTGCAGGTCAAGCGCCGAGCAAACGCTTTAAACTAAAGTCCGTACAGCCTTTCGTATTAATGAATTGACAAATTAATTAGTGAATTATTAGATTAATTAACAAATACGTTTATGAATTACTATGAATTGACAAATGTATGAACAAATTGCTGGACAAATTGACCAATTCAAGAACTGACAAACAAATTGACAAATGAATGGCTGGATACTTTTGGCACAAAAGGCGCTCCATACAAATGAACCAGTATGTGCTCTATTCCAAAATTGCCTTGACCGTGACTTTTGACCTCTCCTTAAGGTCAAATGCAAAACTAGCTAATAGCTCCTTACACAGTGTAGATAGGGTAACGGTTACTGTGGAACACAAATAGGAACCTATATATGCTCTATTCAAAAATTGCCTTGACTGTGACCTTTGACCTCTCCTTAACGTCAAATGCAAAACTAGCTAATAGCTCCTTACACAGTGTAGATAGGGTAACAGTTACTGTGGAACACAAATAGGAACCTATATATGCTCTATTCAAAAACTGCCTTGACTGTGACCTTTGACCGCTCCTTAAGATCAAATGCAAAACTAGCTTGTAACTCCTTACTGAGTGCAGATAGGGTAATGGTTACTATGGAACACATATAGAAACCAATATATGCTCAATTGAAAAATTGCCTTGACCTTTGACCTCGCCTTAAGGTCAAATGCAGAACTAGCTTGTAACTCCTTACTGAGTGCAGATAGGGTAATAGTTACTATGGAACACATATAGGAACCCATATATGCTCTATTCAAAAATGGCATTCCGCCAGGGGATACAGGTATCCGAGGCGGTACTGAATTGGTTACAACTCCTGTTAACTCACGATGTAACTCAGAAATGACTTCAGATAAAACTTGCACCAACGGGCCGTTCGCATAAATTCTGCTTGCCTCTGAATTAATCAAAATACTTTGAAGCCGCTCTAAAATGTACAAAACGGTATCATCACTGGTATTAGTTTCTAGCATATTTCTCGTTAGAATAATTTTTTGTCGAGCGTAGTTCTGTAGCTGGGTCGCTACATCGGGCCTAGCAGCTTCAGCCATGTGAACCTAATAAAATAAAATAAAATCTGTTGTAAAAACAACCGCAAGGATTAATAACGTTATTTAATATGCAACTTTTTACACGCAAAACAACAAGACCCTGTTTAATTTCTACAGACAGCACCTCTCTTTGGCTGAACAGGTTAACAGGTGACAAGGAGGAACACAGTTCTCCCCGATGTGGAAGGGGTGGGAATGAGCGGGGCAGATGGGATTGATTGACAATTTGCAAGTGCATGCATCGAATGGATAAAAACCACATCGAAGGACAAAGTGCACACCGAATGGATAAAAGGCACATTAATCTATAAAGCTTAATGTTTGATGCTAGTTTTTAACATTTGACTGTTGCATTTAACATTCTATGGTATTATTTAACATTCAATACTTGCATTTAATATTCAATGTTGAATTTATTATTTGATGTTAAAATGTAACATTTGATATTATTGTATATTATTTATACTGATCAAAAATATAAACGCAACATGCAACAATTTCAAAGATTTTACTGAGTTACAGTTCATATAAGGAAATCAGTCATCTGAAATACATTCATTAAGCCCTAATCTATGTATTTCACATGCCCGGGAATACAGATATGCATCTGCTGGTTACAGATACCTTAAACAAAAAGGTAGGAGCGTGGATCAGAAAACCAGTCAGTATCTGGTGTGAGCACCATTTGCCTCATGCAGCGCGACACATCTCCTTTGCATAGAGCTGATCAGGTTGTTGATTGTGGCCTGTTGTGGAATGTTGTCCCACTCCTCTTCAATGGCTGTGCGAAGTTGCTGGATATTGGCGGGAACTGGAACACACCGTTGTACACGTCGATCCAGAGCATCCCAAACATGCTCAATGGGTGACATGTCTGGTGAGTATGCAGGCCGTGGAAGAACTGGGACATTTTCAGCTTCCAGGAATTGTGTACAGATCCTTGCGACATGGGGCCGTGCATTATCATGCTGAAACATGAGGTGATGGCGGCGGATGAATGGCACGACAATGGGCCTCAGGATCTCGTCGTGGTATCTGTGTGCATTCAAATTGCCATCGATAAAATGCAATTGTGTTTGTTGTCCATAACTTATGCCTGCCCATACCATAACCCCACTGCCACCATGGGGCACTCTGTTCACAACGTTGACATCAGCAAACCGCTCGCCCACAGAACGCCATACACGCTGTCTGCCATCTGCCCGGTACAGCTGAAACCGGGATTCATCCATGAAGAGCACACTTCTCCAACGTGCCAGTGGCCATCTAAGGTGAGTATTTGCCCACTGAAGTCGGTTACGACGCCAAACTGCAGTCAAGTCAAGACCCTGGTGAGGACGACGAGCACGCAGATGAGCTTCCCTGAGACGGTTTCTGACAGTTTGTGCAGAAATTCTTCAGTATGCAAACCCACAGTTTCATCAGCTGTCCGAGTGGCTGGTCTCAGATGATCCCGCAGGTGAAGAAGCCGGATGTGGAGGTCCTGGGCTGGCGTGGTTACACGTGGTCTGCGGTTGTGAGGCCGGTTTGACGTACTGCCAAATTCTCCAAAACAATGTTGGAGGTGGCTTATGGTAGAGAAATGAACATTCAATTCCCTGGCAACAGCTCTGGTGGACATTCCTGCAGTCAGCATGCCAATTGCACGCTCCCTCAAAACTTGAGACATCTGTGGCATTGTGTTGTGTGACAAAACTGCACATTTTTTAGTGGCCTTTTATTGTCACCAGCACAAGGTGCACCTGTGTAATGATCATGCTGTTTAATGAGCTTTTTGATATGCCACACCTGTCAGGTGGATGGATTATCTTGGCAAAAGAGAAATGCTCACTAACAGGGATGTAAACAAATTTGTGCACAACATTTGAGAGAAATAACCTTTTTGTGCATATGGAAAATTTCTGGGATCTTTTATTTCAGCTCATGAAACATGGGACCAACACTTTACATGTTGCGTTTATATTTTTGTTCAGTGTATTTCTTAGCAGATGCTCTTATCCAGGGCGACTTACAATTGTTACAAGATATCACATTATTTCACATTATACAGGTATCACATTATTATTATTTTTTTACATACAGTTACCCATTTACACAGTTGGGTTTTTACTGGAGCAATCTAGGTAAAGTACCTTGCTCAATGGTACAGCAGCAGTGTCCCCCACCTGGGATTAAACCCACGACCCTCTGGTCAAGAGTCCAGAGCTATAACCACTACTCCACACTGCTGCCCATACATGAAGTTAATATTCATGCTAGTATTTATTATTTGATGCTAAAATTCAATATGCGATACTTGCTTAACTTTAACATTTAATGAGTTGTCATTCATTATTTAATTTGTTACTTTAACCTCCCATATGAGTTTTGCTGAAGAGATGTAATTATTTCCATATCTAATGTTTGCCCTACAGTCAATTTTAAAATAAAACCGGGAAAGTGCTTTTTTTTTTTTACATAAAGCGAGACAAGTGGGAAAAAATAGTTAAACATAAAACTAGAAATTTGTCTCTAATCATGTCTGTATAGAGAACAAAACATTAATACACGGTCTCGGCTAAATACATTTAATATTATTATTATTATTATTAGTTACTACTACTACTAATAATAATAATGCAAGAAGGGATGCAGTGAAGTTAATTTACCCATGTACAGTACCGTACCTAAAAGATATTACAGAAATATGATTTTTTATGTTACTTTATTTTCAAATTCACCTCAAATGCTGTAGCATTATAACTACCATCTCCTCAGTTATTTTATATTTTGACTGCTGATTGTAACATTATATATTATATATATATATATATATATATATATATATATATATATATATATATATATATATATTATATTGATAAAACTGCACCACTCACGTTCGTTGCCCCTTTAAAAACACTGACCCAGGCACAAAAATTGATTTTTAAAGCACGGTGGCGCTATTTTTAATGAACACACAAAAACAAAATAAACAAAACAAACACCTAGCTCTTTTATGAGCACTAACTAAACAAAGCAGGAACCTAATCTAATAGACAGGACCGCTAAGCTGTTTACTTTTATCAAAATAAACAAAACCACACACACCAAAAAGGCTTACACTACCTTTTTCTTTTGTTTTACGGCTACACGCACACATCCCCCACCCCAGTCGGGCTTCTACACACTTCAGCAGCCCTGAGCAGACTAACTGCTCTCCTTAAATATCTTGCACCTGGCTCTAATTTTCAATACTAGCCAGGTGCAGGTGATAATTAACAATAAAACAATTAACAACACAATTAAACCAAAAATGTGTTTCTGCAGGGAGAAATTTAACCCCCTCCCTGCCTTCTTACAACATATATATATATATACTGCTGTGCAAAAGTCTTAGACATGTTGCATTTTTCTACTGTGATGCATTTTGAGCATCAACAGTTTACTCAAAGCCTCCACTAGTGTGTTCTACTATTATAACGGCCTTGACTTGCATAAACAGGGAAAAACATCGAGTAAAATAGCTTGCATGGCTGGATTTTCAAGGCATGGTATCCGAAGCATAATCAGCAAGTACAGAGAAACATCATCTGCAATTGACAAACCCAGGACTGGAAGACTGAAAAAGCTGTCTAACAAGGATGAGCAATACCTGAAGATAATATCCTTAAGGAATTAAGAAGACAAGCATTAAATTGACAACAGAACTGGCAGAAGGTACAGGTGTCGTTGTCCATCAAATCAACAGTCCAAAGCACCTTTGACCATTGTTCCATAGTCCAATGTATGTGTTGACCAATGTATGACATTTAATAGAGAAAAGTGGTATTGCATGCAGGCAAAAAAAATGTGCATTATAAATATCATATGGGAGATACTGAAATTGAAGAAGGGAACTATGAAAAAGACCTAGGAGTTTATGTTGACTCAGAAATGTCTTCATCTAGACAATGAATGTTTGAATCAGATCACAGTGTAGTCTTCTTTGTTCAAGACTGAATAGATTTAATTCTTTTAGCCTGTCTGCATACGACATGCCTTTTAAACCCGGGATAATTCTGGTTGCTCTTCTTTGCACTCTTTCTAGAGCAGCAATATCCTTTTTGTAACGAGGTGACCAGAACTGAACACAGTATTCTAGGTGATGTCTTACTAATGCACTGTAAAGTTTCAACATTACATCCCTTGATTTAAATTCAACACTTCTCACAATATATCCGAGCATCTTGTTGGCCTTTTTTTATAACTTCCCCACATTGTCTAGATGAAGACATTCTTCTGAGTCAACATAACCTCCTAGGTCTTTTTCATAGATTCCTTCTTCAATTTCAGTATCTCCCACATGATATTTATAATGCACATTTGTATTGCCTGCGTGCAGTACCTTACACTTTTCCCTATTAAATGTCATTTGCCATGTGTCTGCCCAGTTCTGAATGCTGTCTAGATAATTTTGAATGACGTTTGCTGCTGCAAGAGTGTTTGCCACCCCTCCTATTTTTGTGTCGTCTGCAAATTTAACAAGTTTGCTTACTATACCAGAATCTAAATCATTAATGTAGATTAGGAATAGCAGAGGACCTAATAATGATCCCTGTGGTACACCACTGGTTACCTCGCTCCATTTTGAGGTTTCTCCTCTAATCAGTACTTTCTGTTTTCTACATGTTAATCACTCCATAATCCATGTGCATGCATTTCCTTGAATCCCTACTGCGTTCAGTTTGAGAATTAATCTTTTATGTGGGACTTTGTCAAAAGCTTTCTGGAAATCTAAATAAACCATGTCGTATGCTTTGCAATTATCCATTGTCAATGTTGCATCCTCAAAAAAATCAAGCAGGTCAGTTAGACACGATCTCCCTTTCCTAAAACCATGCTGACTGTCTCCCAGGATATTGTTACCATATAGGTAATTTTCCATTTTGGATCTTATTATAGTTTCCATAAGTTTACATATAATAGAAGTCAGGCTTTGGTCTGTAGTTACCTGGTTCAGTTTTGTCTCCCTTTTTGTGGATCGGTATTACATTTGCAATTTTCCAGACTGTTGGTACAACCCCTGATTTAGCTGGCCAGTTAAATATTTAGCTACATGTTAATCTTGTTAGAGATTTAATATTTAGTTAAATATTTAGCTAAATGTTAAATCTTGTAACTCGATTTTTAAATTATATCTGAATGTACACATTTAAAACAATATTTATTTATTTTCACAACATTTATAAATCTGGGGAAAAAATACAAAATTTAAGTTAAATCTGGAAAAAAAGACATGTTAAAATAGTAACTTTTTTTTTTTTTACACGACACCCCACACACGTGCCTTCTGCCAGTTCTGTTGTCAATATCGGCAGTGTTGGACAAGAGAACTATAGGCTTGAAGTGCTGTACTACTAGCACAATTGTTTTCA
This sequence comes from Acipenser ruthenus, assembly GCF_902713425.1. Classification (NCBI taxonomy): domain Eukaryota; kingdom Metazoa; phylum Chordata; class Actinopteri; order Acipenseriformes; family Acipenseridae; genus Acipenser; species Acipenser ruthenus. The sequence goes on along the minus strand of NC_081225.1, from coordinate 4,650,790 downwards.
TTGGAACTCGACGTAGTCTTATCCTGTTGTTAGTTGCTGTATATTAAAAGAATGACTAATTTGATTAGGATCAACTGAGGAGGCGGCTGACCGAGATTGGTTGGGGGCGCGTCATTCATCTTGCAGTAGGCGTGTGCAGATATGAGAGAATTTCAGCAAGCCACACATTGGAAGAAGCGAATGGATGATATGTTGTGTGATTAACGAATAGCAGATTTCGTGGGCGAAAAAACATTTACGAGACATTAAAAATGGAGCTATATTGCTAATATTACCCAAAAGTCGATTTATAAGGCGATGGATTATTGCAAAACATAAAGCACACCATTTCTTCGTCACAATTTAGCGTTTAACAAGGATTGCGTCTTTACACACACACACACACAAAATAAAATTTCGTACAGAGGACTACAGTACTGGTACTGGAATATATATAGATCTACCGTAGATATATTTTGCTGAAATCTACCAAAGAGAAAAGATAGAGTGGACTGTCAGATATTGCGGCACGGCTGTGGGTGTAGGAACAATAAGAGCTGTGGTTTTGTTGTTGTCACGACGTGCAGGGGGTCTTCAAACAAATATTCTCCCGTTAAGAACTGCCCCTGGTTTATTGATGCACCCATTCCAGTGGTGTAACGGTAAGTAGATTTCTTTCTTTTTTCTATAATAGTTTTTGGGTTAAAATGCATTTATTTGTTCTAATGTATATTGTGTTAACTGCGTCAATTCATTGTTTTGACGGGGCGTAGGGAGAAGCATTCTAAATTATACCAGCTTGCTTGCAAAGCAATATACTGTCTGTCTGTCTGTCTATCTATCTATTAACTCAAAGAGCCAGCTGCCCGACGTTTCGATATGTTGTACATATCTTTCTCAAGGGAGCCTGTGTTTAAATCAAAACATTGGAGGTATTTATAGGTTTTTGACGGCATGACAACTACTTGTTATTGTTTATATTCAAATCCATGATTTATTCTTACATGATGTAATGGTGTTTTATATATTGTGACATAATTTTTACTTCTATCTTTGAATCTGTATTAATTCTAATTAACAGTATATTATATAAACTTATATTTATATTATCATGCAATGCTGGCTCTGAGGATCAGTCTAGATTTGGCCTCCCCAGCATGCACAACTTTTGAATGAATTTTGTTTATTTATTTAAATGTTATATATTTATTGAATATACTATATATATATATAAAACTAAATATTGCCTTATAAAACTGACTAGTGAGTATGCAATGTTTAAATGAGACAGATACATCTCACCACTACCCTCCGATTTCAGAAACATATTTAAAACAAAAATAAAATCTCTCCTGGTCTCTTCTGACATAACCGTTGTGCTTTTAAACAAGGTCGGGTTTGGCATAGAATTCTGTTGTGCTCGCCGCGGACGAGAAGGACTGCACAAATTGACATGGAAGTCGTTTAGTCCACATACCATCTAATGCTGGTTTACAATCTAGGGAAATTATGTCGGTTACCGGCCATCGGTATGAAAACAGCCTCTGAAATTGTTGGTCAGTTTCTCTTGAAGACCGCAAAACCTGAGTAGGATCATTTCCTACACGCACAAAAAAAAACCCTTGGAAGCTCCTCCCTCGATATCACGTGCCAGTGCAGTGTGTGGCTGTTCAGTGAATCCTCCCTCAGATGTGGGAAATCAGTCTGCTTTCAATTCCCAAATACCATTTTGTCTGAAATTATACTATAAATGGGAATGTTCAATGCAATGTGCATGGCAAATAAAGAAAGTACAAAATATATGAATTCATGGACTATTTTCTTTTTTCAGTGGAAGGATACATAATACATTTAATTTTTTTCCTTTAAAAAAAGCTAGTTTATGTAATTATTTTCCAAAAAAAATAGCCATTTTATAAGCGAAATAACCCACTTCAGGGTGTGCAGTAAGACGATTCTTATCGCACTTCCTGGGTGGCTGAAGACACAAGGCCGCAGGCCATGCAGTAAGAATTGTTTTACCACACACCCTGTCATGGGTTATTTCTTACTTAATCACACATTAAAAACTACAAATCCCATACCCTGCCAATTTAACTGATTTATCAGTGCGACAGCTACTCGTTTCCAGACAGTTTGAAAACTTGTCAAACCAAGATGAGGAAAATGGCAAATTATTTTGATGTGATAGATATGTCGGCGTCTTTACAAGAAATGAACAATGAAAGTATGTCAGAAGAATTAAGCGAACAGGGAACTTCGAAAAGGGCTTGGTTACTTAGATACAGTGTGTTCACAGTTGACGACGAGTAGCAAAAGAACATACAAGTTCAACCAACAGTGGCTAAAAGATTTTCACTGGCTTAAGTTTGACAGTGTTAAAAAAGCCATGTTTTACATGTTTTGTCAGAATGCAGAGGAACTGATGGCATGCATTCTTAATAGGGAGCCAGAAGTTCAGAAGCGAAATATATTAAAACACTGTGGTCAAAACGGCATGTAATGTGCATAGATGCATACATCCAGAAACGTCAGCCAGACCATCCCACTACCATGCAGCCTGCCATAAAACAGTCAAGTAGCACGTTCTGAGGAAGATGCTACCAGGCAGTTAAAAACAATTATATTTTGTTGATGCAAAAGTATTAGTGCTAAGTGTTATGTAAGAAAGGAGGAAAAAAGATTTGTAGATATTCAACAATAAATTTGAGCAAAATTGTATTTTATTTTTTTTATGCCCCTAAATCTTTCAGTGTGCACCTATATTTAACTTGGGTGCACATATGCGCCTAAAAAAACAGTTTAGCGTAGAGCCCTGAACAACATCCTGTTGGCTTATGTCAGTGATAACTCAGAATCATTAATAATGAACATGTGGTTTCCAGTATGGAATGCTTTATCTACAGTTATTGTGCAGATACAGTTTCTTACCCAAAAGATAACATAAGTAACCTTTTATTAAAAAATAAATAAGCAAATAAATAAAATAACGTGAAGCACATTAAGTTAGTATGAGGTGCCATTCAGGAAATAATTCACTGGTTAATTAACAGTATGGTTAATGTATTCTCAAGATGGTTAATTTAAGAACAGCATGGCTGGAGCGTTAAATGGCACTGTGAAGAACACCATTGGGGTCCTTACTGTCATACCCTACAGAGATGCCAATGTGTACGATTTGGCCGTAGCAGCTACTATTTTGGAGGCAGTGCTACGGCGCTACGTCAAAAGGTATAATACTATGTTTTTTAATAAATTAATTAATGATGGATATTCCCTGACTGTTTATAAAATATTATTTCAATAACGTGTGTGTTTTCCTGTTAAATTTTTTAAATTAATTCTTTGTTCTTAATACTATATTTTGCTGACAGTTTATTGTGGCATATTAACTGACATACTAAAAGTTTTGAACTGGGTTGCTTAGTAACCGGTTTAGGGGTCCCTTCAGAAAGTTCTACGCAAATGTCACCTTGCTACGTTCTCATATCTCAGAGCTTGCTGCGCCGGCGGTTTGTGGCTGCTGTCTGTCTGATGTTACATGCAGCTTCTAGAGCAGTGGATCTCATACTTTTTTGTTTGCATATCACCTGAATTCTTTGTTTATTTCAGCGGACCACACAATAAACAGTATAGCTGACTGAAAAATAAGCACATAAAAAATCACTATAATACTAAGAATAACCGTAGACTTCCCTTTCTTTGTTTTAATGTGATGGATGGGCCTGTTTCTGTGAGCAAAGTTATTTTAAAATTGGAGTTTTAATGAACGTTTCTAGTTTAAATTTGCAGAGAGGAAAAAAAAACAGACTTTTATTTTTAAATTGGTTTATGTGACTTAATAATCTGTGATTCTACAGCACATCCCTGATGTTGAGGTCCCACCACAATCGAAGCTACAAATCTCCAGCTATAATCTTAATTTATAAAATAGAATGTTTGGATTCTGCATGCTGATTGGCTGTTGAGGATTTTTTTTTAAATAAATTTAGAATGGCCAATTGAACCCTCACAATTCTCTGTGTAAAAAAGTGCCTCCTATTTTCTGTTCTGAATGCCCCTTTATCTAATCTCCATTTGTGACCCCTAGTCCTTGTTTCTTTTTTCAAGTCAAAGAAGTCCCCTGGGTCGACATTGTCTATACCTTTTAGGATTTTGAATGTTTGAATCAGATCGCCGCGTAGTCTTCTTTGTTCAAGACTGAATAAATTCAATTCTTTTAGCCTGTCTGCATACGACATGCCTGTTAAACCCGGGATAATTCTGGTTGCTCTTCTTTGCACTCTTTCTAGAGCAGCAATATCCTTTTTGTAACGAGGTGACCAGAACTTAACACAGTATTCTAGGTGAGGTCTTACTAATGCATTGTAAAGTTTTACTTCCCTTTATTTAAATTCAAAACTTCTCACAATATATCCAAGCATCTTGTTGGCCTTTTTTTTTATAGCTTCCCCACATTGTCTAGATGAAGACATTTCTGAGTCAACATAAACTCCTAGGTCTTTTTCATAGTTCCCTTCTTCAATTTCAGTATCTCCCATATGATATGGGGTTACATTTTTCTGGCCTGGGTCCTGGAGGCGCTGCAATCCCGCGCAGGACTCCACGTGTGATGGGGCAGCCGATGTGGTGACGGCAGGCCAGAATGCAGGAAAAAAACAAAGAAACACTGCAGGTACGGTGCAATGGTGCGTGCGCCGTTTTATTCTGAAATAACAAAAATAAATAAAATATTAAAAATATTTTAGAAACAAAACAATAACAAAACCCTGAAGGACGGCACCTTCCACGACAGGTCGCCACAAAGCATTTTCCAAGGATAAAAACAGTATGTATTACAAAAACAACAATAAGCATGTGGCAGAGCAGGGCTCTGCCCTTGGCAATACTGGTAGGGATGGAGTTAAATTCTCCTCCCTGCCCAGGTTGATTGCGTCAGGGGGGACCAATCAGTTAATTATTCTATTAAGGACCCAGTCACCTGGCATAAAAGGAGGCCTCAGCCTCCCATTAGAGAGAGAGTTCTAGAAGGAGAGGAAGAGTGTTTTTGTGTGTGCTGTGTTTTTGTTTTTGAAACCAGTGAAGGCAACGCCCAGCCTGGAAGCTTTATTTGTAAGTTTTGTTTTGTGTGTATTTTCTGTTTGAAACCTTTTTGTTTGGCCCTTGTGCCTGTTTATTTTGTATTTTTTGATTATTAAAAAGGTTTATTTTGAACTTTCAAACTGTCTCTGAGTCTCAACCTCTGTCATCCTGTCACAAAGCAGTAAAAAAGAACAGAATAAAAACAAAACATGTAAAAAAAAAGAAAAAAGGGGGGTAAATATATAAGCTATATTTAGTGTTCCACGTTTGCGGTTTATTCCAAATTTAACCGAATAATTACAATTTTTAACTTTAATAAAAAGAAAGCACAGAATGACTGTGTTAATGAGTTTGTCAGAGTGCTGTGCTTTGCTGGACAGCCACTGTTTATTGCAGAGAGGTATGTATTGGTGACTTTGTGCGACAGTACTGTCTGTCCATCAGCTAAATATTTGGTGATGCTTTAGTTGGTAAATGATAGGAATGTCCAGTGTGATTTTTGACGATTCTCCCGATGGCGTGCAGCACCCAGTTCTGTCAATTTTCTTTTCTTTTTATGATTTTAAGGCAAATAAACCTGGCCTGTTTTGTGCTGATGTCATGTTCATACCTTCTGAGGATACTATTTAAGTCAGCACAGCGATTGCCCAAACGTTTGCAAAGTACCAGCTAACTTGAGAATCCGTGACTTTGACTTGCACAGATTCTGCTCATCATAAATGCCAGGGACATTATTGATTAGAAACCAGAACTGCTACTCATCATGTTTCACATGTAAAGTGTGTATACTGAGATTTTTTCCCCCCTGATTTTTTACCGATGTTTCTATTAAAAACAATTTTTTACTGATTTTTAGCCCTACTTTTAATATATGTAAAATAAACAAAAAAACATTCCCAGATTTTATTTTCAAAGATAAAAACCGAAAACGTGGAACACTAGCTATATTATAAAAACATCTTTTTAATCTTGTTTTAAAAAGAGTGGGAATATGGAGACAAGATACTATCAGCTCATCTAGAGGAGAATGCCAGGCTATAAAAATTGGTTTTATTATGGTTTTGAAGGCATCAGCTGAAGGGGCTTCTCTAATTGCGATAGGCAAGTTGTTCCATAATTTAGGTACCATATAACTAAAAGATCTACCACATGAGATTTTTTCTGGATAATAGGTACAGACAGTAACCCAGCATCCAGTGATCGGAGCAGGCGATTAGAGACATAGGGTTCCAAAAGATCTTTAAGGTATAGAGGAGCAAGACCATTTAAAGCCTTAAGTTAACAGCAACACCTTAAAATCTATTCTGCAACTAACAGGGAGCCAATGCGAGGATGCCAGCACGAGGGTGATATGCTTTCGCCTCTTGACCCGAGTATTTTGTACAGGTTGGAGGCGAGAAATAATGTTGTGGCTTGTCCCAATAAAAATACCATCAATAATCAATCCTATAGGATATAAAAGCATGCATTAATCTCTCTACATCCTGCTTGGAGAGAATACCTCTCCGTCTTGCAATATTTCTTATATGCAAAAAGGAAATTTTTGTAACATTTTTAATGTGTGCTTCGAAAGAGAGGTCTCTATCAAATATAACACCTACGGTTTTAACTTCTGCCCTAAAATCTGTACAGAGTCCATCAAATAAAATATCAACCAAATGTGTGTTTTTGTATTTTTTCTGAGGTTCCAGTATCATCACTTCTGATAATAGAGGTCCATATTGCTAAAAAGAAATAAAACAAGTATTTTGGAAAAAGTTAATACGAACACACAAAAGCAGGGCTTGAAGTTTTCAGTTTTTATTTTTAACAAATTGAGCAGATTCTGTTTCATAATTAAAACTGTTAATTACAAAACAATCTTTGTTTTTACCTTCATATCTTGCCTGAGCCAATTTTATTTCAAACAAACAAACAGAGCTGCCAAATTACGTGAATTTTTCATCACAGATCCTACTTTTTTCATTTTTGCAGTTGCCTAATTTTAATGTTGTGCTTTTGTTGTTTTCCCCACTAGTTTAAGAGAGATGTCCTGACAGATTTTTTATTTTTTTTAAACATACAAATGAATACCCAGTGCGGAGTGTACATTGATAGCAAATAATTCAGGCACCTGTTCTGAGTATTTCGCCAAACATATCAGAAAGCATTTTGGGATATTGGAGGGTAGACAAAAAATGTAGTTCGGTATTTCAGCGTCCACACTTCTGATAAACCGTACTACCTGATGCAATCTAATTTAGAACCAGACTCGAGACTACCCCTGAGGTGGTCTTGAGTCCAGTTTTCGAGTATATTAAACCCTGCGTAGTGTGGACGCAAACCGTATTTAGCACTTTTAAGCCGGTTTAAAAGCAACTAATACGGTTTAAATGCATAGTGTGGACAGGGGCATAGAGTTCACATAAACAATTCTAAAAATAAAATTGAAACAAAGTGGATATAGAACTATACATGAGATGATCATGGTGGGCTACTTTTATTTTGTGTGGTAAGCTAAAATTAGCATTAAATGAAGGACACTTCTTCATTCACAAACCATTCGGTGCACCACAAACAGCTATGTAGTGCTAATGGTTGTGTATCACGAGATGGTCCATCAGGTTGATATCACAGTTAATCAGTACATGATAAATACATGAAATAATGCTGTCTACCCCTGTTCTTTTTAGGATGTTTCTGTGGTTTGGGGCTGATTTACTCAAATAAATCGTGCACGATGCCTCCAATCACCTTCCTGGACATCCCGTCGAACATTTACATGGTCATCTTCGGAACAGGGATCTTCATCTTAGTACTCAGTTTGATCTTCTGCTGCTTCTTCATCAGGTACATGACCATCTGCCCTGTGTGTCTACATCAGTAATACCTTTCTGTTTATTTAATAGATATAGTGGTAGCTCCTTTACGCATGTCACACTTTACAGATTTGCAAAGGGGTCATTCTAGAGGCAGTCCTGGGGTGTGTTTCCTCTGTTTGTTGTTACATGTAATTGATTTCTTAATCTTATTTCGGAAAAGTAATAAATCAACAATAATTTATGCATTGAGGACACTTTCATATTCAAAAGCAAGAAGCAAAAAACGAATAGAACGGAAAACATGTATGTGCTAGTAAAACAATAGGTGTCTCCAAACAGGACGATTTAATCAAATCGAAATAAAAGCCAAGGCACTCGGCAATCTATTTAATCCATTAATCTCTAAAAAAAAACACATATAATGGAGAAAAGACAGACACAAATGTGTCAAAGACTGCATGACTTACCAAATAAACAAAGCGTCTTTGTTGCTGAACTAGACATTAAAACGGAGCTTGATCGACTGGAAGCCGTGGGCTTGGAAAACATCCACCAAACAGTCTCGGCTCTCGACTGTGCAGGGTCAGTTAGCACAAGCTACTGCCCTAGGGCCACAGGGAGAGAGGTAATCAATACTCCTGTCTGTCCAAGCCTGCGAGAAACTGTCTGCTATTTGGTACCAGAGGAGCTATGTCTCTGGATAGCCTTCCGCCCTGTTCTCATAAAGTCAGGTGCTGGAATACTCCAGTTCCAGTATATCCCACCAAATACATATTTATTTATTTTATTTATTTATTGCATTTATTTACTGCTTTTTATACAAAAGTATCACAAAGCACTGTACAGTACATAGCAGAAAAAAGAACAAACCACAATGCATTTGTATAGCATTTCACACATACAAACTGCCACAGTCAGACCATTTAAATAACAGTATACACACAATACAAAAGCAGCAATTTCAAGTTACATTTAAACCCACTAAGATAAGAAAGCCATTTTATAAAAGTGCGTTTTTAGTCTTGACTGTAATGGTCCCAGCTTCCCTGACAAATGAAGGCAGAGCATTCCATGATTTCTTACAAGCTCTACAAGAAAAAGCCCTACCTCCCGTGTTGCTTTTTGTTGACCCTAGGAATAACCAGATACAGCAGGAGTTACTGACCCTGTAAGTTAACAGCAAAATCTTAATCAATTCTATACGGCACAAGGAGCCAGCGTAGAGGCCAAAACAGGGGTAATATGTTCACTTTTCCTGGTTTTAGTTAGAATTCTAGTGGCGGTATTCTGAACAAGCTGCAAGCGGGATACCACATGCTTTGGGACACCAGAAAAAATGCATTCCCATAATCAATTCTAGATGAAACAAAGGCATGCATTAGTCTCTCAGCATCAGATACAGAAATAATTGGTCTAAGTTTGGCTATATTTCTCAAATGGTAAAAAGATACTTTAGTAACTTCCCTAATATGAGTCTCAAATGAGAGATCAGGATCAAAAGATGACCCCCAAACTCTTAATTTCTAGTTTAAGTTTTGATGAGAGACTGCAAGGGTCGAGGGTCCCAGCTTTCCTTTTAGTTGGTTCTGTGATCCCACTAGCACAACCGCTGTTTTATCTGAATTCAACCTTAGAAAATTCTGTGACATCCAATGCTTGATATAAGAACATAACATAAGAACATAAAATTTACAAACGAGAGGAGGCCATTCAGCCCATCTTGCTCGTTTGGTTGTTAGTAGCTTATTGATCCCAGAGTCTCATCATGCAGCTTCTTGAAGGATCACAGGGTGTCCGCTTCAACAACATTACTGGAGAGTTGGTTCCATACCCTCACAATTCTCTGTGTAAAAAAAGTGCCTCCTATTTTCTGTTCTGAATGCCCCTTTATCTATCTCCATTTGTGACCCCTGGTCCTGGTTTCTTTTTTCAGGACAAAAAAGTCCCCTGGATCAACATTATCTATACCTTTTAGGATTTTGAATGCTTGAATCAGATCCACGTGTAGTCTTCTTTGTTCAAGACTGAATGGATTCAACGACATGCCTTTTAAGCCTGGGATAATTTGGCTTCCAAGCCAAAGGCTGGGGAAGCCTATTGTTATTGCTGTGATGATTATTATTATTATTATTCTTCCCAAACATCATCGCAGAGTTATGTAAACGCATACGTAAGTAAATGCCTATGGCTGGACTACCAGACTGGCGTCCCCGAATGAAAAAGTCACATGGTTCGACCGCCATATTGGATTTCGTGGAAATTGAGAATTTTTCAAAACTCTTGCCTTTAAAAACAACTTAAGGTGGAACTGTGACAATGGCAGCAGATAGTGCAGCAATGGCCTATAAAAAACATATGTTCAATCGAGGTCGATTGAACATTTACTTTGCCCGCTACGCTGGATTGGCGCCAAATATTCAACAATTTTCTTGTCTTAAACCGCAACGTCAATCGACACCTAAATTGGCACGCATGTTCATGACCAGGTCCTTTCTACCGTTTGTAAAATCCACACTTTTTCGCTAAAAAACATGGCCGCGGCGTGCAAATAACCGTTTCACGATGGCTCTATTTTCATACATTCGTGCATAAATCCAAGGTGCAATACACTACAGTCATGAAACTTTATATCACCATAGAGACTCACGTAAAGTACTGGTGATATGAAAATGATACATTTTGGTCACATGGTTTGGCGGCCATATTGATAACTAAAAAAACTTTTGCAACCCATAACAAGAACACTGTTGCACTTATGCCCTTCAGTGTCAACACAATTGAGCAGCAATATCCTTTTTGTAACGAGGTGACCAGAACTGAACACAATATTCTAGGTGAGGTCTTACAAATGCATTGTAAAGTTTTAACATTACTTCCCTTGATTTAAATTCAACACTTTTCACAATACATCCGAGCATTTTGTTGGCCTTTTTTTATAGCTTCCCCACATTGTCCAGATGAAGACATTTCTGAGTCAAACATAAACTTTTTCATAGATTCCTTCTTCAATTTCAGTATCTGCAATATGATATTTATAATGCACATTTGTATTGCCTGCATGCAATACTTTACACTTTTCTCTATTAAATGTCATTTGCCATGTGTCTGCTCAGTTCTGAATGCTGTCTAGATCATTTTGAACAACCTTTGCTGCTGCAACAGTGTTTGCCACTTCTCCTATTTTTGTCGTTTGCAAATTTAACAAGTTTGCTTACTATACCAGAATCTAAATCATTAATGTAGAGTAGGAATAGCAGAGGACCTAATACTGATCCCTGTGGTACACCACTGGTTACCTCGCTCCATTTTGAGGTTTCTCCTCTAATCAACACTTTCTGTTTTCTACATGTTAACCACTCACTTTGTCAAAAGCTTTCTGGAAATCTAAATAAGCCATGTCATATGCTTTGCAATTATCCATTGTCGATGTTGCATCCTCAAAAAAAATCAAGCAGGTTAGTTAGACACGATCTCCCTTTCCTAAAACTATGCTATCCCAGGATATTGTTCCCATATAGGTAATTTTCCATTTTGGATCTGTGGCAAAGTGGGTGGTGAGGGGTAGCTGTGTAGCAGTGATGCGGTGCAGGAGTAATGAGCAGACAACGGTAGTCCAGTGGAAAAATAGGCTTTATTTGCCAGCACTGGTCTAGTGCTCAAAATAATAAGCCCGGCAATACACAACGATGTGTAAAGCTCGGGCTGACAAAACACAGGATACAGTCCTGAACAAAAGAAACAAGAATACGGTCACCCGTCTCGGGTGCGTGCAGTCGTGATTGTGGTGAGTGAATACACAGGACGTTGTGACAGTACGTGAGGAGGTGATCCGGCTTGTGTTCGCCCAGTGCGACAGCTCCGGATATGTTCTAGCTGTCTGGTGATTCGGAAACAAGACAGACAGTTAGTTTTCAGCCACTCCAGCACACAAACACACACACACAGCTCTTTTAGAGCAGAACAGATTTTTAGGTCCTTCTCGGTCCTTGGTTTAACCCAAACAAAGGAAAAGAACAGCGTTACCCCGGCCCCTATATGTAATCCCGCATGATATCTAGGTAAACGGTTGCAGCTGCCTTTTACTTGCAGCTGCCCCCTCGTTTACCTGTCAAATCAATACGGTCTTACAACAGAGTCTCGCTTCCTTCCAGGCTGACCCACTTTCCGGTCCCGGAAACGAACTGTCAGGCCAGCCCTTCCAGATACTTCTCCTCCCGTTCTTTAGCGCCCTCACAGGTCGGGAGGAAGATTTATCACCAGAACTCATTGTATTTCTGTCACATATCCCACCGCTCAGAGTGGAGCCGAAGGAACACTCGGCTAAATCTACCTTTCCCATTGCTCCCCCCTCCCGGGAAAAATAATCCGCATTTTGGTGGTCTTTCCCCGCACGGTGTACCATATGGTACATGAAGGGCTGCAATGCCAGATACCACCGAGTTATCCGGGCATTGCTGTCCTTCATTGTGCTTAACCACTTGAGTGGGGCGTGGTCTGTGACAAGATCAAATGAGTGTCCCAGCAGGTAGTATCGTAAAGAGTGAGTAGCCCATTTAATGGCTAAACACTCTTTTTCGACTACGGAGTAGTTGCGTTCCCGAGGTAACATTTTTTTGCTTATGTACAATATCGGGTGTTCTACTCCAGCTACTTTTTGGGACAAGACTGCACCCAACCCTACATCCGAGGCGTCGGTGTGGAGGATGAATCTCTTGGTGAAATCTGGGGTAATAAGAGTGGGGGCCTGGCAAAGTTTACGCTTAATCGTATCAAACGCCCCCTGACACTCAGCTGACCATTTAATTAAATTTGGCGCACTCTTTTTGGTGAGGTCGACTAACGGGTTAACCACTGTGGCGTACTCGGGGATGAAGCGGCGGTAATAACCGGCTAAGCCCAGTAGTGACCTCACCTGAGTCTTGGTTTTGGGGATCGCCGCATCAACCAAAGCCTGGATTTTGGTGACCACAGGTCTCACCCTTCCATTCCCCATTAAAAATCCCAAATATTGAGTCTCTGTCTTGGCAAACGCACATTTCCTCAAGTTAGCTGTCAGCCGGGCTGCCCTTAGAGACTGAAGAACGGCTGCAACCCTAGCCAAATGCTCTCGCCAGGTGGAGCTGTAAATCACCACGTCATCAATATACGCTGCTGCATATTCATGATGTGGGCGTAAAACCTGGTCCATCAGTCTCTGAAAGGCAGCGGGCGCACCATGTAGCCCAAATGGCATGGTTTTAAAGTGGAACAGCCCCTCTGGTGTTGAAAATGCGGTTTTCTCTCTGGAGCTGCGGGTTAGAGGGATTTGCCAGTATCCCTTCGTCAGGTCCAGAGTGGAAATAAACCTCGCTTTTCCCAGTCTGTCTAAAAGTTCGTCGACCCGAGGCATGGGATACGCATCGAACTTGGCAATAGCATTCACCTTTCTGAAATCTACGCAGAAGCGGTTGGTGCCGTCCTTCTTAGCCACTATTACAATAGGACTGCACCACTCGCTCCTGGAAGGTTCAATCACTCCAAGCTCGAGCATATCCCATACCTCTTTGCGAACGCCACTTCGTCGACTTTCCGGGATCCGGTACGGTCTCTCTCGCACTGTGACACCTGGAGGAGAGATAATGTCATATTCAACTAAGTTCGTCCTGCCGGGCACATCAGAAAAAACATCACTGAACTCCTCAATAAGCTTACGCAGCTCTCTTTGCTGATCCGGAACTAATTGTTCCCCCATTGAAATCGCTCTTGTGCTCGGGGTCTCTGGACAGGGACCTAAATCATCCTCCATATTGCCTGGGGCTATAAATAAGACCTCTCTTGCCTGCCAGGGCTTCAACAAATTAATGTGGTAAATTTCACGTTCATTCCGGCGATCGGGCTGTCTAATTTCATAATTTACTTTCCCTATAGCCCGAATCACCTCATACGGCCCCTGCCATTTAGCACACAGTTTTGACTCTGATGAGGGAAGTAGCAGCATTACCTTGTCCCCTGGTCGAAAGGTTCGAATCCGTGCATTTTTGTTATAATGCTGCTCTTGTCGGTGCTGAGCCGATCTGAGGTTGTCTTGGGCCAAACGACCGACCAAATCCAGGCGATCTCTGAGTAGGAGCACATACTTCACCACATTTTTAGACGAGCCTTTGTGCTCCTCCCACCCCTCTCTCAGCAGGTCGAGAATGCCGCGAGGCTGCCGGCCGTACAGGAGCTCAAAGGGGGAGAACCCCGTTGAACTCTGCGGCACTTCTCTCACTGCAAAAAGGAGGTAGGGGAGAAGTGATGCCCAATGTTTCTGCTCTTGTGTTACAAATCGCCTCAGCATCGACTTTAAGGTCTGATTAAAACGTTCCACCAGACCGTCCGATTGTGGATGATAAACGGACGTCCTGATGGGACGTATTTTTAATATTTTGTACACCTGCTGTAACGTATTGGACAAAAAATTAGTTCCGTGATCGGTCAAAATCTCCTTGGGGATCCCTACTCTGGCCATAATCTGTGCTAACTCGGTGGCTATTGCAGCGGCACTAGTGGACCTCAATGGAACTGCCTCCGGGTATCGCGTTGCATAATCCACCACTACTAAAATGTGCGTATACCCGGAGTCAGAAGGTAGCAAAGGGCCGACTATGTCCATTGCAATGCGCTCGAAAGGAGTGGAAATAATCGGCAGTGGGACCAAAGAGGCGGGGCGCACTCGACCCGGCGCTACTCGCTGGCAGTCTGGGCATGTGGCTACATATTTCGACACATCAGTATGAAGACCTACCCAATAGAATCGAGCCAATATCCGTTCCCTCGTCTTCTCGGCTCCGAGGTGCCCCGCAAAAGGGATATCATGCGCCAGCCTCATGACCTCCAGCCGACAAGACGGGGGAACCAACAATTGTGTTACAGGCTGTCCTGTGCCCGCGGCTAGGTTTACCCTATACAGTAATTGCCCCTTGATACTGAAGTGTGGATATACTAGCGCCCCAGCGCCGTCAACATCCTTACCTTCAATGGACCGGACCTGTCCCCAAGCGTGCACCAGTGACGGGTCGTTATGTTGGCCCCACACTAGGTCCGCGCTTGAGTACCACGGGTCCGGTACATCGAGAGGGGCTGGAATAACATCTGCTCTAGTCGGTCCAGTAACCTCGCTCTCTCGGTCACACTGCGTTCCCACTCCCTTCGACTGGCGTTTGTTACCATTGCAGCACTCTCCCACCAGACCCCAGCCTTGTCTCAACAACGCTCCCTCCCATTTTGCGGTCCGTCTCTCCTTATTCGTTTTTCTAGGACGGAAAAGAGGGGAAAACATTTCAGTGTGAAAAGGAAACACATCACCAATCCGTTCCTTTTTTTTTTTCTCTGCCACGTTTACGTGTGTGGCTGAGACTGCCATTTTTTCCATCAATTCTTTGAATTTTGGCCAGTCTCGGCCCAGAATAACTGGGTGTGGCAACCTTTCCGCCACCCCAACTACCAGGTGACGTTTTATCGGTCCTACCGATAAATATACTTTTAATGTGGGGTATGCCGCCGTGTCTCCATGGATACAGGAGATGGCCACCTGACCTCGTGGCCGCCACGACACACCGCCCAGGAGAGCTGTCCTAATCAAGGTTTGCTCACACCCTGTGTCCACTAATGCGTGGGTTTTCACATTCCCTAACACCACATTAATCAGACAAGGCCCCTCCCGACCATTTTCCCCACGCTTACCAGTCTCAGGTGCCCAATTGCACGCGGCCACGTCACACTCCATGGCAGCGGGGCATGACCTGGCCAGATGTCCCGGCTGGTGGCACCTAAAACAGATAGGAGGGACAGAGGGGGCATGGGTTAGAAATCTGTCCCGCTGCTGGTATGGCAACGGGGCAGGGGCAGCACCTCTACCCCAGCTGGGGGCCAACCTTGATCTCCATGGGGGGGAGGCAAGGGGGCCCAATGGGGTCGGTGCTCTGGGAGGTCTGGGTCCCTGGAACGAGGGGGGTGGTGGCGATGATGTTGGAGGAGAGGGAGAGAGAGCGCGGCTGCTCCGAAGGGCAGGGGCGGACAGGATCCCGATCCGGGCAGAGGTCAGGGAGTCCTCAAAATCTTCGGCCAATTTGACCGCCTCCTCCAGGGTGTCGGGGTTGTGGCGCCGTATCCACGCCTGGGTTTCGGCGCCGACCACATGGCAGAACTGTTCTACCACAATGGCTTCCCCCATCTGCTGGACGGTCTTCTTCCCGGGGGTCAGCCAATGCACCATGTGGTCGCACAACCTCTCCGCAACCACCCTGGGGCGTGTCTCCGGGGCTCTCCGGTACTCCCGAAACCGCGCCCGGTGGGTCTCGGTAGTAATGTTGAGTCGGCGGAGGATAGCCTGCTTGACCAGGTCATACTCGGTGGCGTGCTGGTCACTCATGGCCTGGTAAGCTGCCTGAGCCTCCCCAATCAGGCAGGGTCCCAATTGGCTGGCCCAGAACTCCCGCGGCCAAGCCGCCGCGGTAGCCAGCCGCTCGAATGCCACCAAGTACGCCTCCGGGTCATCCTCCGCCGACATCTTCATCGCCCGTGCCTTTGGGGGCGACATCACCGGTGTTGTAGTCGGGGTCGTTACCGCAGCCACGGCCAGTCCTACCCGTTCAATGAGCGCTGTATAGCGCTCCTCCCTCCTTCTCTCCTCTGCGTCCCGTCTGCTCTCCAGTGCCTGCAGCAGCTCCGCCAGCGCGTCGCGGTCCATGGTCCCGTTTCTGACACCACGTGTGGCAAAGTGGGTGGTGAGGGGTAGCTGTGTAGCAGTGATGCGGTGCAGGAGTAATGAGCAGACAACGGTAGTCCAGTGGAAAAATAGGCTTTATTTGCCAGCACTGGTCTAGTGCTCAAAATAATAAGCCCGGCAATACACAACGATGTGTAAAGCTCGGGCTGACAAAACACAGGATACAGTCCTGAACAAAAGAAACAAGAATACGGTCACCCGTCTCGGGTGCGTGCAGTCGTGATTGTGGTGAGTGAATACACAGGACGTTGTGACAGTACGTGAGGAGGTGATCCGGCTTGTGTTCGCCCAGTGCGACAGCTCCGGATATGTTCTAGCTGTCTGGTGATTCGGAAACAAGACAGACAGTTAGTTTTCAGCCACTCCAGCACACAAACACACACACACAGCTCTTTTAGAGCAGAACAGATTTTTAGGTCCTTCTCGGTCCTTGGTTTAACCCAAACGAAGGAAAAGAACAGCGTTACCCCGGCCCCTATATGTAATCCCGCATGATATCTAGGTAAACGGTTGCAGCTGCCTTTTACTTGCAGCTGCCCCTCGTTTACCTGTCAAATCAATACGGTCTTACAACAGAGTCTCGCTTCCTTCCAGGCTGACCCACTTTCCGGTCCCGGAAACGAACTGTCAGGCCAGCCCTTCCAGATACTTCTCCTCCCGTTCTTTAGCGCCCTCACAGGTCGGGAGGAAGATTTATCACCAGAACTCATTGTATTTCTGTCACAGGATCTTATTATAGTTTCCATAAGTTTACATATAATAGAAGTCAGGCTCATTGGTCTGTAGTTACCTGGTTCTGTTTTGTCTCCCTTTTTGTAAGGCAAGTAGCTAATAATACCCAGGCAGAAGAAATTCCTAGTTTTAGGGAGTTTTAGGTATAAATATAGCTGGGTATCATCAGCATAGCAATGGAAGTTCACTCCGTGTCTGTGGATAATGTCAGCTAACGGTATATAATGAAAACAGTAAGGTGACCTACAATGGGGCCCTGTGGAACTTCCGATAATGCTGATTTTTACCTCCCCAACAGAGACGAACTGAAACTTATCGGAAAGATTAGATTTGAACCTGGATAGGACAAGGCCAGACAAGTCCTACTGTGCTTTCAAGCCGATTCAGTAGGATGGAATGGTCTACTGTATCAAAGGCAGCACAGATCAAGAATTAACCCTCTCCGGTCCAATGTCGGACACTGTCCGACATCATCAAAAAGCCGAGAAAACCATTCAATGGCAGAGGTGAGACCGATAGGAGCCGAGAGAAGCCGAAAAAAAGGGGGGCGTATCTCATGAATACAGATAGCCCCGACACCACATAGATAACACGGACATTTATTATTATTATTTATTTCTTAGCAGACGCCCTTATCCAGGGCGACTTAAAATTGTTACAAGATATCACATTATTTTTACATACAATTACCCATTTATACAGTTGGGTTTTTACTGGAGCAATCTAGGTAAAGTACCTTGCTCAAGGGTACAACAGCAGTGTCCCTGACCGGGGATTGAACCCATGACCCTCCGGTCAAGAGCCCAGAGCCCTAACCACTACTCCACTCTGCTAAACAAACATGATAGCTGCTTCTGCATCCAGCGCTCAAAGATTATCACAGACATTTGCAGAGCTTTTTTTTTAGATGTTATAGTAATAAAATGACTTGGATCGCATTATTGAGGAGTTTGGTGATAAAACGAGTGATCAGGAGATGATTTATCGGTATGCACTACTATCAAGAGGTATGGTATGTGAAAAAAACAGCGAACAAGGGGTGGGGTGGGGCGGGGCGGGGCTGGAGATGCAGTACTGAGTGTCCTGTTGGTATGCAGTGCTTTTTAAACCTGTTTTACTGTGAAAAAAAATACCTTTAAACAGTGCGTCTAAAATAAACTGCGTGTGTGAAAATAAATTTGACCTGACACGCCTGAGACGCGCTGAATAAATGGACCGCTAAGGGTTAATACTGACAGAAAGCCAGAGTCAGATCTGATCAGCAGATTGTTCAAAACTGACAATGGTCGTCTCAGCGCTATTGGCAGCATGAAAACCAGACTGAAACTTCTCAAAAAACAAGTTTTTATTCATTTTTTTTACTCTTTATATGAGGGGAACATTGCAAAAAAATCACAATTATTGTTTTTGCTGAGTTAGAGTGACTTTAGAGCAATCACTCAGGTTCAATCTTATTGTAAATCAATAAGACACCCTAACAAAGAAAACAAGTGAACAAAAAATAACCAAAAACAATTCTTCATCTGTTTTATAACTACTTATATTAGGTGGGGTTAGAAAAAAATTACTAAATTATTTTTAAAAAATAGCCAAAAACAATTTTATAACTATTTATTTGAGAACTGCAAAATACAAAAGTAAGTGCACAAACTTGAACCAACAATTATACAACAATTATAACTGTATACATGCTATTCACAGATTTATCTGTAAGTATCCAGTGTGTGATGCTTTTCAAAGCAGACACCTATCTATCACAAAGCTGTCTGCGCTTAGAGGTGTGTGTCTCCACCCCACCTCCACGTCTGGCTCGTAATGATCGCTTTCTTTATTTTCCTCTTTTGACTTGTCTACTACTTTCATAGTCACTGATCTCTTCCTCCATCTCTGCAAGTTCTTCAGGCTGTCGTGTCTTTCTCTGCCATGATGCCCTCTCCAAGTCTGTCTCTGCGCTTCTCTGTTCAAATCGTTTTTCTTAATTTTAATTCAGGGGTAGTTCAAATGAATAAGAACACAAGAAACAAAACGAGAGGATGCCATTCAGCAGATTTTGTTTTAAGTTTTGTAGGGTGCCATCTCCAGAGGTCGCTTTACACTGAATTCTGAGTTATATACGCAGGATATTTTAATAAAACGCAAAACAATAACAGCAGTGCATTTCTAAAACTCATCCCTATCCAATAATTTAGTTTATGTTACGAAGTAGTTTTATGCAACGCAACATGTAAAAATGATTCCACTGCTCCCTGCATCATCTTTAAAAAAAAAAATCTGTGGAGGTCTCAGCATCCCATATAGCACTGCTCACATTCCTGGTAGTAGAGCGACTCAGTAATCTGTATCCGAGCATCTTCCCTGTTGACACTCTGTGGCAAGAATTTGTACAAGTAAAACACATGCTCGAAAATCATGGTTTTAGACTGTGGATGAGGCCTACAGGGTTTTTATTGAGAACTATTCTGACATCTTTCCTGTTTTCGCAAAACTTGCAGCAATTGCAATTACGATACTTGTATCTTGTGTACCAGCAGAACGGGGTTTAGGTGTCAGAACAGAGTGCAGACCAGCAAACACTCTCGTTTACATAGGATCATCTAAAACTTATGGCAATTTCAATGGAAGCTCCTGAGAATTATTAAGACTTTGATTTGGAAAGAGCATGAGTCATTTTGGACTTCGGTGCTAAATGGAAAATTTTAAAGAACCTTTTTACGGCAAAAATGTAAACAGTTCTGATGTTGACAGCTACCCGCAGAGACATTGGTATGATGTTGACAGCTACCCGCAGAGACATTGGTATGATGTTGACAGCTACCCGCAGAGACATTGGTACATGTTCTACAACACTGATTTTCAAAGGAAAACATTTCATGATAAGTTGTCTTCTTTTTTTTTTTTATTTGGAATCAGCAATTATTTTTCTTATTTTCTCCCCAATTTGGTAAACCCAATTATTATTGTTTATTTCAACCTGGCTCACCGCTGCCACCCCCGCGCTGACTCGGGAGTCACCACTATGAAGTAATTTATTATATCAAACAATACAGGACACTATACATGACTATTTGATATGTATATAATGTCTGGATATCTATTTAGCACTCTATTAGTTGGTTTTACAGACCCGGATTAGCACTGCCTAATATTACCTTGACCTACATCTACCGTATGCACATGTAAATAGGTAAGTGCGTCATACTGACGGTAGGTTATTGCTAATCAGAGTTTTTCATTTTTCTAGTATTCTTAGTGTTAAAAATTCCAACAAGAAAATTGTGTTCTTTCCGTTATAACTCACGATGCCAACTATAATAGGCAGCAGTGTGGAGTAGTGGTTAGGGCTCTGGACTCTTGACCGGAGGGGCGTGGGTTCAATCCCAGGTGGGGGACACTGCTGCTGTAGCAAGGTACTTTACCTAGATTGCTCCAGTAAAAACCCAACTGTATAAATGGGTAATTGTATGTAAAAAATAATGTAATTGTACGTAAAAATAATGTGATATCTTGTAACAATTGTAAGTTGCCCTGGGTAAGGGCGTCTGCTAAGAAATAAATATTAATCATCATCATAATAATAATAATAATAATAATAATAATAATAATAATAATAATAATACAATACCTTCCCCTTACCTATGATCTTCCATTCCTACTTGCCAAGTTTCATTGCTGTATGTTTTAAACAACCATTGCTTGTTGTTTACTAAGTGACTGACATCTCCAAAGGCTCCAACAACCAATCAGGGATGGTTTTATATACTTTAAAAACAAAAGTAAAGTTAGATAGACAGAAAACTAGATTTAGTTTTTTTTTTTCCTGTTGGGATTCGGGAGATACAAGCTTACCAAAAAATTACATTAAATCGTCCAAAATGTCTATAAACCCAAAAATACAATTTACAAAATATTAACTGTAGTGAAATATTCATAGGATTCATAGGTCATTCAAAATGATCTACACAGCATTCAGAACTGGGCAAACACATGGCAAATTACATTTAATAGAGAAAAGTGTAAAGTATTGCATGCAGGCAATAAAAATGTGCATTATAAATATCATATGGGAGATACTGAAATTGAAGAAGGGAACTATGAAAAAGACCTAGGAGTTTATGTTGACTCAGAAATGTCTTCATCTAGACAATGTGGGAAAGCTATAAAAAAGCCAACAAGATGCTCGGATATATTGTAAAGTGTTGAATTTAAATCAAGGGAAGTAATGTTAAAACTTTACAATGCATTAGTAAGACCTCACCTAGAATATTGTGTCCAGTTCTGGTCACCTCGTTACAAAAAGGATATTGCTGCTCAAGAAAGAGTGCAAAGAAGAGCAACCAGAATTATCCCGGGTTTAAAAGGCGTGTCGTATGCAGACAGGCTAAAAGAATTGAATCTATTCAGTCTTGAACAAAGAAGACTACGCGGCGATCTGATTCAAACATTCAAAATCCTAAAAGGTATAGACAGTGTCAACCCAGGGGACTTTTTTGACCTAAAAAAAGAAACCAGGACCAGGGGTCACAAATGGCGATTAGATAAAGGGGCATTCGGAAAAGAAAATAGGAGGCACTTTTTTTACACAGAGAATTGTGAGAGTCTGGAACCAACTCCCCAGTAATGTTGTTGAAGCTGACACCCTGGGATCCCTCAAGAAGCTGCTTGATGAGATTCTGGGATCAATGAGCTACTAACAACCAAATGAGCAAGATGGGCTGAATGGCCTCCCCTCGTTTGTAAACTTTCTTATGTTCTTATCATGGATGACTCTTGTGGCAAAGTCGTTCTCAGGGTACAGGTGTAGGAGTGATGCAGTGCGCAAGGAAGATCCAATTAGAAAGGGTGCTTTATTTATATTCCAGGTCTGGTGACCTCAAACAATTATCCCAGACAATACACAGCAATGTGTATTGCATTGTTTAATAATAACGGGTTGCAATCCCAAATAATAAACACAGTTACTACATCCACAATATACAAACACGGTCACCAGTCCTGGGTGAGTGCTGTAGTGCTTGTGCTCATACAGTTTATCGTGACACAAGTGCAGTGTTGTCCGGGTTAGTGCTGGCCTCTGGCGACAGCTCCGGATGTGTTTAGCCATCTACTAATAACAATAAACAAGTAACAATTAGAGACATAGAAACAAAACACTCACGATACATTTCACAACACAGGGCCTTCCAGGTCATTCCTTATCCATAACTGAAGGAACAGATTACTTCGCTTTGTCCCTTGTTTGTACTGTCACGCATGACTCCTTGGTAAACTATTGCAGCCGCTCCTCCAATCCGTGGCTGCCGCATCATTTCCCTTCCAGGTCGATGAGTTAGTGCACCGAAGCCCCGCCCCCTTTCTAGATGACAGACTTCTTTTTAACCCTGGGAATGAATTGTCAGCCCAACCAGTCCAGGGTACTCTGTTCCCGTTACTTGGCAACCTCACAGGTCAGGAGGGAGATTTACCGCCAAGAATCATCCTATTTGTGTCACACTCTCCAATCAAAATGCATTTCCTTAAAACCCCAGGCCAATAGAAATACCTTTTATTAGCTGGGATTTATAAACAACTGGGATTGCTTTTGGAAAAGAAATAGATATTATAGGAAATATTGACTGCATCTAAGTAAGTCGGGGGCAATCAGACTAGCTGATAACCTCGAACATCACCGAGCAAGGTATTTAAACTAGGAACTGGGGAGGGGAAGGAATCTGAAGAGGCATGTAAAATTCAGGTTATTATCCTGCCATTCCTGCTACCCGCTGAGTAAACACAGAGGTGTGTGCTACAGTAAGCTTTGTCAAATTTCTATACCCCTGCTCAATCACATGCTCTTGATTGGACCAATTTACGCCTAGGTTTATTTCATGTCAGGTCTCTGTCTAATAAGGTTCTGTTAATCAGTGATTTTATTCAGGATTGCAACATTGTGATATTCTCTCTTTAACTTAAACTTGGACCGAATGACAATGTTCCCCTGATTGAGCTTCTCCACCTAACGATTCTGTTTTCGAGAAAGCTCGCTCTGCTGTGCGGGGAGATGATGGACTTGCTACTGTTTTCCATAGTGAACTTAGAAGCAAACAGGAAATTGTTGAAGGTTATTCATCTTTTGAAGTTTTAACCTTGACATTAAACAGTCCATTAACTGTACATTTTGTAATTATTTATCGACCACCTAAGTCAAACCTGCTATTTCTGAGTGAATTTGGGGATCTGCAATCTATATTGACAATCAAATATGATAGGATTCTTGTATTGGGTGATTTTAACCTTCATATTGACATTTGATTCTGATTCTACCTCCTTAGAATTTTTGAGGCTACTGGATTCCTTAGATTATGTCCTGCATGTCGAAGGTCCTACGCATAATCATGGCCATACTTTGGATCTGGTAATTTCTTGTGGTTTAGCTGTTAAGAACGTCATAACCCTAGATCTTACTATTTCTGATCATCTTGCCATTCTTTTTGAGGTGAATCTGCCAGTAACTACAAAGACTGTGGACTGTACATTTAAATCCCGGGTAATTAATCAACTGCTTTTAAGCTTTCTGATGTATTGAGCTCATTATCCTCTCTGAGACCTCATCAGTAGATGAGCTGGTTAATACCTACAACACCACCTTGACTGGTATCTTAATGAATCTTTAATGATACAACTCGTAAAATGAAATATGAGGGTCATAAACTAGAATGGAGATGGCAGGAATCTAAACTGCATGTTCATTACATCGCATGGAAGGGCCACCTGGTTAAATATAGGACGGCTCTGGCATTAGCTAGATCACATTATTTTAACAAATAAAAATAATCCTAGATTTCTTATTGCTACCCTAGATAAATTAATTAGTCCCTCCCCTAATAGTCCTACCCTTGACATTGGCTCCTCTCACAACTGCAATGACTTCTTACATGTCGTTAAAAATAAAATACTAGAAATGAGATTCCACAGACACCTTCTATTAAGGAGGACTCCAGCACAATTTTACCAACTACACCTATCAGTCAATCAATCTTTATTTTAGTGCCTTTCATAGTGGACCACCATCACAAAGCACTTTTAACCCTTTGCGGTCCATTTTATTCAGCATGTCTCAGGCGTGTCAGATCCAATTTATTTTCACACGCACAGTTTATTTTAGACGCGCTGCTTTAAAAGTATTTTTTTCACAGTAAAACAGGTTTAAAATGCACTGCATATCAACAGGACACTGCATCTCCAGCCCCGCCCCACCCCTTGTTCACTGTATATTTCACGTACCTCTTCATAGTCGTGCATACCGATAAATCATCTCCTGATCACTCGTTTTATCATCAAACTCCTCAATAATGCGAACCAAGTCATTATTTTATTACTATAACATCTCACAAAGCAATGTAAATGTCTGTGATATTCTTATAGTGCTGGATGCAGAAGCAGCTATCTTGTTTGTTTTATGTCATGTTATTTGTGTGGTGCCATGGCTATGTGTATTGCTCATATCCGGCCCTTTTTTTTTTTTTTTTCGGCTTCTCTCGGCTCTTATCGGTCTCACTCGGCCGTCGTTTTCTCGTCTTTTTCCGGAGAAAAAACTACTACAGACCTGTGTTTTACGAACCGGAAAGGAAAAATTGTAATGTCGGACCTGGTCTAACATAGGACTGCAAAGGGTTAAGGCTAATATGAGGGCTTTTTCTTTGATTACCTTGCAGGAACTGACAGAGCTAGTTCAACATATAAGAACATAATAAGAACATAAGAAAGGCCATTCGGCCCATCTTGCTCGTTTTGGTTGTTAGTAGCTTATTGTTCCCAGAATCTCATCAAATAGCTTCTTGAAGGGATCCCAGGGTGTCATCTTCAACAACGTTACTGGGGAGTTAGTTCCATACACTAACAATTCTCTGAGTAAAAAAGGGCCTCCTATCTTCTGTTCTGAATGTCCCTTTATCTAATCTCCATTTGTGACCCCTGGTCCTTGTTTCTTTTTTTAGGTCAAAAAAGTCCTCTGAGTTGACATTGTCAATACCTTTTAGGATTTTGATTGCTTGAAGCAGATCCCTGCATAGTCTTCTTTGTTCAAGGCTGAATAGATTCTTCTTTTAGCCTGTCTGCATACGACATTCCTTTTAAACCCGGGATAATTCTGGTTGCTCTTCTTTGCACTCTTTCTAGAGCGGCAATATCCTTTTTGTAACAAGGTGACCAGAACTGAACACAATATTCTAGATGAGGTCTTACTAATGCATTGTAAAGTTTTAACATTACTTCCCTTGATTTAAATTCAACACTTCTCACAATATATCTTAGCATCTTGTTGGCCTTTTTTATAGCTTCCCCACATTGTCTAGATGAAGACATTTCTGAATCAAAAAACTCCTAGGTCTTTTTCATAGATTCCTTCTTCAATTTCAGTATCTCCCATATGATATTTATAATGCACATTTGTGTTGCCTGCGTGCAGTACCTTACACTTTTCTCTATTAAATGTAATTTGCCATGTGTCTGCCCAGTTCTGAATGCTGTCTAGATCATTTTGAATGACCTTTGCTGCTGCAGCAACAAATCTTCTGCCAAACACTTCTTCCTGCAGTTGTTTCAGTACACTTGCAAGCAGATTCCATTTGTATGTTGTGTCTTCTGGAAAGGCTTCTTGACATGTTTCAAAGTGTGTCAGCTTCCCTTTCTCAAGCTGTTTTAATTGTGCTTTTGAAACTTAATTTCAAAAGCACAAACAGCTTCAAACACATCAGAAATAAGATGCTGTCTGCCTGTAACTTCAGGTTTAAATCATTAAGATGACCTATAATATCACGTAACAAAGCAAGATCAGAAATCCAGTCACTGTCTTCCGTAACAGACGTGTCCCATCCCTTCTTTTGGAGAAATGTTTTTATTTAATTTCATTTCTCAGTGCAAAAAAAACGCTTTAACACTAGAACCGCCACAGTAGTCATTTTGACGGTTTTCACTTTTAAAATTTAAATTACTCTGCGTATGTGAAAGATCCGCGGTTGTCTGTTCTTTTCTTTTCCTAAATACATGTATTAAATATACTGATGGCGTTTGAAAGTAAGAATCGCAAAAAATAAAAAAGTTATAAGCACTTCTACCTAGTAGTCATTTTGACAGCTTGTTACAGTACATGCTTTTATTGTTAGTATAACCTACAATACGCTATTTTTTATATGTATACAAGCCAGTTTGTTTCTGTACCTCCGCTGAGTTTACAGCAGTATGTTATTGAATAGAATATTGCTCTTGACGTCTAGATATGTGTTATCCAAATATCTATTGTAATCCTATCAATTCCTTGGAGAACTGCCGTTTGCCTCTCTACGTGAGCCTATATAGTCTGCTGTCATATAATATTACTATTACAAGAATTTTTCAAGAAATCTTGATAGTTTTGCATTTTGATTTGAGAGCAACTACAGATATATTTGCCTTGGCATCATAAATTTGGAACGACTTCATTGAAAACAGCATTGCCTGTTTCAAGCTAAACATAAAACATTACATGGACAAGCAGCTGTTTCTGACAAAAACACGGTGTCACTGGACAAGCAAACCTGTCAAATTTGGGATCAAGTTTTGGCTGGCAGCGGACCCTACCCCAACCTGTGCAAAGATGAAACTCGTCCAGCTGGTCAGAGACTGGGTGACAATGTGTTAGGCTGATGTAACCGTGCTTAGGAAAAGAGATGAATGTTACCAATATTTTTTTATTTCACTGTAATTAGTAAAACAGTTGAAGAAAGAAAAAAAACAGCCTGGTTGCAACAGTAAACAGAACAGCGTTTCCACCATCTGGGCAAAACGTAGTACTCCGTGAAAGCAATCACCAGTGCCCAGTTGCTGTATTTTACAATGTACTGGATATGGCAGCCATCAATTCCTTAGTTTTGCACCATGCACCAGGAAAAATATCAGTAGGAGAGATCTCTTATGATGCTAGCCATGGAGATTTGGCAGAAACATTTCGATCAGAAAACTGCAAAGCGGCAGGGAAACTCAGCTCAACCTGGATACAGTGCGCAGCCATCAAGAGACACACGCAACAGAAAACAATGCCAGGTAACTAAATGCAATAAAAATAAAACTTCTGATATCTGTGCCCAGTTTGAAAGAGCAGTATGTGGTAAATGCACACGACAAGTTGATAAGCATTACATCTGTGTGGATTATGTTAATATGGGGGCTACTTTGAAGTATGTTTCCCTGAATGCGCATTCCCGTTACACAATGGGAACTCAGTTATTTTCTTTGTTATTTTGTATAAATAATTATTTTAATTTTACAATTGTGTATGTAGGCCTACATATAACCACTTTACAGCTGGTTACACTATTTTCTTTTGAAATGTTTTTTATTATAGTTCCTCATTTTTATTTTTTTAAGTCTATGTGTGCTATGTTATTTTTGTAAATAATTATTTTGTTATTACAATTTTGTATGTACATAGCAGTTTACACCTGTTTACTCAATATCTTCTTTTGAAATGTTTATTTTTTTATAGTTTTTCATTTTTTTACGTAATGCATTATATCCGCTTATTTAGAAAATAAAGCCTTTTTATATTTATTTTTTCATTTAAATACAATGTTTCTGCTATGCACATGTTAGCTATGATGTTCATAAATAACATTTTTGAGTTGTATCTGATAGTTTGTGTTTGTGTTTCATTTTCATATCTAAGCTGTTTAAAATGTACCCGTCAAAATGACTACTGCTGGCGGTTCTAGGTAGTAGCATAAACCTGGCGGGTCTAGTGTTAAAACATTGCCACGGCTAAGCCATCCAACTTCTGTGTGATAAACAACTCCCCCGTAAATGGCATTTATATTTTCAAAAAATGTCTGAAATTCACAATGATTTAAAGAACGTGCACGAATGAAGTTAACTATCGATACAACAAAGTCCATGACCTCTTTGAATTTCAAATATTTCGCACGTAAGGCCTCCTGGTCTATTATGGAATGGTACTGCTTTAACAGCTCAGCTCTTTCACCAGGGTGCTTCTTTAAACATCTAATGAACCCTATACTTGGACCTATCATAGCCGGTGCATCGTCAGTGATAGATCCAAGGACAAACGTAGTTTTTCTATTGCAATTTTAAATGCATTGAAAAGACCAGAGCCAGTGGTTCTGTCGTGCAGAGATGCAAGGGATGCCAGCTCCTGGCGGACTTCAAATGTTCTTGTTACTCCACGAATGAACATTAAAAGTTGGCCCGCGTCACTGGCATCGGTGCTTTCATCGAGGAGCTGAGAAGTACACAAAATCATTACATTCGCTTTTTAGATTTTGTAATGAGCGACTTTAAAACTTGCTGTCATAGTAGATTGTTTCCTTGTGTTTATGTTCAAAAACACCTTGCTGGACAGCCAAATAACTGCTTTCTGAGATTTTCAATAATTTTTTTTTTTTGCGATCAATTCTTCCAGCAAGTCTTTGCATTTTGAATGTTTTGTCTCAATGATGGAATAAATTAAATTATTTCGGGACGGCAAAACATTCAAGGCAGACAAAGCAAGTGTAGACACCCAGCCTTGATTCAACAAAAAAGTATTTGTCTGTCCACTCTGCATAAATCTGCCAGTGTTCACAATCAATCTTTCTCTTTTTCCCCAGTATCTGGCTTTGACAGAGACATATTTTTAAATTCACTCATTGAGTATATTGTGCAAAACAAATCATTGCTTCTTTCAATTAGCTCTCTTTTTTTTGCTTTTTGTTTTTGTCTGGAAAATCACCGCCGCTAAACCCCTCGCATTCAGTTCCTGCTTCTGAGACTCACTATGACACACACAAAGAATGTCAATGCGCATGAGGCGTACGTTTTGCTATTAGAATCTATGCAGTTTTCTGAACACTAGAGGGCACTATCATGTTTTGTATTATGAGAGATAACCTGTCTGCGTTGAGTAGTTGCACAACAAGTGTACAACAATAATATATGCTTGCAGGTGGGCCGGTTTTAATACATCATTTTAAAATGATCTCAGGCCGGTTTTAATACATCATTTTAAAATGATCTCAGGCCGGTTTTAATACATCATTTTAAAATGATCACAGGCCGGTTTTAATACATCATTTTAAAATGATCACAGGCCGGTTTTAATACATCATTTTAAAATGATCACAGGTCGGTTTTAATACATCATTTTAAAATGATCACAGGCCGGTTTTAATACATCATTTTAAAATGATCTCAGGCCGGTTTTAATACATCATTTTAAAATGATCTCAGGCCGGTTTTAATACATCATTTTAAAATGATCACAGGCCGGTTTTAATACATCATTTTAAAATGATCACAGGTCGGTTTTAATACATCATTTTAAAATGATCACAGGCCGGTTTTAATACATCATTTTAAAATGATCTCAGGCCGGTTTTAATACATCATTTTAAAATGATCTCAGGCCGGTTTTAATACATCATTTTAAAATGATCACAGGTCGGTTTTAATACATCATTTTAAAATGATCACAGGCCGGTTTTAATACATCATTTTAAAATGATCACAGGCCGGTTTTAATACATCATTTTAAAATGATCACAGGCCGGTTTTAATACATCATTTTAAAATGATCACAGGCCGGTTTTAATACATCATTTTACATCACGGGCCGGATTAAAGGAAGCAGCGGGCCGTATGTTGTGCACCCCTGCTGTAGACCATTCCATCCTACTGAAACGTCTTGAAAGCACAGTGGGACTGTCTGGCCTTGTCCTATCGTGGTTCAAATCTTATCTTTCTGATAGGTTTCAGTTTGTCTCTATTGGGGAGGTAAAATTGTCGTTATTGGAAGTTGTCTGTGGTGTTCCACAGGGCTCCATTCTAGGTCCCTTGTTGTTTTCATTATATATGCTACCGTTAGCTGATGACATCCGCAGACACGGAGTGAACCTTGATATGCTGATGATACCCAGCTATATTTGTCCCTAAAGCCAGGAATTTCTTCTGCCGGGGTGTTATTAGCAACTTGCCTTACAAACATCAAGCATTGGATGTCACAGAATTTGAATTCAGATAAAACAGAGGTTATGCTAGTGGGCTCACAGAACCAACTAAAAAGAAATGTGGGATTAAATGAGCTTGACGCTTGCAGTCTCTTATCAAAACAAACTAGAAATTAAGAGTTTGGGAGTCATCTTTGATTCTGATCTCTCATTTGAGACTCATATTAAAGTTACTAAAGTATGTTTTTACCATTTGAGAACTATAGCCAAACTTAGACCAATTATTTCTGTATCTGATGCTGAGAGACTAATGCATGCCTTTGTTTCATCTAGAATTGATTATGGGAATGCATTTTTTCTGGTGTCTCAAAGCATGTGGTATCCTGCTTGCAGCTTGTTCAGAATACCGCCACTAGAATTCTAACTAAAACCAGGAAAAGTGAACATATTACCCCTGTTTTGGCCTTTTTACTCCCTGTGCAGTATAGAAGTGATTTTAAGATTTTTGGTGTTCTCTTACAAGACCCTGAATCGATTAGCACCTAGTTATTTGCAGGAGTTACTGACCCCGTATCTTCCAAACCGCACTCAGACATCACAGGACACGGGGCTGCTGGTTATTCCTAGGGTCAACACAAGCAACACGGGAGGTAGGGCTTTTTCTTGTAGAGCACCTAAATTCTGGAAAGCACTGCCTTCATTTGTCAGGGAAGCTGGGACCGTTACAGTTTTCAAGTCGAGACTAAAAACGCACTTTTATAAAATGGCCTTCTTATCTTACTGGGTTTTAATATAACTTTAAAATTGCTGCTTTTGTGTGCTCCCGAGTGGCGCATCCAGTAAAAGCACTCGCTAGAGTGCAGGATGCGCTCTATAGCCTGGACGTCGCCGGTTCGAGTCCAGGCTATTCCACAGCCGACCTTGGATGGGAGCTCCCGGGGGCAGCGCTCAATTGGCTGAGCGTCGTCCGGGGGGAGGGAGGGTTAGGTCGGCCAGGGTGTCCTTGGCTCACTGCGCACCAGCGACCCCTGTAGCAGGCGCCTGGCCAGACGGGCTTGCCTGTAAGCTGCCCAGAGCTGCGTTGTCCTCCGACGCTGTAGCTCTGAGGCGGCTGCACAGTGAGTCTGCAGAGTGTAAAGAAGCGGGCGGCTGACGGCACACGCTTCAGAGGACAGCGTGTGTTCATCTTTGCCCCTCCCGAGTCAGCGCAGGGGTGGTAGCGGTGAGCTGAGCCTAAAAAAATAATTGGGCATTTCAAATTGGGGAGAAAATAATAAAAACTAATTGGCAACGACTAAGTTTAAAAAAAAATTAAAAAAAATTGCTGCTTTTGAATTGTGTATACATTTAAATATGTTATTTAAATGGTCTGATTGTGGCAGTTGTGTGTGTGACATGCTGTACAAATGTGTTGTGGTTTGTTCTTTTTTTTCTGCTATGTACTGTACAGTGCTTTGCGATACTATAAAAAGCGCTATATAATTCAATAAATAAATAAAATATTATGAGTTGCAGCATTTCAGTATCTTGGTTTCTGTTTTAAAATAATTTACCATTATTTTAAAGTGCAGCATTACTGGAGAATATACTAAATTGCTTTACATAACCAAGAATGCTTACCGATCAAAAGGGTTAAGAGACAACAGAGAATAACACATTAGTAGTGGGACGATTTGAAACTTAATAAATTCAGTGACACACTAAATTAAATGATGAGCATTTTGAATTAAACTTATCATTGAATTTATTAAGTTTCTTCGTATTTCTGAAGGTAGTTTTATTGTGGTACACCAACAAAAAACTACCATACACGGATAGCCTTACTGTAATACATCAAACGGTTCATGTCTAATTTAATATTTCATGAGAAAATAGTCCTACAAGTGCATAAGGAATGAAGATCTAAATGATGAAGATCTAAATGTGACTGTCAAACTACATACTCCTATGTATAAGGCATAAGTCATAATTTGTTTCTTAAAAGCACTTGGTCACCCCTTGGTTATGTAACAACCTGTCACCAATTCATTCCCCTGACACCCCTCATTCCCTGTCCCAAGTCACTATTTTAGGGGTGAGTGATTTAAAAGCAAGAAATGGAGAGAGACGTTTTGTTCTCATGCAGCGTGCAGCTGGTATAAAGTTATAGACACACCCCCACCCCCAACCACTGTAGGTCAGTAATTGGGAGAGCCCTCTGCAAATCCCCAGGAGAGAGGCCCCGAACAATGAACTCCCTGATGAGCTCTCCAAGCAGGCCTGACAAACATACTGAGCATTGAGCACATACAGCATCCTGACTCGCACAGGAAATTAGAAGGCAGGAAATTACATCAAAGTTTTTGTTCAAGTGTCACTCAGTCAGGGTCCAGATGCAGACTACAGAACCCCAATCTACTTTAATCACCCACATAAAAAAAATTACACTTGTGGATCTCAAATAGTCTTTCAGGGCTGGCATTAAGATGTTGAGGTATATTCACCCAAGCTGAGCCCTGTCTAGCAAATGCAGAGTGCAGAATATGGCACAACTTTGCAAAAAAAACAAAAGAAATGGGGGCAGTGTTAAAGCCTATTTGTGAAAAGCATGTAGTTGGTTAACTATGGAATACAAAATTATACATGAAAATGTCTGATAAGACAGTCATAACAAATGTTCAATATGGCCGCCTTCCATTTCAACAAGTGTTCCCCATGGCTTTTTCCGAGCCAGTATGTTTTCATCACTCTGTCGGCTACATGAGTGACAGCATGTATGGCTGTACCTAGCACTCTTAGCCAGCCCTGTATTTTCAAACCACAAACTATATGTCATATATAAGCCTATAAAATTAACTAATTGTGCTTTATAAAGTTGAATAAAACCTGTTGAATATTTATTATTATTATTTATTTCTTAGCAGACGCCCTTATCCAGGGCGACTTACAATCGTAAGCAAATACATTTCAAGTGTTACAATACAAGTGATACAATAAGAGCAAGAAATACAATAACTTTTGTTCAAGCAAAGTACAAGTGTGACAAACCACAATTCAATAATACAGCAGATAATAGTGATAGTGACATCAGGGTATGATTAAATAGTGATAGTTACATCAGGATATGCTTAAATACAAAGTATTACAGGTTAAACACTTGGCAGATTACAGTATTCTGAAGTACAGGATTAAATGCAGTAAAATAGGGGGCAGATGAGAGCAAAATAAAGCACATTTACATGAAGGGTGATAGTGTCCCAGGATACAAACAGAGGAGTTCTACAGGTGCTCTTTGAAGAGGTGAGTCTTAAGGAGGCGCCAGAATGTGGTCAGGGACTGGGCAGTCCTGACATCTGTAGAAAGGTCATTCCACCACTGCGGAGCAAGGGTGGAGAAGGAGCGGGCTCTGGAGGCAGGGGAGCGTAGCGGAGGTAGAGCTAGTCTTCTAGTGCAGGCGGAGCGGAGAGGTCGAGTGGGGGTGTAGGGAGAGATGAGGGTCTGGAGGTAGCTGGGTGCAGTCTGGTCAAGGCATCTGTAGGCTAGTACAAGAGTCTTGAACTGGATGCGAGCGGTGATCGGGAGCCAGTGGAGTGAGCGGAGTAGTGGAGTAGCATGGGCAAAGCGAGGCAGAGAGAACACCAGGATGAGCTGGAGCGGACGGGTGGCGGATGCAGGGAGGCCAGCCAGGAGGGAGTTGCAGTAGTCTACGCGGGAGAGTACCAGGGCCTGGACCAGGAGCTGGGTAGCATTGTTGGTGAGGAAGGGTCGGATTCTTCGGATGTTGCTCAGGAAGAATCGGCAAGTGCGTGCCAGAGTGGAGATGTGCTGGGAATAAGAGAGGCAGGGGTCCAGGGTGACTCCAAGGTTCTTAGCCGAGGAAGAGGGAGAGAGTGTGGTAGATTCCAGAGGAACAGAGAGAGAGATTAGAGGAGGGGGGAGGAGGAGGGAAAGAAAAGGAGGTCAGATTTAGAGAGGTTGAGTTTGAGGACATGCGAGTGCATCCAGGAGGAAATAGCAGACAGACAGGTAGAGATACGGGAGGAGATGGTGGAGTCAGAGGTGGGGAAGGAGAGGAAAATCTGAGCATCATTAGCATAGAAATGGTATGAGAAACCATAGGATGCGATGAGGGGGCCCAGGGAGCGGGTGTAGAGGTGTAGGAGAGGACCCAAGACTGACCCTTGGGGGACTCCAGTTAAGAGAGGGTGAGGTGTGGAGGTTGCTCCACGCCAGGTTACCTGGTAAGTGCGGTTGGAGAGGTAGGAGGAGAACCAGGCCAGAGCAGTGCCAGAGATCCCCAGGTCAGCAAGAGATGATAGTAGAATAGAGTGATCAACAGTGTCAAAGGCAGCAGAGAGGTCGAGGAGAATTAGGACAGAGGAGAGAGAATAATGTTATGTCAATCCTAAAATTCAAAACATTTGGCCATAGCTGTCTATCTAAAGAACAGTCGATCCGATTGTGGTGAAACAGTATTGAGAGTCAGAATCAGTATATATGGGGCAGCTGTTAGTCTATCTTTCTGTCCACCCATATGTCACACTTTATATTTTTTTACGTCTAGATTTAGAACTTCTTATCTATGATGAAACCTGGAAGGACATTGTTTACCAGTAAGACTTTACCTGTGCATGTGGTGGATGTAGTCATGGTGATCAATTTTGATGGCTCTAATTTTGTATTTACAGCCGAAGGAATTAGACAGAAAACACACAAACAAAAATTGCCTTTGTGTCATTATTTCTTTCATATATTTATGGCAAATGTGTTGACTGCCATATGTATAGATATATAATGTATTATGTAGATGGCTCACAAAAGTAAATTTTGTTCATGTTATATGAAACCAACACATTTTTCATAGATTCCTTCTTCAATTTCAGTATCTCCCATATGATATTTATAATGCATATTTGTATTTCCTGCATGCAGTACCTTACACTTTTCTCTATTAAATGTCATTTGCCATGTGTCTGCCCAGTTCTGAATGCTTTCAAGATCATTTTGAATGACCTTTGCTGCTGCAACAGTGTTTGCCACTCCTCCTATTTTTGTGTCGTCTGCAAATTTAACAAGTTTGCTTACTATACCAGAATCTAAATCATTAATGTAGATTAGGAATAGCAGAGGACCTAATACTGATCCCTGTGGTACACCACTGGTTACCTTGCTCCATTTTGACATTTCTCCTCTAATCAGTACTTTCTGTTTTCTACATGTTAACCACTCCCTAATCCATGTGCATGCATTTCCTTGAATCCCTACTGCGTTCAGTTTGAGAATTAATCTTTTATGCGGGACTTTGTCAAAAGCTTTCTGGAAATCTAAATAAACCATGTCGTATGCTTTGCAATTATCCATTGTCAGTGTTGCATCCTTAAAAAAGTCAAGCAGGTTAGTTAGTCAGCATGCTTTTAGGAAAGGGAGATTGTGTCTGTCTCCCAGGATGTTGTTACCATATAGGTAATTTTCTATTTTGGGTCTTATTATAGTTTCCATAAGTTTACATATAATAGAAGTTAGGTTTATTGGTCTGTAGTTTACCTGGTTCGGTTTTGTCTCCCTTTTTGTAGATCGATATAACGTTTGTTATTTTCCAGTCTGTCGGTACAACCCCTGTGTCAAGAGACTGTTGCATGAACTTGTTTAGCGGTTTGTAAATAACTTCTTTCATTTCTTTGAGTACTATTGGGAGGATCTCATCTGGCCAAGGGGATTTGTTTATTTTAAGAGCTCCTAGTCCCTTTAACACTTCTGCCTCTGTTATGCTAAAGCTATTTAAAACTGGATAGGAACAGGTCGACATGTGGGGCATGTTGTCCTCCTTGGTCAAAACTTGTGAAAAGTAATCATTTAATATATTTGCTATTTTTTTCTCTTCATCTATGATTTTGCCGTTTGTATCTCTTGGACATTTGACCTCGTCTTTGAATATTCTCTTGCTGTTATAATATTGGAAAAACTATTTTGAATTGGTTTTATCCCCCTTAGCAATGTTCATTTCTATCTCTGTCTTTGCCTTTCTAACTTCCTTTTTGACTTGTGTTTACAGTTCCAAGTACTGTTTCTGTGTACTTTGTTCTGTGCACAAATTTAATAAAATCTTTTAGATAGGTGATCAGTATGCGCTTCAAAGCAATCTGTGAAATAGAACACCTTTGTAAATGAGGCCTCAGACTCAATAGGTAACTCTAATCAAATAAATAAGTTACATAAATATATTAAACCACCCCAAATATCCCACAAAACATATGTCAAAGATATTTATTTTAGTATTACCACATATTCTACCATTGAGTGTTTTTTATAGATAAGAATGAAGTCACAAACCCTCTGTGGTCATATACGTCTTAATTTTTATTAATTAAATTGTTTCCATGTATTCTAGAAATACTAAAAGAAACTGTTGAACATCTGTCTCAAACATTGAAGACATTTAAAAATGAGTACGCAAAACATTTGTCATTGAATTCATTACGTTTATTTGAGCATTTCTAAATTTTATACCATGTTTTATAACAAATCCCATACTATGTTTATTATTGGCTCTTGTTAGGACTGAAGTCATTGTATTTTGTATCTTGCTCATAATTTTACTGTAATTTTTTATATGTATTTTTTGTATACAACTGTAAGTCGCCCTGGGTAAGGGCATCTGCTTAATAATAATAATAATAATAATAAATAAAATACGCCAAAACATTTGAGTGCAGTAATTTCATCTTGGGGCTAGTGCTCTCTTGGTTTTTATGTTCTCATAAGCGTTGATGCAGTGACAGCCTTATTATGTACAGTTGGGTGTACATAATTCCTTATGTAATTATCATAATAATAGTGTTAGCCTTCCTTTCTCTCTCTAGTATAGAAGCAGGCAGGCAGGGATTGCTGAGAGAGTATAAGCTAACATCCTTTCCTCCAAGGTCAGAGATGTGCAGCGCTGCTCTCTGACAGCCTCTGTAAATACAGCACTTCCTCCGACCTTAACTACTTCCGAACTCAAACAATAGGGAGTGTAAGCGAGGAGATCTTATCACTGTTGCTGCTGCCCCCCCCCCAATCCCTCAAGTTATTTTTGGACTTGCTGCTTTGACTAACTGTGGAACTGTGTATTAAAAAACATAAAAATAAAAAATACTGTATTCTACAGTAGGCTCCGAGTGGGAGTCTTTCTTTTTTAATATTTAGCAATTGTAATGTAAAAATAACAAATACTATTGAAAAGGAAATAAGTCTTTCTTACCTCATATGATGAACTCCACACACAAAATGAACTCCCAGTCTCCATTTTACCTGGTCAGGAGAAACAAACAGATCTCTTACCCAGTGGTCATTGTGATATAGTCCTTTTCGGCACCAAATCCGTGTCCCTCCTCCATAAAACCAGACTTCACTTCCCGATCACTGCACACATTTCTCCTGTTTTCATAGGGGCAGTGGACTGCCGTGTAAGCACAGCGTATAGTGTCCAAGTGTTTAAAATAAAAGGTTTCTTCCTTGCAGGAGGGGTCCTTTTGGGTTAAAAGTTAATTTTTAGCATTTGTTTTGTTTTGGTGGTCGGGCACTGCAACGATGGCAGCGCCCCGAGAATTTTCTAGCACAGTAATGGGGGACCCGGCACAGCTAGACTGGCCTCTGCCCTGAAAAGAAGAAACTTAGTATGTATTAGATATACAGGGGACATTGACTATGTCCAATCAAGAGAGTTTGTTGGAAGAAGACTGTTGAAAGAGTCGCTGGGTTTCTCACCAAGATAAGTATTTGGCCTCATCCACCTGTCAGCAACCAGAGAATTTTACATCAGCTTAAAAATACCATAATACCTGGATCAATTCTGTAAAAGACAGCAAGAAGTCAAAACACCACCAAAATTGAATAATTTCCAGGTCATCCCAGTATCCCAGCCTGAGGTAAGAACCGTGTCTGTGTTTTTTCTGAAATTTAAAGTGTTGACGTATATTACATAAGAAAGTTTAAACGAGAGGAGGCCATTCGGCCCATCTTGCTCGTTTGGTTGTTAGTAGCTTATTGATCCCAGAATCTCATCAAGCAGCTTCTTGAAGGATCCCAGGGTGTCGGCTTCAACAACATTACTGGGGAGTTCGTTCCAGACCCTCACAATTCTCTGTGTAAAAAAGTGCCTCCTATTTTCTGTTCTGAATGCCCCTTTATCTAATCTCCATTTGTGACCCCTGATCCTTGTTTCTTTTTGGAGGTCGAAAAAGTCCCTTGGGTCAACATTGTCAATACGTTTTAAGATTCTGAATGCTTGAAACAGATTGCTGCGTAGTCTTCTTTGTTCAAGACTGAATAGATTCAATTAATTAAGCCTGTCTGCATATCACATGCCTTTTAAACCCGGAATAATTCTGGTCACTCTTCTTTGCACTCTTTGTAGAGCAGCAATGTCCTTTTTGTTGCAAGGTGACCAAAACCGAACACGATATTCTAGGTGAGGTCTTACTAATGCATTGTAAAGTTTTACCATTACTTCCCTTGATTTTAAATTCAACACTTCTCACAATATATCCGAGCATCTTGTTGGCCTTTTTTATAGCTTCCCCACATTGTCTAGATGAAGACATTTCTGAGTCAACATAAATTCCTAGGTCTTTTTCATAGTTCCCTTCTTCAATTTCAGTATCTCCCATATGATATTTATAATGCACATTTTTATTTCCTGCATGCAATACTTTACACTTTTCTCTATTAAATGTCATTTGCCATGTGTCTGCCCAGTTCTGAATGCTTTCTAGATCATTTTTAATGACCTTTGCTGCTGCAACAGTGTTTGCCACTCCTCCTATTTTTGTGTCGTCTGCAAATTTAACAAGTTTGCTTACTATACCAGAATTTAAATCATGAATGTAGTTTAGGAATAGCAGAGGACCTAATACTGATCCCTGTGGTACACCACTGGTTACCTCGCTCCATTTTGAGGTTTCTCCTCTAATCAGTACTTTCTGTTTTCTGCATGTTAACCACTCCCTAATCCATGTGCATGCATTTCCTTGAATCCCTACTGCTTTCAGTTTGAGAATTAATCTTTTATGCAGGACTTTGTCAAAAGCTTTCTGGAAATCAAAATAAGCCATGTCGTATGCTTATCCATTGTCAATGTTGCATCCTCAAAAAAGTCAAGTAGGTTAGTTAGACACGATCTCCCTTTCCTAAAACCATGCTGACTGTCTCCCAGGATATTGTCACCATATAGGTAATTTTCCATTTTAGATTTTATTATAGTTTCCATAAGTTTACATATAATAGAAGTCAGGCTTATTGGTCTGTAGTTACCTGGTTCGGTTTTGTCTCCCTTTTTGTGTTAAGAGACTGTTGCATGATCTTGGTTAGCGGTTTGTAAATAACTTCTTTCGTTTCTTTGAGTACTATTGGGAGGATCTCATCCGGCCCAAGGGATTTGTTTATTTTAAGAGCTCCTAGTCTCTCTAATACTTCTGCCTCTGTTATGCTAAAGTTATTTAACACTGGATAGGAACAGGTCGACATGTGGGGCATGTTGTCCGTGTCCTCCTTTGTAAAAACCTGTGAAAAGTAATCATTTAATATATTTGCTATTTTTTTTTCTTCATCTATGATTTTGCCCTTTGTGTCTCTTAGACATTTAACCTCCTCTTTGAATGTTCTCTTGCTGTTATAGTATTGGAAAAACATTTTGGAATTAGTTTTGGCCCCCTTAGCAATATTGATTTCTATCTCGCTTGGCCTTTCTAACTTCCTTTTTGACTTGTGTTTGCAGTTCCAAGTACTCTTTCTGTGTACTTTGTTTTTTGTCTCTTAAACACTGTAAAGTGCCTTTTTTCGCTGAATATTTTTTTTAATTGATCTATTAAACCATTTTGGCCATTTTGTTTTAGATTTAGATTTGTCTACTTTTGGGATGTAATTGTTTTGCGCCTCTAGTACTACATTTTTAAAAAAAACAGCCATCCTTTTTCTGTGGATGTTTTCTCTATTTTAATCCAATCTACTTCTGTTAGTCTCTGTTTCATACCTTCATATTTTGCTTTTCTAAAATGGTAAAACTTAGCTTTAGTCATTACTTTGAATTAACACTAATCATGGGCTACCTTACTCAGTAAATCCATTCTTTATCTTAGTCACCCTTGTACACATACTGTGAGTCATAGTGAGCTAATCTTTTGACATCCATGCTAGCAGATATACATGTGACTGACATAATGCAACGTATAAAATATACAATTCATTGTTACCAGTACAGCCTGACATCTGTATAAATATTTAATATGGAATTGAAAATGAATATTCTGTGATTTAAGGCAAGATCTAGTGGTACTCTCTGAAACTTTGAGCTGTAACTCTGACACGAGTCAACATGTTGTGATTCATAACTGATTTGGGCTCTCAAATAGTTTTTCTGTTCCTTGTCCCTGTTCTTCCATTTAATATCGTTGCCTCATTCAAATTTGGAGTTTTAAAACTGCATTTTCTTGACTTTGCATTCAGACATTTAAGGTGACCACTTTATTTGAATTTGCTAAATTACCTTTATCATGTTGGCAAGCTATTGTAAAGCTGCAGTGTCAGCTACAGTTCGGTCTGTTTACTGCATTATAAGGAGGCTGTGTGGTCCAGTGGTTAAAGAAAAGGGCTTGAACCAGGAGGTCCCCGGTTCAAATCCCACCTCAGCAACTGACTCATTGTGTGACCCTGAGCAAGTCACTTAACCTCCTTGTGCTCCGTCTTTCGGGTGAGATGTATTTGTAAGTGACTCTGCATCTGATGCATACTTGGCAAGCTATTGTAAAGCTAGTCTCTGTAAGTTGCCATAGATAAAGGCGTCTGCTAAATAATAATAATAATAATAATAATAAGCTTCTGTGGGGGAAAAGAACACACCTTGTATCCAGTGCCCTAAAGGTAGTTTCAGCTGCAGACACACACACACACACACACACACACACACACATCCATCCCTCCTAAAGCAACCTCTTGACTTTGTATAGACAGGTATACATCTGCAAGCTCTGCTATAGTCCAGGAGGAAATGAATAACCTTCCTAAATATCACTAGTATGTGAAAGCTGTTTTTAAATGTGATCGCTTTTAACGTGAAACAAAGGCATGCATTAGTTTCTCAGCATCAGATACAGAAATAATTTGGTCTAAGTTTGGCTATATTTCTCAATGGTAAAAAGATACTTTATTAACTTCCCTAATATGAGTCTCAGTGAGAGATCAGGATCAAAGATGACCCCCCCCAAAAAATTCTAGTTTAAGTTTTGATGGGTCAAGCTCATGTAATCCCACCTTTCCTTTTTAGTTGGTTCTGTGATCCCACTAGCATAAACGCTGTTTTATCTGAATTCAACATTAGAAAATTTTGTGACATCCAATGCCAGG
The DNA here is from genome assembly GCF_902713425.1 of Acipenser ruthenus. Taxonomy (NCBI): domain Eukaryota; kingdom Metazoa; phylum Chordata; class Actinopteri; order Acipenseriformes; family Acipenseridae; genus Acipenser; species Acipenser ruthenus. The sequence continues at coordinate 4,609,139 of NC_081225.1, read as the reverse complement.
CAGGCAATTCATGGCTTTAGGGACAAATATAGCTGGGTAATCAGCATAGCATAGCATAACAATGGAAGTTCACTCCTTGTCTGCAGATAATGTCACCCAACGATAGCATATATAATGAAAACAACAAGAGACCTAGAATGGAGCCCTGTGGAACACCACAGACATCCTCTGATAATGCTGATTTTCCCTCCCCAATAGAGACAAACTGAAACCTATCAAAAGATAACATTTGAACCAGGTCAGGCCAGACAGTCCCACTGTGCATTCCAGACGATTCAGTAGGATGGAATGGTCTACAGTATTAAAGGCAGCACTTAGATCTAGAAGAATTAATACTGATGGAAAGCCTGGGTCAGAGTTTATCAGCAGATCATTCACAACTCTGACAAGGGCTGTCTCGGTGCTATGTGCAGCACTATTACAGATGTTGTCAAGTAAAAATGTATTATTTGACTACCATTTTACTGTAATTGACTTTTTAACCTATCCATTTTACTTGTTTTTCAGTCTAATAAGGCATTGCCTTAGATTATGCCTGGGAATGCTTTCCCTTGTCAAGTTTAATATGTTTTTATTTTTTGTATTTGGACTAATTTGGCTTTGCAAAGAAAAAAAGAGCAGTTGATTATATTCTAGCTCGTATACAGTAGTATCATGACACTAAGCGGAGAGGTGTTTTGTGCAAGACAGTTTAATATGGAATGTGACAGAGAGCGAATGAGTCCTAGTTAACAAATCTCCCCCCCGACCTGTGAGGGCGCGGTATAACAGGAACGGTGGGCCTCATACTGGATGGTTTGGCAGTTCATACTAGGGTTAGGTCGGAAGCTGGCCATCCAGGAAGGGGGCGGAGTCACCAATACCAGAAGTCATCACCCTAGTACGGTAAGCGATGTGTCAGTCATGGATTGGAGGAGACGTGATTGAACCAGCTGTCGGAGGGGGCGTGACTAAGGGTATTTCAGGGGAGGTGACGATACAATCTGTTCCTTTGTTAAGTTTATGAAAGGACCTGTAAAAGAGTGAAGCGAAAAAGAACCATGGGTGTTTCGTGTTGTGTTGTTTTGTCGTATTAACTAATATTTGTTTGTCATTATTAGACAGCTAAACTATCCGGGAGCTGGCACTACAAAGCCAGTATTAAACCCAGGCTGCACTGCACCATTGTTCACCACTTGCACAAAGAGCACTCACTACTGGATTATGTGATTGTGTCTGTATTTTTGTGTGTCTTATTTAGTGTCTTATTATTTTGGGACTGAACCCCGTGGTTTAACTGAGCGATACACATTGGTGTGTCGAGCCAGTTATTATTATTTATCAGCCAATAAAGAGCTGTTTAACCGTGAACTGTGTTGGTTCAAGTGATTCCTGAGCACTGCATCACCTCTACACCTGCGTGCTACAAACCACGTTGCCATAGGAAGGCAATATTATCTTAAGGGTAGAGACAGGAACTACAGCAGTCAATACGTAGATCATTTTTGCAAATAAGCCACAGTGCAGCCTAAGTGGACTGCAATAAATATCCCTCTCTTTCTGTTTCAGTAAACTCAGACACCAGGCACAATGTGAGAGATTCGGATACAAGGAGGTATGTAATTTATTGTAGTGTGTCTTGAAACTGCTCCCTCTCAAAAGAACCTTCTCCCTTTGCAATGAGGGGGTTTTTGATAGACAGTCCTTTGGAGCAAAGGGTTGGTAAGTTTTGTCTTCCCTTTGTACATTATGTAAAGGTGCAGTACGCACACACACAAACACTGTTTAAAAAATAAAATAAAAATAATAGTTTGTGATTTATCACAAACCTATATTTGACAAGCCTTGCCCCCTAGATTACAGAGGTATTGTGTAACCTCTGTCGTCTTAATCATGTAAAGGTGCGGTTTTAAAAATAGTTTATATTTCAGGTTGGTTTGTATTTTCAGAAAAAATAACAAGTTTACTGCGCTGTGTTTACTTTTCTTTCTACACAGTGAAGGGCTTTTGTCCTAAAGGTCTTGAAATATTTTTTTTGTTAATAATTTAAACCTGTTACGTACATCCAAAAGTGTTCATTTATATATACATATATCTTTTAAACGTCAGCACCATCTGCTGTGTATTGCCAGAAAAACAAAAATAAACTCAATCCAAAGTGATAGATCACTTGGTGCCGCTGGCTCGTCTATAAAAACACTTTAGCTAAAATATAGCCTATTATGAAGCCTAGCCTATTATGAAAGCACAGTATTTGATTAATTCAGAATGACTGTGAACATCATAAAAAGGTAACAAGACATTTTAAAAATAACAAGAAAATAAAATGTGAAAGTACTTGCTCTCTGATGTACTGATATGAAATTAAGAACTATATCTGCTGCTAAGTGTTATTTGAAATATACTGTAAATATCTCAAATAGAAATAGAATATATAATTTGGCAGTCTTTGTTTCCCCCTAGGTTGTATTGAAAGGAGATGCAAAGAAGTTAAATCTGCATGGGGTAAGTGCTTCTAAACATGTGAAGAAACAATCGGCCTTGATCACTGTCACTACTAAATAAAACCGCTGCCTGGCTAGTTCTCGGTTTCAACTCTAGTTCCTCTGCCCTGTTCCCCAGTTCACCATTTTAAATAAGGTTCTCAATTTGTCTTACCTGGTTAAATTACATCATATTGATGGGGCAGATGGCCACTCTTCGTTCGTAACTTTTCTTAATGTAATGAGACTTTTTAATATTGGGATATGCAGCCATATTGTAATGAAACTTTATAAAGTTCTCCTAAGAACAGTTTATCTGTATCTCAGTCATGGGTAAATACAATTTATTATATGCATTTCACACTTATATCAGGACTTCTAAAGGTTTAAACTGCAAACTGGATTGCATTAAATGTTCATTAAAGAATACAGCCCCGGAACAATACAGTAGGATTTGGAGTGTCAGGGGTTCAAGATGGTCATACTTACTGGCACTACTCATGGGGTCAGGATTTGTTTGCAACTTACACCTTGACAATCCAAACTAGGTGTTTGTTTTAATGAATGTGTTTTTTTTTTTTTTTATATTAAATACAGGTGCACTCCACTTATAACAGAGTTCCGTTTACAACATATTGAGGAGGCATGCTCCTGCCAAACATGGGCTTTAATGGGGAATTACTCTGGTTAAAACAGACTTGTTTATAACGTATATACTGTTTTAATATGTACAGTTTTCCTGTTCCACAGGTAGATATTTTGCGCAAATAAGGTACATCCGACAAATGACAGTCACGGTGACAGTTGCTGTTTACTTTTATTCTTCTATGTTTTTGTAGGCACAGTCGTTGTACGGTTTAAATGTATAACGTTGTGGCAATGTGCCCCGCCCCTGTGTGCATTTCTGTGTTGTATGTTGCGTGTGGTGTGTTAATTTTGGTGTATAGATATTGCTGCACGGGATATAAATTGGTGTGTGCAGCACGAGTTATTTAAAATGTATAATTGTATTTAGGCACGGGGATTGCATTTCCCTTCACTGCATTTAAAGTACTTGATATGTGAGCACGGGGTTTTCACAGATTAGTTCACATGCTGGGATTCAGGTGAATAATTAATTAGTAATTGAATCCCAGCACAATTGTATATATAGATGCACGTTTCATTCACTTGGGGTTGTGTGTTCAGGGCGAAGGAACGGGAGAGAGTGAGGAGAGAAATAAAAAGCAATTGCTACGTGGTACGTGTTTGTTAGTGTCTGTTTGTTTTGTTTGTCTGTTTATTTTGGCTGCAAGTGCCGTATCCTGTTTTCTGTTTAAACCTTTTATTTTACAATAAACTCACTGAGCGCAATAGCATCTAAGTTTCACTGCAAGCACTGCCTGTCTGTGTGTGATTCTTTCTGACCTGACATCATCCCTGTACCTAGCCTGTCACAAACGTATACAATTTTAATTACATTTAGCGAAAATATAAATTCATAAAATGGTACTACTTCTTACATTGTACGGCCCATAAGCTTTCTTGTATTGTTTATATTTAAGGTACTTCTGTTCACAGTTGCATACTACTACAGTTAAAAAGTACTGATTTCCATTGCCCCTTGGAGTCTGTTATAAGTGGAGGGCACCTGTATTACATTTTATTATCAGGCTCCCCTTGTATAATTAATTCTCTCCAATAATATACACTTACATATTTTTTATAATCATAATAATAAGTATGAATTGGAGACTGAAATGTAGATTAAAGTGCTTGCTTTGAACATCATACACATTTTCAATAAAATAGTTGACATTAATGTAGTTTTAAAGTTATCTTTATATTGTTATTGAACATTGTTTTTCACATAAGTATTCTACTAAAGAATTTACAATGCCAGATACTAGTTTTCAGAACATTTGAAGATTAAGGGAAGATCCCCATAAAACAGGTAATTTTTGGTTAATGTTTATTAAAATGTTTATTGTGTTTAGGTTTATTTTTGTGTTCTGTTTTAAATCTTTTCAGCCACAGTAATAATGATTTTGTCCCGGTATATTTTCTCTCTGCTCTCTCTGCTCTCTCACAGCAAACCTGTGCTGTTTGCCTTGAAGATTTCAAAGTGAAGGATGAGCTGGGAGTGTTGCCATGCCAGCATGCCTTCCACAGGAAGTGAGTAGCCAATCAAAATGCACAGTCGGCCTAGTTTTCATGGGTTTATGAAGGCTTTGTAAACTTGTCTCTAGGGTAGTGTGTTTAGGCTGTAAGACAGATCAGTGCTATTCCTTAAGCCCCCGAGTGACTCCTTGTAAAGGCACGACCATATGGTGTGCAGGGAGAGACACTGGGGGACCAGCGTTTCGCTATATAATCCTTTTGGAATTGGGAATTTTTACTCCCTTAACCCTTTCAATCAATCAAGCAATCTTTATTTTTGTAAGCGCCTTTAACGAGGGCCGCCACAAAACGCTTTACACAGAAAAAAAACCACCTGCCCCCTCCCCTAAAACCCTCCCTCAAGTCCCCTACTGTCCTCCCATCCTTGACGGAGGGTTGGGGAGCATTCATGACGGGACTGACCCAGCGATAGGGAACCCAGGTGCAGTGGATGGGGTGTTGCGAGTGCAGGCAGGCGACCAGTCGGCTGCTGCCCCAGGCAGAGGTGCAAGCCCAGGTGACCGTGTAGCGACGTCTGGGCTACCAAGGGGAGCGGAGCAGGAGCCCAGGTGACCAACTGTGTCTGGTGTGGCCATGACCTGGGAGACAGGCCCAGCAACCATAGGTCCAGACATGAAGGTAGGGTGTTGAGGAATCCAACCCCAAGGCGCCGGGCTGTGGCACAGCGGTGGTGGTCGGGGCTGTGGTGGAGGTGGTCTCCTCACCTCCCTTTCTCTGTAGATGGCCGCTCCCTCTTCCTGGGCTCCGGCCACAGAATCTCAGACAGAGAAACTGCCGCTTGTCGAAACAACACATCCCCGGGCAGTGACGTGCAGGCATCCCTGGGCAGTGATGTGCAGGCATCCCCATGCGGCGAACTGGCATCCCCAGATGACCGCAAGCAGGCGAACAGGTAGTCCCGGGTGGCGACGCGCAGGTGACCCCGGGCAATAGCGAACAGATATCCCTGGACGATGGCGAACAGGCCTCCCCAGGCATTGCAAGCTCGGCAGCCCTAGGCAGTGCAGGCTTTGCAGCCATATGCGGTTCAGGGCAGGGCAGGAGCGATCCCTTGGTAGGCGACGGCCAGTGTGGACCCTCGGTAGGCGACGGGAGGTGACGGCAGCAGTGGACCCTCGGGAGGTGATGGCAAGAGCTCCTCGTCTCCCTCTGGTGGTGGATGCGGGAGCAGCAGGTAGTCTCTCTCTAGTGATGGAGGCACTGACGCGCAATTTTAATTTACAAATAAGCAAAAATAAAAGGTTTGCACAAAAATAACACAAACCAAACAGAAACAAAAAGGCACAAGAGCCAAAGTAAACAGTTAAACAAAAACACTAATGTCAGGTTGGGCATTCGCCTCCACTGATCACTATACATCTAAACCAGCTCCCTCTTTAATGAAGCCCTGTGCTCCCCATTTATAGGATGCGGCGGCTCCCAATTAGCACCACTTGTTCAGTTAGGAGCAGCTATGATTAATTACTAATTGAATCTCGGCAAAGCTGTATATATAGAGGCACGAAGCACTTCCTCGGGGTTGTGTGTTCATGAGTGGAGAGGAGAATAAAAGTAAGAAAATAAATAATTGATAATTAAATAAGAGGTCTGGGTCACAAATTACACCTATGTTTTGTATTTCTGTTCTAAAATCGGTACAAAGACTGTCAAGTACAAAATCAGACAAGTGTATATACTTGTATTATTTCTGAGGTCCCACTATCATCAATTCTGTTTTGTCTGAATTTAGCATTAGGACGTTTTTAAACATCCCATTTTTGTTGTATTCAAAATATTAGCAGCAGATCCATCACCCTGCTTGAGGGACGGTAAAGCTGAGTATCATCTGTGTAACAATTAAAATTAACTCCATGTCTATGAATAATATTACCCAATGGTAGCATATAAAGAGAAAACAGAATTCGGCCAAGAGTCGAACCATGTGGGACCCCATGTGTAACCATTGATAAAAAAAGATGTCTCCTCAATTTTAACAAACTGAAACCTGTTAGAGAGATAGGACCCAAGGACAGGACCACCATATTTCAAACAGTGATAACTAGTGTCAAAAGCTGCACTTAAATCCAGTAAAACAAGAACCGAAGGTGAGCCCATGTCAGAGGACCACAACACATAATTTACCACTCGAATTAGTGCCGTCTTAGTGCTATGATAAGGCCTAAAACCAGACTGAAATTTCTCAGCAATGTTCTGTGCGGTAAGAAATCGTTAGGTTACTTAAGAACATAAGAAAGTTTACAAACGAGAGGAGGCCATTCAGCCCATCTTGCTCGTTTGGTTGTTAGTAGCCTATTGATCCCAGAATCTCATCAAGCAGCTTCTTGAAGGATCCCAGGGTGTCAGCTTCAACAACATTACTGGGGAGTTGGTTCCATACCCTCACAATTCTCTGTGTAAAATAGTGCCTCCTATTTTCTGTTCTGAATGCCCCTTTATCTAATCTCCATTTGTGACCCCTGGTCCTTGTTTCTTTTTTCAGGTCAAAAAAGTCCCCTGGGTCGACACTGTATATACCTTTTAGGATTTTGAATGCTTGAATCAGATCACCGCGTAGTCTTCTTTGTTCAAGACTGAATAGATTCAATTATTTTAGCCTGTCTGCATACGACATGCCTTTTAAACCCAGTATAATTCTGGTTGCTCTTTGCACTCTTTCTAGAGCAGCAATATATTTTGGTGGTCACTTTAACTGTATTAACCCTTTGCGGTCCATTGTCGGACTGGGTCCGACATTGCAATTATTCCTCACAGGTCCTTTGTCGGACTGGGTCCGACATCATTATAGCAATGCAATAAACAGGTGTTTAGTCGTTTTTTCTCCGGAAAAAGCCGAGAAAACCATTCATTTGCCGAGTGGGAGCGACAGGAGCCGAGACAAGTCGAAACAAAAAAAAAAAAAAAGGCGTATCTCATGAATAGTCATACATGGTATCAGGTATCAGATAACGAGGGAGGTCGTAAGTAAACAAGTTGGCTGACTGAATCAGCGCACAGAAAACACAGACATTTGCAGAGCTTTTTTGAGATGTTATAGTAATAAAATAATGACTTGGATCGCATTATTGAGTTTGGTGATAAAACGAGTGATCCGGAGATGATCGATCGGTATGTACGACTATTATTATTATTATTTATTTCTTTGCATATGTGAAAGCTATAGCGAATGAAAGGGTGGGGCGGGGCTGGAGATGCCTAGTGAGTGCTTTGTTGATATGCAGGGCCATTTAAACCCGTATGACTGTGAAAAAAAAATACTTTTAAACAGCGCGTATAAAATTAACTGCGCGTGTGAAAATTAATTAGACCTGGCGTGCCTGACGCGCAATTAATAAATGGACCGCAAAGGGTTAAGTGACCACCTGTCTAACGCGACCAGCGACCACAATTCTCCTACCCATCAACAGACTCAAACCTGTATTACGCACAATTATATAGGGCTATTTTTATAAGAAAAATATGGTTTTAAATGGTACGTCCTAAATTCAAAGGAATACGGTAACCATTTTAGCGGTCTTTTATCCGTAATCATAAAACAGCACTGTCTTGTAAAGGAAGAGAGAAAACATGGAGAAACAAAAGGTCCTCCCTAGATGACGGAATTAAAGTTATTAAACTTGTAAAGACAGTAAGTGCCAGAAAAACTGCGGAACAATTCGGCACTAGAAAGACGCAGATACAGCATTTTGAAACTGAAAGAACTAGGGCTTGAAGTTTTAGGTTTTTATTTTTGTTCATGTGACCATGTTTTGAGCCGATTTCAATATCTTAATTAAACTGTTAATTACTAAACAAAGTCGCTTCTTTTAACTTTGATGTCCTTACTGACTTGCTGATTATGTTTCCCCTTTATTTTTCGAACACAAGAGCAAGCAATGACATTAATCACTTTCCCCAGATGTTACTTTAACTTGCATTTCATTCTTGCATTTGCCTGGGAACTAGGTAGCTTCCAATATGTCAGTTTCGTGTTGTTCTTTCCTGCTAATTTAACAGAATGTTCTCATAATTAGGATGTAGCAGCTTAAGACTTGAAGGAAAACCCTTAAAAGGAAAATAAACTCCAAAAAATTCAAGCCATACTTTGAGTATTAAAACAATGTGCGGTAATCGAAAAAGATCTTATGCTTATGCTGGCGATGGTTTCAGGATGTAATGAATCAACACGTACCTGAAAGGCAGACACAGACATTGAAATTTGCAAAGGATTTAAAACATTTTGTGTGACCGAGACAGGCAAGCATTCATTACTTTCACAAAATAATTTTTTTTGTAAATGCATTATCTTAATGAATGTTATTAAATTACATACTTCCTTTTGTTCATATTACATCTTCTGGCTTTTAGTGTATGTAAGACATACATAATTACAGGAAAGCATGTCAGAGAAATATAAAATTAATAAGTTATGGGTCCTATTTTGAGAGACCATCTGTGTTAAGAGAACACTAGTAGACTGTCCCTTGAGTGGTCTCTTTATACAGGTTTGTACGGTGGCCCTGAAGTGCAAAACACAAGCAAATAAAAAAATACAGACAAACAAAAAAATGTGTACCTGCAATTAAAAAAAAAACTTACCTGCAATTAAAAAAACTACTGCAAATACAAAAAACAAAACACGCCAGCATCTTAAAATGTGTGTACAAACACAAAAAAACGCTTACATCTTAAAAAAACAGCACCAAACAAATCAAATCCTATAACGGAAATGACAGACAAGTGGGCGGGTATTTTAAGATGCTGGCGTTTGTGTATGTATTTACAGTCGTTTTTTTAATTGCAGGTACACATTTTTTTGTTTGTCTTTATTTGCTTGTGTTTTGCACTTCCGGGCCACCGTAGGTTTGACTGTAGTTCTTTTAAAAGTGTAGTAGGAATGGGATCTAATGTACATGTTGTGGGTTTTGTATTTTTAACTGTCACGCCCAGCTCTTGTTCACGCGTCAATAAAAAATGCTCTATTATATTACACTGTCTTTGAGGACCGTGATGGTGTATACACGATCCTACTGAAGGTGTCTTTGAGGACCGTGATGGTGTATACACGATCCTACTGAAGGTGTCTTTGAGGACCGTGATGGTGTATACACGATCCTACTGAAGGTGTCTTTGAGGACCGTGATCTGGTAAACACAATGAAAAATGCACTTCATTTTATTGACTTACTGGGCTACCATATTTTGCCATACAGGTCGGAAACACGTATTATTGGATAGAAGAGGGATTACTTCCCTTTCAAGTATGAAATGTAACCATTACCGAATGGGTGTTTACCTGAATAGATCTATCAAAGCTGCTCGCAGAGCTTGTGACGCGGTCATGCCCGCCCCCGAGGGCATAAGAGAACTGCATACACGGACGTCAGCATCATGCTTCCTTTCAGAGAACTGAATCTGACGGGAGTGTGTTTTTACAGAAACATGAGCACAGCTGCTGGGCTCAGCAGCTCTGTGTTGACCGAGATACGTGCTTTGGCTGAGATTGCTTGCGGTCTCTCCCACAGTATCTCGTTGCTGTCTTGGTGACTGCTTGCAGCACTATTATGAAGGCTGTTAGGGTGCTAACAAGTAGGCTTCCCTCAGTCTCATACTCGTACTGACAGTGTGATTTTGCCAGAAGCATCCCTGCTTACTGCTTCCCATGGTAACGCGAACAGAGTAGACCCGTACCGAGGTCACTGACCTGCTCCGTTCCCGTACCATCTAAACAAGGAACGAGGTTACCGCACTGGTACCGTACCGTACCGACCTGGTGGAAGTCGCCGAACCGGTACTGAACCAACCAGTTACCATCCTGGTACTGTTACATTTCAAAACTCGGTACCGTACTGTACCGACCCGGCTCTAAGGTACTGAACAGACCTATACCGTTCCGGTTCCGAACTCGGTACTGTGCCGACGGTATCATACCATGCCGAGGGTACTGTACTGTACTGACTCGACGCCAAGGCACCAAACCAGTACTGAACCGACCCTGCACCGTTTTGGTACCACCCCAATTCCATCCCGGTACTGTACCGACTCGGTTCAAAGTCACCAAACCGGTTCCCAATTGTGGTACCATACCTAGTCCAGTACCAGAGTACTTGGTTCGGGCCTTGACCCACCCCGTGGTTGTTTGAGCAGACTGAAGCAGCAGCTATAGATTACTGTACACTGCATTGCTCCTTGCATCATGCCTGTGTTTTATCTCTGTGACATATGCAAAGCCAGTCTGCCAATTGAGGATAAGCATGGTTGGTGCACTTGCTGCCTGGGGCCAGAGCATGCCAAAGAGGCACTAATTAACCGCAGTTTCTGCGAGTTTTGTCCAAGTTTCTCAAGGCGCACGCTGGAGAAATGTGTGTCTCGCAGCTCTGCAGCGCGCTCAGTGTCCATTACATGGTGTGCTCCCCCATTACCCATTAGGTAGCTGTGCCCTCTCCACTTAGCTCTGTGCCAGGGGAGAGCAGGCGACGTGCCCGGGGAAATGCAGAGCTATTGCGTGAGCGCGTGACTCCGCCTACCCCCTCCCCACACCGCCCCCCCCCCCCCCCCCCCTCCGTCTCCTTGCGGCACCTAGGGGCTACTAGCACAGTCTGACAGCAGGAGGTAGGCGAACAGGAGCTGGTATCCCCCTCTGAGGAGGTGGAGGCAGACAGCACATACCCTGCGGTTAAGCTCTCCTTGTCACCAGAGCTTCTGCTACTGATTATTATTATTATTATTATTATTAGAGGGATTCTGAAGTGTGCTTACTGAGCCGGTGCGTTCGCACAAGGCTAGGTAATTACAACTGCATACTAGTAGCCTACCAGGCCTGTTTGTTGAAATCGCTTTTGGAGAATCACAGACCCTCACCACAGCAACAAGAGCTGTGTTTGGTGAACAAAAATTTGCTCTGTGTCTCCATATTGAACGGGTAGGCTGTGGGCAGGAACCTGGCTGCTTTGATAGCTGCAAGAAGGCAGCTTTGGCTTTCCCAGACACGCGTGCCTGATTTGGATAAAGCACTGCTGTAGATACCACCACCACACCGGGGCATACCTTTGGTCCTGCATGGATGAGATGCTGCAGAGCTCTCACCACACATGGAAGTCCACAAAGGAGCTGGTGCATATGCTTCCCAAGCGACCACCCCCTGTGCGCAAATCACCTGCAAACTGGTGCCCAAGGCCCCAGCGGCCTCATAGACCGGAACAGCCGGCTGTAACTGTGGCCAGAGGTTGTTTTCATAACCAGGGCTTTAACAAGTTCCCCTGCCAGGTGCAAAAACAAAAGCCCCAGGCTAAGCCACAAGCCCAGCAGCAGCACTAGGAGTTTGCTGCCACAGGCCCAGTTTGCTGTCAGTGCACCACGGACACCATAGTTGCTTACTACTGTTCAGACCAGCTATTCTCTGCAATACAGGCACAGTCCCCCTCCCATTCGGGGCTTGACTTCAGTATTAGTCATGGACCCATGTTATTGTTTCAGGAGGTGACAGCTCTGCTGCATAATCAGGCTATTTGCATGATAGATCCTCTCCACTTTAAGGAAGAGTTCTATTCCAGGTACTTCCTGGTGCCCAAGCGGGATGGTGGCCTCAGACCAATCCTCGACCTCAGACAGGTCAACCTGTATCTGAGTCGAAGGAGGTTCAGAATGTTGACTATGCAACAGCTGTTCCAATTCCCAGTTCCAAGATGCCACTGTGAAAAATAGATTTTCTGTGAGTCAAATACAGCCCCAGAAAAAAACCCTGGTCCTGTGGGAGCATCCCACTGAAAACGTTTGGTCCTTAAAGGCAAGACATTTCAAACTGCCTAAACGACCCAGTTCAAGGTGTAACCTCAAAAACGCATTTACAATGGTGTCTCTCCTGTAAAAGTATGACTGTGGGGTGTGCCAGGGAGTCAGTCAGGGGACTGCAGATTCCTAGCTGTACAAAGTCGGTGGTCTTCGCTGGGGATTCTAGAGGGAGTGTCGCATTGGCTCTGGTGCTAGAGAGGTTAAACTGTCAGGGGCTGTTTCTCCGAATCGCTCGACAGCGGACCTACTGTGAGCTCAGGTGGACATCTGCATGGCTGGCCTCTGGATGTAAGAGGCAAATGGCTTGGTCATTGGATCAGAGGACACCCCCTGGCTTTCAGTTTTCATGAGCTGTTGTGGGGAGTTTTTGCAGTGACGGAACGGAATTGGACATTCTTAATTGTGGAGAAAACAACATTTGTTCTGTCGTTACCTTTTAGAATATATATACCTTCTCTTACGCTGCCTTTGGCTCTGGACATCTAACCGTCTGAAATGTAAATTATCTAGCAGGTAATGACACTTATTAGGTGGGTCAATAAATCCTCCCAGTTGGAAGACCCAAGATGGATTAAAATAAAGATGTCTATTTAGATCCACCACTGTTGAGATCGCGAACATGGACCCCACTTACTGATGCTTAAGTGTGAATTATTCTGTTGGCGGGGGCTGATGTGTATACTGACTTGCCTTGTCTTTGTTGTTGCAGGTGTTTGGTGAAATGGCTAGAAGTTCGCTGTGTCTGTCCAATGTGCAACAAACCTGTAGCTGGAACTACAGAGCCACACCATGGCATTGGGGTGCTTCTAGATGAACTGGTGTGAATGGAAATTGTGACTAACACTAGACTAGACCCCATATTTAATTCAAAAAGAAGATTGCAATACTTGACTGTTCACATTCCAGTGCATGATGAGGTGATGATGAGGATGATGATAGTGCTGTTGCTGTTGATCTCGTCTTGGATATTCTTGAAGTCAAGTTGAAGCAGTGGTTTAATCTGTGACACTGATGGAAGATATGAAAAGTCAAAAGGATGGTTTTTGAGCTGCAGCTGGCGTTATCTTCAGTGATGTTTTTACTGAACGTAGAGTGAGGACAACTTTTTGCTAAATAAAAATGGATAATACCCAAATAGAAGCAACCTAAATTTTAAAATGTTAAAAGCAGAAATTTATAAATTATACTCAATGTGTTTTTTGAGTAAGGGCTAAATTGTTTTTGGTTTAATGGAAAGAATGTCAAATGTTAATATTTTATTAAATCAATTTTCAGGTTAATAGAAATATTATTACTACTACGGCATATACACCAATTTGTGCATATGGTTTTCTATATCTAGCGGTGGTTTTCCTATTGAGTCAACTGTCAATAAGGGATTAGCTCAGTTGATCACCTAAATAAATAGTGAAGGACGCCCTCTCTGGCTCCAGTAAGGCACAGTGCTGGCAGAGTCTTTACATTTTTTTGTTGTTATAAACCTGTTTTTTCATGGATGTTATTTCCCTGTATTTTGGATGTATCTAGTAATGTAACAAGTGGATTCATAAGGGGGGGATTATTATAGAGTTAAAGGGTGGCAGTATTTAGATCATTAAAATAGACCCCTACATTGTTTTTGTAATTTTGGAGGATTAAGCATGTTGTAAATACTTGGTATATTAACGTTTTGTAATTTCCTAACCCTGGGGGAACCCAAAGCAGCTATTACTTCCCTTGATTTAACACTAGGCCCGCGACGGTCATTTTGACGAAATTTGGTTTTAAAAAATAATTTTCTTCGGTGGTGTAACACATATGGGGCTGTGCGTTCCTGTACCTTTCTGTCCGTATGTATTCAATATTCTCACAAAGCATGAAAACGGGAGTGCAGAAATAAAGGAGATATATTACATTATACCTAAAAGCCGCAGGAGCAGTCACATTGACGGCCACACATAAAACAATTGTATTTATTATACAGAACGGTATTCTACTTTATTATTTTTATTTACCAGTCTGCAATGTGTTTAGCTGTAATTCGATTAGTCTCTACTCTCTGCCTGAGTGAATGACTGACAGTCTATATTGTTTTTCAATCAGCCTTGTGAAAGGCTGGCACCTGCTTGCCACCTGCACTGCTTTGGTCAGTCAATTAGCAGCGGGACTAGTGAAAATAAATACCAGAGACCGTGGAGTTTTACAAAGCAACAAAATATGAAACTGATGTCTGGATCAGATGGCACGGAAGTATTCTGTGAAAGCTGGCTCTCGACGATGGCCTGTTCAGGTGTTTTACAATGTATTGGGTACTTTACAAAGAATGCACAGAGCTGAATTTACCAAGGAGAGAATATATTTTACAGTTAGCACAGGAACTTCGCAAGAAGCATTTGGAACAGAGGGAAACTGCCAAGCGTGTACCCACAGCTGAAGCTGGCAACCGCGCTAAGAGACGCCAACGCCAGGTTGGCAAGTGCAATAAAGATAAAACTTTGAACAGCTGTGCCCTGAAAGGCAGAAAGGCGGCGTGGAGAAGTGCATTCTCTTACTCAAGGTAAAGGGATACCATTTTGTCAAAACAAGAAAAAATGAAAAATAAATTAGACTTTGTTTTATAACTTGTGCTGTGCGCTTCTGTAAAACGTTTTCTTCTAAGTTTATCTACGTTGTTCACTTACTTTTGTGAACCGATGTCTGTTCAGATGTTTATTTACTTACATTTTCTTGTTTTGATTTGTAAAATAAATGTTTGTGTGTGTGTATATATATATATATATATATATATATATATATATATGTGTGTGTATGTGTATATATATATATATATATATATGTGTGTGTATGTGTGTATATATATATATATGTGTGTGTATGTGTATATATATATATTGTAAAAGAAACTCACCCACTCGGGTTCGTTGCCCCTTTAAAAACACGACCCAGCACACAAGAAGTAGATTTTTCCAGCGCTGACGCGCTATTTTTTTAATATACACAAAATAAAACAAAACACAAAACAAAAACCTAACTCCGTCTTGGAGCGCTTACTAAACAGGTACTCCCCGACTACCTCGCAGGACGGCTAAGCCGTTTACCTGTCGCACACACGAAAACCCAACACTTACTTCCCACGACTTTTCAGACGCAGAGCACCTTCATCTGCCTCTCTCTATCCAGCCGTCTCGAGCAGACTGCCTGCTTCCCTTTTAAACCCCCCCACCTGGATCTAATTCCCCCAATAACGCCCAGGTGAGGATGATAATCAATAATGAAAATTAAACTAAACAATAAAACAATTACGAAATCAATTAGCAAATTAAATGAAACAGTAAAGCAACACAAATCAAACAAAAAGGTGCATTTTCACATGTTTTTTTTTTTTTCTTTTTCTTTGCAGGGAGGTTTTAACCCCCTCCCTGCCGTCTCTCACAACCCGCTATATTACAATATGTATATATATACACACACACCTGACTATATGCCTACAAAATCCCTGACTTTGTGCAAGTGTACCTAGAAGAATTGATGCTGTTTTGAAGGCAAAGGGTGGTCACACCAAATATTGATTTGATGTAGATTTTTCTTCTGTTCACTCACTTTGCATTTTGTTAATTGATAAATATAAACTATTAACATGTCTATTTTTGAAAGCATTCTTACTTTACAGCATTTTTGAACACCTGCCTAAAACTTTTGCACAGTACTGTGTGTAATTTTATATATATATATATATATATATATATATGCTTCGGTTTTTCAGATGTTTATGTAACACTCAATAAATAAAAAATAAAAAACTATTACATATTACATCAGACTGTTTCTCCATTCATTATACTCTTTACAGTGTTTTGAATACAGCCGTCAGAAAGACTGCTGCGGGGCTTCTAGGTATGAGTATATCTCCGGGCCTTCTAATGTTAAAGTGTTGAATTTAAATCAAGGGAAGTAATATTAAAACTTTACAATGCATTAGTAAGACCCCACCTATTGTGTTCAGTTGTGGTCACCTCGTTATAAAAAGGATATTGCTGCTCTAGAAAGAGTGCAAAGAAGAGTGACCAGAATTATCCCGGGTTTAAAAGACATGTCACATGCAGACAGGCTCAAAGAATTGAATCTGTTCAGTCTTGAACAAAGAAGACTATGAGGTGATCCAATTCAAGAATTCAAAATCCTAAAAAGGTATAGACAATGTCGACCCAGAGGACTTCTTTGACCTGAAAAAAGAAACCAGGACCAGGGGTCACAAATGGAGATTAGATAAAGGGGTATTCAGAACAGAAAATAGGAGGCACTTTATTACACAGAGAATTGTGAGGGTCTGGAACCAACTCCCCAGTAATGTTGTTAAAGCTGACACCTTGGGATCCTTCAAGAAGCTGCTTGATGAGATTCTGGGATAAGTAAGCTACAAACAAGCAAGATGGGCCGAGTGGCCTCCTCTCATTTGTAAACTTTCTTATGTTCTTATGTCTAATTTAGCAGCCTCTCCTGTTGGAGGTGTGGGTTAGCTACTCTCATCACATATGAAATCAGTCCATTCAAATTCAAAAATGCTTTATTGGCATGACGAGAGTGCTCAGGTATTGCCAAAGCTTTTATAATACAAAACAGAAATAATAAAACAGAAATGAAATCCAAAATAAATAAAGTCCAAATCACACAAAACCACATGCTGACAAACTTGGCTCTTTTTCATAGTGGTTAAGACGTTTGCTTGTGGTAGTCACAGGTTCACACCCAGCCTCCACGCAGTTATAATTAACTTTCTCTTAGTGGGTGGAAGCACATAAACTTGGGGTTGCACTGAATATTCGACTAGTCAAATAGTTGAATTGAAAGGTGACAGTTGACTTTAAAAACTGGAAGTCGACTAAATCGCACATCGTGATTGTGAAGTAATTGCAAAGTGTGTGGTTTCAGATGGACGGAAGTGTATTTGCGTTTGCAATCTTAACATATACATTACATTTTAGAACATTAATAAATAGTTTGTTTTTGTGGAGACTAGTCGACCTTATTCGACCACGTTTATCTTAACTATTTGACTGACAAATTAGTAGTCTTTCTACACCTGATATTAAAAAGTACCATAAGTAGGGAAGCATTAATATTACTATTTATTTCTTAGCAGACACCCTTATCCAGGGCGAATTACAATTGTTACAAGATATCACATTATTTTTACATACAATTACCCATTTATATACAGTTGGGTTTTTACTGGTGCAATCTAGGTAAAGTAGCTTGCTCAAGGGTACAGCAGCAGTGTCCCTCCACCTGGGATTGAACCCACGACCATCCAGTCAAAAGTCCAGAGCCCTAACCACTACTCCACACTGCCGCCCCATATAAGTAATCAAACAAATTACACAGTAATTATTTGCCATCGTTTCCCACACATTTGATAATTTTAGCGTAGTGTGTGGCAATGGACTAGAATGCTAAAGTCCTTGGGTTTTAAGAGCAGATGCTTCTGCCTGCAGACTCCCTATTTCCTTATTCATTAATGTGCTTTTCAACAAGCTGTCAAACACAGTGCTTCTGTAGAGGTTAGGGTAAAAAGACAAGAGTTTACTTCGGATAGGAGGCATGTCTGCATTATAAAGAATATTATTGTTCCGAAACAGAGACACTACCTGCAGTATTACAAACGTTTATAAATGATAAGGAAGTTAATATTTGTATGTACTGTATTTAATAACATTTACAGTGTTGCATGTTGTACATACTATTTTGTATATAGGACATTTTTTGACATTGCTGTTTGAAATATTCAAAGATTTTGTACACAGTTTTTTTTAATTTTATTTAATTTAATTTTTTTTAATAAATATTTATTAAAACTGGTCATGTCTTTTTTTGTAAAGCAGCACCAGCGGTTTACTGTGAACAATACATGATCATCTCTTGGCTAGTAATCAGGCCTTTCTTCACCTGTCACCAGATATTGTATATCACTGAGACCCATGATGTATTATTATTATTATTATTGAGTCATTTAGCAGGCGCATTTATCCAGAGCGACTTAAAGACGCTAGGGGGTGAATTATGCATCACAACTGCTGCTAAATAGTCACTTATAACCTTGGTTTTACATATTATCCGAAGGATGGAGCACAAGGAGGTTAAATGACTTGTTCACGGTCATACACAATGAGAGTGGCTGAGCTGGGAATGAACCTGGAACCTCCCGGTAACAAGCCCCTTTCCCTAACCACTGGACCGGTTCTACTTGTGCAAATACTGTTACTTTATCACCTCCTTCCCTGCAAAGTAGAAAGAAGGCCTCACTATATTCCACTATAAAGAAAAAGATAAAAACTATGTTAATCAGTATGGTTCTGCTAAAATAATATTAAATAGATAGATAATATAAAAACAAAATAAATAGTTTTATTACCCAGAATGGGCAGTTAAAGGTGAGTTCTTTCAATAGTGTTATGTTGTTCTCACTTATTTGTATTGTGTGTATCATTGTCATACTCTTTGCAGCTTCGGAACCCTGTGCTCAGGACGGTTTTGTCTATACAGCTGTTTATTGCACGGAATGAGCAGTTAAAGGTCAGTTTGGTGGGTTTTTTCAATAATGTTATGTTGTTCCCACTTAGTTGTATTGTGTGTATAATTTTGGTCGTCTTTGCACCTTCGGAACCCAGTGTTCCCGGGAACTTTTTGGTGATAAAAAGGGTTCTGGCTGAGAACAGGTTAATGACAGTGCATTATTAATCGGTTCTGATTGTTAATATTCTCCCCATATGTCTAACTTTTTATGCTGTTTTTAAAAGCAATTGAATTCATTCAAGTTCCGTTCCGGCTTTTACCCCATCCCCAGTATTAGACTTGAGTTGAAAACAAAATAATCGGTTATAAATGAGTACTATCATTTTCCACGAACGAGCAGCTTACACTTTCGTCCTCACTGTCAGACTGAAGATCTTGTAAAATATTACCAAACGTGTTTTCAATCATTGTGTTTCTCACTGATGACTTCCATTTTCAAACCATTTTAGGTCGTTGAAAAACTAAAAGAAAAAAAAATGAAGCACCTAAGGAGATTCCTCGGACGCTCTTTCAGTGTCAGATTGAGTTTATGAACACACCCTATATCTTTCTAGGAAATTTGAATCAAATGATTCTTTTCCTTTTTGAGAATAATTCTGTAAACGTGCCTGAGAAGTAATTAGGCTATTTGTATTTAGCTGTATCAATTTACTGTAATGAATTACAATTGACCTTTAAAAGAACTGCTTCATTGACATTTCAATACAAAAAGCGGGCATTCCAGGTTTCCCAGGATGCTTAGAACACATTAATGTGATCTGGCAACAAATTCAATCGGCTAAAAAGGAGAGGAAGGAGCTCCATGTGACATTCCTGGATTTGGCTAATGCACCATTTCTCCACTGGCTTTTACCCTGGCAATGGAAGTAATCATTAGGGCATCAAATTGGGTAAAGGTGAGGCAATACCAACAATGTCTGAGAAGCCAGTGAAGAGTCTTGGGAGATGGTACGATGGGGATCTAAAGGACACAGTTTGTGTGGGAGAAGTTAGACAACAAGCAGTGGAAGGGTTGGGAGCATAGACAGCAGTGCTTAACCAGGCAAACTAACTCCGGTGCTTTCAGTTTGGTCTACTGCCGAGGTTGCTGTGGCCACTGACTCTGTACGAGGTTTCTTTGACAACAGTAGAGAAGCTGGAAGCTTTAATCAGTTCATATATCAGGAAATGGTTGGGAGTTCCACGCTGCCTCAGCAGAGTGGGACTTTATGGTAAAAGAATACTGCAGCTACCAGTCTCCGCTCTAACCGAGGAGTTTAAGTGCGCCAAGGTCAGACTGGAAATGACATTAGTAGAGTCACGTGACAAATGCATAAGGGAGGCAGCACCTGTGTTGAAAATTGGAAGAAAGTGGACAGCAAAGAAAGCTGTGGAGGATGTAAAGGCTGCCCTACGAATTAGTGATATCATGGGGCAAGTTCAGCATGGAAGAGGGGGTCTTGGTCTCTGTTCAGCTCCTTGGCCAAGAGTTGCGTCGCACAGTGAAGAACTTATCTGAGGTTATCTGACTGGCTGTGGTTGAGACGGATAGATTCTGGGTGGGGATCTCAAGCACAATAGAAAAGAAAGAAACGCTGATGTACGGGTAAGTAAGCTGGGCTGAGTTGAGTGGGGGACGGAGTGGGGCGATGCTGGGACACCAGAATCACCGTCGACACCTTGAGGTATCGTGGGCTAGTCGATGAAACACAGAGGATGGAAGGTGCCCACTTGAAGACCCCAGAGATGTACCCTACCCTAACTGCGGTTGATCCTCGGAGCCAGCATCGCAGCCGTTGTGTGTGCTGATGCGCTAGGGAGGCAATAAGCCGATCCCTGGAGCCAGCATTACACTTCAGCCATCAACACCAGACAGAAGGATATCTACATCATCATATGGAAGGAAGCGCAAATGGATGGAGACACAGATGAATAACATTAGTTTACTGTAAAGCTACGTCTTAGTTGGTACTTATCTGCAAAATCATGTGTTCAAGTAACCTTTTAAAATCGACGTGTTGCAACCATTAAAAGATAAAGTTGCTTATCTGAAAACCGGTTTTATTTCCCCTGTGTCCTCCACTATTTCAGCTGAATGTCATAAAAATGTTATGATATTTACAGAAAGAAATACTTAAAATGACAGTTCTTTTCCTACCGTGGCTTTTTTTGCTTTGAACACACCATTTTAATAATGAAAATTTCAAATCAAAACATTTTTGATGGCAGAGGAGCTTAACATAAAGTTAAAAATATCAATAAAACTGCATGAGCCATAAAAGCAGCAGAATAGTAAGAGTCACATAAGAATGGAAACGATAGATCATAAATTAATTTTCAGTAGAGCCAGGGACAGCGTTCCACAGTACAAGGGCCCTACAACTGAACGCTCTACCTGTGTTTTACTTCAAAGCCCTTGGGAACGTAAGGGTCCTTCAGAGCTTCTTAGGTTAGCAGCAGGACTTTGAAATCACTTGTAGACCACACCGGGAACCCATTTAGGTCTGTTAGCACAGGGGAGATATGTTCACGTGTTTTTGTTCTGTTGGAACCCTGGCCGCAGCTAAATAACCATGGATATTAACTTGTGATATGGTTGGTAGAGTAATTAACAAAACAGAGTTTTTTTTTTAAAAAAAAAGGTCAAGTTCTCTATTTTATTCAACATAGCAAAATCTGATGCATTTAAATCATTTATTTCAGATATGGGATAGTTTACAGAGTGTCTCAGATTGAAGTTTTTTTTAACAAGTTGTTACTACCTAGGCAACTGCCTGAACTTGTGCAAAACTACAATTATTATTATTATTTATTTATTTATTTCTTAGCAGACGCCCTTATCCAGGGCGACTTACAATTGTTACAAGATATCACATTATTTTTATACAATTACATTATTTTTTTTAATTTTTTTATTGGGGTAAAGAAATAGCAATAGTGGCCAAACTGGGGGAAAACAAGCAACACACAAAATCAGTATAAATATACACTATCAAAACCAAACACAAATGAAACACAGCCACATTATCAACACCAAGCAAATCAAATTATATTGTAACAAGAAAGCACAAGCAGCATGCAACAAACATATTCCTTAATCTAATTCATAGCACACAGTTTTAAAAAGATTTCAAACCTTTTCAAACAGTTAAAGCACATGGCTTACCTGAGGTATCCTTCCAAACAAAGCTTCCCCAATGCCACAGGTGTTCTCAGTTTATACAAATAAAATCCAGGGTGCGTCCACCAGAGGGAACTCTAACTTAACCCATTTTCTGCCAAACTGGCCACATGAGTTTGAACTTTTAGTTTCCTTTTTGGATTCTTGGCTCACCTCTTATTCTCATTTGTTTCATTTCATTTTTTATAATGATCAAAAAGATGACATACCAAAATGTTATAGTGTCTTATGAACACCTCCTGTGTCTGCTGGCTTTCATTCCAGCTGAACTCCCAGTTAACTAGACCCTTCATTTCACTGATCATTTTTAATAGACAATTTAACTAGACCCTTCATTTCACGGATCATTTTTAATTGCCAGTTTTACAGGCCTTTCATTTCACAGATCATTTTTAATTGCCAGTTTATACTTGTTTTCAGCTTTAAAGTAGGAGATTTCAAGTTAGCTATAACATTTTATCAGTCCACTAACTTTAACTCTGCAACTGTTTAGAGCTGAAAAACAAATTAAAGGGTCTAATTAAGCTAATTATCAGTTCAATTGTTAATATTAAAGCTTTTCTGACCGTCTGGGATCGCTTTTGTGGCGGGATTTTAACTTTCCGACTTGTTCTGAGCAAAAATCACTGATTCAGACAGTATGAAGGATGTTATGCAAATTAAGCGGGTACCAAAATTAACATTCGCTCTCAAATGTAATTATTTACAGTTTATCTTCTCTATTTGATTTTGCTGTTACTACTAACTTTATTGTAATTAACTGCTTTTATATGTAATGTGATATATTGTAACAACTGTAAGCCACCCTGGCTAAGGGCATCTAAGAAATACATTTTAAAAAAGGCTACAGTAAAATAGGAGCTCTCTAAAAATTTACTTTTTATCCTCTTTGTCCTGATGTACTTGATTTATTATTGTGTTCTATTAAATGTCTCCTCTCTGCATCTCCTGAAACACGCGTCTGTTTTATTTTTCTCCGCCTTTATTATTATTATTATTATGATTTATTTCTTAGCAGACGCCCTTAAGGCACCGACGAGAGTGGAGGCATGCCTTCATTTAGTCGTTTCAAATAATGAAGACAGAATAACTAAAACAGAGGTCAGAGAGCCATTGGCAAACTCAGACCACAACATGGTCTCATTTGAAATGTTTTCTAAAACCCCCAAAGTAATGACTAAAGCTAAGGTTTACAATTTTAGAAAAGCAAACTATGAAGGTATGAAACAGAGACTAACAAAACTAGATTGGAGTAAAATAGAGAAAAGAAACATCCACAGAAAAAGGATGGCTGTTTTTCAAAAATGTAGTACTAGAGGCGCAAAACAATTCGATCCCAAAAGTAGACAAATATAAACCTAAAACAAAATGGCCAAAATGGTTTAATAGATCAATTTAAAAAAAAAAATTCAGCGATAAAAGGCACTTTACAGAGCGTTTACAGGGACCAAAAACAAAGTACACAGAAAGAGTACTTGGAACTGCAAACACAAGTCAAAAAGGAAGTTAGAAAGGCCAAGAGAGAGATAGAAATCAATATTGCTCAGGGGGCTAAAACCAATTCCAAAATGTTTTTCCAATATTATAACAGCATGAGAACATTCAAAGAGGAGGTTAAATGTCTAAAAGACACAAATGGGAAAATTATAGATGAAGAAAAAAAAAACAACAAATATATTAAATGATTACTTTTCACTGGTTTTTACAAAGGAGGACACGGACAACATGCCCCACATTTCGACCTGTTCCTATCCAGTTTTAAATAACTTTAGCATAACAGAGGCAGAAGTGTTAAAGGGACTAGGAGCTCTTAAAATAAACAAATCCCCTGGGCCGGATGAGATCCTCCCAATAGTACTCAAAGAAATGAGAGAAGTTATTTACAAATCGCTAACCAAGATCATGCAATAGTATCTTGACACAGAGGTTGTACCGACAGACTGGAAAATTGCAAATGTAATACCGATCCACAAAAAGGGAGACAAAACTGACCCAGGTAACTACGGATCAATAAGCCTGACTTCTATTATATGTAAAATTATGGAAACTACAATAAGATCTAAAATGGAAAATTACCTTTATGGTAACAATATCCTGGGAGACAGTCAGCATGGTTTTAGGAAAAGGAGATCATGTCTAACCAACATGCTTGATTTTTTTGAGGATGCAACATCAAAGCATACAATATGGTTTATTTAGATTTCCAGAAAGCTTTTGACAAAGTCCCGCATAAAAGATTAATTCTTAAACTGAACGCAGTAGGGATTCAAGGAAATGCATGCACATGGATTAGGGCGTGGTTAACATGTAGAAAACAGAAAGTACTGATTAGAGGAGAAACCTCAAAATGGAGCGAGGTAACCAGTGGTGTACCACAGGGATCAGTATTAGGTCCTCTGCTATTCCTAATCTACATCAATGATTTAGATTCTGGTATAGTAAGCAAACTTGTTAAATTTGCAGATGACACAAAAATAGGAGGAGTGGCAAACACTGTTGCGCAGCAAAGGTCATTCAAAATGATCTAGACAGCATTCAGAACTGGGCAGACACATGGCAAATTAAATTTAATAGAGAAAAGTGTAAAGTATTGCATGCAGGAAATAAAAAAATGTGCATTATAAATATCATATGGGAGATAATGAAATTGAAGAAGGGAACTATGAAAAAGACCTAGGAGTTTATGTTGACTCAGAAATGTCTTCATCTAGACAATGTGGGGAAGTTATAAAAAAGGCCAACAAGATGCTTGGATATATTGTGAGAAGTGTTGAATTTAAATCAAGGGAAGTAATGTTAAAACTTTACAGTGCATTAGTAAGACCTCACCTAGAATATTGTGTTCAGTTCTGGTCACCTCGTTACAAAAAAGGATATTGCTGCTCTAGAAAGAGTACAAAGAAGAGCAACCAGAATTATTCCGGGTTTAAAAGGCATGTCGTATGCAGACAGGCTAAAATAATTTAATCTATTCAAGCTTGAATAAAGAAGACTAAGTGGTGATCTGATTCAAGCTTTCAGAATCCTAAAAGGTATAGACAATGTTGACCCTGGTGACTTTTTTGACTAGAAAAAAGAAACAAACAAGGACCATGGGTCACAAATGGAGATTATATAAAGGGGCATTCAGAATAGAAAATAGGAGGCACTTTTTACACCAAGAATTGTGAGAGTCTGGAACCAACTTTCCAGTGATGTTGTTGACGCTGATACCCTGGGATCATTCAAGAAGCTGCTTGATGAGATTCTGGGATCAATAAGCTATTAACAACCAAATGAGCAAGATGGGCTGAATGGCCTCCTCTCGTTTGTAAACGTTCTTATGTTCTTATTATGTTCTTATCCAGGGTGACTTACAGTTGTATAAAAAAAATACATCAATAGTTACAGTGTAAATGAAACCTGTCCATTGATTGAAATCGTGAAATGAAGTATAAACTGTAATTTGCATCATTAACATTCCTCATTCAAATACTGAATAGTTATTCCGCCACTTATTTAAATTACACCCATTCCACCTGTCGGATAACTGCAGATGGAAACAACGTTCAGGATAAGAGTTTCGGACTGTCGGATGACACTGTTGATATTCAGAGATAGTGGGTCCCCAGGACCAGGGTTGGGAATCATTATTATACTGTATAGAATAAAATAGTTTTTTTTAGTAACCTGGGTAAAATTTCAGAACAAGAAATGCGACACTGCTTACCTTTTCTCCCACTAGAGGGCAGTAAAGTCCATAAAATGTGTGTTTATTTATTATATCCAAAAGCATTTGTATGTACGTTTGTATGTACGTTTGTATCTCCAGAAAGCACTTCTTGTTGACAGTTCATTTAGAAGTAGGTACACAAACACGCAATGGCTGAAAATAAAACTAATAAATTATTCAACATTTCTTTTGCATTAATTGATACAGAAATGGTCCAGTCTCATGTGGTGCTCATTTTAGTTATTTGGGGGAAGGGGTGGGGGTGGTGGTGGGGGTTAAATTTAAAACCTTGTTTAACTAATTGAGATTAAACAGTGCTTTAAAAAAATGAGTTGAAAGAGTTAAATTGCCCGATTAATGCATTGCTACAAGGAGGGCAATTTGATTGTGATTTTATGATATCCATGGAAATGTCTTCTTTCTTGCGATAATATTTTCACTCACATTATATTACAAATAAGCCATGATATTTTTTTATCTGTTTTGTACACTGCCGAGCAACTTCCAGAACCGGTATCTAACAGCAGACTAGGCTCAGATGACATGGCACACACTCCACAAGGTTCTGTAAGGTGTCTCCAAGGATATTCATTCTTTCAGTTATTGGTCTTTGCCCCCTGGCTGTCACTAAGTCAGAGCTGCCTCTCTTTGGGCTTCCCTTGATGTTGCTGATCCACTTGGATGCCTCTTGGAGCAGCCTGATCAACAGCACTGTCCTCTCTACTGTGCGCACTCACTATCATACACTGTGGTTTAATATGCTTTACCATACCTCTGTGCTTTACAATGCTTCCCTGTGCTTTAAAATGCTTCCCTGTGTTTTACCATACCTCAATGCTTTACAAGCTTTCCTGTGCTTAACAATAGCTCTCTGATCTTTACAATGCTTTAGTGTGCTTTACCGTACCTATCTCCGCTATACCAGACCTATCTGTACTTTACAGTGTTTCCCTGTGCTTTACCAGACCTCTCTGTGCTTTACAATGCTTCTCTATGCTTTACCAGACCTCTCTGAGCTTTACAATGCTTCCCTGTGCTTTACCAGACCTCTCTGAGATGTACCCTACTTAGCTCAATCCAGACGGTTGTCATGCTGATGCGCTGGGGAGGCCGCACTTTGGTTGATCCCCGGAGCCAGCATCGCAGCCGTTGTGTGTGCTGATGCGCCAGGGAGGCAAAATAAGCTGATCCCTGGAGCCAGC
Source organism: Acipenser ruthenus (assembly GCF_902713425.1). Lineage (NCBI taxonomy): Eukaryota > Metazoa > Chordata > Actinopteri > Acipenseriformes > Acipenseridae > Acipenser > Acipenser ruthenus. Next base: position 4,582,128 of record NC_081225.1, on the reverse strand, counting down.
ATTACACTTCAGCCATTAACACCAGACAGAAGGATATCTACATCATCATATGGAAGGAAACGTAAATGGATGGAGACGCATATGGATCACATTAGTTTACTGTAAAGCTACGTCTTAGTTGGTGCTTATCTTGGCGAGAGCCGAGTTCAAATCAGCATGAAGTTTTAACATCTACTCTCGTGTAATGGAAATCATGAAGATCTGGATACGTCCAGTGACTGCTGTAGTGCAGCTGGCAACAAGGGAAAGACCTTGTGACAGCCTGGAGAGACAGCTGACAGGAGGAAAGAGACCCCATTGGGGCTGGTAAGGGTTAGCTACCCTTGTCGGCAGTATCCAGCTCTGTGTTTACAGGATGCTGGAGACACCCGCCCAAGGCTTCTAAGAAATTAAAGAGAAAAATACCCCTAGAGTCTGCGAGAGCGGGGGCGGAAGATGACTCAACGTTGGACAACACGGTTAACGACTTAGGAACGGAAACGGATATGAGTATGGAGAGTACTTCACAAAAGACTAGTTCAAGATCTGCAGTTAACAAAGACATGGAACTCCAGGTTTGTGTCTGCGGCTGGAGCAAGGCGACAACGGTCAGGGGTTTGAAGATTCATCAAGGGAGAATGAAATGCTTGAGGGAGAAGGGACAAGGGCCTCGCATTGATCAGTACTTCTTACGAAGTCAGTCAAGTCAGTCGAATGAAATCCAGCGACAGGAAGCAAACCACAGTTCGCAGGATATCAGCACCCCTGTCATAGATGTGAGGAGGACTTGCATGGACACAGTTAGTGATGAACCTAATGATCCTTGTGAACCCGGTCAGACAAACCAGCATAAGAGAGAAAAGAACCTCAACGGGCACAAGCCTGGAGTTAAATGGCCAAGAGCTTGTGAGAAAACTGCATGGGACACAGTAAACACAGATCTCTGCGTTGCATTGGAAAGATTAAGTGGAACAGTTGAAAAGAAGTTGGATAAATTTGGGGACATCATCTACGCATATGGAAGTGAGAGGTTTGGAGTTGAAAAAAGGAAGGAAAAAGTACAAACTATTCCTGGAAAGTCTAGACGGCAGCAGGAGATTGAACGCTTAGTTAGAGAAAGGAGACAGCTGAGGAACCAATGGAGAAGAGCAGAACAAAGTCAGAAGGAGGGACTCAATCTCTTACAAAGGGTCATAAAAGATAAGCTTGCAACATTGCGCAGAGCTGAGCGCCTACGGAAACGCTACAAAAAGAAGGAGCGTGCGAGAGCTAACTTTTATAAAGACCCATTCAAATTTGTAAAGAAGTTATTCACCAGTGAGAAGAATGGCACACTAAAAGCATCTAAGGTTGAGCTGGAGAGATATTTGGAGGAAACACATACAGATTCAAAAAGGCAGGAGCCTATGTCAATTCCGTCAGACATCCCACCTATCAATCCACCAGAATACCAAATGGAGGACTGTGCACCTAAGTGGAAAGAAATAGAGCAAGCTGTGAAAAAAGCAAGGGCTTCATCATCTCCAGGGCCTAATGGAGTTCCGTACAGAGTGTACAAGAGTGCTTCAGGAGTCCTACGAATTCTGTGGAAATTGATGAAAGTGGCATGGGAAAAACAGGTTGTACCAAGAGCATGGCGCCGAGCAGGTGGAGTCTTTATACCTAAAGAAAAAGATTCTACAAGCATCAGTCAGTTTCGTCCCATTTCCCTATTAAACGTAGAAGGCAAGATTTTCTTCAGCATTATTGCTCAGAGATTGTCAGCTTACCTATTAAAGAACTGCTTCATTGACACTTCAATACAAAAAGCGGGCATTCCAGGTTTCCCAGGTTGCTTAGAACACATCAATGTGATCTGGCAACAAATTCAATCAGCTAAAAAGGAGAGGAAGGAGCTCCATGTGACATTCCTGGATTTGGCTAATGCATATGGTTCAGTGCCACATGAACTACTTTGGGCAGCATTTGATTTTTTCAGTGTACCGATGACAATAACAAATTTAGTGAAAGCCTATTTTGGAGATTTGCAATTCAGTTTTTCAACTTCAGAATTCAGCACTACATGGCAATGCCTAGAGGTTGGAATAATGGCAGGATGCACCATTTCTCCACTGGCTTTTACCATGGCAATGGAAGTAATCATTAGGGCATCAAAATGGGTAGTAGGAGGAGAGCGCTTGGCTTCTGGAATGCGACTACCACCAATTCGAGCATACATGGATGACATGACAACCATGACTACAACAGTAACCTGCACTAATCGATTATTGGGCAAATTAACCAATAACATTGAATGGGCACGAATATATTCAAGCCCACTAAATCAAGGAGCATCTCTATAATTAAAGGCAAAGTAGTAGAACATTCTACATTAATGATGAGGCAATACCAACAGTGTCTGAGAAGCCAGTGAAGAGTCTTGGGAGATGGTACGACGGGGATCTAAAGGACACAGTTCGTGTGGGAGAAGTTAGACAACAAGCAGTGGAAGGGTTGAAGAGCATAGACAGCTGCGCTCTACCAGGTAAACGAAAACTCTGGTGCTTTCAGTTTGGTCTACTGCCGAGGTTGCTGTGGCCACTGACTGTGTACGAGGTTTCTTTGACAACAGTAGAGAAGCTGGAAGCTTTAATCAGTTCATACATCAGGAAATGGTTGGGAGTTCCACGCTGCCTCAGCAGAGTGGGACTTTATGGTAAAGGAATACTGCAGCTACCAGTCTCTGCTCTAACCGAGGAGTTTAAGTGCGCCAAGGTCAGACTGGAAATGACATTAGTAGAGTCACGCGATAAATGCGTAAGGGAGGCAGCACCTGTGTTGAAAACTGGAAGAAAGTGGGCGGCAAAGAAAGCTGTGGAAGATGCAAAGGCTGCCCTTCGAATTGGTGATATCATGGGCCAAGTTCAGCATGGAAGAGGGGGTCTTGGTTTCAGTTCAACTCCTCCTACATGGCACAAGGCGGCCCCAGCTCAAAGAAGGAAGCTGGTAGTCAACGAGGTGCAAAAGCAGGAGGAGAGGATGAGGTGTATAAAGGCCATTTCCCAGGCCAAACAGGGAGAATGGATGAGATGGGAGAGTGTGGAACAACGCAAGATTGGCTGGCAAGACCTATGGTCAATGGAACAGAGCAGGATCAGTTTCCTCATCAGGTCAACATATGATGTTCTCCCATCACCACAGAACCTAAACCTCTGGGTAGGAGAGGATCCCTCATGTCCTTTGTGTTCATCACCTGCAACATTAAGGCACATTTTGACAGGATGTAAGGTGGCTCTTAGCCAAGGACGGTTTACTTGGCGCCATGACCAGGTGCTGCGATGTTTGGCCTTAGCATTGGAAGACAAGCGTAACATGACCAATAAGTTGCCACCTGTTCCATCAAAACATTACACACAAAAGACAACATTCCTCCGCCCAGGAGAGCAACCACCAAGAAAAGGTGTTAAAACCAATCCTCGCCCAGGACAACTGGAAGCTGCTAGAGACTGGAATATGCTGGCAGATGTTGGTCAACGGCTTATTTTTCCACCTGAGATTGCCACCACTAACCTTCGACCAGATATTGTCTTGTGGTCTGGATCAGCACGCCTTGTTCACCTGGTAGAGTTAACAGTGCCATGGGAGGACGCTGTAGATGAGGCGTATGAGAGGAAGAAACTGCTGTATGCTCAACTAGCCACTGAAGCGGAACAGCGAGGATGGAGAGTTCGGGTTTACCCAGTGGAAGTGGGTTGTCGAGGATTTGTGGCACACTCTACAACCCGGTTTCTCAGAGACGTCGGATTCAGTGGCCAAGAGTTGCGTCGCACAGTGAAGAACTTATCTGAAGCAGCAGAGAGGAGCAGCAACTGGCTGTGGTTGAGACGGAAAGATTCTGGCTGGGGACAGGTAAGTAAGCTGGGCTGAGTTGAGTGGGGGACGGAGGGGGGTGATGCTGGGATGCCAGAATCACCGTCGAGCCCTCTTGAGGTGTCGTGGGCTAGTCGACGAAACACTGAGGATGGAAGGTGCCCACTTGAAAACCCCAGAGATGTACCCTACTTAGCTCAATCCAGACGGTTGTCATGCTGATGCGCTGGGGAGGCCGCACTTTGGTTGATCCCCGGAGCCAGCATCGCAGCCGTTGTGTGTGCTGATGCGCCAGGGAGGCTAAATAAGCTGATCCCTGGAGCCAGCATTACACTTCAGCCATTAACACCAGACAGAAGGATATCTACATCATCATAAGGAAACGTAAATGGATGGAGACGCATATGGATCACATTAGTTTACTGTAAAGCTACGTCTTAGTTGGTGCTTATCTTGGCGAGAGCCGAGTTCAAATCAGCATGAAGTTTTAACATCTACTCTCGTGTAATGGAAATCTGTGCTTTACAATGCTTCCCTATGCTTTACCAGACCTCTCTGTGCTTTACAATGCTTCCCTGTGCATTACCAGACCTCTCTGCGCTTTACAATGCTTCCCTGTGCTTTACCAGACCTCTCTGTGCTTTACAATGCTTCAGATCACCACACAGTATTCTTTGTTCAAGACTGAACAGATTCAATTCTTTGAGCCTGTCTGCATACAACATGCCTTTTAAACCCAGAAGAATTCTGGTTGCTCATCTTTGCACTCTTTCTAGAGCAGCAATATCCTTTTTGTAACGAGGTGACCAGAACTGAACACAATATTTGATTTAAATTCAACACTTTTCACAATATATCCAAGCATCTTGTTGGCCTTTTTTATAGCTTCCCCACATTGTCTAGATGAAGACATTTCCGAGTCAACATAAACTCCTAGTTCTTTTTCATGGATTCCTTCTTCAAATTTCAATATCTGCCATATGATATTTATAATGCACATTTGTATTGCCTGTGTACTTTTCACCATTAAATGTAATTTGCCATGTGTCTGCCCAGTTTTGAATGCTGTCATTATTAATATTGCCACAAGCTGCATTTTGTGACATGTCCATGGGCATGTATTTTGTGACATGACCACGGGCATGCATTTCGTAACGACCACGGGCATGCATTTCATGACGTAGCCATGGGCAGCATTTTGTAATATGCCCACGGGCAGCATTTCGTGACGTGACCATGGGCAGCATTTCGTAACGTGTTCATAGGCAGCATTTCGTGACTTGACCATGGGCATGCAATTCGTGACATGACCACGAGCATGCATTTCATGACATGACCACGGGCATGCATTCCGTGACATGATCACGGGCAGCATTTCATGACGTGACCAGGGCCAGCATTTTGTAACGTGTCCACGTGCAGCATTTCGTGATATGGCCACGGGCAGCATTTTGTGACATGATCACGGGCAGCATTTCGTGACGTGACCACGGGCAACATTTCGTAACATGACCATGGGCAGCATTTCGTAACATGACCACAGGCAGCATTTCGTAACGTGACCACAGGCAGCATTTCGTAACGTGACCACGGGCAGCATTTCGTAACATGACCACGGGCAGCATTTTGTGACATGGTGTCACAAAGACGGCCAGAGTGGGTGGCGTCAGACCAGAAAAGGAATACACAGAGATGGTGGTTGTGATGATGAGCCGAGTGCAATGGCTGCACTCAGCGTTTAATAACAAATAAAAGGTTTGAACAATGGAATACAAAACAGGACACGGCACTTGACGCCAAAATAAACAGACAGACAAAACGACTAAACACTTAACAAACGGTGCACGGAGACAAACAAACACGGTGAGTACAAAACACTTATAATTATTCTAATGATTTTAACTCTCCTCTCTCTCTCACCCTTTCTCCTCTTCCGAACACCCAACCCTGAGTGCAAGAAATGTGCGTCTATATATACTATTGTGCTGGGATTCAATTACTAATTAATTATTCACTTGAATCCCAGCACGTGAATTAATTCTGTGCAACCCCGTGCTCACATATTACATTTAACCAGCACGTGAAGTGATTTGTGCTCTCCTCGTGCCTAAATACAAATCTACACTTTCTAAATACACGTGAAACACAGACCCGTTTATATCCTGTGTACCAATCTATACACCAACATTAACACACGCAACATCCAACATACAACACAGATCACACAAATGCACACAGGGGCGGGGCACTTTGCCACATATACCCCCCCTTGTGCGCAGCACACATGGCCTCAACGGCCACCTCCCCCCTTAAAAACCCAGCAGTCCAGAACAAAGTCTCGGGCTGGGAAGGGAGGCTTCAGTGGGCCCTTGGCTGGCAATGCTGTCAGCACCCCTGCCGGTAGTGGCACGGCTGACAGCCTGTTGGTCCCGTCCTGCAGCGAAAAAGCTGCGGGGGCAGGTGGTCCCCCGACCTCCCCCTTCTTCGTAGCCGGCAGCTCCCTCCTGTGGGGCTCCGGCCACAAGAACTCCTGCAGCGAAACTGCTGCTGGGGAAAGTGGTCTCCAGACCTCCTCCCCCTTCTTCGTGGCCGGCAGCTCCCCTTTCTGGGGCTCCGGCCACCGTACTCCCTGTGGAGGTACGGGCAGCAGAGGCAGCTCCAGCTCCTCTGCTCCTGGCGGTGGTGGAGGCAGAGGCAGCTCCAGCTCCTCTGCTCCTGGCGGTGGTGGAGGCAGAGGCAGCTCCAGCTCCTCTGCTCCTTGCGGTGGTGGTGGCGGAGGCAGAGGCAGCTCCTGCTCCTCTGCTCCTTGCGGTGGTGGTGGCGGAGGCAGAGGCAGCTCCTGCTCCTCTGCTCCTGGCGGTGGTGGAGGCAGAGGCAGCTCCAGCTCCTCTGCTCCTTGCGGTGGTGGTGGCGGAGGCAGAGGCAGCTCCTGCTCCTCTGCTCCTTGCGGTGGTGGTGGCGGAGGCAGAGGCAGCTCCTGCTCCTCTGCTCCTTGCGGTGGTGGTGGCGGAGGCAGAGGCAGCTCCTGCTCCTCTGCTCCTGGAGGTGGTGGAGGCAGAGGCAGCTCCTGCTCCTCTGCTCCTGGAGGTGGTGGAGGTAGAGGCAGCTCCAGCTCCTCTGCTCCTGGCGGTGCTGGCTCCCTCTGCTGTGGCGGCTGGGCATGTGCACGCCGTGCTGCCTTCAGCAGCATAGCGAGAGGCTGCTGGGGGACACCAGCATCCTGCCCTTCTCCCCCCCAAAAATTTTCAGGGGGTTGAGCCTGTAACTCCTCCCCTTCTGGCTCTTGGGGCTGAACCAGCAGGCATTTTCCCTCTGCTGGTGTTTTGGGTCCCAGGGCTGTGGAAGCCCCGACTTGCCTCCCTTTGGGCTGTGGACGCACCGACTCCTCCCTTTTGGGCTGTGGACGCCCCGACTCCTCCCTGTTGGGCTGTGGACGCCCCGACTCCTCCCTGTTGGGCTGTGGACGCCCCGACTCCTCCCTGTTGGGCTGTGGACGCCCCGACTCCTCCATGTTGGGCTGTGGACGTTCGGGCTCCCCCCACTCAGGCGTAGGACGTTCGGGCTCCTCCCACTCAGGCGTAGGACGTTCGGGCTCCTCCCACTCAGGCGTAGGACGTTCGGGCTCCTCCCACTCAGGCGTAGGACATTCGGGCTCCTCCCACTCAGGCGTAGGACATTCGGGCTCCTCCCACTCAGGCGTAGGACATTCGGGCTCCTTCCGCTTGGGCTCCTCCCATTTGGGCTGTGGATGCTCAGGCTCCTCCCATTTGGGCTATGGAGGCAAAACCAGCAGGCATTCACCCTCTGCTGGTGGAGATGGGGACAGCAGGTACTCACCCTCTGCTGGTGGAGATGGGGACAGCAGGTACTCACCCTCTGCTGGTGGTCCTGCTACCTGGGCTGCTGTTCCATTTATGGTTGCCTCCAGGTAGCTGAGGACAAACTCCACACCTTCCACCAAGGTGTTTTGGGTGTGTTCCTCCTGATAGGCCTCCCATCTCTCACTGTCCATCATCCACAGGGCCCGGACGACTATGGGCAGAGACTGGGCCTCCAGCCCAGCATTCTCTAGGAACCAGCCCCGCAGTTTGATGGCGTCTTCTGCCATTGACTTTTTTTTTTTTTTTAATCCAGACCCCTCCTGGTCTGACGCTTGGAGGCGCGGCTATCCCACGATGACACCACATGTCACAAAGACGGCCAGAGTGGGTGGCGTCAGACCAGAAAAGGAATACACAGAGATGGTGGTTGTGATGATGAGCCGAGTGCAATGGCTGCACTCAGCGTTTAATAACAAATAAAAGGTTTGAACAATGGAATACAAAACAGGACACGGCACTTGACGCCAAAATAAACAGACAGACAAAACGACTAAACACTTAACAAACGGTGCACGGAGACAAACAAACACGGTGAGTACAAAACACTTATAATTATTCTAATGATTTTAACTCTCCTCTCTCTCTCACCCGTTCTCCTCTTCCGAACACCCAACCCTGAGTGCAAGAAATGTGCGTCTATATATACTATTGTGCTGGGATTCAATTACTAATTAATTATTCACTTAAATCCCAGCACGTGAATTAATTCTGTGCAACCCCGTGCTCACATATTACATTTAACCAGCACGTGAAGTGATTTGTGCTCTCCTCGTGCCTAAATACAAATCTACACTTTCTAAATACACGTGAAACACAGACCCGTTTATATCCCGTGTACCAATCTATACACCGACATTAACACACGCAACATCCAACATACAACACAGATCACACAAATGCACACAGGGGCGGGGCACGTTGCCACACATGGCCACGGGCATGTTTTTCGTGACAGCCACGGGCAGCATTTCGTGACATAACCATGGGCATGCATTTCGTGACATGACCACGGGCAACATTTCGTGACATGATCATGGGCATGCATTTCGTACCATGACCATGGGCAGAATTTAGTAACATGACCACGGGCAGCATTTCGTAACATGACCACGGGCAGCATTTCGTAACGTGACCACGGGCAGCATTTCGTAATGTGACCAAGGGCAGCATTTCATGACTTGACCACGTGCATGCATCTCGTGAAGTGACCATGGGCAGCATTTCATAACATGACCATGGGCAGCATTTTGTAACATGACCACAGGCAGCATTTCGTAACGTGACCATGGGCAGCATTTCGTAACATGACCATGGGCAGCATTTTGTAACATGACCACAGGCAGCATTTCGTAACGTGAGCATGGGCAGCATTTTGTAACGTGACCACGGGCAGCATTTCGTAACGTGACCAAGTGCACCATTACGTGACATGACCACGGGCAGCATTCAGAGACATGACCACGGGCATGCACTCCGTGACATGACCATGGGCATGCATTTCGTGACATGACCATGGGTAGAATTCCGTGACATGAACACAGACAGCATTTCGTAACATGACCACGGGCAGCATTTTGTAACGTGACCACGTATAGCATTTTGTAACGTGACCACGGGAAGCATTTCATGACATGGCCAGGGGGAGCATTTTGTGATGTGACCACGGGCAGCATTTTGTAACATGACCATGGGCAGAATTTAGTAACATGACCATGGGCAGCTTTTCGTAACATGACCACGGGCAGCATTTCGTCACTGACCACGGGTAGCATTTCGTGACATGGCCTCAGGCATGCATTTTGTGACATGACCACGACCACGGGCATGCATTTTGTGACATTAACGTGGGCAGCAGTCTGAGACATGACCATGGGCATGCATTCCGTGACATGGCCTCGGGCATGCATTTTGTAACGTGACCACGGGCAGCATTTTGTAACATGACCACGGGCAGCATTTCGTGACTGACCACGGGCAGCATTTCGTGACATGGACAAGGGCATGCATTTCATGACATGACCACGGGGATGTATTTCATGACATGACCACTGGCAGCATTCTGAGACATGACCACGGGCATGCATTTCGTGACATGACCACGGTCAGCATTTCGTAACGTGGCCACAGGAAGTATTTTGTAACATGACCACCGGCAGTATTTAGTGACTGACCATGGGCTGCATTTCGTAACATGACCGTGGGCAGCATTTCGTAACATGACTGTGGGAAGCATTTTGTAACATGACCATGGGCAGCATTTCGTGACACTGCCTCGGGCATGAATTTTGTGACATGACCACGGGCAGCATTTCGTATCATGACCACGGGGAGCATTTCGTGCCATGGCCATGGGCAGCATGTCGTAACGTGACCATGGGCAGCATTTCGTAACATGACCATTGGCAGCATTTTGTAACATGACCACAGGCAGCATTTTGTAACGTGAGCATGGGCAGCATTTTGTAACGTGACCAAGGGCAGCATTTCGTAACGTGACCAAGTGCACCATTACGTGACATGACCACGGGCAGCATTCAGAGACATGACCACGGGCATGCATTCCGTGACATGACCACGGGCATGCATTTCGTGACATGACCATGGGTAGAATTCCGTGACATGACCACAGGCAGCATTTCGTAACATGACCACGGGCAGCATTTCGTGACATGGCCACGGGCATGCATTTCGTGACATGACCACAGGCATGCATTTCGTGAAATGTCCACAGGCATGCATTTCGTAATATGACCATGGGCAGCATTTCGTGACGAGACCACGGGCATGAATTTTGTGATGTGACCATGGGCAGCATTTCGTAACATGACCATGGGCAGCATTTCGTAAAATGACCATGGGCAGCATTTCGTAACGTGACCACAGGCAGCATTTCGTAACGTGACCACGGGCAGCATTTCGTAACATGACCACGGGCAGCATTTTGTGACATGGCCATGGGCATGTTTTTCGTGACAGCCACGGGCAGCATTTCGTGACATAACCATGGGCATGCATTTTGTGACATTAACGCGGGCAGCAGTCTGAGACATGACTATGGGCATGCATTCCGTGACATGGCCTCGGGCATGCATTTTGTAACGTGACCACGGGCAGCATTTTGTAACATGACCACGGGGATGTATTTCATGACATGACCACTGGCAGCATTCTGAGACATGACCACGGGCATGCATTTCGTGACATGGCCACGGGCAGCATTTTGTAACGTGACCACATTTAGCATTTCGTAACGTGACCACGGTCAGCATTTCGTAACGTGGCCACGGGCAGTATTTTGTAACATGACCACCGGCAGTATTTAGTGACTGACCATGGGCTGCATTTCGTAACATGACCGTGGGCAGCATTTCGTAACATGACTGTGGGAAGCATTTCGTAACTTGGCCACGAGCATGCATTTCGTGACATGGCCATGGGCAGCATTCTGTGACATGACTACAGGCAGCAGTCAGAGAAATGACCATTGGCATGCATTCCGTGACATGACCACGGGCATGCATTTCGTGACATGAACATGGGCAGCATTTCGTAACATGACAACGAGCAGCATTTCGTGACTCACCACGGGCAGCATTTCATAACGTGACCACGGGCAGCATTTTGTTACATGGCCACTGGCAGCATTTCGTGACATGACCATTGGAAGAATTTAGTAACATGACCATGTTCAGCATTTAGTAACATGACCGTGGGAAGCATTTCATAACATGACCACGGGCAGTATTTCTTAACTTGGCAACGGGAATGCATTTCGTGACATGGCCACGGGCAGCATTCCATGACATGACCACGAGCAGCATTCAGAGACATGACCACAGGCATGCATTCTGTGACATGACCAAGGGGAGCATTTCGTGACATGACCACAGGCATGCATTCCGTGATATGACCCAGGGGAGCATTTCGTAACATGACCACGGGCAGCATTTCGTGACATGGCCTCAGGCATGCATTTTGTGACATGACCATGGGCATGCATTTTGTGACATTAACGCGGGCAGCAGTCTGAGACATGACCATGGGCATGCATTCCGTGACATGGCCTCGGGCATGCATTTTGTAACGTGACCACGGGCAGCATTTTGTAACATGACCACGGGCAGGATTTCGTGACTGACCACGGGCAGCATTTCGTGACATGGCCAAGGGCATGCATTTCATGACATGACCACGGGGATGTATTTCATGACATGACCACTGGCAGCATTCTGAGACATGACCACGGGCATGCATTTCGTGACATGGCCACGGGCAGCATTTTGTAACATGACCACGTTTAGCATTTCGTAACGTGACCACGGTCAGCATTTCGTAACGTGGCCACAGGAAGTATTTTGTAACATGACCACCGGCAGTATTTAGTGACTGACCATGGGCTGCATTTCGTAACATGACCGTGGGCAGCATTTCGTAATATGACTGTGGGAAGCATTTTGTAACATGACCATGGGCAGCATTTCGTGACACTGCCTCGGGCATGCATTTTGTGACATGACCACGGGCAGCATTTCGTATCATGACCACGGGGAGCATTTCGTGACATGGCCATGGGCAGCATGTCGTAACGTGACCATGGGCAGCATTTCGTAACATGACCATTGGCAGCATTTTGTAACATGACCACAGGCAGCATTTCGTAACGTGAGCATGGGCAGCATTTTGTAACGTGACCAAGGGCAGCATTTTGTAACGTGACCAAGTGCACCATTACGTGACATGACCACGGGCAGCATTCAGAGACATGACCACGGGCATGCATTCCGTGACATGACCACGGGCATGCATTTCGTGACATGACCATGGGTAGAATTCCGTGACATGACCACGGGCAGCATTTCGTAACATGACCACGGGCAGCATTTCGTGACATGGCCACGGGCATGCATTTCGTGACATGACCACAGGCATGCATTTCGTGAAATGTCCACAGGCATGCATTTCGTAACATAACCATGGGCAGCATTTCGTAACGAGACCACGGGCATGAATTTTGTGATGTGACCATGGGCAGCATTTCGTAACATGACCATGGGCAGCATTTCGTAAAATGACCATGGGCAGCATTTCGTAACGTGACCACAGGCAGCATTTCGTAACGTGACCACAGGCAGCATTTCGTAACGTGACCACGGGCAGCATTTCGTAACATGACCACGGGCAGCATTTTGTGACATGGCCACGGGCATGTTTTTCGTGACAGCCACGGGCAGCATTTCGTGACATAACCATGGGCATGCATTTCGTGACATGACCACGGGCAACATTTCGTGACATGATCATGGGCATGCATTTCGTACCATGACCATGGGCAGAATTTAGTAACATGAACACGGGCAGCATTTCGTAACATGACCACGGGCAGCATTTCGTAATGTGACCATGGGCAGCATTTCGTAACGTGACCACGGGCAGCATTTCGTAACGTGACCAAGGGCAGCATTTCATGTCTTGACCACGTGCATGCATCTCGTGAAGTGACCATGGGCAGCATTTCGTAACATGACCATGGGCAGCATTTTGTAACATGACCACAGGCAGCATTTCGTAACGTGAGCATGGGCAGCATTTTGTAACGTGACCACGGGCAGCATTTCGTAACGTGACCAAGTGCACCATTACGTGACATGACCACGGGCAGCATTCAGAGACATGACCACGGGCATGCATTCCGTGACATGACAACGGGCAGCATTTCGTAACATGACCACGGGCAGCATTTCGTGACATGGCCATGGGTAGCATTTTGTAACGTGACCACGTGCAGCATTTCGTGATGAGACCACGGGCATGCATTTCTTGACATGGCCACGGGCAGCATTTTGTAACGTGACCACGTATAGCATTTCGTAACATGTCCACGGGAAGCATTTCATGACATGGCCACGGGGAGCATTTTGTGATGTGACCACGGGCAGCATTTTGTAACAAGACCATGGGCAGCTTTTCGTAACATGACCACGGGCAGCATTTCGTCACTGACCACGGGTAGCATTTCGTGACATGGCCAAGGGCATGCATTTCGTGACATGACCACAGGGATGTATTACATGATATGACCACGGGCAGCATTTCATAATGTGACCACGGGCAGCATTTCGTAACGTGACCACGGGCAGCATTTCGTGACATGGCCTCAGGCATGCATTTTGTGACATGACCACGACCACGGGCATGCATTTTGTGACATTAACGCGGGCAGCAGTCTGAGACATGACCATGGGCATGCATTCCGTGACATGGCCTCGGGCATGCATTTTTTTAACGTGACCACGGGCAGCATTTTGTAACATGACCACGGGGAGGATTTCATGACTGACCACGGGCAGCATTTCGTGACATGGCCAAGGGCATGCATTTCGTGACATGACCACGGGGATGTATTTCATGACATGACCACTGGCAGCATTCTGAGACATGACCACGGGCATGCATTTCGTGACATGGCCACGGGCAGCATTTTGTAACGTGACCACGTTTAGCATTTCGTAACGTGACCACGGTCAGCATTTCGTAACGTGGCCACGGGCAGTATTTTGTAACATGACCACCGGCAGTATTTAGTGACTGACCATGGGCTGCATTTCGTAACATGACCGTGGGCAGCATTTCGTAACATGACTGTGGGAAGCATTTCGTAACATGACCATGGGCAGCATTTCGTAAAATGACCATGGGCAGCATTTCGTAACGTGACCATAGGCAGCATTTCGTAACGTGACCACAGGCAGCATTTCGTAACGTGACCACGGGCAGCATTTCGTAACATGACCACGGGCAGCATTTTGTGACATGGCCACGGGCATGTTTTTCGTGACAGCCACGGGCAGCATTTCGTGACATAACCATGGGCATGCATTTCGTGACATGACCACGGGCAACATTTCGTGACATGATCATGGGCATGCATTTCGTACCATGACCATGGGCAGAATTTAGTAACATGACCACGGGCAGCATTTCGTAACATGACCACGGGCAGCATTTCGTAATGTGACCATGGGCAGCATTTCGTAACGTGACCACGGGCAGCATTTCGTAACGTGACCAAGGGCAGCATTTCATGTCTTGACCACGTGCATGCATCTCGTGAAGTGACCATGGGCAGCATTTCGTAACATGACCATGGGCAGCATTTTGTAACATGACCACAGGCAGCATTTCGTAACGTGAGCATGGGCAGCATTTTGTAACGTGACCACGGGCAGCATTTCGTAACGTGACCAAGTGCACCATTACGTGACATGACCACGGGCAGCATTCAGAGACATGACCACGGGCATGCATTCCGTGACATGACCACAGGCCTGCATTTCGTGACATGACCATGGGTAGAATTCCGTGACATGACAACGGGCAGCATTTCGTAACATGACCACGGGCAGCATTTCGTGACATGGCCATGGGTAGCATTTTGTAACGTGACCACGTGCAGCATTTCGTGATGAGACCACAGGCATGCATTTCTTGACATGGCCACGGGCAGCATTTTGTAACGTGACCACGTATAGCATTTCGTAACATGACCACGGGAAGCATTTCATGACATGGCCACGGGGAGCATTTTGTGATGTGACCACGGGCAGCATTTTGTAACAAGACCATGGGCAGCTTTTCGTAACATGACCACCGGCAGCATTTCGTCACTGACCACGGGTAGCATTTCGTGACATGGCCAAGGGCATGCATTTCGTGACATAACCACAGGGATGTATTACATGATATGACCACGGGCAGCATTTCATAATGTGACCACGGGAAGCATTTCGTAACGTGACCACGGGCAGCATTTCGTGACATGGCCTCAGGCATGCATTTTGTGACATGACCACGACCACGGGCATGCATTTTGTGACATTAACGCGGGCAGCAGTCTGAGACATGACCATGGGCATGCATTCCGTGACATGGCCTCGGGCATGCATTTTGTAACGTGACCACGGGCAGCATTTTGTAACATGACCACGGGGAGGATTTCATGACTGACCACGGGCAGCATTTCGTGACATGGCCAAGGGCATGCATTTCGTGACATGACCACGGGGATGTATTTCATGACATGACCACTGGCAGCATTCTGAGACATGACCACGGGCATGCATTTCGTGACATGGCCACGGGCAGCATTTTGTAACGTGACCACGTTTAGCATTTCGTAACGTGACCACGGTCAGCATTTCGTAACGTGGCCACGGGCAGTATTTTGTAACATGACCACCGGCAGTATTTAGTGACTGACCATGGGCTGCATTTCGTAACATGACCGTGGGCAGCATTTCGTAACATGACTGTGGGAAGCATTTTGTAACATGACCATGGGCAGCATTTCGTGACACTGCCTCGGGCATGCATTTTGTGAAATGACCACGTGCAGCATTTCGTATCATGACCACGGGGAGCATTTCGTGACATGGCCATGGGCAGCATTTCGTATCGTGACCATGGGCAGCATTTCGCAACATGACCATTGGCAGCATTTTGTAACATGACCACAGGCAGCATTTCGTAACGTGAGCATGGGCAGCATTTTGTAACGTGACCACGGGCAACATTTCGTAACGTGACCAAGTGCACCATTACGTGACATGACCACGGGCAGCATTCAGAGACATGACCACGGGCAGCATTCAGAGACATGACCACGGGCATGCATTCCGTGACATGTCCACGGGCATGCATTTCATGACATGACCATGGGTAGAATTCCGTGACATGACCACGTGCAGCATTTCGTAACATGACCACGGGCAGCATTTCGTGACATGGCCACGGGCATGCATTTCGTGACATGACCACAGGCATGCATTTCGTGAAATGTCCACAGGCATGCATTTCGTAACATGACCATGGGCAGCATTTCGTGACGAGACCACGGGCATGAATTTTGTGATGTGACCATGGGCAGCATTTCGTAACATGACCATGGGCAGCATTTCGTAAAATGACCATGGGCAGCATTTCGTAACGTGACCACAGGCAGCATTTCGTAACGTGACCACAGGCAGCATTTCGTAACGTGACCACGGGCAGCATTTCGTAACATGACCACGGGTAGCATTTTGTGACATGGCCACGGGCATGTTTTTCGTGACAGCCACGGGCAGCATTTCGTGACATAACCATGGGCATGCATTTCGTGACATGACCACGGGCAACATTTCGTGACATGACCATGGGCATGCATTTCGTACCATGACCATGGGCAGAATTTAGTAACATGACCACGGGCAGCATTTCGTAACATGACCACGGGCAGCATTTCGTAATGTGACCATGGGCAGCATTTCGTAACGTCACCACGGGCAGCATTTCGTAACGTGACCAAGGGCAGCATTTCATGTCTTGACCACGTGCATGCATCTCGTGAAGTGACCATGGGCAGCATTTCGTAACATGACCATGGGCAGCATTTTGTAACATTACCACAGGCAGCATTTCGTAACGTGAGCATGGGCAGCATTTTGTAACGTGACCACGGGCAGCATTTCGTAACGTGACCAAGTGCACCATTACGTGACATGACCACGGGCAGCATTCAGAGACATGACCACGGGCATGCATTCCGTGACATGACCACCTGCCTGCATTTCGTGACATGACCATGGGTAGAATTCCGTGACATGACCACGGGCAGCATTTCGTAACATGACCACGGGCAGCATTTTGTGACATGGCCATGGGTAGCATTTTGTAACGTGACCACGTGCAGCATTTCGTGATGAGACCACAGGCATGCATTTCTTGACATGGCCACGCGCAGCATTTTGTAACGTGACCACGTATAGCATTTCGTAACGTGACCACGGGAAGCATTTCATGACATGGCCACGGGGAGCATTTTGTGATGTGACCACGGGCAGCATTTTGTAACAAGACCATGGGCAGAATTTATTAACATGACCATGGGCAGCTTTTCGTAACATGACCACGGGCAGCATTTCGTCACTGACCACGGGTAGCATTTCGTGACAAGGCCAAGGGCATGCATTTCGTGACATGACCACAGGGATGTATTACATGACATGACCATGGGCAGCATTTTATAATGTGACCACGGGGAGCATTTCTTAACGTGACCACGGGCAGCATTTCGTAACGTGACCAAGGGCAGCATTTCATGACTTGACAACATGCATGCATCTTGTGAAGTGACCATGGGCAGCATTTCGTAACATGACCATGGGCAGCATTTTGTAACATGACCACAGGCAGCATTTCGTAACGTGACCATGGGCAGCAATTTGTAACGTGACCACGGGCAGCATTTCGTAACATGAGCATGGGCAGCATTTCGTAACATGACCGTGGGAAGCATTTTGTAACATGACCATGGGCAGCATTTTGTGACACTGCCTCGGGTATGCATTTTGTGACATGACCATAGGTAGAATTCCGTGACATGACCATGGGCATGCATTTCCTGACATGACCATTGGTAGAATTCTGTGACATGACCACGGGCAGCATTTCGTAACATGACCACGGGCAGCATTTCGTGACATGACCACGGGCATGCATTTCGTGACATGACCACAGGCATGCATTTCGTGACACTGCCTCGGGCATGCATTTTGTGACATGACCATGGGTAAAATTCCGTGACATGACCACGGGCATGCATTTCGTGACATGACCATGGGTAGAATTCCGTGACATGACCACGGGCAGCATTTCGTAACATGACCACGGGCAGCATTTCGTGACATGGCCACGGGCATGCATTTCGTGACATGACCACAGGCATGCATTTCGTGAAATGTCCACGGGCATGCATTTCATAACATGACCATGGGCAGCATATCGTAACATGACCATGGGCAGCATTTTGTAACATGACCACAGGCAGCATTTCGTAACGTGAGCATGGGCAGCAATTTGTAACGTGACCACGGGCAGCATTTCGTAACGTGACCAAGTGCACCATTACGTGACATGACCACGGGCAGCATTCAGAGACATGACCACGGGCATGCATTCCGTGACATGACCACGGGCATGCATTTCGTGACATGACCATGGGTAGAATTCCGTGACATGACCACGGGCATGCATTTCATGACTTGACCATGGGTAGAATTCCGTGACATGACCACGGGCAGCATTTTGTAACATGACCACGGGCAGCATTTCGTGACATGGCCACGGGCATGCATTTCGTGACATGACCACAGGCATGCATTTCGTGAAATGTCCATGGGCATGCATTTCATAACATGACCATGGGCAGCATTTTGTGAGGAGACCACGGGCATGAATTTTGTGATGTGACCATGGGCAGCATTTCGTAACATGACCTTGGGCAGTATTTCGTAACATGACCGTGGGAAGCATTTTGTAACATGACCATGGGCAGCATTTCGTGACATTGCCTCGGGCATGCATTTTGTGACATGACCATGGGTAAAATTCCGTGACATGACCACGGGCATGCATTTCGTGACATGACCATGGGTAGAATTCCGTGACATGACCACGGGCAGCATTTCATAACATGACCACGGGTAGCATTTCGTGACATGGCCACGGGCATGCATTTCGTGACATGACCACAGGCATGCATTTCGTGAAATGTCCACGGGCATGCATTTCATAACATGACCATGGGCAGCATTTCATGACATGACCACGGGCATGCATTCCGTGACATGACCACGGGCATGCATTTCGTGACATGACCATGGGTAGAATTCCGTGACATGACCACGGGCAGCATTTCGTAACATGACCACGGGCAGCATTTCGTGACATGGCCACGGGCATGCATTTCGTGACATGGCCACGGGCAGCATTTTGTAACGTGACCACGGTCAACATTTCGTAACGTGGCCACGGGCAGTATTTTGTAACATGACCACCGGCAGTATTTCGTGACTGACCATGGGCTGCATTTCGTAACATGACCGGGGGCAGCATTTCGTAACATGACTGTGGGAAGCATTTCGTAACATGACTACGGGCAGCATTTCGTAACTTGGCCACGAGCATGCATTTCGTGACATGGCCATGGGCAGCATTCTGTGACATGACTACAGGCAGCAGTCAGAGAAATGACCATGGGCATGCATTCCGTGACATGACCACGGGCATGCATTTCGTGACATGAACATGGGCAGCATTTCGTAACATGACAATGAGCAGCATTTCGTGACTCACCACGGGCAGCATTTCATAACGTGACCACGGGCAGCATTTTGTTACATGGCCACGGGCAGCATTTCGTGACATGACCATTGGCAGAATTTAGTAACATGACCATGTTCAGCATTTAGTAACATGACAGTGGGAAGCATTTCATAACATGACCACGGGCAGTATTTCTTAACTTGGCAACGGGAATGCATTTCGTGACATGGCCACGGGCAGCATTCCATGACATGAGCACGAGCAGCATTCAGAGACATGACCACAGGCATGCATTCCGTGACATGACCAAGGGGAGCATTTCTTGACATGACCACAGGCATACATTCCGTGATATGACCCAGGGGAGCATTTCGTAACATGACCACGGGCAGCATTTCGTGACATGGCCTCAGGCATGCATTTTGTGACATGACCACGACCACGGGCATGCATTTTGTGACATTAACGAGGGCAGCAGTCTGAGACATGACCATGGGCATGCATTCCGTGACATGGCCTCGGGCATGCATTTTGTAACGTGACCACGGGCAGCATTTTGTAACATGACCACGGGCAGGATTTCGTGACTGACCACGGGCAGCATTTCGTGACATGGCCAAGGGCATGCATTTCGTGACATGACCACGGGGATGTATTTCATGACATGACCACTGGCAGCATTCTGAGACATGACCACGGGCATGCATTTCGTGAAATGTCCACGGGCATGTATTTCGTGACATGGCCACGGGCAGCATTTTGTAACGTGACCACGTTTAGCATTTCGTAACGTGACCCCGGTCAGCATTTCGTAACGTGAGCATGGGCAGCATTTTGTAACATGACCACCGGCAGTATTTCGTGACTGACCATGGGCTGCATTTCGTAACATGACTGTGGGAAGCATTTCGTAACATGACCACGGGCCTGCATTTCGTGACATGACCATGGGTAGAATTCCGTGACATGACCATGGGCAGCATTTCGTAACATGACCACGGTCAGCATTTCGTGACATGGCCATTGGTAGCATTTTGTAACGTGACCACGTGCAGGATTTCGTGATGAGACCACGGGCATGCATTTCTTGACATGGCCACGGGCAGCATTTTGTAACGTGACCACGTATAGCATTTCGTAACGTGACCACGGGAAGCATTTCATGACATGGCCACGGGGAGCATTTTGTGATGTGACCACGGGCAGCATTTTGTAACAAGACCATGGGCAGAATTTAGTAACATGACCATGGGCAGCTTTTAGTAACATGACCACGGGCAGCATTTCGTCACTGACCACGGGTAGCATTTCGTGACATGGCCAAGGGTATGCATTTCGT
Source organism: Acipenser ruthenus (assembly GCF_902713425.1). NCBI lineage: Eukaryota > Metazoa > Chordata > Actinopteri > Acipenseriformes > Acipenseridae > Acipenser > Acipenser ruthenus. The sequence goes on along the minus strand of NC_081225.1, from coordinate 4,560,939 downwards.
GACATGACCACAGGGATGTATTACATGACATGACCACGGGCAGCATTTCATAATGTGACCACGGGCAGCATTTCGTAACGTGACCACGGGCAGCATTTCGTAACGTGACCAAGGGCATCATTTCATGACTTGACCACGTGCATGCATCTCGTGAAGTGACCATGGGCAGCATTTCGTAACATGACCACGGGCAGCATTTTGTAACATGACCACAGGCAGCATTTCGTAACGTGACCATGGGCTGCATATCATAACATGACCATGGGCAGCAATTTGTAACGTGACCACAGGCAGCATTTCGTAACGTGACCATGGGCAGCATATCATAACATGACCATGGGCAGCATTTTGTAACATGACCACAGGCAGCATATCATAACATGACCACAGGCAGCATTTCGTAACGTGAGCATGGGCAGCAATTTGTAACGTGACCACGGGCAGCATTTCGTAACGTGACCAAGTGAACCATTACGTGACATGACCACGGGCAGCATTCAGAGACATGACCACGGGCATGCATTCCGTGACATGACCACGGGCATGCATTTCGTGACATGACCATGGGTAGAATTCCGTGACATGACCACGGGCAGCATTTCGTAACATGACCACGGGCAGCATTTCGTGACATGGCCACGGGCATGCATTTCGTGACATGACCACAGGCATGCATTTCGTGAAATGTCCACGGGCATGCATTTCATAACATGACCATGGGCAGCATTTCATGACATGACCACGGGCATGAATTCCGTGACATGACCACGGGCATGCATTTCGTGACATGACCATGGGTAGAATTCCGTGACATGACCACGGGCAGCATTTCGTAACATGACCACGGGCAGCATTTCGTGACATGGCCACGGGCATGCATTTCGTGACATGACCACAGGCATGCATTTCGTGAAATGTCCACGGGCATGCATTTCATAACATGACCATGGGCAGCATTTCGTGACGAGACCACGGGCATGAATTTTGTGATGTGACCATGGGCAGCATTTCGTAACATGACCATGGGCAGCATTTCGTAACATGACCGTGGGAAGCATTTTGTAACATGACCATGGGCAGCATTTCGTGACACTGCCTCGGGCATGCATTTTGTGACATAACCATGGGTAGAATTCCGTGACATGACCACGGGCATGCATTTCGTGACATGACCATGGGTAGAATTCCGTGACATGACCACGGGCAGCATTTCGTAACATGACCACGGGCAGCATTTCGTGACATGGCCACGGGCATGCATTTCGTGACATGACCACAGGCATGCATTTCGTGAAATGTCCACGGGCATGCATTTCATAACATGACCATGGGCAGCATTTCATGACATGGCCACGGGCATGAATTTTGTGATGTGACCATGGGCAGCATTTCGTAACATGACCATGGGCAGCATTTCGTAACATGACCGTGGGAAGCATTTTGTAACATGACCATGGGCAGCATTTCGTGACACTGCCTCGGGCATGCATTTTGTGACATGACCACATGCAGCATTTTGTGACGAGACCACGGGCATGCATTTCTTGACATGGCCATGGGCAGCATTTTGTAACATGACCACGTATAGCATTTCGTAACGTGACCACGGGAAGCATTTCGTGACATGGCCACGGGCAGCATTTTGTGATGTGACCCCGGGCAGCATTTCGTCATTGACCACTGGCAGCATTTCGTGACATGGCCACAGGGGTGCATTTCATGACATGACCACAGGGATGCATTTCATGACATGGCCACAAACAGCGTTTTGTAACGTGACAATGTTTAGCATTTCGTAATGTGACCACGGGCAGAATTTCGTAACGTGGCCACGGGAAGCATTTTGTAACGTGACCACGGGCAGCATTTTGTAACATGACCACTGGCAGGATTTCGTGACTGACCACGGGCAGCATTTCGTGACATGGCCAAGGGCATGCATTTCGTGACATGACCACTGGGATGTATTTCATGACATGACCACTGGCAGCATTCTGAGACATGACCATTCGTAACATGACCGTGGGCAGCATTTCGTAACATGACTGTGGGAAGCATTTCGTAACATGACCACGGGCCTGCATTTCGTGACATGACCATGGGTAGAATTCCGTGACATGACCATGGGCAGCATTTCGTAACATGACCACGGGCAGCATTTCGTGACATGGCCATGGGTAGCATTTTGTAACATGACCACGTGCAGCATTTCGTGATGAGACCACGGGCATGCATTTCTTGACATGGCCACGGGCAGCATTTTGTAACGTGACCACGTATAGCATTTCGTAACGTGACCACGGGAAGCATTTCATGACATGGCCATGGGGAGCATTTTGTGATGTGACCACGGGCGGCATTTTGTAACATGACCATGGGCAGAATTTAGTAACATGACCATGGGCAGCTTTTTGTAACATGTCCACGGGCAGCATTTCGTCACTGACCACGGGTAGCATTTCGTGACATGGCCAAGGGTATGCATTTCGTGACATGACCACAGGGATGTATTACATGACATGACCACGGGCAGCATTTCATAATGTGACCACGGGCAGCATTTCGTAACGTGACCACGGGCAGCATTTCGTAACGTGACCAAGGGCAGAATTTCATGACTTGACCACGTGCATGCATCTCGTGAAGTGACCATGGGCAGCATTTTGTAACATGACCACAGGCAGCATTTCGTAACGTGACCATGGGCAGCATATCATAATATGACCATGGGCAGCATTTTGTAACATGACCACAGGCAGCATTTCGTAACGTGAGCATGGGCAGCAATTTGTAACGTGACCACGGGCAGCATTTCGTAACGTGACCAAGTGAACCATTACGTGACATGACCACGGGCAGCATTCAGAGACATGACCACGGGCATGCATTCCGTGACATGACCACGGGCATGCATTTCGTGACATGACCATGGGTAGAATTCCGTGACATGACCACGGGCAGCATTTCGTAACATGACCACGGGCAGCATTTCGTGACATGGCCACAGGCATGCATTTCGTGACATGACCACAGGCATGCATTTCGTGAAATGTCCACGGGCATGCATTTCATAACATGACCATGGGCAGCATTTCGTGACGAGACCACGGGCATGAATTTTGTGATGTGACCATGGGCAGCATTTCGTAACATGACCATGGGCAGCATTTCGTGACACTGCCTCGGGCATGCATTTTGTGACATGACCATGGGTAGAATTCCGTGACATGACCACGGGCATGCATTTCGTGACATGACCATGGGTAGAATTCCGTGACATGACCACGGGCAGCATTTCGTAACATGACCACGGGCAGCTTTTCGTGACATGGCCACGGGCATGCATTTCGTGACATGACCACAGGCATGCATTTCGTGAAATGTCCACGGGCATGCATTTCATAACATGACCATGGGCAGCATTTCGTGACGAGACCACAGGCATGAATTTTGTGATGTGACCATGGGCAGCATTTCGTAACATGACCATGGGCAGCATATCGTAACATGACCACGGGCAGCATTTTGTAACATGACCACGGGCAGCATTTCGTGACACTGCCTCGGGCATGCATTTTGTAACATGACCACGTGCAGCATTTCGTAACGTGACCATGGGCAGCATATCATAACATGACCATGGGCAGCATTTTGTAACATGACCACAGGCAGCATTTCGTAACGTGAGCATGGGCAGCAATTTGTAACGTGACCACGGGCAGCATTTCGTAACGTGACCAAGTGAACCATTACGTGACATGACCACGGGCAGCATTCAGAGACATGAACACGGGCATGCATTCCGTGACATGACCACGGGCATGCATTTCGTGACATGACCATGGGTAGAATTCCGTGACATGACCACGGGCAGCATTTCGTAACATGACCACGGGCAGCATTTCGTGACATGGCCACGGGCATGCATTTCGTGACGTGACCACAGGCATGCATTTCGTGAAATGTCCACGGGCATGCATTTCATAACATGACCATGGGCAGCATTTCGTGACGAGACCACAGGCATGAATTTTGTGATGTGACCATGGGCAGCATTTTGTAACATGACCATGGGCAGCATTTCGTGACACTTCCTCGGGCATGCATTTTGTGACATGACCATGGGTAGAATTCCGTGACATGACCACGGGCATGTATTTTGTGACATGACCATGGGTAGAATTCCGTGACATGACCACAGGCAGCATTTCGTAACATGACCACGGGCTGCATTTCGTGACATGGCCACGGGCATGCATTTCGTGACATGACCACAGGCATGCATTTCGTGACATGTCGACGGGCATCCATTTCATAACATGACCATGGGCAGCATTTCGTGACGAGACCACAGGCATGAATTTTGTGATGTGACCATGGGCAGCATTTTGTAACATGACCGTGGGAAGCATTTTGTAACATGACCATGGGCAGCATTTAGTGACACTGCCTCGGGCATGCATTTTGTGACATGACCACGTGCAGCATTTTGTGACGAGACCACGGGCATGCATTTCTTGACATGGCCATGGGCAGCATTTTGTAACATGACCACGTATAGCATTTCGTAACGTGACCACGGGAAGCATTTCGTGACATGGCCACGGGCAACATTTTGTGATGTGACCCCGGGCAGCATTTCGTCATTGACCACTGGCAGCATTTCGTGACATGGCCAAGGGCATGCATTTCATGACATGACCACAGGGATGCATTTCATGACATGACAACGGGCATGCATTTCTTGACATGGCCACAAGCAGCGTTTTGTAACGTGACAATGTTTAGCATTTCGTAACGTGACCACGGTAAAAATTTCGTAACGTGGCCACGGGAAGCATTTTGTAACATGACCACAGGCAGCATTTCGTGACTGACCACGGGCAGCATTTCGTAACCTGACCACGGGCAGCATTTCGTATCATGACCACGGGGAGCATTTCATGACATGGCCATGGGCAGCATTTTGTAACGTGACCACGTATAGCATTTCGTAACGTGACCACGGGAAGCATTTCATGACATGGCCACGGGGAGCATTTTGTGATGTGACCACGGGCAGCATTTTGTAACATGACCATGGGCAGAATATAGTAACATGACCATGGGCAGCTTTTCGTAACATGTCCACGGGCAGCATTTCATCACTGACCACGGGTAGCATTTCGTGACATGGCCAAGGGCATGCATTTCGTGACATGACCACTGGGATGTATTTCATGACTTGACCACTGGCAGCATTCTGAGACATGACCACGGGCATGCATTTCGTGAAATGTCCATGGGCATGTATTTCGTGACATGGCCACGGGCAGCATTTTGTAACGTGACCACGTTTAGCATTTTGTAACGTGACCACGGTCAGCGTTTCGTAACGTGGCCATGGGCAGTATTTTGTAACATGACCACCGGCAGTATTTCGTGACTGACCATGGGCTGCATTTCGTAACATGACCGTGGGCAGCATTTCATAACATGACTGTGGGAAGCATTTCGTAACATGACCACGGGCAGCATTTTGTAACTTGGCCACGAGCATGCATTTCGTGACATGGCCATGGGCAGCATTCTGTGACATGACTACAGGCAGCAGTCAGAGAAATGACCATGGGCATGCATTCCGTGACATGACCACGGGCATGCATTTCGCGATATGAACATGGGCAGCATTTCGTAACATGACAACGAACAGCATTTCGTGACTCACCACGGGCAGCATATCGTGACATGACCATGGGCATGCATTTCCTGACATGACCAGGGCCAGCATTTCATAACGTGACCACTGGCAGCATTTTGTTACATGGCCACGGGCAGCATTTCGTGACATGACTATTGGCAGAATTTAGTAACATGACCATGTTCAGCATTTAGTAACATGACCGTGGGAAGCATTTCACAACATGACCACGGGCAGTATTTCTTAACTTGGCAACGGGAATGCATTTCGTGACATGGCCAAGGGCAGCATTCCATGACATGACCACGAGCAGCATTCAGAGACATGACCACAGGCATGCATTCCGTGACATGACCAAGGGGAGCATTTCGTGATATGACCACAGGCATGCATTCTGTGATATGACCAAGGGGAGCATTTTGTAACATGACCATGGGCAGAATTTAGTAACATGACCATGTTCAGCATTTAGTAACATGACCGTGGGAAGCATTTCACAACATGACCACGGGCAGTATTTCTTAACTTGGCAACGGGAATGCATTTCGTGACATGGCCAAGGGCAGCATTCCATGACATGACCACGAGCAGGATTCAGAGACATGACCACAGGCATGCATTCCGTGACATGACCAAGGGGAGCATTTCGTGACATGACCACAGGCATGCATTCCGTGATATGACCAAGGGGAGCATTTTGTAACGTGACCACGTGCAGCATTTCGTGATGAGAACACGGGCATGCATTTCTTGACATGGCCACGGGCAGCATTTTGTAACGTGACCACGTATAGCATTTCGTAACGTGACCACGGGAAGCATTTCATGACATGGCCACGGGGAGCATTTTGTGATGTGACCACGGGCAGCATTTTGTAACATGACCATGGGCAGAATTTAGTAACATGACCATGGGCAGCTTTTCGTAACATGACCACGGGCAGCATTTCGTCACTGACCACGGGTAGCATTTTGTGACATGGCCAAGGGCATGCATTTCGTGACATGACCACAGGGATGCATTTCATGACATGACCACAGGCATGCATTTCTTGACATGGCCACAAACAGCGTTTTCTAACGTGACAATGTTTAGCATTTTGTAACATGACCACGGGCAGGATTTCGTGACTGACCACGGGCAGCATTTCGTGACATGGCCAAGGCATGCATTTTGTGACATGACCACGGGGATGTATTTCATGACATGACCACTGGCAGCATTTTGAGACATGACCACGGGCATGCATTTCGTGAAATGGCCACGGGCATGTATTTCGTGACATGGCCACGGGCAGCATTTTGTAACGTGACCACGTTTAGCATTTCGTAACGTGACCACGGTCAGCATTTCGTAACGTGGCCACGGGCAGTATTTTGTAACATGACCACCGGCAGTATTTCGTGACTGACCATGGGCTGCATTTCGTAACATGACCGTGGGCAGCATTTCATAACATGACTGTGGGAAGCATTTCGTAACATGACCACGGGCAGCATTTCGTAACTTGGCCACGAGCATGCATTTCGTGACATGGCCATGGGCAGCATTCTGTGACATGACTACAGGCAGCAGTCAGAGAAATGACCATGGGCATGCATTCCGTGACATGACCACGGGCATGCATTTCGTGACATGAACATGGGCAGCATTTCGTAACATGACAATGAGCAGCATTTCGTGACTCAACACGGGCAGCATATCGTGACATGACCAGGGCCAGCAGTTCATAACGTGACCACGGGCAGCATTTTGTTACATGGCCACGGGCAGCATTTCGTGACATGACCATTGGCAGAATTTAGTAACATGACTATGTCCAGCATTTAGTAACATGATCGTGGGAAGCATTTCATAACATGACCACGGGCAGTATTTCTAAACTTGGCAACGGGAATGCATTTCGTGACATGGCCACGGGCAGCATTCCATGACATGACCACGAGCAGCATTCAGAGACATGACCACAGGCATGCATTCCGTGACATGACCAAGGGGAGCATTTCGTGACATGACCACAGGCATGCATTCCGTGATATGACCAAGGGGAGCATTTTCTAACGTGACCACGTGCAGCATTTCGTGATGAGACCACGGGCATGCATTTCTTGACATGGCCACGGGCAGCATTTTGTAACATGACCACGTATAGCATTTCATAACGTGACCACGGGAAGCATTTCGTGACATGGCCACGGGCAGCATTTTGTGATGTGACCCCGGGCAGCATTTCGTCATTGACCACTGGCAGCATTTCGTGACATGGCCAAGGGCATGCATTTCATGACATGACCACAGGGATGCATTTCATGACATGACAACGGGCATGCATTTCTTGACATGGCCACAAGCAGCGTTTTGTAACGTGACAATGTTTAGCATTTCGTAACGTGACCACGGGCAGAATTTCGTAACGTGGCCACGGGAAGCATTTTGTAACATGACCATGGGCAGCATTTCGTAACATGACCACAGGCAGCATTTCGTGACTGACCACGGGCAGCATTTCGTAACCTGACCACGGGCAGCATTTCGTATCATGACCACGGGGAGCATTTCGTGACATGGCCATGGGCAGCATTTTGTAACGTGACCACGTATAGCATTTCGTAACGTGACCACGGGAAGCATTTCATGACATGGCCACGGGGAGCATTTTGTGATGTGACCACGGGCAGCATTTTGTAACATGACCATGGGCAGAATTTAGTAACATGACCATGGGCAGCTTTTTGTAACATGTCCACGGGCAGCATTTCATCACTGACCACGGGTAGCATTTCGTGACATGGCCAAGGGCATGCATTTCGTGACATGACCACAGGGATGGATTTCATGACATGACCACAGGTATGCATTTCTTGACATGGCCAGAAACAGCGTTTTGTAACGTGACAATGTTTAGCATTTCGTAATGTGACCACGGGCAGAATTTCGTAACGTGGCCACGGGAAGCATTTTGTAACATGACCACGGGCAGCATTTTGTAACATGACTACGGGCAGGATTTCGTGACTGGCCACGGGCAGCATTTCGTGACATGGCCAAGGCATGCATTTTGTGACATGACCACGGGGATGTATTTCATGACATGACCACTGGCAGCATTCTGAGACATGACCACGGGCATGCATTTCGTGAAATGTCCACGGGCATGTATTTCGTGACATGGCCACGGGCAGCATTTTGTAACGTAACCACGTTTAGCAATTCATAACGTGACCAAGGTCAGCATTTCGTAACGTGGCCACGGGCAGTATTTTGTAACATGACCACCGGCAGTATTTCGTGACTGACCATGGGCTGCATTTCGTAACATGACCGTGGGCAGCATTTCGTAACATGACTGTTTGAAGCATTTCGTAACATGACCACGGGCAGCATTTCGTAACTTGGCCACGAGCATGCATTTCGTGACATGGCCATGGGCAGCATTCTGTGACATGACTACAGGCAGCAGTCAGAGAAATGACCATGGGCATGCATTCCGTGACTCACCACGGGCAGCATATCGTGACATGACCAGGGCCAGCATTTCATAACGTGACCACGGGCAGCATTTTGTTACATGACCATTGGCAGAATTTAGTAACATTACCATGTTCAGCATTTAGTAACATGACCGTGGGAAGCATTTCGTAACATGACCACGTGCAGTATTTCTAAACTTGGCAACGGGAATGCATTTCGTGACATTGCCACGGGCAGCATTCCATAACGTGACCACGGGCAGCATTTTGTTACATGGCCATGGGCAGCATTTTGTGACATGACCATTGGCAGAATTTAGTAACATGACCATGTTCAGCATTTAGTAACATGACCGTGGGAAGCATTTCATAACATGACCACGGGCAGTATTTCTAAACTTGGCAACGGGAATGCATTTCGTGACATGGCCACGGGCAGCATTCCATGACATGACCATGAGCAGCATTCAGAGACATGACCACAGGCATGCATTCCGTGACATGACCAAGGGGAGCATTTCATGACATGACCACAGGCATGCATTCCGTGATATGACCAAGGGGAGCATTTTGTAACGTGACCACGTGCAGCATTTCGTGATGAGACCACGGGCATGCATTTCTTGACATGGCCACGGGCAGCATTTTGTAACATGACCACGTATAGCATTTCGTAACGTGACCACGGGAAGCATTTCGTGACATGGCCACGGGCAGCATTTTGTGATGTGACCCCGGCAGGATTTCGTGACTGACCACGGGCAGCATTTCGTAACTTGACCACGGGCAGCATTTCGTATCATGACCACGGGAACATTTCGTGACATGGCCATGGGCAGCATTTTGTAACTTGACCACGTATAGCATTTCGTAACGTGACCACGGGAAGCATTTCATGACATGGCCACGGGGAGCATTTTGTGATGTGACCACGGGCAGCATTTTGTAACATGACCATGGGCAGAATTTAGTAACATGACCATGGGCAGCTTTTCGAAACATGTCCACGGGCAGCATTTCATCACTGACCACGGGTAGCATTTCGTGACATGGCCAAAGGCATGCATTTCGTGACATGACCACAGGGATGCATTACATGACATGACCACAGGCATGCATTTCTTCACATGGCCACAAACAGCGTTTTGTAACGTGACAATGTTTAGCATTTTGTAATGTGACCACGGTCAGCGTTTCGTAACGTGGCCACGGGCAGTATTTTGTAACATGACCACCGGCAGTATTTCGTGACTGACCATGGGCTGCATTTCGTAACATGACCGTGGGCAGCATTTCGTAACATGACTGTGGGAAGCATTTCGTAACATGACCACGGGCAGCATTTCGTAACTTGGCCACGAGCATGCATTTCGTGACATGGCCATGGGCAGCATTCTGTGACATGACTACAGGCAGCAGTCAGAGAAATGACCATGGGCATGCATTCCGTGACATGACCACGGGCATGCATTTCGTGATATGAACATGGGCAGCATTTCGTAACATGACAACGAACAGCATTTCGTGACTCACCACGGTCAGCATATCGTGACATGACCATGGGCATGCATTTCGTGACATGACCAGGGCCAGCATTTCATAACGTGGCCACGGGCAGCATTTTGTGATGTGACCCCGGCAGGATTTCGTGACTGACCACGGGCAGCATTTCGTAACTTGACCACGGGCAGCATTTCGTATCATGACCACGGGAACATTTCGTGACATGGCCATGGGCAGCATTTTGTAACTTGACCACGTATAGCATTTCGTAACGTGACCACGGGAAGCATTTCATGACATGGCCACGGGGAGCATTTTGTGATGTGACCACGGGCAGCATTTTGTAACATGACCATGGGCAGAATTTAGTAACATGACCATGGGCAGCTTTTCGTAACATGTCCACGGGCAGCATTTCATCACTGACCACGGGTAGCATTTCGTGACATGGCCAAAGGCATGCATTTCGTGACATGACCACAGGGATGCATTACATGACATGACCACAGGCATGCATTTCTTCACATGGCCACAAACAGCGTTTTGTAACGTGACAATGTTTAGCATTTTGTAATGTGACCACGGTCAGCGTTTCGTAACGTGGCCACGGGCAGTATTTTGTAACATGACCACCGGCAGTATTTCGTGACTGACCATGGGCTGCATTTCGTAACATGACCGTGGGCAGCATTTCGTAACATGACTGTGGGAAGCATTTCGTAACATGACCACGGGCAGCATTTCGTAACTTGGCCACGAGCATGCATTTCGTGACATGGCCATGGGCAGCATTCTGTGACATGACTACAGGCAGCAGTCAGAGAAATGACCATGGGCATGCATTCCGTGACATGACCACGGGCATGCATTTCGTGATATGAACATGGGCAGCATTTCGTAACATGACAACGAACAGCATTTCGTGACTCACCACGGTCAGCATATCGTGACATGACCATGGGCATGCATTTCGTGACATGACCAGGGCCAGCATTTCATAACGTGACCACGGGCAGCATTTTGTTACATGGCCACGGGCAGCATTTCGTGACATGACCATTGGCAGAATTTAGTAACATGACCATGTTCAGCATTTAGTAACATGACCGTGGGAAGCATTTCACAAAATGACCACGGGCAGTATTTCTTAACTTGGCAACGGGAATGCATTTCGTGACATGGCCAAGGGCAGCATTCCATGACATGACCACGAGCAGCATTCAGAGAGATGACCACAGGCATGCATTCCGTGACATGACCAAGGGGAGCATTTCGTGACATGACCACAGGCATGCATTCCGTGATATGATCAAGGGGAGCATTTTGTAACGTGACCACGTGCAGCATTTCGTGATGAGAACACGGGCATGCATTTCTTGACATGGCCACGGGCAGCATTTTGTAACGTGACCACGTATAGCATTTCGTAACGTGACCACGGGAAGCATTTCATGACATGGCCACGGGGAGCATTTTATGATGTGACCACGGGCAGCATTTTGTAACATGACCATGGGCAGAATTTAGTAACATGACCATGGGCAGCTTTTCGTAACATGACCACGGGCAGCATTTCGTCACTGACCACGGGTAGCATTTCGTGACATGGCCAAGGGCATGCATTTCGTGACATGACCACAGGGATGCATTTCATGACATGACCACAGGCATGCATTTCTTGACATGGACACAAACAGCGTTTTGTAATGTGACAATGTTTAGCATTTCGTAATGTGACCACGGGCAGAATTTCGTAACGTGGCCAAGGGAAGCATTTTGTAACATGACCACGGGCAGCATTTTGTAACATGACCACAGGCAGGATTTCGTGACTGACCACGGGCAGCATTTCGTGACATGGCCAAGGGCATGCATTTCGTGACATGACCACGGGGATGTATTTCATGACATGACCACTGGCAGCATTCTGAGACATGACCATGGGCATGCATTTCGTGAAATGTCCACGGGCATGTATTTCGTGACATGGCCACGGGCAGCATTTTGTAACGTGACCACGTTTAGCATTTCGTAACGTGACCACAGGTCAGCATTTCGTAACGTGGTCACAGGCAGTATTTTGTAACATGACCACCGGCAGTATTTCGTGACTGACCATGGGCTGCATTTCGTAACATGACCGTGGGCAGCATTTCGTAACATGACTGTGGGAAGCATTTCGTAACATGACCACGGGCAGCATTTCGTAACTTGGCCACGAGCATGCATTTCGTGACATGGCCATGGGCAGCATTCTGTGACATGACTACAGGCAGCAGTCAGAGAAATGACCATGGGCATGCATTCCGTGACATGACCACGGGCATGCATTTCGTGACATGAACATGGGCAGCATTTCGTAACATGACAATGAGCAGCATTTCGTGACTCACCACGGGCAGCATATCGTGACATGACCAGGGCCAGCATTTCATAACGTGACCACGGGCAGCATTTTGTTACATGGCCACGGGCAGCATTTCGTGACATGACCATTGGAAGAATTTAGTAACATGACCATGTTCAGCATTTAGTAACATGACCGTGGGAAGCATTTCACAAAATGACCACGGGCAGTATTTCTTAACTTGGCAACGGGAATGCATTTCGTGACATGGCCAAGGGCAGCATTCCATGACATGACCACGAGCAGCATTCAGAGAGATGACCACAGGCATGCATTCCGTGACATGACCAAGGGGAGCATTTCGTGACATGACCACAGGCATGCATTCCGTGATATGATCAAGGGGAGCATTTTGTAACGTGACCACGTGCAGCATTTCGTGATGAGAACACGGGCATGCATTTCTTGACATGGCCACGGGCAGCATTTTGTAACGTGACCACGTATAGCATTTCGTAACGTGACCACGGGAAGCATTTCATGACATGGCCACGGGGAGCATTTTATGATGTGACCACGGGCAGCATTTTGTAACATGACCATGGGCAGAATTTAGTAACATGACCATGGGCAGCTTTTCGTAACATGACCACGGGCAGCATTTCGTCACTGACCACGGGTAGCATTTCGTGACATGGCCAAGGGCATGCATTTCGTGACATGACCACAGGGATGCATTTCATGACATGACCACAGGCATGCATTTCTTGACATGGACACAAACAGCGTTTTGTAATGTGACAATGTTTAGCATTTCGTAATGTGACCACGGGCAGAATTTCGTAACGTGGCCAAGGGAAGCATTTTGTAACATGACCACGGGCAGCATTTTGTAACATGACCACAGGCAGGATTTCGTGACTGACCACGGGCAGCATTTCGTGACATGGCCAAGGGCATGCATTTCGTGACATGACCACGGGGATGTATTTCATGACATGACCACTGGCAGCATTCTGAGACATGACCATGGGCATGCATTTCGTGAAATGTCCACGGGCATGTATTTCGTGACATGGCCACGGGCAGCATTTTGTAACGTGACCACGTTTAGCATTTCGTAACGTGACCACAGGTCAGCATTTCGTAACGTGGTCACAGGCAGTATTTTGTAACATGACCACCGGCAGTATTTCGTGACTGACCATGGGCTGCATTTCGTAACATGACCGTGGGCAGCATTTCGTAACATGACTGTGGGAAGCATTTCGTAACATGACCACGGGCAGCATTTCGTAACTTGGCCACGAGCATGCATTTCGTGACATGGCCATGGGCAGCATTCTGTGACATGACTACAGGCAGCAGTCAGAGAAATGACCATGGGCATGCATTCCGTGACATGACCACGGGCATGCATTTCGTGACATGAACATGGGCAGCATTTCGTAACATGACAATGAGCAGCATTTCGTGACTCACCACGGGCAGCATATCGTGACATGACCAGGGCCAGCATTTCATAACGTGACCACGGGCAGCATTTTGTTACATGGCCACGGGCAGCATTTCGTGACATGACCATTGGAAGAATTTAGTAACATGACCATGTTCAGCATTTAATAACATGACCGTGGGAAGCATTTCATAACATGACCACGGGTAGTATTTCTAAACTTGGCAACGGGAATGCATTCCGTGACATGGCCACGGGCAGCATTCCATGACATGACCACGAGCAGCATTCAGAGACATGACCACAGGCATGCATTCCGTGACATGACCAAGGGGAGCATTTCGTGACATGACCACAGGCATGCATTCCGTGATATGACCAAGGGGAGCATTTTGTAACGTGACCACGTGCAGCATTTTGTGATGAGACCACAGGCATGCATTTCTTGACATGGCCACGGGCAGCATTTTGTAACGTGACCATGGATAGCATTTCGTAACGTGACCACGGGAAGCATTTCATTACATGGCCACGGGGAGCATTTTGTGATGTGACCACGGGCAGCATTTTGTAACATGACCATGGGCAGAATTTAGTAACATGACCATGGGCAGCTTTTCGTAACATGACCACGGGCATGCATTTCGTAACATGACCACGGGCAGCATTTCGTAATGTGACCATGGGCAGCATTTCGTAACGTGACCACGGGAAGCATTTCGTAACGTGACCAAGGGCAGCATTTCATGACTTGACCACGTGCATGCATCTCGTGAAGTGACCATGGGCAGCATTTCATAACATGACCATGGGCAGCATTTTGTAACATGACCACAGGCAGCATTTCGTAACGTGACCATGGGCAGCATTTCGTAACATGACCATGGGCAGCATTTTGTAACATGACCACAGGCAGCATTTCGTAACGTGACCAAGTGCACCATTACGTGACATGACCACGGGCAGCATTCAGAGACATGACCACGGGCATGCATTCCGTGACATGACCACGGGCGTGCATTTCGTGACATGACCATGGGTAGAATTCCGTGACATGACCACAGTCAGCATTTCGTAACATGACCACGGGCAGCATTTCGTGACATGGCCATGGCAAGCATTTTGTAACGTGACCACGTGCAGCATTTCGTGATGAGACCACGGGCATGCATTTCTTGACATGGCCACGGGCAGCATTTTGTAACGTGACCACGTATAGCATTTCGTAACGTGACCACGGGAAGCATTTCATGACATGGCCACGGGGAGCATTTTGTGATGTGTCCACGGGCAGCATTTTGTAACATGACCATGGGCAGAATTTAGTAACATGACCATGGGCAGCTTTTCGTAACATGACCACGGGCAGCATTTCATCACTGACCACGGGTAGCATTTCGTGACATGGCCAAGGGCATGCATTTCGTGACATGACCACAGGGATGTATTACATGACATGACCATGGGCAGCATTTCATAATGTGACCACGGCCAGCATTTCGTAACTTGACCACGGGCAGCATTTCGTAACGTGACCAAGGGCAGCATTTCATGACTTGACCACGTGCATGCATCTCGTGACGTGACCATGGGGAGCATTTCGTAACATGACCGTGGGTAGCATTTTGTAACATGACCACAGGCAGCATTTCGTAACGTGAGCATGGGCAGCATTTTGTAACGTGACCACGGGCAGCATTTCATGACTTGACCACGTGCATGCATCTCGTAACGTGACCATAGGCAGCATTTCGTAACATGACCATGGGCAGCATTTTGTAACATGACCACAGGCAGCATTTCGTAATGTGAGCATGGGCATGCATTTCGTGACATGACCAGGGCCAGCATTTCATAACGTGACCACGGGCAGCATTTTGTTACATGGCCACGGGCAGCAATTCGTGACATGACCATTGGCAGAATTTAGTAACATGACCATGTTCAGCATTTAGTAACATGACCGTGGGAAGCATTTCACAAAATGACCACGGGCAGTATTTCTTAACTTGGCAACGGGAATGCATTTTGTGACATGGCCAAGGGCAGCATTCCATGACATGACCACGAGCAGCATTCAGAGAGATGACCACAGGCATGCATTCCGTGACATGACCAAGGGGAGCATTTCGTGACATGACCACAGGCATGCATTCCGTGATATGACCAAGGGGAGCATTTTGTAACGTGACCACGTGCAGCATTTCGTGATGAGAACACGGGCATGCATTTCTTGACATGGCCACGGGCAGCATTTTGTAACGTGACCACGTATAGCATTTCGTAACGTGACCACGGGAAGCATTTCATGACATGGCCACGGGGAGCATTTTGTGATGTGACCACGGGCAGCATTTTGTAACATGACCATGGGCAGAATTTAGTAACATGACCATGGGCAGCTTTTCGTAACATGACCACGGGCAGCATTTCGTCACTGACCACGGGTAGCATTTCGTGACATGGCCAAGGGCATGCATTTCGTGACATGACCACAGGGGTGCATTTCATGACATGACCACAGGCATGCATTTCTTGACATGGCCACAAACAGCGTTTTGTAACGTGACAATGTTTAGCATTTCGTAATGTGACCACGGGCAGAATTTCGTAACGTGGCCACGGGAAGCATTTTGTAACATGACCACGGGCAGCATTTTGTAACATGACCACAGGCAGGATTTCGTGACTGACCACGGGCAGCATTTTGTGACATGGCCAAGGGCATGCATTTCGTGACATGACCACGGGGATGTATTTCATGACATGACCACTGGCAGCATTCTGAGACATGACCATGGGCATGCATTTCGTGAAATGTCCACGGGCATGTATTTCGTGACATGGCCACGGGCAGCATTTTGTAACGTGACCACGTTTAGCATTTCGTAACGTGACCACAGGTCAGCATTTCGTAACGTGGTCACAGGCAGTATTTTGTAACATGACCACCGGCAGTATTTCGTGACTGACCATGGGCTGCATTTCGTAACATGACCGTGGGCAGCATTTCGTAACATTACTGTGTGAAGCATTTCGTAACATGACCACGGGCAGCATTTCGTAACTTGGCCACGAGCATGCATTTCGTGACATGGCCATGGGCAGCATTCTGTGACATGACTACAGGCAGCAGTCAGAGAAATGACCATGGGCATGCATTCCGTGACATGACCACGGGCATGCATTTCGTGACATGAACATGGGCAGCATTTCGTAACATGACAATGAGCAGCATTTCGTGACTCACCACGGGCAGCATATCGTGACATGACCAGGGCCAGCATTTCATAACGTGACCACGGGCAGCATTTTGTTACATGGCCACGGGCAGCATTTCGTGACATGACCATTGGAAGAATTTAGTAACATGACCATGTTCAGCATTTAGTAACATGACCGTGGGAAGCATTTCATAACATGACCACTGGTAGTATTTCTAAACTTGGCAACGGGAATGCATTCCGTGACATGGCCACGGGCAGCATTCCATGACATGACCACGAGCAGCATTCAGAGACATGACCACAGGCATGCATTCCGTGACATGACCAAGGGGAGCATTTCGTGACATGACCACAGGCATGCATTCCGTGATATGCATGCATTTCTTGACATGGCCACGGGCAGCATTTTGTAACGTGACCATGGATAGCATTTCGTAACGTGACCACGGGAAGCATTTCATTACATGGCCACGGGGAGCATTTTGTGATGTGACCACGGGCAGCATTTTGTAACATGACCATGGGCAGAATTTAGTAACATGACCATGGGCAGCTTTTCGTAACATGACCACGGGCATGCATTTCGTAACATGACCACGGGCAGCATTTCGTAATGTGACCATGGGCAGCATTTCGTAACGTGACCACGGGAAGCATTTCGTAACGTGACCAAGGGCAGCATTTCATGACTTGACCACGTGCATGCATCTCGTGAAGTGACCATGGGCAGCATTTCATAACATGACCATGGGCAGCATTTTGTAACATGACCACAGGCAGCATTTCGTAACGTGACCATGGGCAGCATTTCGTAACATGACCATGGGCAGCATTTTGTAACATGACCACAGGCAGCATTTCGTAACGTGACCAAGTGCACCATTACGTGACATGACCACGGGCAGCATTCAGAGACATGACCACGGGCATGCATTCCGTGACATGACCACGGGCGTGCATTTCGTGACATGACCATGGGTAGAATTCCGTGACATGACCACAGTCAGCATTTCGTAACATGACCACGGGCAGCATTTCGTGACATGGCCATGGGCAGCATTTTGTAACGTGACCATGTGCAGCATTTCGTGATGAGACCACGGGCATGCATTTCTTGACATGGCCACGGGCAGCATTTTGTAACGTGACCACGTATAGCATTTCGTAACGTGACCACGGGAAGCATTTCATGACATGGCCACGGGGAGCATTTTGTGATGTGTCCACGGGCAGCATTTTGTAACATGACCATGGGCAGAATTTAGTAACATGACCATGGGCAGCTTTTCGTAACATGACCACGGGCAGCATTTCATCACTGACCACGGGTAGCATTTCGTGACATGGCCAAGTGCATGCATTTCGTGACATGACCACAGGAATGTATTACATGACATGACCATGGGCAGCATTTCATAATGTGACCACGGCCAGCATTTCGTAACTTGACCACGGGCAGCATTTCGTAACGTGACCAAGGGCAGCATTTCATGACTTGACCACGTGCATGCATCTCGTGACGTGACCATGGGGAGCATTTCGTAACATGACCGTTGGTAGCATTTTGTAACATGACCACAGGCAGCATTTCGTAACGTGAGCATGGGCAGCATTTTGTAACGTGACCACGGGCAGCATTTCATGACTTGACCACGTGCATGCATCTCGTAACGTGACCATAGGCAGCATTTCGTAACATGACCATGGGCAGCATTTTGTAACATGACCACAGGCAGCATTTCGTAATGTGAGCATGGGCATGCATTTCGTGACATGACCAGGGCCAGCATTTCATAACGTGACCACGGGCAGCATTTTGTTACATGGCCACGGGCAGCAATTCGTGACATGATAATTGGCAGAATTTAGTAACATGACCATGTTCAGCATTTAGTAACATGACCGTGGGAAGCATTTCACAAAATGACCACGGGCAGTATTTCTTAACTTGGCAACGGGAATGCATTTTGTGACATGGCCAAGGGCAGCATTCCATGACATGACCACGAGCAGCATTCAGAGACATGACCACAGGCATGCATTCCGTGACATGACCAAGGGGAGCATTTCGTGACATGACCACAGGCATGCATTCCGTGATATGACCAAGGGGAGCATTTTGTAACGTGACCACGTGCAGCATTTTGTGATGAGACCACAGGCATGCATTTCTTGACATGGCCACGGGCAGCATTTTGTAACGTGACCATGGATAGCATTTCGTAACGTGACCACGGGAAGCATTTCATTACATGGCCACGGGGAGCATTTTGTGATGTGACCACGGGCAGCATTTTGTAACATGACCATGGGCAGAATTTAGTAACATGACCATGGGCAGCTTTTCGGAATATGACCACGGGCATGCATTTCGTAACATGACCACGGGCAGCATTTCGTAATGTGACCATGGGCAGCATTTCGTAACGTGACCACGGGAAGCATTTCATAACGTGACCAAGGGCAGCATTTCATGACTTGACCACGTGCATGCATCTCGTGAAGTGACCATGGGCAGCATTTCATAACATGACCATGGGCAGCATTTTGTAACATGACCACAGGCAGCATTTCGTAACGTGACCATGGGCAGCATTTCGTAACATGACCATGGGCAGCATTTTGTAACATGACCACAGGCAGCATTTCGTAACGTGACCAAGTGCACCATTACGTGACATGACCACGGGCAGCATTCAGAGACATGACCACGGGCATGCATTCCGTGACATGACCACGGGCATGCATTTCGTGACATGACCATGGGTAGAATTCCGTGACATGACCACAGTCAGCATTTCGTAACATGACCACGGGCAGCATTTCGTGACTTGGCCATGGGCAGCATTTTGTAACGTGACCACGTGCAGCATTTCGTGATGAGACCACGGGCATTCATTTCTTGACATGGCCACGGGCAGCATTTTGTAACGTGACCACGTATAGCATTTCGTAACGTGACCACGGTCAGCATTTCGTAACGTGGCCACAGGCAGTATTTTGTAACATGACCACCGGCAGTATTTCGTGACATGGCCATGGGCAGCATTTTGTAACGTGACCACGTGCAGCATTTCGTGATGAGACCACGGGCATGCATTTCTTGACATGGCCACGGGCAGCATTTTGTAACGTGACCACGTATAGCATTTCGTAACGTGACCACGGGAAGCATTTCATGACATGGCCACGGGGAGCATTTTGTGATGTGTCCACGGGCAGCATTTTGTAACATGACCATGGGCAGGATTTAGTAACATGACCATGGGCAGCTTTTCGTAACATGACCACGGGCAGCATTTCGTCACTGACCACGGGTAGCATTTCGTGACATGGCCAAGGGCATGCATTTCGTGACATGACCACAGGGATGTATTACATGACATGACCATGGGCAGCATTTCATAATGTGACCACGGGCAGCATTTCGTAACTTGACCACGGGCAGCATTTCATAACGTGACCAAGGGCAGCATTTCATGACTTGACCACGTGCATGCATCTCGTGACGTGACCATGGGGAGCATTTCGTAACATGACCGTGGGTAGCATTTTGTAACATGACCACAGGCAGCATTTCGTAATGTGAGCATGGGCAGCATTTTGTAACGTGACCACGGGCAGCATTTCATGACTTGACCACGTGCATGCATCTCGTAACGTGACCATAGGCAGCATTTCGTAACATGACCATGGGCAGCATTTTGTAACATGACCACAGGCAGCATTTCGTAACGTGAGCATGGGCAGCATTTTGTAACGTGACCACGGGCAGCATTTCGTAACGTGACCAAGTGCACCATTACGTGACATGACCATGGGCAGCATTCAGATACATGACCACGGGCATGCATTCCGTGATATGACCACGGGCATGCATTTCGTGACATGACCATGGGTAGAATTCCGTGACATGACCACGGGCAGCATTTCGTAACATGACCACGGGCAGCATTTCGTGACATGGCCACGGGCATGCATTTCGTGACATGACCACAGGCATGCATTTCGTGAAATGTCCACAGGCATGCATTTCATAACATGACCATGGGCAGCATTTCGTGACGAGACCACGGGCATGAATTTTGTGATGTGACCATGGGCAGCATTTCGTAACATGACCATGGGCAGCATTTCGTGACATGGCCAAGGGCATGCATTTCGTGACATGACCACAGGGATGTATTACATGACATGACCATGGGCAGCATTTCATAATGTGACCACGGGCAGCATTTCGTAACTTGACCACGGGCAGCATTTCGTAACGTGACCACGGTCAGCATTTCGTAACGTGGCCACAGGCAGTATTTTGTAACATGACCACCGGCAGTATTTCGTGACTGACCATGGGCTGCATTTCGTAACATGACCGTGGGCAGCATTTCGTAACATGACTGTGGGAAGCATTTCGTAACATGACCACGGGCAGCATTTCGTAACTTGGCCACGAGCATGCATTTCGTGACATGGCCATGGGCAGCATTCTGTGACATGACTACAGGCAGCAGTCAGCGAAATGACCATGGGCATGCATTCCGTGACATGACCACGGGCATGCATTTCGTGACATGAACATGGGCAGCATTTCGTAACATGACAATGAGCAGCATTTCGTGACTCACCACGGGCAGCATATCGTGACATGACCAGGGCCAGCATTTCATAACGTGACCACGGGCAGCATTTTGTTACATGGCCACGGGCAGCATTTCGTGACATGACCATTGGCAGAATTTAGTAACATGACCATGTTCAGCATTTAGTAACATGACCGTGGGAAGCATTTCATAACATGACCACGGGCA
Organism: Acipenser ruthenus; assembly: GCF_902713425.1. NCBI lineage: Eukaryota > Metazoa > Chordata > Actinopteri > Acipenseriformes > Acipenseridae > Acipenser > Acipenser ruthenus. The sequence continues at coordinate 4,538,447 of NC_081225.1, read as the reverse complement.
GTATTTCTAAACTTGGCAACGGGAATGCATTTCGTGACATGGCCACAGGCAGCATTCCATGACATGACCACGAGCAGCATTCAGAGACATGACCACAGGCATGCATTCCGTGACATGACCAAGGGGAGCATTTCGTGACATGACCACAGGCATGCATTCCGTGATATGACCAAGGGGAGCATTTTGTAACGTGACCACGTGCAGCATTTTGTGATGAGACCACAGGCATGCATTTCTTGACATGGCCACGGGCAGCATTTTGTAACGTGACCATGGATAGCATTTCGTAACGTGACCACGGGAAGCATTTCATTACATGGCCACGGGGAGCATTTTGTGATGTGACCACGGGCAGCATTTTGTAACATGACCATGGGCAGAATTTAGTAACATGACCATGGGCAGCTTTTCGTAATATGACCACGGGCATGCATTTCGTAACATGACCACGGGCAGCATTTCGTAATGTGACCATGGGCAGCATTTCGTAACGTGACCACGGGAAGCATTTCATAACGTGACCAAGGGCAGCATTTCATGACTTGACCACGTGCATGCATCTCGTGAAGTGACCATGGGCAGCATTTCATAACATGACCATGGGCAGCATTTTGTAACATGACCACAGGCAGCATTTCGTAACGTGACCATGGGCAGCATTTCGTAACATGACCATGGGCAGCATTTTGTAACATGGCCACGGGCAGCATTTTGTAACGTGACCACGTATAGCATTTCGTAACGTGACCACGGGAAGCATTTCATGACATGGCCACGGGGAGCATTTTGTGATGTGTCCACGGGCAGCATTTTGTAACATGACCATGGGCAGGATTTAGTAACATGACCATGGGCAGCTTTTCGTAACATGACCACGGGCAGCATTTCGTCACTGACCACGGGTAGCATTTCGTGACATGGCCAAGGGCATGCATTTCGTGACATGACCACAGGGATGTATTACATGACATGACCATGGGCAGCATTTCATAATGTGACCACGGGCAGCATTTCGTAACTTGACCACGGGCAGCATTTCATAACGTGACCAAGGGCAGCATTTCGTGACATGACCACAGGCATGCATTCCGTGATATGACCAAGGGGAGCATTTTGTAACGTGACCACGTGCAGCATTTTGTGATGAGACCACAGGCATGCATTTCTTGACATGGCCACGGGCAGCATTTTGTAACGTGACCATGGATAGCATTTCGTAACGTGACCACGGGAAGCATTTCATTACATGGCCACGGGGAGCATTTTGTGATGTGACCACGGGCAGCATTTTGTAACATGACCATGGGCAGAATTTAGTAACATGACCATGGGCAGCTTTTCGTAATATGACCACGGGCATGCATTTCGTAACATGACCACGGGCAGCATTTCGTAATGTGACCATGGGCAGCATTTCGTAACGTGACCACGGGAAGCATTTCATAACGTGACCAAGGGCAGCATTTCATGACTTGACCACGTGCATGCATCTCGTGAAGTGACCATGGGCAGCATTTCATAACATGACCATGGGCAGCATTTTGTAACATGACCACAGGCAGCATTTCGTAACGTGACCATGGGCAGCATTTCGTAACATGACCATGGGCAGCATTTTGTAACATGGCCACGGGCAGCATTTTGTAACGTGACCACGTATAGCATTTCGTAACGTGACCACGGGAAGCATTTCATGACATGGCCACGGGGAGCATTTTGTGATGTGTCCACGGGCAGCATTTTGTAACATGACCATGGGCAGGATTTAGTAACATGACCATGGGCAGCTTTTCGTAACATGACCACGGGCAGCATTTCGTCACTGACCACGGGTAGCATTTCGTGACATGGCCAAGGGCATGCATTTCGTGACATGACCACAGGGATGTATTACATGACATGACCATGGGCAGCATTTCATAATGTGACCACGGGCAGCATTTCGTAACTTGACCACGGGCAGCATTTCATAACGTGACCAAGGGCAGCATTTCATGACTTGACCACGTGCATGCATCTCGTGACGTGACCATGGGGAGCATTTCGTAACATGACCGTGGGTAGCATTTTGTAACATGACCACAGGCAGCATTTCGTAACGTGAGCATGGGCAGCATTTTGTAACGTGACCACGGGCAGCATTTCATGACTTGACCACGTGCATGCATCTCGTAACGTGACCATAGGCAGCATTTCGTAACATGACCATGGGCAGCATTTTGTAACATGACCACAGGCAGCATTTCGTAACGTGAGCATGGGCAGCATTTTGTAACGTGACCACGGGCAGCATTTCGTAACGTGACCAAGTGCACCATTACGTGACATGACCATGGGCAGCATTCAGATACATGACCACGGGCATGCATTCCGTGATATGACCACGGGCATGCATTTCGTGACATGACCATGGGTAGAATTCCGTGACATGACCACGGGCAGCATTTCGTAACATGACCACGGGCAGCATTTCGTGACATGGCCACGGGCATGCATTTCGTGACATGACCACAGGCATGCATTTCGTGAAATGTCCACAGGCATGCATTTCATAACATGACCATGGGCAGCATTTCGTGACGAGACCACGGGCATGAATTTTGTGATGTGACCATGGGCAGCATTTCGTAACATGACCATGGGCAGCATTTCGTGACATGGCCAAGGGCATGCATTTCGTGACATGACCACAGGGATGTATTACATGACATGACCATGGGCAGCATTTCATAATGTGACCACGGGCAGCATTTCGTAACTTGACCACGGGCAGCATTTCGTAACGTGACCAAGGGCAGCATTTCATGACTTGACCACGTGCATGCATCTCGTGACGTGACCATGGGGAGCATTTCGTAACATGACCGTGGGTAGCATTTTGTAACATGACCACAGGCAGCATTTCGTAACGTGAGCATGGGCAGCATTTTGTAACGTGACCACGGGCAGCATTTCATGACTTGACCACGTGCATGCATCTCGTAACGTGACCATAGGCAGCATTTCGTAACATGACCATGGGCAGCATTTTGTAACATGACCACAGGCAGCATTTCGTAACGTGAGCATGGGCAGCATTTTGTAACGTGACCACGGGCAGCATTTCGTAACGTGACCAAGTGCACCATTACGTGACATGACCATGGGCAGCATTCAGATACATGACCACGGGCATGCATTCCGTGATATGACCACGGGCATGCATTTCGTGACATGACCATGGGTAGAATTCCGTGACATGACCACGGGCAGCATTTCGTAACATGACCACGGGCAGCATTTCGTGACATGGCCACGGGCATGCATTTCGTGACATGACCACAGGCATGCATTTCGTGAAATGTCCACAGGCATGCATTTCATAACATGACCATGGGCAGCATTTCGTGACGAGACCACGGGCATGAATTTTGTGATGTGACCATGGGCAGCATTTCGTAACATGACCATGGGCAGCATTTCGTGACATGGCCAAGGGCATGCATTTCGTGACATGACCACAGGGATGTATTACATGACATGACCATGGGCAGCATTTCATAATGTGACCACGGGCAGCATTTCGTAACTTGACTACGGGCAGCATTTCGTAACGTGACCAAGGGCAGCATTTCATGACTTGACCACGTGCATGCATCTCGTGACGTGACCATGGGGAGCATTTCGTAACATGACCGTGGGTAGCATTTTGTAACATGACCACAGGCAGCATTTCGTAACGTGAGCATGGGCAGCATTTTGTAACGTGACCACGGGCAGCATTTCATGACTTGACCACGTGCATGCATCTCGTAACGTGACCATAGGCAGCATTTCGTAACATGACCATGGGCAGCATTTTGTAACATGACCACAGGCAGCATTTCGTAACGTGAGCATGGGCAGCATTTTGTAACGTGACCACGGGCAGCATTTCGTAACATGACCAAGTGCACCATTACGTGACATGACCATGGGCAGCATTCAGATACATGACCACGGGCATGCATTCCGTGATGTGACCACGGGCATGCATTTCGTGACATGACCATGGGTAGAATTCCGTGACATGACCACGGGCAGCATTTCGTAACATGACCACGGGCAGCATGTCGTGACATGGCCACGGGCATGCATTTCGTGACATGACCACAGGCATTCATTTCGTGAAATGTCCACAGGCATGTATTTCGTAACATGACCATGGGCAGCATTTCGTGACGAGACCACGGGCATGAATTTTGTGATGTGACCATGGGCAGCATTTCGTAACATGACCATGGGCAGCATTTCGTGACATGGCCAAGGGCATGCATTTCGTGACATGACCACAGGGATGTATTACATGACATGACCATGGGCAGCATTTCATAATGTGACCACGGGCAGCATTTCGTAACTTGACTACGGGCAGCATTTCGTAACGTGACCAAGGGCAGCATTTCATGACTTGACCACGTGCATGCATCTCGTGACGTGACCATGGGGAGCATTTCGTAACATGACCGTGGGTAGCATTTTGTAACATGACCACAGGCAGCATTTCGTAACGTGAGCATGGGCAGCATTTTGTAACGTGACCACGGGCAGCATTTCATGACTTGACCACGTGCATGCATCTCGTAACGTGACCATAGGCAGCATTTCGTAACATGACCATGGGCAGCATTTTGTAACATGACCACAGGCAGCATTTCGTAACGTGAGCATGGGCAGCATTTTGTAACGTGACCACGGGCAGCATTTCGTAACATGACCAAGTGCACCATTACGTGACATGACCATGGGCAGCATTCAGATACATGACCACGGGCATGCATTCCGTGATGTGACCACGGGCATGCATTTCGTGACATGACCATGGGTAGAATTCCGTGACATGACCACGGGCAGCATTTCGTAACATGACCACGGGCAGCATGTCGTGACATGGCCACGGGCATGCATTTCGTGACATGACCACAGGCATTCATTTCGTGAAATGTCCACAGGCATGTATTTCGTAACATGACCATGGGCAGCATTTCGTGACGAGACCACGGGCATGAATTTTGTGATGTGACCATGGGCAGCATTTCGTAACATGACCATGGGCAGCATTTCGTGACATGGCCAAGGGCATGCATTTCGTGACATGACCACAGGGATGTATTACATGACATGACCATGGGCAGCATTTCATAATGTGACCACGGGCAGCATTTCGTAACTTGACCACGGGCAGCATTTCGTAACGTGACCAAGGGCAGCATTTCATGACTTGACCACGTGCATGCATCTCGTGACGTGACCATGGGGAGCATTTCGTAACATGACCGTGGGTAGCATTTTGTAACATGACCACAGGCAGCATTTCGTAACGTGAGCATGGGCAGCATTTTGTAACGTGACCACGGGCAGCATTTCATGACTTGACCACGTGCATGCATCTCGTAACGTGACCATAGGCAGCATTTCGTAACATGACCATGGGCAGCATTTTGTAACATGACCACAGGCAGCATTTCGTAATGTGAGCATGGGCAGCATTTTGTAAAGTGACCACGGGCAGCATTTCGTAACGTGACCAAGTGCACCATTACGTGACATGACCATGGGCAGCATTCAGATACATGACCACGGGCATGCATTCCGTGATATGACCACGGGCAAGCATTTCGTGACATGACCATGGGTAGAATTCCGTGACATGACCACGGGCAGCATTTCGTAACATGACCACGGGCAGCATTTCGTGACATGGCCACGGGCATGCATTTCGTGACATGACCACAGGCATGCATTTCGTGAAATGTCCACAGGCATGCATTTCATAACATGACCATGGGCAGCATTTCGTGACGAGACCACGGGCATGAATTTTGTGATGTGACCATGGGCAGCATTTCGTAACATGACCATGGGCAGCATTTCGTGACATGGCCAAGGGCATGCATTTCGTGACATGACCACAGGGATGTATTACATGACATGACCATGGGCAGCATTTCATAATGTGACCACGGGCAGCATTTCATAATGTGACCACGGGCAGCATTTCGTAACGTGACCAAGGGCAGCATTTCATGACTTGACCACGTGCATGCATCTCGTGACGTGACCATGGGGAGCATTTCGTAACATGACCGTGGGTAGCATTTTGTAACATGACCACAGGCAGCATTTCGTAACGTGAGCATGGGCAGCATTTTGTAACGTGACCACGGGCAGCATTTCATGACTTGACCACGTGCATGCATCTCGTAACGTGACCATAGGCAGCATTTCGTAACATGACCATGGGCAGCATTTTGTAACATGACCACAGGCAGCATTTCGTAACGTGAGCATGGGCAGCATTTTGTAACGTGACCACGGGCAGCATTTCGTAACATGACCAAGTGCACCATTACGTGACATGACCATGGGCAGCATTCAGATACATGACCACGGGCATGCATTCCGTGATGTGACCACGGGCATGCATTTCGTGACATGACCATGGGTAGAATTCCGTGACATGACCACGGGCAGCATTTCGTAACATGACCACGGGCAGCATTTCGTGACATGGCCACGGGCATGCATTTCGTGACATGACCACAGGCATGCATTTCGTGAAATGTCCACAGGCATGCATTTCGTAACATGACCATGGGCAGCATTTCGTGACGAGACCACGGGCATGAATTTTGTGATGTGACCATGGGCAGCATTTCGTAACATGACCATGGGCAGCATTTCGTGACATGGCCAAGGGCATGCATTTCGTGACATGACCACAGGGATGTATTACATGACATGACCATGGGCAGCATTTCATAATGTGACCACGGGCAGCATTTAGTAACTTGACCACGGGCAGCATTTCGTAACGTGACCAAGGGCAGCATTTCATGACTTGACCACGTGCATGCATCTCGTGACGTGACCATGGGGAGCATTTCGTAACATGACCATGGGCAGCATTTCGTGACATGGCCAAGGGCATGCATTTCGTGACATGACCACAGGGATGTATTTCATGACATGACCATGGGCAGCATTTCGAAACGTGACCACAGGCAGCATTTCGTAACGTGACCACAGGCAGCATTGCGTAACGTGACCACGGGCAGCATTTCGTAACATGACCACGGGCAGCATTTTGTGACATGGCCACGGGCATGTTTTTCGTGACAGCCACGGGCAGCATTTCGTGACATAACCATGGGCATGCATTTCGTGACATGACCACGGGCAACATTTCATGACATGATCATGGGCATGCATTTCGTACCATGACCATGGGCAGAATTTAGTAACATGACCACGGGCAGCATTTCGTAACATGACCACTGGCAGCATTTCGTAATGTGACCACGGGCAGCATTTCGTAACGTGACCATGGGCAGCATTTCGTAACGTGACCAAGGGCAGCATTTCATGTCTTGACCACGTGCATGCATCTTGTGAAGTGACCATGGGCAGCATTTCGTAACATGACCATGGGCAGCATTTTGTAACATGACCACAGGCATCATTTCGTAACGTGACCATGGGCAGCATTTCGTAACATGACCATGAGCAGCATTTTGTAACATGACCACAGGCAGCATTTCGTAACGTGAGCATGGGCAGCATTTCGTAACGTGACCAAGGGCAGCATTTCATGACTTGACCACGTGCATGCATCTCGTGAAGTGACCATGGGCAGCATTTCGTAACATGACCATGGGCAGCATTTTGAAACATGACCACAGGCAGCATTTCGTAACGTGACCATGGGCAGCATTTCGTAACATGACCATGGGCAGCATTTTGTAACATGACCACAGACAGCATTTCGTAACGTGAGCATGGGCAGCAATTTGTAACGTGACCACGGGCAGCATTTCGTAACGTGACCAAGTGCACCATTACGTGACATGACCATGGGCATGCATTCCGTGACATGACCACGGGCATGCATTTCGTGACATGATCATGGGTAGAATTCCGTGACATGACCACGGGCAGCATTTCGTAACATGACCACGGGCAGCATTTCGTGACATGGCCACGGGCATGCATTTCGTGACATGACCACAGGCATGCATTTCGTGAAATGTCCACGGGCATGCATTTCGTAACATGACCATGGGCAGCATTTCGTGACGAGACCACTGGCATGAATTTTGTGATGTGACCATGGGCAGCATTTTGTAACATGACCATGGGCAGCATTTCGTGACACTGCCTCGGGCATGCATTTTGTGACATGACCATGGGTAGAATTCCGTGACATGACCACGGGCATGTATTTCGTGACATGACCATGGGTAGAATTCCGTGACATGACCACGGGCAGCATTTCGTAACATGACCACGGGCAGCATTTCGTGACATGGCCACGGGCATGCATTTCATGACATGACCACAGGCATGCATTTCGTGAAATGTCTACGGGCATGCATTTCATAACATGACCATGGGCAGCATTTCGTGACGAGACCACAGGCATGAATTTTGTGATGTGACCATGGGCAGCATTTTGTAACATGACCGTGGGAAGCATTTTGTAACATGACCATGGGCAGCATTTAGTGACACTGCCTTGGGCATGCATTTTGTGACATGACCACGTGCAGCATTTTGTGACGAGACCACGGGCATGCATTTCTTGACATGGCCATGGGCAGCATTTTGTAACATGACCACGTATAGCATTTCGTAACGTGACCACGGGAAGGATTTCGTGACATGGCCACGGGCAGCATTTTGTGATGTGACCCTGGGCAGCATTTCGTCATTGACCACTGGCAGCATTTCGTGACATGGCCAAGGGCATGCATTTCATGACATGACCACAGGGATGCATTTCATGACATGACAACGGGCATGCATTTCTTGACATGGCCACAAGCAGCGTTTTGTAACGTGACAATGTTTAGCATTTCGTAACGTGACCACGGGCAGAATTTCGTAACGTGGCCACGGGAAGCATTTTGTAACATGACCACAGGCAGCATGTCATGACTGACCACGGGCAGCATTTCGTAACCTGACCACGGGCAGCATTTCGTATCATGACCACGGGGAGCATTTCGTGACATGGCCATGGGCAGCATTTTGTAACGTGACCACGTATAGCATTTCGTAACGTGACCACGGGAAGCATTTCATGACATGGCCACAAGGAGCATTTTGTGATGTGACCACGGGCAGCATTTTGTAACATGACCATGGGCAGAATTTATTAACATGACCATGGGCAGCTTTTCGTAACATGTCCACGGGCAGCATTTCATCACTGACCACGGGTAGCATTTCGTGACATGGCCAAGGGCATGCATTTCGTGACATGACCACTAGGATGTATTTCATGACATGACCACTGGCAGCATTCTGAGACATGACCACAGGCATGCATTTCGTGAAATGTCCACGGGCATGTATTTCGTGACATGGCCACGGGCAGAATTTTGTAACGTGACCACGTTTAGCATTTTGTAACGTGACCACGGGCAGCATTTCGTGACGAGACCACTGGCATGAATTTTGTGATGTGACCATGGGCAGCATTTTGTAACATGACCATGGGCAGCATTTCGTGACACTGCCTCGGGCATGCATTTTGTGACATGACCATGGGTAGAATTCCGTGACATGACCACGGGCATGTATTTCGTGACATGACCATGGGTAGAATTCCGTGACATGACCACGGGCAGCATTTCGTAACATGACCACGGGCAGCATTTCGTGACATGGCCACGGGCATGCATTTCATGACATGACCACAGGCATGCATTTCGTGAAATGTCTACGGGCATGCATTTCATAACATGACCATGGGCAGCATTTCGTGACGAGACCACAGGCATGAATTTTGTGATGTGACCATGGGCAGCATTTTGTAACATGACCGTGGGAAGCATTTTGTAACATGACCATGGGCAGCATTTAGTGACACTGCCTTGGGCATGCATTTTGTGACATGACCACGTGCAGCATTTTGTGACGAGACCACGGGCATGCATTTCTTGACATGGCCATGGGCAGCATTTTGTAACATGACCACGTATAGCATTTCGTAACGTGACCACGGGAAGGATTTCGTGACATGGCCACGGGCAGCATTTTGTGATGTGACCCTGGGCAGCATTTCGTCATTGACCACTGGCAGCATTTCGTGACATGGCCAAGGGCATGCATTTCATGACATGACCACAGGGATGCATTTCATGACATGACAACGGGCATGCATTTCTTGACATGGCCACAAGCAGCGTTTTGTAACGTGACAATGTTTAGCATTTCGTAACGTGACCACGGGCAGAATTTCGTAACGTGGCCACGGGAAGCATTTTGTAACATGACCACAGGCAGCATGTCATGACTGACCACGGGCAGCATTTCGTAACCTGACCACGGGCAGCATTTCGTATCATGACCACGGGGAGCATTTCGTGACATGGCCATGGGCAGCATTTTGTAACGTGACCACGTATAGCATTTCGTAACGTGACCACGGGAAGCATTTCATGACATGGCCACAAGGAGCATTTTGTGATGTGACCACGGGCAGCATTTTGTAACATGACCATGGGCAGAATTTATTAACATGACCATGGGCAGCTTTTCGTAACATGTCCACGGGCAGCATTTCATCACTGACCACGGGTAGCATTTCGTGACATGGCCAAGGGCATGCATTTCGTGACATGACCACTAGGATGTATTTCATGACATGACCACTGGCAGCATTCTGAGACATGACCACAGGCATGCATTTCGTGAAATGTCCACGGGCATGTATTTCGTGACATGGCCACGGGCAGCATTTTGTAACGTGACCACGTTTAGCATTTTGTAACGTGACCACGGTCAGCGTTTCGTAACGTGGCCACGGGCAGTATTTTGTAACATGACCACCGGCAGTATTTCGTGACTGACCATGGGCTGCATTTCGTAACATGACCGTGGGCAGCATTTCGTAACATGACTGTGGGAAGCATTTCGTAACATGACCACGGGCAGCATTTCGTAACTTGGCCACGAGCATGCATTTCGTGACATGGCCATGGGCAGCATTCTGTGACATGACTACAGGCAGCAGTCAGAGAAATGACCATGGGCATGCATTCCGTGACATGACCACGGGCATGCATTTCGCGATATGAACATGGGCAGCATTTCGTAACATGACAACGAACAGCATTTCGTGACTCACCACGGGCAGCATATCGTGACATGACCATGGGCATGCATTTCGTGACATGACCAGGGCCAGCATTTCATAACGTGACCACTGGCAGCATTTTGTTACATGGCCACGGGCAGCATTTCGTGACATGACTATTGGCAGAATTTAGTAACATGACCATGTTCAGCATTTAGTAACATGACCGTGGGAAGCATTTCACAACATGACCACGGGCAGTATTTCTTAACTTGGCAACGGGAATGCATTTCGTGACATGGCCAATTGCAGCATTCCATGACATGACCACGAGAAGCATTCAGAGACATGACAACAGGCATGCATTCCGTGACATGACCAAGGGGAGCATTTCGTGACATGACCACAGGCATGCATTCCGTGATATGACCAAGGGGAGCATTTTGTAACGGGACCACGTGCAGCATTTCGTGATGAGAACACGGGCATGCATTTCTTGACATGGCCACGGGCAGCATTTTGTAACGTGACCACGTATAGCATTTCGTAACGTGACCACGGGAAGCATTTCATGACATGGCCACGGGGAGCATTTTGTGATGTGACCACGGGCAGCATTTTGTAACATGACCATGGGCAGAATTTAGTAACATGACCATGGGCAGCTTTTCGTAACATGACCACAGGCAGCATTTCGTCACTGACCACGGGTAGCATTTCGTGACATGGCCAAGGGCATGCATTTCGTGACATGACCACAGGGATGCATTTCATGACATGACCACAGGCATGCATTTCTTGACATGGCCACAAACAGTGTTTTGTAACGTGACAATGTTTAGCATTTCGTAATGTGACCACGGGTAGAATTTCGTAACGTGGCCACGGGAAGCATTTTGTAACATGACCACGGGCAGCATTTTGTAACATGACCACGGGCAGGATTTCGTGACTGACCACAGGCAGCATTTCGTGACATGGCCAAGGCATGCATTTTGTGACATGACCACGGGGATGTATTTCATGACATGACCACTGGCAGCATTCTGAGACATGACCACGGGCATGCATTTCGTGAAATGGCCACGGGCATGTATTTCGTGACATGGCCACGGGCAGCATTTTGTAACGTGACCACGTTTAGCATTTCGTAACGTGACCACGGTCAGCATTTCGTAACGTGGCCACGGGCAGTATTTTGTAACATGACCACCGGCAGTATTTCGTGACTGACCATGGGCTGCATTTTGTAACATGACCGTGGGCAGCATTTCGTAACATGACTGTGGGAAGCATTTCGTAACATGACCACGGGCAGCATTTCGTAACTTGGCCACGAGCATGCATTTCGTGACATGGCCATGGGCAGCATTCTGTGACATGACTACAGGCAGCAGTCAGAGAAATGACCATGGGCATGCATTCCGTGACATGACCACGGGCATGCATTTCGTGACATGAACATGGGCAGCATTTCGTAACATGACAATGAGCAGCATTTCGTGACTCAACACGGGCAGCATATCGTGACATGACCAGGGCCAGCAGTTCATAACGTGACCACGGGCAGCATTTTGTTACATGGCCACGGGCAGCATTTCGTGACATGACCATTGGCAGAATTTAGTAACATGACCATGTTCAGTATTTAGTAACATGATCGTGGGAAGCATTTCATAACATGACCACGGGCAGTATTTCTAAACTTGGCAACGGGAATGCATTTCGTGACATGGCCACGGGCAGCATTCCATGACATGACCACGAGCAGCATTCAGAGACATGACCACAGGCATGCATTCCGTGACATGACCAAGGGGAGCATTTAGTGACATGACCACAGGCATGCATTCCGTGATATGACCAAGGGGAGCATTTTGTAACGTGACCACGTGCAGCATTTCGTGATGAGACCACGGGCATGCATTTCTTGACATGGCCACGGGCAGCATTTTGTAACATGACCACGTATAGCATTTCGTAACGTGACCACAGGAAGCATTTCGTGACATGGCCAAGGGCAGCATTTTGTGATGTGACCCCGGGCAGCATTTCGTCATTGACCACTGGCAGCATTTCGTGACATGGCCAAGGGCATGCATTTCATGACATGACCACAGGGATGCATTTCATGACATAACAACGGGCATGCATTTCTTGACATGGCCACAAGCAGCGTTTTGTAATGTGACAATGTTTAGCATTTCGTAACGTGACCACTGGCAGAATTTCGTAACGTGGCCACGGGAAGCATTTTGTAACATGACCATGGGCAGCATTTCGTAACATGACCACAGGCAGCATTTCGTGACTGACCACGGGCAGCATTTCGTAACCTGACCACGGGCAGCATTTCGTATCATGACCACGGGGAGCATTTCGTGACATGGCCATGGCATGCATTTTGTGACATGACCACGGGGATGTATTTCATGACATGACCACTGGCAGCATTCTGAGACATGACCACGGGCATGCATTTCGTGAAATGGCCACGGGCATGTATTTCGTGACATGGCCACGGGCAGCATTTTGTAACGTGACCACGTTTAGCATTTCGTAACGTGACCACGGTCAGCATTTCGTAACGTGGCCACGGGCAGTATTTTGTAACATGACCACCGGCAGTATTTCGTGACTGACCATGGGCTGCATTTTGTAACATGACCGTGGGCAGCATTTCGTAACATGACTGTGGGAAGCATTTCGTAACATGACCACGGGCAGCATTTCGTAACTTGGCCACGAGCATGCATTTCGTGACATGGCCATGGGCAGCATTCTGTGACATGACTACAGGCAGCAGTCAGAGAAATGACCATGGGCATGCATTCCGTGACATGACCACGGGCATGCATTTCGTGACATGAACATGGGCAGCATTTCGTAACATGACAATGAGCAGCATTTCGTGACTCAACACGGGCAGCATATCGTGACATGACCAGGGCCAGCAGTTCATAACGTGACCACGGGCAGCATTTTGTTACATGGCCACGGGCAGCATTTCGTGACATGACCATTGGCAGAATTTAGTAACATGACCATGTTCAGTATTTAGTAACATGATCGTGGGAAGCATTTCATAACATGACCACGGGCAGTATTTCTAAACTTGGCAACGGGAATGCATTTCGTGACATGGCCACGGGCAGCATTCCATGACATGACCACGAGCAGCATTCAGAGACATGACCACAGGCATGCATTCCGTGACATGACCAAGGGGAGCATTTAGTGACATGACCACAGGCATGCATTCCGTGATATGACCAAGGGGAGCATTTTGTAACGTGACCACGTGCAGCATTTCGTGATGAGACCACGGGCATGCATTTCTTGACATGGCCACGGGCAGCATTTTGTAACATGACCACGTATAGCATTTCGTAACGTGACCACAGGAAGCATTTCGTGACATGGCCAAGGGCAGCATTTTGTGATGTGACCCCGGGCAGCATTTCGTCATTGACCACTGGCAGCATTTCGTGACATGGCCAAGGGCATGCATTTCATGACATGACCACAGGGATGCATTTCATGACATAACAACGGGCATGCATTTCTTGACATGGCCACAAGCAGCGTTTTGTAATGTGACAATGTTTAGCATTTCGTAACGTGACCACTGGCAGAATTTCGTAACGTGGCCACGGGAAGCATTTTGTAACATGACCATGGGCAGCATTTCGTAACATGACCACAGGCAGCATTTCGTGACTGACCACGGGCAGCATTTCGTAACCTGACCACGGGCAGCATTTCGTATCATGACCACGGGGAGCATTTCGTGACATGGCCATGGGCAGCATTTTGTAACGTGACCACGTATAGCATTTCGTAACGTGACCACGGGAAGCATTTCATGACATGGCCACGGGGAGCATTTTGTGATGTGACCACGGGCAGCATTTTGTAACATGACCATGGGCAGAATTTAGTAACATGACCATGGGCAGCTTTTCGTAACATGTCCACGGGCAGCATTTCATCACTGACCACGGGTAGCATTTCGTGACATGGCCAAGGGCATGCATTTCGTGACATGACCACAGGGATGCATTTCATGACATGACCACAGGTATGCATTTCTTGACATGGCCACAAACAGCGTTTTGTAACGTGACAATGTTTAGCATTTCGTAATGTGACCACGGGCAGAATTTCGTAACGTGGCCACGGGAAGCATTTTGTAACATGACCACGGGCAGCATTTTGTAACATGACCACGGGCAGGATTTCGTGACTGACCACGGGCAGCATTTCGTGATATAGCCAAGGGCATGCATTTCGTGACATGACCACAGGGATGTATTTCATGACATGACCACTGGCAGCATTCTGAGACATGACCACGGGCATGCATTTCGTGAAATGTCCACGGGCATGTATTTCGTGACATGGCCACGGGCAGCATTTTGTAACGTGACCACGTTTAGCATTTCATAACGTGACCACGGTCAGCGTATCGTAACGTGGCCACGGGCAGTATTTTGTAACATGACCACCGGCAGTATTTCGTGACTGACCATGGGCTGCATTTCGTAACATGACCGTGGGCAGCATTTCGTAACATGACTGTGGGAAGCATTTCGTAACATGACCACGGGCAGCATTTCGTAACTTGGCCACGAGCATGCATTTCGTGACATGGCCATGGGCAGCATTCTGTGACATGACTACAGGCAGCAGTCAGAGAAATGACCATGGGCATGCATTCCGTGACATGACCACGGGCATGCATTTCGTGATATGAACATGGGCAGCATTTCGTAACATGACAACGAACAGCATTTCGTGACTCACCACGGGCAGCATATCGTGACATGACCATGGGCATGCATTTCGTGACATGACCAGGGCCAGCATTTCATAACGTGACCACGGGCAGCATTTTGTTACATGGCCACGGGCAGCATTTCGTGACATGACCATTGGCAGAATTTAGTAACATGACCATGTTCAGCATTTAGTAACATGACCGTGGGAAGCATTTCACAAAATGACCACGGGCAGTATTTCTTAACTTGGCAACGGGAATGCATTTCGTGACATGGCCAAGGGCAGCATTCCATGACATGACCACGAGCAGCATTCAGAGAGATGACCACAGGCATGCATTCCGTGACATGACCAAGGGGAGCATTTCGTGACATGACCACAGGCATGCGTACCGTGATATGACCAAGGGGAGCATTTTGTAACGTGACCACGTGCAGCATTTCGTGATGAGAACACGGGCATGCATTTCTTGACATGGCCACGGGCAGCATTTTGTAACGTGACCACGTATAGCATTTCGTAACATGACCACGGGAAGCATTTCATGACAATGCCACGGGGAGCATTTTGTGATGTGACCACGGGCAGCATTTTGTAACATGACCATGGGCAGAATTTAGTAACATGACCATGGGCAGCTTTTCGTAACATGACCACGGGCAGCATTTCGTCACTGACCACGGGTAGCATTTCGTGACATGGCCAAGGGCATGCATTTCGTGACATGACCACAGGGATGCATTTCATGACATGACCACAGGCATGCATTTCTTGACATGGCCACAAACAGCGTTTTGTAACGTGACAATGTTTAGCATTTCGTAACGTGACCACGTATAGCATTTCGTAACGTGACCACGGGAAGCATTTCATAACGTGACCAAGGGCAGCATTTCATGACTTGACCACGTGCATGCATCTCGTGAAGTGACCATGGGCAGCATTTCATAACATGACCATGGGCAGCATTTTGTAACATGACCACAGGCAGCATTTCGTAACGTGACCATGGGCAGCATTTCGTAACATGACCATGGGCAGCATTTTGTAACATGACCACAGGCAGCATTTCGTAACGTGACCAAGTGCACCATTACGTGACATGACCACGGGCAGCATTCAGAGACATGACCACGGGCATGCATTCCGTGACATGACCACGGGCAGCATTTCGTAATGTGACCATGGGCAGCATTTCGTAACGTGACCACGGGAAGCATTTCATAACGTGACCAAGGGCAGCATTTCATGACTTGACCACGTGCATGCATCTCGTGAAGTGACCATGGGCAGCATTTCATAACATGACCATGGGCAGCATTTTGTAACATGACCACAGGCAGCATTTCGTAACGTGACCATGGGCAGCATTTCGTAACATGACCATGGGCAGCATTTTGTAACATGACCACAGGCAGCATTTCGTAACGTGACCAAGTGCACCATTACGTGACATGACCACGGGCAGCATTCAGAGACATGACCACGGGCATGCATTCCGTGACATGACCACGGGCATGCATTTCGTGACATGACCATGGGTAGAATTCCGTGACATGACCACAGTCAGCATTTCGTAACATGACCACGGGCAGCATTTCGTGACATGGCCATGGGTAGCATTTTGTAACGTGACTACGTGCAGCATTTCGTGATGAGACCACGGGCATGCATTTCTTGACATGGCCACGGGCAGCATTTTGTAACGTGACCACGTATAGCATTTCGTAACGTAACCACGGGAAGCATTTCATGACATGGCCACGGGGAGCATTTTGTGATGTGTCCACGGGCAGCATTTTGTAACATGACCATGGGCAGAATTTAGTAACTTGACCATGGGCAGCTTTTCGTAACATGACCACGGGCAGCATTTCGTCACTGACCACGGGTAGCATTTCGTGACATGGCCAAGGGCATGCATTTCGTGACATGACCACAGGGATGTATTACATGACATGACCATGGGCAGCATTTCATAATGTGACCACGGGCAGCATTTCGTAACGTGAGCATGGGCAGCATTTTGTAACGTGACCACGGGCAGCATTTCATGACTTGACCACGTGCATGCATCTCGTGAAGTGACCATGGGCAGCATTTCGTAACATGACCATGGGCAGCATTTTGTAACATGACCACAGGCAGCATTTCGTAATGTGAGCATGGGCAGCATTTTGTAACGTGACCACGGGCAGCATTTCGTAACGTGACCAAGTGCACCATTACGTGACATGACCATGGGCAGCATTCAGATACATGACCACGGGCATGCATTCCGTGATATGACCACGGGCATGCATTTCGTGACATGACCATGGGTAGAATTCCGTGACATGACCACGGGCAGCATTTCGTAACATGACCACGGGCAGCATTTCGTGACATGGCCACGGGCATGCATTTCGTGACATGACCACAGGCATGCATTTCGTGAAATGTACACAGGCATGCATTTCGTAACATGACCATGGGCAGCATTTCGTGACGAGACCACGGGCATGAATTTTGTGATGTGACCATGGGCAGCATTTCGTAACATGACCATGGGCAGCATTTCGTGACATGGCCAAGGGCAGCATTCCATGACATGACCACGAGCAGCATTCAGAGAGATGACCACAGGCATGCATTCCGTGACATGACCAAGGGGAGCATTTCGTGACATGACCACAGGCATGCGTACCGTGATATGACCAAGGGGAGCATTTTGTAACGTGACCACGTGCAGCATTTCGTGATGAGAACACGGGCATGCATTTCTTGACATGGCCACGGGCAGCATTTTGTAACGTGACCACGTATAGCATTTCGTAACATGACCACGGGAAGCATTTCATGACAATGCCACGGGGAGCATTTTGTGATGTGACCACGGGCAGCATTTTGTAACATGACCATGGGCAGAATTTAGTAACATGACCATGGGCAGCTTTTCGTAACATGACCACGGGCAGCATTTCGTCACTGACCACGGGTAGCATTTCGTGACATGGCCAAGGGCATGCATTTTGTGACATGACCACAGGGATGCATTTCATGACATGACCACAGGCATGCATTTCTTGACATGGCCACAAACAGCGTTTTGTAACGTGACAATGTTTAGCATTTCGTAACGTGACCACGTATAGCATTTCGTAACGTGACCACGGGAAGCATTTCATAACGTGACCAAGGGCAGCATTTCATGACTTGACCACGTGCATGCATCTCGTGAAGTGACCATGGGCAGCATTTCATAACATGACCATGGGCAGCATTTTGTAACATGACCACAGGCAGCATTTCGTAACGTGACCATGGGCAGCATTTCGTAACATGACCATGGGCAGCATTTTGTAACATGACCACAGGCAGCATTTCGTAACGTGACCAAGTGCACCATTACGTGACATGACCACGGGCAGCATTCAGAGACATGACCACGGGCATGCATTCCGTGACATGACCACGGGCAGCATTTCGTAATGTGACCATGGGCAGCATTTCGTAACGTGACCACGGGAAGCATTTCATAACGTGACCAAGGGCAGCATTTCATGACTTGACCACGTGCATGCATCTCGTGAAGTGACCATGGGCAGCATTTCATAACATGACCATGGGCAGCATTTTGTAACATGACCACAGGCAGCATTTCGTAACGTGACCATGGGCAGCATTTCGTAACATGACCATGGGCAGCATTTTGTAACATGACCACAGGCAGCATTTCGTAACGTGACCAAGTGCACCATTACGTGACATGACCACGGGCAGCATTCAGAGACATGACCACGGGCATGCATTCCGTGACATGACCACGGGCATGCATTTCGTGACATGACCATGGGTAGAATTCCGTGACATGACCACAGTCAGCATTTCGTAACATGACCACGGGCAGCATTTCGTGACATGGCCATGGGTAGCATTTTGTAACGTGACTACGTGCAGCATTTCGTGATGAGACCACGGGCATGCATTTCTTGACATGGCCACGGGCAGCATTTTGTAACGTGACCACGTATAGCATTTCGTAACGTAACCACGGGAAGCATTTCATGACATGGCCACGGGGAGCATTTTGTGATGTGTCCACGGGCAGCATTTTGTAACATGACCATGGGCAGAATTTAGTAACTTGACCATGGGCAGCTTTTCGTAACATGACCACGGGCAGCATTTCGTCACTGACCACGGGTAGCATTTCGTGACATGGCCAAGGGCATGCATTTCGTGACATGACCACAGGGATGTATTACATGACATGACCATGGGCAGCATTTCATAATGTGACCACGGGCAGCATTTCGTAACGTGAGCATGGGCAGCATTTTGTAACGTGACCACGGGCAGCATTTCATGACTTGACCACGTGCATGCATCTCGTGAAGTGACCATGGGCAGCATTTCGTAACATGACCATGGGCAGCATTTTGTAACATGACCACAGGCAGCATTTCGTAATGTGAGCATGGGCAGCATTTTGTAACGTGACCACGGGCAGCATTTCGTAACGTGACCAAGTGCACCATTACGTGACATGACCATGGGCAGCATTCAGATACATGACCACGGGCATGCATTCCGTGATATGACCACGGGCATGCATTTCGTGACATGACCATGGGTAGAATTCCGTGACATGACCACGGGCAGCATTTCGTAACATGACCACGGGCAGCATTTCGTGACATGGCCACGGGCATGCATTTCGTGACATGACCACAGGCATGCATTTCGTGAAATGTACACAGGCATGCATTTCGTAACATGACCATGGGCAGCATTTCGTGACGAGACCACGGGCATGAATTTTGTGATGTGACCATGGGCAGCATTTCGTAACATGACCATGGGCAGCATTTCGTGACATGGCCAAGGGCATGCATTTCGTGACATGACCACAGGGATGTATTACATGACATGACCATGGGCAGCATTTCATAATGTGACCACGGGCAGCATTTCGTAACTTGACCACGGGCAGCATTTCACAACGTAACCAAGGGCAGCATTTCATGACTTAACCATGTGCATGCATCTCGTGACGTGACCATGGGGAGCATTTCGTAACATGACCGTGGGTAGCATTTTGTAACATGACCACAGGCAGCATTTCGTAACGTGAGCATGGGCAGCATTTTGTAACGTGACCACGGGCAGCATTTCATGACTTGACCACGTGCATGCATCTCGTAACGTGACCATAGGCAGCATTTCGTAACATGACCATGGGCAGCATTTTGTAACATGACCACAGGCAGCATTTCGTAACGTGAGCATGGGCAGCATTTTGTAACGTGACCACGGGCAGCATTTCGTAACGTGACCAAGTGCACCATTACGTGACATGACCATGGGCAGCATTCAGATACATGACCACGGGCATGCATTCCGTGATGTGACCACGGGCATGCATTTCGTGACATGACCATGGGTAGAATTCCGTGACATGACCACGGGCAGCATTTCGTAACATGACCACGGGCAGCATTTCGTGACATGGCCACGGGCATGCATTTCGTGACATGACCACAGGCATGCATTTCGTGAAATGTCCACAGGCATGCATTTCATAACATGACCATGGGCAGCATTTCATGACGAGACCACGGGCATGAATTTTGTGATGTGACCATGGGCAGCATTTCGTAACATGACCATGGGCAGCATTTCGTGACATGGCCAAGGGCATGCATTTCGTGACATGACCACAGGGATGTATTACATGACATGACCATGGGCAGCATTTCGAAACGTGACCACAGGCAGCATTTCGTAACGTGACCACAGGCAGCATTTCGTAACGTGACCACGGGCAGCATTTCGTAACATTACCACGGGCAGCATTTTGTGACATGGCCACGGGCATGTTTTTCGTGACAGCCACGGGCAGCATTTCGTGACATAACCATGGGCATGCATTTCGTGACATGACCACGGGCAACATTTCTTGACATGATCATGGGCATGCATTTCGTACCATGACCATGGGCAGAATTTAGTAACATGACCACGGGCAGCATTTCGTAACATGACCACTGGCAGCATTTCGTAATGTGACCACGGGCAGCATTTCGTAACGTGACCACGGGCAGCATTTCGTAACGTGACCAAGGGCAGCATTTCATGTCTTGACCACGTGCATGCATCTTGTGAAGTGACCATGGGCAGCATTTCGTAACATGACCATGGGCAGCATTTTGTAACATGACCACAGGCAGCATTTCGTAACGTGACCATGGGCAGCATTTCGTAACATTACCATGAGCAGCATTTTGTAACATGACCACAGGCAGCATTTCGTAACGTGAGCATGGGTAGCATTTCATAACGTGACCAAGGGCAGCATTTCATGACTTGACCACGTGCATGCATCTCGTGAAGTGACCATGGGCAGCATTTCGTAACATGACCATGGGCAGCATTTTGAAACATGACCACAGGCAGCATTTCGTAACGTGACCATGGGCAGCATTTCGTAACATGACCATGGGCAGCATTTTGTAACATGACCACAGGCAGCATTTCGTAACGTGAGCATGGGCAGCAATTTGTAACGTGACCACGGGCAGCATTTCGTAACGTGACCAAGTGCACCATTACGTGACATGACCATGGGCAGCATTCAGAGACATGACCATCGGCATGCATTCCGTGACATGACCACGGGCATGCATTTTGTGACATGATCATGGGTAGAATTCCGTGACATGACCACGGGCAGCATTTCGTAACATGACCACGGGCAGCATTTCTTGACATGGCCACGGGCATGCATTTCGTGACATGACCACAGGCATGCATTTCGTGAAATGTCCACGGGCATGCATTTCGTAACATGACCATGGGCAGCATTTCGTGACCAGACCACGGGCATGAATTTTGTGATGTGACCATGGGCAGCATTTTGTAACATGACCACGGGCAGCATTTCGTGACATAACCATGGGCATGAATTTTGTGACATGACCACGGGCAACATTTCTTGACATGATCATGGGCATGCATTTCGTACCATGACCATGGGCAGAATTTAGTAACATGACCACGGGCAGCATTTCGTAACATGACCACTGGCAGCATTTCGTAATGTGACCACGGGCAGCATTTCGTAACGTGACCACGGGCAGCATTTCGTAACGTGACCAAGGGCAGCATTTCATGTCTTGACCACGTGCATGCATCTTGTGAAGTGACCATGGGCAGCATTTCGTAACATGACCATGGGCAGCATTTTGTAACATGACCACAGGCAGCATTTCGTAACATGACCATGGGCAGCATTTCGTAACATTACCATGAGCAGCATTTTGTAACATGACCACAGGCAGCATTTCGTAACGTGAGCATGGGTAGCATTTCGTAACGTGACCAAGGGCAGCATTTCATGACTTGACCACGTGCATGCATCTCGTGAAGTGACCATGGGCAGCATTTCGTAACATGACCATGGGCAGCATTTTGAAACATGACCACAGGCAGCATTTCGTAACGTGACCATGGGCAGCATTTCGTAACATGACCATGGGCAGCATTTTGTAACATGACCACAGGCAGCATTTCGTAACGTGAGCATGGGCAGCAATTTGTAACGTGACCACGGGCAGCATTTCGTAACGTGACCAAGTGCACCATTACGTGACATGACCACGGGCATGCATTTTGTGACATGATCATGGGTAGAATTCCGTGACATGACCACGGGCAGCATTTCGTAACATGACCACGGGCAGCATTTCTTGACATGGCCACGGGCATGCATTTCGTGACATGACCACAGGCATGCATTTCGTGAAATGTTCACGGGCATGCATTTCGTAACATGACCATGGGCAGCATTTCGTGACGAGACCACGGGCATGAATTTTGTGATGTGACCATGGGCAGCATTTTGTAACATGACCATGGCCAGCATTTCGTGACACTGCCTCGGGCATGCATTTTGTGACATGACCATGGGTAGAATTCCGTGACATGACCACGGGCATGTATTTCGTGACATGACCATGGGTAGAATTCCGTGACATGACCACGGGCAGCATTTCGTAACATGACCACGGGCAGCATTTCGTGACATGGCCACGGGCATGCATTTCGTGACATGACCACAGGCATGCATTTCGTGAAATGTCTACGGGCATGCATTTCATAACATGACCATGGGCAGCATTTCGTGACGAGACCACAGGCATGAATTTTGTGATGTGACCATGGGCAGCATTTCGTAACATGACCGTGGGAAGCATTTTGTAACATGACCATGGGCAGCATTTAGTGACACTGCCTCGGGCATGCATTTTGTGACATGAAAACGTGCAGCATTTTGTGACGAGACCACGGGCATGCATTTCTTGACATGGCCATGGGCAGCATTTTGTAACATGACCACGTATAGCATTTCGTAACCTGACCACGGGAAGCATTTCGTGACATGGCCACGGGCAGCATTTTGTGATTTGACCCCGGGCAGCATTTCGTCATTGACCACTGGCAGTATTTCGTGACATGGCCAAGGGCATGCATTTCATGACATGACCACAGGGATGCATTTCATGACATGGCCACAAGCAGCGTTTTGTACGTGACAATGTTTAGCATTTTGTAACGTGACCACGGGCAGAATTTCGTAACGTGGCCACGGGAAGCTTTTTGTAACATGACCACAGGCAGCATTTCGTGTCTGACCACGGGCAGCATTTCGTAACCTGACCACGGGCAGCATTTCGTATCATGACCACTGGGAGCATTTCGTGACATGGCCATGGGCAGCATTTTGTAACGTGACCACGTATAGCATTTCGTAACGTGACCACGGGAAGCATTTCATGACATGGCCACGAGGAGCATTTTGTGATGTGACCACGGGCAGCATTTTGTAACATGACCATGGGCAGAATTTAGTAACATGACCATGGGCAGCGTTTCGTAACATGTCCACGGGCAGCATTTCATCACTGACCACGGGTAGCATTTCGTGACATGGCCAAGGGCATGCATTTCGTGACATGACCACTGGGATGTATTTCATGACATGACCACTGGCAGCATTCTGAGACATAACCACGGGCATGCATTTCGTGAAATGTCCACGGGCATGTATTTCGTGACATGGCCACGGGCAGCATTTTGTAACGTGACCACGTTTAGCATTTTGTAACGTGACCACGGTCAGCGTTTCGTAACGTGGCCACAGGCAGTATTTTGTAACATGACCACCGGCAGTATTTCGTGACTGACCATGGGCTGCATTTCGTAACATGACCGTGTGCAGCATTTCGTAACTTGGCCACGAGCATGCATTTCGTAACTTGGCCACGAGCATGCATTTCGTGACATGGCCATGGGCAGCATTCTGTGACATGACTACAGGCATTCATTTCGCGATATGAACATGGGCAGCATTTCGTAACATGACAACGAACAGCATTTCGTGACTCACCACGGGCAGCATATCGTGACATGACCATGGGCATGCATTTCGTGACATGACCAGGGCCAGCATTTCATAACGTGACCACTGGCAGAATTTTGTTACATGGCCACGGGCAGCATTTCGTGACATGACTATTGGCAGAATTTAGTAACATGACCATGTTCAGCATTTAGTAACATGACCGTGGGAAGCATTTCACAACATGACCACGGGCAGTATTTCTTAACTTGGCAACGGGAATGCATTTCGTGACATGGCCAAGGGCAGCATTCCATGACATGACCACGAGAAGCATTCAGAGACATGACCACAGGCATGCATTCCGTGACATGACCAAGGGGAGCATTTCGTGACATGACCACAGGCATGCATTCCGTGATATGACCAAGGGGAGCATTTTGTAATTTGACCACGTGCAGCATTTCGTGATGAGAACACGGGCATGCATTTCTTGACATGGCCAAGGGCAGCATTTTGTAACGTGACCACGTATAGCATTTCGTAACGTGACCACGGGAAGCATTTCATGACATGGCCACGGGGAGCATTTTGTGATGTGACCACGGGCAGCATTTTGTAACATGACCATGGGCAGAATTTAGTAACATGACCATGGGCAGCTTTTCGTAACATGACCACGGGCAGCATTTCGTCACTGACCACGGGTAGCATTTCGTGACATGGCCAAGGGCATGCATTTCGTGACATGACCACAGGGATGCATTTCATGACATAAACACAGGCATGCATTTCTTGACATGGCCACAAACAGCGTTTTGTAACGTGACAATGTTTAGCATTTCGTAATGTGACCACGGGCAGAATTTCGTAACGTGGCCACGGGAAGCATTTTGTAACATGACCACGGGCAGCATTTTGTAACATGACCACGGGCAGGATTTCGTGACTGACCACGGGCAGCATTTCGTGACATGGCCAAGGCATGCATTTTGTGACATGACCACGGGGATGTATTTCATGACATGACCACTGGCAGCATTCTGAGACATGACCACGGGCATGCATTTCGTGAAATGTCCACGGGCATGTATTTCGTGACATGGCCACCGGCAGCATTTTGTAACGTGACCACGTTTAGCATTTCGTAACGTGGCCACGGGCAGTATTTTGTAACATGACCACCGGCAGTATTTCGTGACTGACCATGATCTGCATTTCGTAACATGACCGTGGGCAGCATTTCGTAACATGACTGTGGGAAGCATTTCGTAACATGACCACGGGCAGCATTTCGTAACTTGGCCACGAGCACGCATTTTTTGACATGGCCATGGGCAGCATTCTGTGACATGACTACAGGCAGCAGTCAGAGAAATGACCATGGGCATGCATTCCGTGACATGACCACGGGCATGCATTTCGTGACATGAACATGGGCAGCATTTCGTAACATGACAATGAGCAGCATTTCGTGACTCAACACGGGCAGCATATCGTGACATGACCAGGGCCAGCAGTTCATAACGTGACCACGGGCAGCATTTTGTTACATGGCCACGGGCAGCATTTCGTGACATGACCATTGGCAGAATTTAGTAACATGACCATGTTCAGCATTTAGTAACATGATCGTGGGAAGCATTTCATAACATGACCACGGGCAGTATTTCTAAACTTGGCAACGGGAATGCATTTCGTGACATGGCCACGGGCAGCATTCCATGACATGACCATGAGCAGAATTCAGAGACATGACCACAGGCATGCATTCCGTGACATGACCAAGGGGAGCATTTAGTGACATGACCACAGGCATGCATTCCGTGATATGACCAAGGGGAGCATTTTGTAACGTGACCACGTGCAGCATATCGTGATGAGACGACAGGCATGCATTTCTTGACATGGCCACGGGCAGCATTTTGTAACATGACCACGTATAGCAATTCGTAACGTGACCACGGGAAGCATTTCGTGACATGGCCACGGGCAGCATTTTGTGATGTGACCCCGGGCAGCATTTCGTCATTGACCACTGGCAGCATTTCGTGACATGGCCAAGGGCATGCATTTCATGACATGACCACAGGGATGCATTTCATGACATGACAACGGGCATGCATTTCTTGACATGGCCACAAGCAGCGTTTTGTAACGTGACAATGTTTAGCATTTCGTAACGTGACCACGGGCAGAATTTCGTAACGTGGCCACGGGAAGCATTTTGTAACATGACCATGGGCAGCATTTCGTAACATGACCACAGGCAGCATTTCATGACTGACCACGGGCAGCATTTCGTAACCTGACCACGGGCAGCATTTCGTATCATGACCACGGGGAGCATTTCGTGACATGGCCATGGGCAGCATTTTGTAACGTGACCACGTATAGCATTTCGTAACGTGACCACGGGAAGCATTTCATGACATGGCCACGGGGAGCATTTTGTGATGTGACCACGGGCAGCATTTTGTAACATGACCATGGGCAGAATTTAGTAACATGACCATGGGCAGCTTTTCGTAACATGTCCACGGGCAGCATTTCATCACTGACCACGGGTAGCATTTCGTGACATGGCCAAGGGCATGCATTTCGTGACATGACCACAGGGATGCATTTCATGACATGACCACAGGTATGTATTTCTTGACATGGCCACAAACAGCGTTTTGTAACGTGACAATGTTTAGCATTTCGTAATGTGACCACGGGCAGAATTTCGTAACGTGGCCACGGGAAGCATTTTGTAACATGACCACGGGCAGCATTTTGTAACATGACCACGGGCAGGATTTCGTGACTGACCACGGGCAGCATTTCGTGACATGGCCAAGGCATGCATTTTGTGACATGACCACGGGGATGTATTTCATGACATGACCACTGGCAGCATTCTGAGACATGACCACGGGCATGTATTTCGTGACATGGCCACGGGCAGCATTTTGTAACGTGACCACGTTTAGCATTTTGTAACGTGACCACGTTTAGCATTTCGTAACGTGACCAAGGTCAGCATTTCGTAACGTGGCCACGGGCAGTATTTTGTAACATGACCACCGGCAGTATTTCGTGACTGACCATGGGCTGCATTTCGTAACATGACCGTGGGCAGCATTTCGTAACATGACTGTGGGAAGCATTTCGTAACATGACCACGGGCAGCATTTCGTAACTTGGCCACGAGCATGCATTTCGTGACATGGCCATGGGCAGCATTCTGTGACATGACTACAGGCAGCAGTCAGAGAAATGACCATGGGCATGCATTCCGTGACATGACCACGGGCATGCATTTCGTGACATGAACATGGGCAGCATTTCGTAACTTGACAATGAGCAGCATTTCGTGACTCACCACGGGCAGCATATCGTGACATGACCAGGGCCAGCATTTCATAACGTGACCACGGGCAGCATTTTGTTACATGGCCACGGGCAGCATTTCGTGACATGACCATTGGCAGAATTTAGTAACATGACCATGTTCAGCATTTAGTAACATGACCGTGGGAAGCATTTCATAACATGACCACGGGCAGTATTTCTAAACTTGGCAACGGGAATGCATTTCGTGACATGGCCACGGGCAGCATTCCATGACATGAGCACGAGCAGCATTCAGAGACATGACCACAGGCATGCATTCCGTGACATGACCAAGGGGAGCATTTCGTGACATGACCACAGGCATGCATTCCGTGATATGACCAAGGGGAGCATTTTGTAACGTGACCACGTGCAGCATTTTGTGATGAGACCACAGGCATGCATTTCTTGACATGGCCACGGGCAGCATTTTGTAACGTGACCATGGATAGCATTTCGTAACGTGACCACGGGAAGCATTTCATTACATGGCCACGGGGAGCATTTTGTGATGTGACCACGGGCAGCATTTTGTAACATGACCATGGGCAGAATTTAGTAACATGACCATGGGCAGCTTTTCGTAACATGACCACGGGCATGCATTTCGTAACATGACCACGGGCAGCATTTCGTAATGTGACCACGGGCAGCATTTCGTAATGTGACCACGGGATGAATTTCGTAACGTGACCAAGGGCAGCATTTCATGACTTGACCACGTGCATGCATCTTGTGAAGTGACCATGGGCAGCATTTCATAACATGACCATGGGCAGCATTTTGTAACATGACCACCGGCAGCATTTCGTAACGTCACCATGGGCAGCATTTCGTAACATGACCATGGGCAGCATTTTGTAACATGACCACAGGCAGCATTTCGTAACGTGACCAAGTGCACCATTACGTGACATGACCACGGGCAGCATTCAGAGACATGACCACGGGCATGCATTCCGTGACATGACCACGGGCATGCATTTCGTGACATGACCATGGGTAGAATTCCGTGACATGACCACAGTCAGCATTTCGTAACATGACCACGGGCAGCATTTCGTGACATGGCCATGGGCAGCATTTTGTAACGTGACCACGTGCAGCATTTCGTGATGAGACCACGGGCATGCATTTCTTGACATGGCCACGGGCAGCATTTTGTAACGTGACCACGTATAGCATTTCGTAACGTGACCACAGGAAGCATTTCATGACATGGCGACGGGGAGCATTTTGTGATGTGTCCACGGGCAGCATTTATGTAACATGACCATGGGCAGAATTTAGTAACATGACCATGGCCAGCTTTTCGTAACATTACCACGGGCAGCATTTCGTCACTGACCACGGGTAGCATTTCATGACATGGCCAAGGGCATGCATTTCGTGACATCACCACAGGGATGTATTACATGACATGACCATGGGCAGCATTTCATAATGTGACCACGGGCAGCATTTCGTAACTTGACCACGGGCAGCATTTCGTAACGTGACCAAGGGCAGCATTTCATGACTTGACCACGTGCATGCATCTCGTGACGTGACCATGGGGAGCATTTCGTAACATGACCGTGGGTAGCATTTTGTAACATGACCACAGGCAGCATTTCGTAACGTGAGCATGGGCAGCATTTTGTAACGTGACCACGGGCAGCATTTCATGACTTGACTACGTGCATGCATCTCGTAACGTGACCATAGGCAGCATTTCGTAACATGACCATGGGCAGCATTTTGTAACATGACCACAGGTAGCATTTCGTAACGTGAGCTTGGGCAGCATTTTGTAACGTGACCACGGGCAGCATTTCGTAACGTGACCAAGTGCACCATTACGTGACATGACTATGGGCAGCATTCAGATACATGACCACGGGCATGCATTCCGTGATATGACCACGGGCATGCATTTCGTGACATGACCATGGGTAGAATTCCGTGACATGACCACGGGCAGCATTTCGTAACATGACCACGGGCAGCATTTCGTGACATGGCCACGGGCATGCATTTCGTGACATGACCACAGGCATGCATTTCGTGAAATGTCCACAGGCATGCATTTCGTAACATGACCATGGGCAGCATTTCGTGACGAGACCACGGGCATGAATTTTGTGATGTGACCATGGGCAGCATTTCGTAACATGACCATGGGCAGCATTTCGTAACATGACCATGGGCAGCATTTCGTAATGTGACCACAGGCAGCATTTCGTAACGTGACCACAGGCAGCATTTCGTAACGTGACCACGGGCAGCATTTCGTAACATGACTACGGGCAGCATTTTTTGACATGGCCACGGGCATGTTTTTCGTGACAGCCACGGGCAGCATTTCGTGACATAACCATGGGCATGCATTTCGTGACATGACCACGGGCAACATTTCGTGACATGATCATGGGCATGCATTTCGTACCATGACCACGGGCAGCATTTCGTAACATGACCACTGGCAGCATTTCGTAAAGTCACCACGGGCAGCATTTTGTAACGTGACCACGGGCAGCATTTCGTAACGTGACCAAGGGCAGCATTTCATGTCTTGACCACGTGCATGCATCTTGTGAAGAGACCATGGGCAGCATTTCGTAACATGACCATGGGCAGCATTTTGTAACTTGACCACAGGCAGCATTTCGTAACGTGACCATGGGCAGCATTTCGTAACATGACCATGAGCAGCATTTTGTAACATGACCACAGGCAGCATTTCATAACGTGAGCATGGGCAGCATTTCGTAACGTGACCAAGGGCAGCATTTCATGACTTGACCATGTGCATGCATCTCGTGAAGTGACCATGGGCAGCATTTTGTAACATGACCACAGGCAGCATTTCGTAACGTGAGCATGGGCAGCATTTTGTAACGTGACCACGGGCAGCATTTCGTAACGTGACCAAGTGCACCATTACGTGACATGACCATGGGCAGCATTCAGATACATGACCACGGGCATGCATTCCGTGATATGACCACGGGCATGCATTTCGTGACATGACCATGGGTAGAATTCCGTGACATGACCACGGGCAGCATTTCGTAACATGACCACGGGCAGCATTTCGTGACATGGCCACGGGCATGCATTTCGTGACATGACCACAGGCATGCATTTCGTGAAATGTCCACAGGCATGCATTTCGTAACATGACCATGGGCAGCATTTCGTGACGAGACCACGGGCATGAATTTTGTGATGTGACCATGGGCAGCATTTCGTAACATGACCATGGGCAGCATTTCGTAACATGACCATGGGCAGCATTTCGTAACGTGACCACAGGCAGCATTTCGTAACGTGACCACAGGCAGCATTTCGTAACATGACCACGGGCAGCATTTCGTAACATGACCACGGGCAGCATTTTTTGACATGGCCACGGGCATGTTTTTCGTGACAGCCACGGGCAGCATTTCGTGACATAACCATGGGCATGCATTTCGTGACATGACCACGGGCAACATTTCGTGACATGATCATGGGCAGAATTTAGTAACATGACCACAGGCAGCATTTCGTAACATGACCACTGGCAGCATTTCCTAATGTGACCACGGGCAGCATTTTGTAACGTGACCACGGGCAGCATTTCGTAAAGTGACCAAGGGCAGCATTTCATGTCTTGACCACGTGCATGCATCTTGTGAAGTGACCATGGGCAGCATTTCGTAACATGACCATGGGCAGCATTTTATAACATGACCACAGGCAGCATTTCGTAACGTGACCATGGGCAGCATTTCGTAACATGACCATGAGCAGCATTTTGTAACATGACCACAGGCAGCATTTCGTAACGTGAGCATGGGCAGCATTTCGTAACGTGACCAAGGGCAGCATTTCATGACTTGACCACGTGCATGCATCTCGTGAAGTGACCATGGGCAGCATTTCATAACATGACCATGGGCAGCATTTTGAAACATGACCACAGGCAGCATTTCGTAACGTGACCATGGGCAGCATTTCGTAACATGACCATGGGCAGCATTTTGTAACATGACCACAGGCAGCATTTCGTAACGTGACCATGGGCAGCAATTTGTAACATGACCACGGGCAGCATTTCGTAACGTGACCAAGTGCACCATTACGTGACATGACCACGGGCAACATTTCGTGACATGACCATGGGTAGAATTCCGTGACATGACCACGGGCAGCATTTCGTAACATGACCACGGGCAGCATTTCGTGACATGGCCACGGGCATGCATTTCGTGACATGACCACAGGCATGCATTTCGTGAAATGTCCACAGGCATGCATTTCGTAACATGACCATGGGCAGCATTTCGTGACGAGACCACGGGCATGAATTTTGTGATGTGACCATGGGCAGCATTTCGTAACATGACCATGGGCAGCATTTCGTAACATGACCATGGGCAGCATTTCGTAACGTGACCACAGGCAGCATTTCGTAACGTGACCACGGGCAGCATTTCGTAACATGACCACGGGCAGCATTTTTTGACATGGCCACGGGCATGTTTTTCGTGACAGCCACGGGCAGCATTTCGTGACATAACCATGGGCATGCATTTCGTGACATGACCACGGGCAACATTTCGTGACATGATCATGGGCAGAATTTAGTAACATGACCACGGGCAGCATTTCGTAACATGACCACTGGCAGCATTTCCTAATGTGACCACGGGCAGCATTTTGTAACGTGACCACGGGCAGCATTTCGTAAAGTGACCAAGGGCAGCATTTCATGTCTTGACCACGTGCATGCATCTTGTGAAGTGACCATGGGCAGCATTTCGTAACATGACCATGGGCAGCATTTTATAACATGACCACAGGCAGCATTTCGTAACGTGACCATGGGCAGCATTTCGTAACATGACCATGAGCAGCATTTTGTAACATGACCACAGGCAGCATTTCGTAACGTGAGCATGGGCAGCATTTCGTAACGTGACCAAGGGCAGCATTTCATGACTTGACCACGTGCATGCATCTCGTGAAGTGACCATGGGCAGCATTTCATAACATGACCATGGGCAGCATTTTGAAACATGACCACAGGCAGCATTTCGTAACGTGACCATGGGCAGCATTTCGTAACATGACCATGGGCAGCATTTTGTAACATGACCACAGGCAGCATTTCGTAACGTGACCATGGGCAGCAATTTGTAACATGACCACGGGCAGCATTTCGTAACGTGACCAAGTGCACCATTACGTGACATGACCACGGGCAACATTTCGTGACATGACCATGGGCAGAATTTAGTAACATGACCACGGGCAGCATTTCGTAACATGACCACTGGCAGCATTTCCTAATGTGACCACGGGCAGCATTTTGTAACGTGACCACGGGCAGCATTTCGTAAAGTGACCAAGGGCAGCATTTCATGTCTTGACCACGTGCATGCATCTTGTGAAGTGACCATGGGCAGCATTTCGTAACATGACCACGGGCAGCATTTCGTAACATGACCACGGGCAGCATTTCGTGACATGGCCACGGGCATGCATTTCGTGACATGACCACAGGCATGCATTTCGTGAAATGTCCACAGGCATGCATTTCGTAACATGACCATGGGCAGCATTTCGTGACGAGACCACGGGCATGAATTTTGTGATGTGACCATGGGCAGCATTTCGTAACATGACCATGGGCAGCATTTCGTAACATGACCATGGGCAGCATTTCGTAACGTGACCACGGGCAGCATTTCGTAACGTGACCACAGGCAGCATTTCGTAACGTGACCACGGGCAGCATTTCGTAACATGACCACGGGCAGCATTTTTTGACATGGCCACGGGCATGTTTTTCGTGACAGCCACGGGCAGCATTTCGTGACATAACCATGGGCATGCATTTCGTGACATGACCACGGGCAACATTTCGTGACATGATCATGGGCAGAATTTAGTAACATGACCACGGGCAGCATTTCGTAACATGACCACTGGCAGCATTTCCTAATGTGACCACGGGCAGCATTTTGTAACGTGACCACGGGCAGCATTTCGTAAAGTGACCAAGGGCAGCATTTCATGTCTTGACCACGTGCATGCATCTTGTGAAGTGACCATGGGCAGCATTTCGTAACATGACCATGGGCAGCATTTTATAACATGACCACAGGCAGCATTTCGTAACGTGACCATGGGCAGCATTTCGTAACATGACCATGAGCAGCATTTTGTAACATGACCACAGGCAGCATTTCGTAACGTGAGCATGGGCAGCATTTCGTAACGTGACCAAGGGCAGCATTTCATGACTTGACCACGTGCATGCATCTCGTGAAGTGACCATGGGCAGCATTTCATAACATGACCATGGGCAGCATTTTGAAACATGACCACAGGCAGCATTTCGTAACGTGACCATGGGCAGCATTTCGTAACATGACCATGGGCAGCATTTTGTAACATGACCACAGGCAGCATTTCGTAACGTGACCATGGGCAGCAATTTGTAACATGACCACGGGCAGCATTTCGTAACGTGACCAAGTGCACCATTACGTGACATGACCACGGGCAACATTTCGTGACATGACCATGGGCAGAATTTAGTAACATGACCACGGGCAGCATTTCGTAACATGACCACTGGCAGCATTTCCTAATGTGACCACGGGCAGCATTTTGTAACGTGACCACGGGCAGCATTTCGTAAAGTGACCAAGGGCAGCATTTCATGTCTTGACCACGTGCATGCATCTTGTGAAGTGACCATGGGCAGCATTTCGTAACATGACCACGGGCAGCATTTCGTAACATGACCACGGGCAGCATTTCGTGACATGGCCACGGGCATGCATTTCGTGACATGACCACAGGCATGCATTTCGTGAAATGTCCACAGGCATGCATTTCGTAACATGACCATGGGCAGCATTTCGTGACGAGACCACGGGCATGAATTTTGTGATGTGACCATGGGCAGCATTTCGTAACATGACCATGGGCAGCATTTCGTAACATGACCATGGGCAGCATTTCGTAATGTGACCACAGGCAGCATTTCGTAACGTGACCACAGGCAGCATTTCGTAACGTGACCACGGGCAGCATTTCGTAACATGACCACGGGCAGCATTTTTTGACATGGCCACGGGCATGTTTTTCGTGACAGCCACGGGCAGCATTTCGTGACATAACCATGGGCATGCATTTCGTGACATGACCACGGGCAACATTTCGTGACATGATCATGGGCAGAATTTAGTAACATGACCACGGGCAGCATTTCGTAACATGACCACTGGCAGCATTTCCTAATGTGACCACGGGCAGCATTTTGTAACGTGACCACGGGCAGCATTTCGTAAAGTGACCAAGGGCAGCATTTCATGTCTTGACCACGTGCATGCATCTTGTGAAGTGACCATGGGCAGCATTTCGTAACATGACCATGGGCAGCATTTTATAACATGACCACAGGCAGCATTTCGTAACGTGACCATGGGCAGCATTTCGTAACATGACCATGAGCAGCATTTTGTAACATGACCACAGGCAGCATTTCGTAACGTGAGCATGGGCAGCATTTCGTAACGTGACCAAGGGCAGCATTTCATGACTTGACCACGTGCATGCATCTCGTGAAGTGACCATGGGCAGCATTTCATAACATGACCATGGGCAGCATTTTGAAACATGACCACAGGCAGCATTTCGTAACGTGACCATGGGCAGCATTTCGTAACATGACCATGGGCAGCATTTTGTAACATGACCACAGGCAGCATTTCGTAACGTGACCATGGGCAGCAATTTGTAACATGACCACGGGCAGCATTTCGTAACGTGACCAAGTGCACCATTACGTGACATGACCACGGGCAACATTTCGTGACATGACCATGGGCAGAATTTAGTAACATGACCACGGGCAGCATTTCGTAACATGACCACTGGCAGCATTTCCTAATGTGACCACGGGCAGCATTTTGTAACGTGACCACGGGCAGCATTTCGTAAAGTGACCAAGGGCAGCATTTCATGTCTTGACCACGTGCATGCATCTTGTGAAGTGACCATGGGCAGCATTTCGTAACATGACCATGGGCAGCATTTTATAACATGACCACAGGCAGCATTTCGTAACGTGACCATGGGCAGCATTTCGTAACATGACAATGAGCAGCATTTTGTAACATGACCACAGGCAGCATTTCGTAACGTGAGCATGGGCAGCATTTCGTAACGTGACCAAGGGCAGCATTTCATGACTTGACCACGTGCATGCATCTCGTGAAGTGACCATGGGCAGCATTTCATAACATGACCATGGGCAGCATTTTGAAACATGACCACAGGCAGCATTTCGTAACGTGACCATGGGCAGCATTTCGTAACATGACCATGGGCAGCATTTTGTAACATGACCACAGGCAGCATTTCGTAACGTGACCATGGGCAGCAATT
The DNA here is from genome assembly GCF_902713425.1 of Acipenser ruthenus. Classification (NCBI taxonomy): domain Eukaryota; kingdom Metazoa; phylum Chordata; class Actinopteri; order Acipenseriformes; family Acipenseridae; genus Acipenser; species Acipenser ruthenus. The sequence continues at coordinate 4,501,374 of NC_081225.1, read as the reverse complement.
TGTAACATGACCACGGGCAGCATTTCGTAACGTGACCAAGTGCACCATTACGTGACATGACCACGGGCAGCATTCAGAGACATGACCATGGGCATGCATTCCGTGACATGACCACGGGCATGCATTTCGTGACATGACCATGGGTAGAATTCCGTGACATGACCACGGGCAGCATTTCGTAACATGACCACGGGCAGCATTTCGTGACATGGCCACGGGCATGCATTTCGTGACATGACCACAGGCATGCATTTCGTGACATGACCACAGGCATGCATTTCGTGAAATGTCCACGGGCATGCATTTCGTAACATGACCATGGGCAGCATTTCGTGACGAGACCACGGGCATGAATTTTGTGATGTGACCATGGGCAGCATTTCGTAACATGACCATGGGCAGCATTTCGTAATATGATCGTGGGAAGCATTTTGTGACATGACCACGGGCAGCATTTCATATCATGACCACGGGGAGCATTTTGTGACATGGCCATGGGCAGCATTTTGTAACGTGACCACGGGCAGCATTTCGTGACATGGCCATGTGCAGCATTTTTTTAACATGACCACGTGCAGCATTTTGTGACGAGACCACGGGCATGCATTTCTTGACATGGCCATGGGCAGCATTTTGTAACATGACCACGTATAGCATTTCGTAACGTGACCACGGGAAGCATTTCGTGACATGGCCACGGGCAGCATTTTGTAACATGACCATGGGCAGAATTTAGTAACATGACCATGGGCAGCTTTTCGTAACATGACCACGGGCAGCATTTCGTCACTGACCACGGGTAGCATTTCGTGACATAGCCAAGGGCATGCATTTCGTGACATGACCACAGGGATGCATTTCATGACATGACCACAAACAGCGTTTTGTAACGTGACAATGTTTAGCATTTCGTAATGTGACCACGGGCAGAATTTTGTTACATGGCCACGGGCAGCATTTCGTGACATGACCATTGGCAGAATTTAGTAACATGACCATGTTCAGCATTTAGTAACATGATCGTGGGAAGCATTTCATAACATGACCACGGGCAGTATTTCTAAACTTGGCAACGGGAATGCATTTCGTGACATGGCCACGGGCAGCATTCCATGACATGACCATGAGCAGAATTCAGAGACATGACCACAGGCATGCATTCCGTGACATGACCAAGGGGAGCATTTAGTGACATGACCACAGGCATGCATTCCGTGATATGACCAAGGGGAGCATTTTGTAACGTGACCACGTGCAGCATATCGTGATGAGACGACAGGCATGCATTTCTTGACATGGCCACGGGCAGCATTTTGCAACATGACCACGTATAGCAATTCGTAACGTGACCACGGGAAGCATTTCGTGACATGGCCACGGGCAGCATTTTGTGATGTGACCCCGGGCAGCATTTCGTCATTGACCACTGGCAGCATTTCGTGACATGGCCAAGGGCATGCATTTCATGACATGACCACAGGGATGCATTTCATGACATGACAACGGGCATGCATTTCTTGACATGGCCACAAGCAGCGTTTTGTAACGTGACAATGTTTAGCATTTCGTAACGTGACCACGGGCAGAATTTTGTAACGTGGCCACGGGAAGCATTTTGTAACATGACCATGGGCAGCATTTCGTAACATGACCACAGGCAGCATTTCATGACTGACCACGGGCAGCATTTCGTAACCTGACCACGGGCAGCATTTCGTATCATGACCACGGGGAGCATTTCGTGACATGGCCATGGGCAGCATTTTGTAACGTGACCACGTATAGCATTTCGTAACGTGACCACGGGAAGCATTTCATGACATGGCCACGGGGAGCATTTTGTGATGTGACCACGGGCAGCATTTTGTAACATGACCATGGGCAGAATTTAGTAACATGACCATGGGCAGCTTTTCGTAACATGTCCACGGGCAGCATTTCATCACTGACCACGGGTAGCATTTCGTGACATGGCCAAGGGCATGCATTTCGTGACATGACCACAGGGATGGATTTCATGACATGACCACAGGTATGTATTTCTTGACATGGCCACAAACAGCGTTTTGTAACGTGACAATGCTTAGCATTTCGTAATGTGACCACGGGCAGAATTTCGTAACGTGGCCACGGGAAGCATTTTGTAACATGACCACGGGCAGCATTTTGTAACATGACCACGGGCAGGATTTCGTGACTGACCACGGGCAGCATTTCGTGACATGGCCAAGGCATGCATTTTGTGACATGACCACGGGGATGTATTTCATGACATGACCACTGGCAGCATTCTGAGACATGACCACGGGCATGTATTTCGTGACATGGCCACGGGCAGCATTTTGTAACGTGACCACGTTTAGCATTTTGTAACGTGACCACGTTTAGCATTTCGTAACGTGACCAAGGTCAGCATTTCGTAACGTGGCCACGGGCAATATTTTGTAACATGACCACCGGCAGTATTTCGTGACTGACCATGGGCTGCATTTCGTAACATGACCGTGGGCAGCATTTCGTAACATGACTGTGGGAAGCATTTCGTAACATGACCACGGGCAGCATTTCGTAACTTGGCCACGAGCATGCATTTCGTGACATGGCCATGGGCAGCATTCTGTGACATGACTACAGGCAGCAGTCAGAGAAATGACCATGGGCATGCATTCCGTGACATGACCACGGGCATGCATTTCGTGACATGAACATGGGCAGCATTTCGTAACTTGACAATGAGCAGCATTTCGTGACTCACCACGGGCAGCATATCGTGACATGACCAGGGCCAGCATTTCATAACGTGACCACGGGCAGCATTTTGTTACATGGCCACGGGCAGCATTTCGTGACATGACCATTGGCAGAATTTATTAACATGACCATGTTCAGCATTTAGTAACATGACCGTGGGAAGCATTTCATAACATGACCACGGGCAGTATTTCTAAACTTGGCAACGGGAATGCATTTCGTGACATGGCCACGGGCAGCATTCCATGACATGACCACGAGCAGCATTCAGAGACATGACCACAGGCATGCATTCCGTGACATGACCAAGGGGAGCATTTCGTGACATGACCACAGGCATGCATTCCGTGATATGACCAAGGGGAGCATTTTGTAACGTGACCACGTGCAGCATTTTGTGATGAGACCACAGGCATGCATTTCTTGACATGGCCACGGGCAGCATTTTGTAACGTGACCATGGATAGCATTTCGTAACGTGACCACGGGAAGCATTTCATTACATGGCCACGGGGAGCATTTTGTGATGTGACCACGGGCAGCATTTTGTAACATGACCATGGGCAGAATTTAGTAACATGACCATGGGCAGCTTTTCGTAACATGACCACGGGCATGCATTTCGTAACATGACCACGGGCAGCATTTCGTAATGTGACCACGGGCAGCATTTCGTAATGTGACCACGGGATGAATTTCGTAACGTGACCAAGGGCAGCATTTCATGACTTGACCACGTGCATGCATCTTGTGAAGTGACCATGGGCAGCATTTCATAACATGACCATAGGCAGCATTTTGTAACATGACCACCGGCAGCATTTCGTAACGTCACCATGGGCAGCATTTTGTAACATGACCACAGGCAGCATTTCGTAACGTGACCAAGTGCACCATTACGTGACATGACCACGGGCAGCATTCAGAGACATGACCACGGGCATGCATTTCGTGACATGACCATGGGTAGAATTCCGTGACATGACCACAGTCAGCATTTCGTAACATGACCACGGGCAGCATTTCGTAACATGGCCATGGGCAGCATTTTGTAACGTGACCACGTGCAGCATTTCGTGATGAGACCACGGGCATGCATTTCTTGACATGGCCACGGGCAGCATTTTGTAACGTGACCACGTATAGCATTTCGTAACGTGACCACGGGAAGCATTTCATGACATGGCCACGGGGAGCATTTTGTGATGTGTCCACGGGCAGCATTTTGTAACATGACCATGGGCAGAATTTAGTAACATGACCATGGGCAGCTTTTCGTAACGTGACCATGGGCAGCATTTCGTAACATGACCATGAGCAGCATTTTGTAACATGACCACAGGCAGCATTTCATAACGTGAGCATGGGCAGCATTTCGTAACGTGACCAAGGGCAGCATTTCATGACTTGACCATTTGCATGCATCTCGTGAAGTGACCATGGGCAGCATTTTGTAACATGACCACAGGCAGCATTTCGTAACGTGAGCATGGGCAGCATTTTGTAACGTGACCACGGGCAGCATTTCGTAACGTGACCAAGTGCACCATTACGTGACATGACCATGGGCAGCATTCAGATACATGACCACGGGCATGCATTCCGTGATATGACCACGGGCATGCATTTCGTGACATGACCATGGGTAGAATTCCGTGACATGACCACGGGCAGCATTTCGTAACATGACCACGGGCAGCATTTCGTGACATGGCCACAGGCATGCATTTCGTGACATGACCACAGGCATGCATTTCGTGAAATGTCCACAGGCATGCATTTCGTAACATGACCATGGGCAGCATTTCGTGATGAGACCACGGGCATGAATTTTGTGATGTGACCATGGGCAGCATTTCGTAACATGACCATGGGCAGCATTTCGTAACATGACCATGGGCAGCATTTCGTAACGTGACCACAGGCAGCATTTCGTAATGTGACCACAGGCAGCATTTCGTAACGTGACCACGGGCAGCATTTCGTAACATGACCACGGGCAGCATTTTTTGACATGGCCACGGGCATGTTTTTCGTGACAGCCACGGGCAGCATTTCGTGACATAACCATGGGCATGCATTTCGTGACATGACCACGGGCAACATTTCGTGACATGATCATGGGCATGCATTTCGTACCATGACCATGGGCAGAATTTAGTAACATGACCACGGGCAGCATTTCGTAACATGACCACTGGCAGCATTTCCTAATGTGACCACGGGCAGCATTTTGTAACGTGACCACGGGCAGCATTTCGTAAAGTGACCAAGGGCAGCATTTCATGTCTTGACCACGTGCATGCATCTTGTGAAGTGACCATGGGCAGCATTTCGTAACATGACCACAGGCAGCATTTCGTAACGTGACCATGGGCAGCATTTCGTAACATGACCATGAGCAGCATTTTGTAACATGACCACAGGCAGCATTTCGTAACGTGAGCATGGGCAGCATTTCGTAACGTGACCAAGGGCAGCATTTCATGACTTGACCACGTGCATGCATCTCGTGAAGTGACCATGGGCAGCATTTCATAACATGACCATGGGCAGCATTTTGAAACATGACCACAGGCAGCATTTCGTAACGTGACCATGGGCAGCATTTCGTAACATGACCATGGGCAGCATTTTGTAACATGACCACAGGCAGCATTTCGTAACGTGACCATGGGCAGCAATTTGTAACATGACCACGGGCAGCATTTCGTAACGTGACCAAGTGCACCATTACGTGACATGACCACGGGCAGCATTCAGAGACATGACCATGGGCATGCATTCCGTGACATGACCACGGGCATGCATTTCGTGACATGACCATGGGTAGAATTCCGTGACATGACCACGGGCAGCATTTCGTAACATGACCACGGGCAGCATTTCGTGACATGGCCACGGGCATGCATTTCGTAACATGACCACGGGCAGCATTTCGTGACATGGCCACGGGCATGCATTTCGTGACATGACCACAGGCATGCATTTCGTGAAATGTCCACAGGCATGCATTTTGTAACATGACCATGGGCAGCATTTCGTGACGAGACCACGGGCATGAATTTTGTGATGTGACCATGGGCAGCATTTCGTAACATGACCATGGGCAGCATTTCGTAACATGACCATGGGCAGCATTTCGTAACGTGACCACAGGCAGCATTTCGTAACGTGACCACAGGCAGCATTTTGTAACGTGACCACGGGCAGCATTTCGTAACATGACCACGGGCAGCATTTTTTGACATGGCCACGGGCATGTTTTTCGTGACAGCCACGGGCAGCATTTCGTGACATAACCATGGGCATGCATTTCGTAACATGACCACGGGCAACATTTCGTGACATGATCATGGGCATGCATTTCGTACCATGACCATGGGCAGAATTTAGTAACATGACCACGGGCAGCATTTCGTAACATGACCACTGGCAGCATTTCCTAATGTGACCACGGGCAGCATTTTGTAACGTGACCACGGGCAGCATTTCGTAAAGTGACCAAGGGCAGCATTTCATGTCTTGACCACGTGCATGCATCTTGTGAAGTGACCATGGGCAGCATTTCGTAACATGACCACAGGCAGCATTTCGTAACGTGACCATGGGCAGCATTTCGTAACATGACCATGAGCAGCATTTTGTAACATGACCACAGGCAGCATTTCGTAACGTGAGCATGGGCAGCATTTCGTAACGTGACCAAGGGCAGCATTTCATGACTTGACCACGTGCATGCATCTCGTGAAGTGACCATGGGCAGCATTTCATAACATGACCATGGGCAGCATTTTGAAACATGACCACAGGCAGCATTTCGTAACGTGACCATGGGCAGCATTTCGTAACATGACCATGGGCAGCATTTTGTAACATGACCACAGGCAGCATTTCGTAACGTGACCATGGGCAGCAATTTGTAACATGACCACGGGCAGCATTTCGTAACGTGACCAAGTGCACCATTACGTGACATGACCACGGGCAGCATTCAGAGACATGACCATGGGCATGCATTCCGTGACATGACCACGGGCATGCATTTCGTGACATGACCATGGGTAGAATTCCGTGACATGACCACGGGCAGCATTTCGTAACATGACCACGGGCAGCATTTCGTGACATGGCCACGGGCATGCATTTCGTGACATGACCACAGGCATGCATTTCGTGACATGACCACAGGCATGCATTTCGTGAAATGTCCACGGGCATGCATTTCGTAACATGACCATGGGCAGCATTTCGTGACGAGACCACGGGCATGAATTTTGTGATGTGACCATGGGCAGCATTTCGTAACATGACCATGGGCAGCATTTCGTAACATGATCGTGGGAAGCATTTTGTGACATGACCACGGGCAGCATTTCATATCATGACCACGGGGAGCATTTTGTGACATGGCCATGGGCAGCATTTTGTAACGTGACCACGGGCAGCATTTCGTGACATGGCCATGTGCAGCATTTTTTTAACATGACCACGTGCAGCATTTTGTGACGAGACCACGGGCATGCATTTCTTGACATGGCCATGGGCAGCATTTTGTAACATGACCACGTATAGCATTTCGTAACGTGACCACGGGAAGCATTTCGTGACATGGCCACGGGCAGCATTTTGTAACATGACCATGGGCAGAATTTAGTAACATGACCATGGGCAGCTTTTCGTAACATGACCACGGGCAGCATTTCGTCACTGACCACGGGTAGCATTTCGTGACATAGCCAAGGGCATGCATTTCGTGACATGACCACAGGGATGCATTTCATGACATGACCACAAACAGCGTTTTGTAACGTGACAATGTTTAGCATTTCGTAATGTGACCACGGGCAGAATTTCGTGACGTGGCCATGGGAAGCATTTTGTAACGTGACCACGGGCAGCATTTCGTAACATTACCGTGGGCAGCATTTCGTAACATGACTGTGGGAAGCATTTCGTAACATGACCACGGGCAGCATTTCGTAACTTGGCCACGAGCATGCATTTCGTGACATGGCCATGGGCAGCATTCTGTGACATGACTACAGGCAACAGTCAGAGAAATGACCATGGGCATGCATTCCGTGACATGACCACGGGCATGCATTTCGTGACATGAACATGGGCAGCATTTCGTAACATGACAACAAGCAGCATTTTGTGACTCACCACGGGCAGCATTTCATAACGTGACCACGGGCAGCATTTTGTTACATGGCCACGGGCAGCATTTCGTGACATGATCATTGGCAGAATTTAGTAACATGACCATGTTCAGCATTTAGTAACATGACCGTGGGAAGCATTTCATAACATGACCACGGGCAGTATTTCTAAACTTGGCAACGGGAATGCATTTCGTGACATGGCCACGGGCAGCATTCCATGACATGACCACGAGCAGCATTCAGAGACATGACCACAGGCATGCATTCCGTGACATGACCAAGGGGAGCATTTCGTGACATGACCACAGGCATGTATTCCGTGATATGACCCAGGGGAGCATTTCGTAACATGACCACGGGCAGCATTTCGTGACATGGCCTCAGGCATGCATTTTGTGACATGACCACGACCACGGGCATGCATTTTGTGACATTAACGCGGGCAGCAGTCTGAGACATGACCATGGGCATGCATTCCGTGACATGGCCTCGGGCATGCATTTTGTAACGTGACCACGGGCAGCATTTTGTAACATGACCACGGGCAGGATTTCGTGACTGACCACGGGCAGCATTTCGTGACATAGCCAAGGGCATGCATTTCGTGACATGACCACGGGGATGTATTTCATGACATGACCACTGGCAGCATTCTGAGACATGACCACGGGCATGCATTTCGTGAAATGTCCACGGGCATGTATTTCGTGACATGGCCACGGGCAGCATTTTGTAATGTGACCACGTTTAGCATTTCGTAACGTGACCACGGTCAGCATTTCGTAACATGGCCACGGGCAGTATTTTGTAACATGACCACCGGCAGTATTTAGTGACTGACAATGGGCTGCATTTCGTAACATGACCGTGGGCAGCATTTTGTAACATGACTGTGGGAAGCATTTTGTAACATGACCATGGGCAGCATTTCGTGACACTGCCTCGGGCATGCATTTTGTGACATGACCACGGGCAGCATTTCGTATCATGACCACGGGGAGCATTTCGTGACATGGCCATGGGCACCATTTTGAAAAGTGACCACGGGCAGCATTTCGTGACATGGCCATGGGCAGCATTTTGTAACGTGACCACGTTCAGCATTTTGTGACGAGACCACGGGCATGCATTTCTTGACATGGCCATGGGCAGCATTTTGAAACATGACCACGTATAGCATTTCGTAACCTGACCACGGGAAGCATTTCGTGACATGGCCACAGGCAGCATTTTGTGATGTGACCCCGGGCAGCATTTCGTCATTGACCACTGGCAGTATTTCGTGACATGGCCAAGGGCATTCATTTCATGACATGACGACAGGGATGCATTTCATGACATGACAACGGGCATGCATTTCTTGACATGGCCACAAGCAGCGTTTTGTAACGTGACAATGTTTAGCATTTCGTAACGTGACCACGGGCAGAATTTCGCAACGTGGCCACGGGTAGCAATTTGTAACATGACCACGGGCAGCATTTCGTAACATGACCACAGGCAGCATTTCGTTACTGACCACGGGTAGCATTTTGTAACGTGACCACGTATAGCATTTCGTAACGTGACCACGGGAAGCATTTCATGACATGGCCACGGGGAGCATTTTGTGATGTGACCACGGGCAGCATTTTGTAACATGACCATGGGCAGAATTTAGTAACATGACCATGGGCAGCTTTTCGTAACATGACCACGGGCAGCATTTCGTCACTGACCACGGGTAGCATATCGTGACATGGCCAAGGGCATGCATTTCGTGACATGACCACAGGGATGCATTTCATGACATGACCACAGGCATGCATTTCTTGACATGGCCACAAACAGCGTTTTGTAACGTGACAATGTTTAGCATTTCGTAATGTGACCAAGGGCAGAATTTCGTGACGTGGCCATGGGAAGGATTTTGTAACGTGACCACGGGCAGCATTTTGTAACATGACCACGGGCAGGATTTTGTAACATGACCACGGGCAGCATTTTGTAATGTGACCACGGGCAGTATTTCGTAACGTGACCACGGGAAGCATTTCGTAATGTGACCACGGGCAGCATTTCGTAACTTGACCACGGGCAGCATTTCGTAACGTGACCAAGGGCAGCATTTCATGACTTGACCACGTGCATGCATCTCGTGACGTGACCATGGGGAGCATTTCGTAACATGACCGTGGGTAGCATTTTGTAACATGACCACAGGCAGCATTTCGTAACGTGAGCATGGGCAGCATTTTGTAACGTGACCACGGGCAGCATTTCATGACTTGACCACGTGCATGCATCTCGTGACATGATCATGGGCATGCATTTCGTACCATGACCATGGGCCGAATTTAGTAACATGACCACAGGCAGCATTTCGTAACATGACCACTGGCAGCATTTCGTAATGTGACCACGGGCACCATTTCGTAACGTGACCAAGTGCACCATTACGTGACATGACCATGGGCAGCATTCAGATACATGACCACGGGCATGCATTCCGTGATATGACCACGGGCATGCATTTCGTGACATGACCATGGGTAGAATTCCGTGACATGACCACGGGCAGCATTTCGTAACATGACCACGGGCAGCATTTCGTGACATGGCCACGGGCATGCATTTCGTGACATGACCACAGGCATGCATTTCGTGAAATGTCCACAGGCATGCATTTCGTAACATGACCATGGGCAGCATTTCGTGATGAGACAACGGGCATGAATTTTGTGATGTGACCATGGGCAGCATTTCGTAACATGACCATGGGCAGCATTTCGTAACATGACCATGGGCAGCATTTCGAAACGTGACCACAGGCAGCATTTTGTAACGTGACCACAGGCAGCATTTCGTAACGTGACCACGGGCAGCATTTCGTAACATGACCACGGGCAGCATTTTGTGACATGGCCACGGGCATGCTTTTCGTGACAGCCACGGGCAGCATTTCGTGACATAACCATGGGCATGCATTTCGTGACATGACCACGGGCAACATTTCGTGACATGATCATGGGCATGCATTTCGTACCATGACCATGGGCAGAATTTAGTAACATGACCACGGGCAGCATTTCGTAACATGACCACGGGCAGCATTTCGTAACGTGAGCATGGGCAGCATTTCGTAACGTGACCAAGGGCAGCATTTCATGACTTGACCACGTGCATGCATCTCGTGAAGTGACCATGGGCAGCATTTCGTAACATGACCATGGGCAGCATTTTGAAACATGACCACAGGCAGCATTTCGTAACGTGACCATGGGCAGCATTTCGTAACATGACCATGGGCAGCATTTTGTAACATGACCACAGGCAGCATTTCGTAACGTGACCAAGTGCACCATTACGTGACATGACCACGGGCAGCATTCAGAGACATGACCATGGGCATGCATTCCGTGACATGACCACGGGCATGCATTTCGTGACATGACCATGGGTAGAATTCCGTGACATGACCACGGGCAGCATTTCGTAACATGACCACGGGCAGCATTTCGTGACATGGCCACGGGCATGCATTTCGTGACATGACCACAGGCATGCATTTCGTGACATGACCACAGGCATGCATTTCGTAAATGTCCACGGGCATGCATTTCGTAACATGACCATGGGCAGCATTTCGTGACGAGACCACGGGCATGAATTTTGTGATGTGACCATGGGCAGCATTTCGTAACATGACCATGGGCAGCATTTCGTAACATGATCGTGGGAAGCATTTTGTGACATGACCACGGGCAGCATTTCATATCATAACCACGGGGAGCATTTTGTGACATGGCCATGGGCAGCATTTTGTAACGTGACCACGGGCAGCATTTCGTGACATGGCCATGTGCAGCATTTTGTAACATGACCACGTGCAGCATTTTGTGACGAGACCACGGGCATGCATTTCTTGACATGGCCATGGGCAGCATTTTGTAACATGACCACATATAGCATTTCGTAACGTGACCACGGGAAGCATTTCGTGACATGGCCACGGGCAGCATTTTGTAACATGACCATGGGCAGAATTTAGTAACATGACCATGGGCAGCTTTTCGTAACATGACCACGGGCAGCATTTCGTCACTGACCACGGGTAGCATTTCGTGACATAGCCAAGGGCATGCATTTCGTGACATGACCACAGGGATGCATTTCATGACATGACCACAAACAGCGTTTTGTAACGTGACAATGTTTAGCATTTCGTAATGTGACCACGGGCAGAATTTCGTGACGTGGCCATGGGAAGCATTTTGTAACGTGACCACGGGCAGCATTTCGTAACATGACCGTGGGCAGCATTTCGTAACATGACTGTGGGAAGCATTTCGTAACATGACCACGGGCAGCATTTCGTAACTTGGCCACGAGCATGCATTTCGTGACATGGCCATGGGCAGCATTCTGTGACATGACTACAGGCAGCAGTCAGAGAAATGACCATGGGCATGCATTCCGTGACATGACCACGGGCATGCATTTCGTGACATGAACATGGGCAGCATTTCGTAACATGACAACAAGCAGCATTTCGTGACTCACCACGGGCAGCATTTCATAACGTGACCACGGGCAGCATTTTGTTACATGGCCACGGGCAGCATTTCGTGACATGATCATTGGCAGATTTTAGTAACATGACCATGTTCAGCATTTAGTAACATGACCGTGGGAAGCATTTCATAACATGACCACGGGCAGTATTTCTAAACTTGGCAACGGGAATGCATTTCGTGACATGGCCACGGGCAGCATTCCATGACATGACCACGAGCAGCATTCAGAGACATGACCACAGGCATGCATTCCGTGACATGACCAAGGGGAGCATTTCGTGACATGACCACAGGCATGCATTCCGTGATATGACCCAGGGGAGCATTTCGTAACATGACCACGGGCAGCATTTCGTGACATGGCCTCAGGCATGCATTTTGTGACATGACCACGACCACGGGCATGCATTTTGTGACATTAACGCGGGCAGCAGTCTGAGACATGACCATGGGCATGCATTCCGTGACATGGCCTCGGGCATGCATTTTGTAACGTGACCACGGGCAGCATTTTGTAACATGACCACGGGCAGGATTTCGTGACTGACCACGGGCAGCATTTCGTGACATAGCCAAGGGCATGCATTTCGTGACATGACCACGGGGATGTATTTCATGACATGACCACTGGCAGCATTCTGAGACATGACCACGGGCATGCATTTCGTGAAATGTCCACGGGCATGTATTTCGTGACATGGCCACGGGCAGCATTTTGTAATGTGACCACGTTTAGCATTTCGTAACGTGACCACGGTCAGCATTTCGTAACATGGCCACGGGCAGTATTTTGTAACATGACCACCGGCAGTATTTAGTGACTGACAATGGGCTGCATTTCGTAACATGACCGTGGGCAGCATTTTGTAACATGACTGTGGGAAGCATTTTGTAACATGACCATGGGCAGCATTTCATGACACTGCCTCGGGCATGCATTTTGTGACATGACCACGGGCAGCATTTCGTATCATGACCACGGGGAGCATTTCGTGACATGGCCATGGGCAGCATTTTGAAAAGTGACCACGGGCAGCATTTCGTGACATGGCCATGGGCAGCATTTTGTAACGTTACCACGTGCAGCATTTTGTGACGAGACCACGGGCATGCATTTCTTGACATGGCCATGGGCAGCATTTTGTAACATGACCACGTATAGCATTTCGTAACCTGACCACGGGAAGCATTTCGTGACATGGCCACGGGCAGCATTTTGTGATGTGACCCCGGGCAGCATTTCGTCATTGACCACTGGCAGCATTTCGTGACATGGCCAAGGGCATGCATTTCATGACATGACGACAGGGATGCATTTCATGACATGACAACGGGCATGCATTTCTTGACATGGCCACAAGCAGCGTTTTGTAACGTGACAATGTTTAGCATTTCGTAACGTGACCACGGGCAAAATTTCGCAACGTGGCCACGGGAAGCAATTTGTAACATGACCACGGGCAGCATTTCGTAACATGACCACAGGCAGCATTTCGTTACTGACCACGGGCAGCATTTTGTAACGTGACCACGTATAGCATTTCGTAACGTGACCACGGGAAGCATTTCATGACATGGCCACGGGGAGCATTTTGTGATGTGACCACGGGCAGCATTTTGTAACATGACCATGGGCAGAATTTAGTAACATGACCATGGGCAGCTTTTCGTAACATGACCACGGGCAGCATTTCGTCACTGACCACGGGTAGCATATCGTGACATGGCCAAGGGCATGCATTTCGTGACATGACCACAGGGATGCATTTCATGACATGTCCACAGGCATGCATTTCTTGACATGGCCACAAACAGCGTTTTGTAACGTGACAATGTTTAGCATTTCGTAATGTGACCAAGGGCAGAATTTCGTGACGTGGCCATGGGAAGGATTTTGTAACGTGACCACGGGCAGCATTTTGTAACATGACCACGGGCAGGATTTTGTAACATGACCACGGGCAGCATTTTGTAATGTGACCACGGGCAGCATTTCGTAACGTGACCACGGGAAGCATTTCGTAATGTGACCACGGGCAGCATTTCATAACTTGACCACGGGCAGCATTTCGTAACGTGACCAAGGGCAGCATTTCATGACTTGACCACGTGCATGCATCTCGTGACGTGACCATGGGGAGCATTTCGTAACATGACCGTGGGTAGCATTTTGTAACATGACCACAGGCAGCATTTCGTAACGTGAGCATGGGCAGCATTTTGTAACGTGACCACGGGCAGCATTTCATGACTTGACCACGTGCATGCATCTCGTGACATGATCATGGGCATGCATTTCGTACCATGACCATGGGCCGAATTTAGTAACATGACCACAGGCAGCATTTCGTAACATGACCACTGGCAGCATTTCGTAATGTGACCACGGGCACCATTTCGTAACGTGACCAAGTGCACCATTACGTGACATGACCATGGGCAGCATTCAGATACATGACCACGGGCATGCATTCCGTGATATGACCACGGGCATGCATTTCGTGACATGACCATGGGTAGAATTCCGTGACATGACCACGGGCAGCATTTCGTAACATGACCACGGGCAGCATTTCGTGACATGGCCACGGGCATGCATTTCGTGACATGACCACAGGCATGTATTTCGTGAAATGTCCACAGGCATGCATTTCGTAACATGACCATGGGCAGCATTTCGTGATAAGACCACGGGCATGAATTTTGTGATGTGACCATGGGCAGCATTTCGTAACATGACCATGGGCAGCATTTCGTGACGAGACCACGGGCATGAATTTTGTGATGTGACCATGGGCAGCATTTCGTAACATGACCATGGGCAGCATTTCGTAACGTGACCACGGGCAGCATTTCGTAACATGACCACGGGCAGCATTTTGTGACATGGCCACGGGCATGTTTTTCGTGACAGCCACGGGCAGCATTTCGTGACATAACCATGGGCATGCATTTCGTGACATGACCACGGGCAACATTTCGTGACATGATCATGGGCATGCATTTCGTACCATGACCATGGGCAGAATTTAGTAACATGACCACGGGCAGCATTTCGTAACATGACCACGGGCAGCATTTCGTAACGTGACCATGGGCAGCATTTCGTAACATGACCATGGGCAGCATTTTGAAACATGACCACAGGCAGCATTTCGTAACGTGACCATGGGCAGCATTTCGTAACATGACCATGGGCAGCATTTTGTAACATGACCATGGGCAGCATTTCGAAACGTGACCACAGGCAGCATTTCGTAACGTGACCACAGGCAGCATTTCGTAACGTGACCACGGGCAGCATTTCGTAACATGACCACGGGCAGCATTTTGTGACATGGCCACGGGCATGTTTTTTGTGACAGCCACGGGCAGCATTTCGTGACATAACCATGGGCATGCATTTCGTAACATGACCACGGGCAACATTTCGTGACATGATCATGGGCATGCATTTCGTACCATGACCATGGGCAGAATTTAGTAACATGACCACGGGCAGCATTTCGTAACATGACCACGGGCAGCATTTCGTAACGTGACCATGGGCAGCATTTCGTAACATGACCATGGGCAGCATTTTGAAACATGACCACAGGCAGCATTTCGTAACGTGACCATGGGCAGCATTTCGTAACATAACCATGGGCAGCATTCAGAGACATGACCATGGGCATGCATTCCGTGACATGACCACGGGCATGCATTTCGTGACATGATCATGGGTAGAATTCCGTGACATGACCACGGGCAGCATTTCGTAACATGACCACGGGCAGCATTTCGTGACATGGCCACGGGCATGCATTTCGTGACATGACCACAGGCATGCATTTCGTGACATGGCCACGGGCATGCATTTCATGACATGACCACAGGCATGCATTTCGTGACGTGAGCATGGGCAGCAATTTGTAACGTGACCACGGGCAGCATTTCGTAACGTGACCAAGTGCATCATTACGTGACATGACCACGGGCAGCATTCAGAGACATGACCATGGGCATGCATTCCGTGACATGACCACGGGCATGCATTTCGTGACATGATCATGGGTAGAATTCCGTGACATGACCACGGGCAGCATTTTGTAACATGACCACGGGCAGCATTTCGTGACATGGCCACGGGCATGCATTTCGTGACATGACCACAGGCATGCATTTCGTGAAATGTCCACGGGCATGCATTTCGTAACATGACCATGGGCAGCATTTCGTGACGAGACCACGGGCATGAATTTTGTGATGTGACCATGGGCAGCATTTCGTAACATGACCATGGGCAGCATTTCGTAACATGATCGTGGGAAGCATTTTGTAACATGACCATGGGCAGCATTTCGTGACACTGCCTCGGGCATGCATTTTGTGACATGACCACGGGCAGCATTTTGTATCATGACCACGGGGTGAATTTTGTGACATGGCCATGGGCAGCATTTTGTGACGTGACCACGGGCAGCATTTCGTGACATGGCCATGGGCAGCATTTTGTAACATGACCACGTGCAGCATTTTGTGACGAGACCACGGGCATGCATTTCTTGACATGGCCATGGGCAGCATTTTGTAACGTGACCACGTATAGCATTTCGTAACGTGACCACGGGAAGCATTTCGTGACATGGCCACGGGCAGCATTTTGTAACATGACCATGGGCAGAATTTAGTAACATGACCATGGGCAGCTTTTCCTAACATGACCACAGGCAGCATTTCGTCACTGACCACGGGTAGCATTTCGTGACATAGCCAAGGGCATGCATTTCGTGACATGACCACAGGGATGCATTTCATGACATGACCACAGGCATGCATTTCTTGACATGGCCACAAACAGCGTTTTGTAACGTGACAATGTTTAGCATTTCGTAATGTGACCACGGGCAGAATTTCGTGACGTGGCCATGGGAAGCATTTTGTAACGTGACCACAGGCAGCATTTTGTAACTTGACCGTGGGCAGCATTTCGTAGCATGACTGTGGGAAGCATTTCGTAACATGACCACGGGCAGCATTTCGTAACTTGGCCACGAGCATGCATTTCATGACATGGCCATGGGCAGCATTCTGTGACATGACTACAGGCAGCAGTCAGAGAAATGACCACGGGCATGCATTCCGTGACATGAACATGGGCAGCATTTCGTAACATGACAACAAGCAGCATTTCGTGACTCACCACGGGCAGCATTTCATAACGTGACCACGGGCAGCATTTTGTTACATGGCCACGGGCAGCATTTCGTGACATGACCATTGGCAGAATTTAGTAACATGACCATGTTCAGCATTTAGTAACATGACCGTGGGAAGCATTTCAAAACATGACCACGGGCAGTATTTCTAAACTTGGCAACGGGAATGCATTTCGTGACATGGCCACGGGTAGCATTCCATGACATGACCACGAGCAGCATTCAGAGACATGACCACAGGCATGCATTCCGTGACATGACCAAGGGGAGCATTTCGTGACATGACCACAGGCATGCATTCCGTGATATGACCCAGGGGAGCATTTCGTAACATGACCACGGGCAGCATTTCGTGACATGGCCTCAGGCATGCATTTTGTGACATGACCACGACCACGGGCATGCATTTTGTGACATTAACGCGGGCAGCAGTCTGAGACATGACCATGGGCATGCATTCCGTGACATGGCCTCGAGCATGCATTTTGTAAAGTGACCACGGGCAGCATTTTGTAACATGACCACGGGCAGGATTTCGTGACTGACCACGGGCAGCATTTCGTGACATAGCCAAGGGCATGCATTTCGTGACATGACCACGGGGATGTATTTCATGACATGACCACTGGCAGCATTCTGAGACATGACCACGGGCATGCATTTCGTGAAATGTCCACGGGCATGTATTTCGTGACATGGCCACGGGCAGCATTTTGTAACGTGACCACGTTTAGCATGTCGTAACGTGACCACGGTCAGCATTTCGTAACATGGCCACGGGCAGTATTTTGTAACATGACCACAGGCAGCATTTCGTAACGTGAGCATGGGCAGCATTTTGTAACGTGACCACGTTTAGCATTTCGTAACGTGACCACGGGAAGCATTTCGTGACATGGCCACGGGCAGCATTTTGTGATGTGACCCCGGGCAGCATTTCGTCATTGACCACTGGCAGCATTTCGTGACATGGCCAAGGGCATGCATTTCATGACATGACCACAGGGATGCATTTCATGACATGACAACGGGCATGCATTTCTTGACATGGCCACAAGCAGCGTTTTGTAACGTGACAATGTTTAGCATTTCGTAACGTGACCACGGGCAGAATTTCGCAACGTGGCCACGGGAAGCATTTTGTAACATGACCACGGGCAGCATTTCTTAACATGACCACAGGCAGCATTTCGTGACTGACCACGGGCAGCATTTTGTAACGTGACCACGTATAGCATTTCGTAACATGACTTTGGGAAGCATTTTGTAACATGACCATGGGCAGCATTTCGTGACACTGCCTCGGGCATGCATTTTGTGACATTACCACGGGCAGCATTTCGTATCATGACCACGGGGAGCATTTCTTGACATGGCCATGGGCAGCATTTTGTAACGTGACCACGGGCAGCATTTCGTGACATGGCCATGGGCAGCATTTTGTAACGTGACCACGTGCAGCATTTTGTGACGAGACCACGGGCATGCATTTCTTGACATGGCCATGGGCAGCATTTTGTAACATGACCACGTATAGCATTTCGTAACCTGACCACGGGAAGCATTTCGTGACATGGCCACGGGCAGCATTTTGTGATGTGACCCCGGGCAGCATTTCGTCTGACCACTGGCAGCATTTCGTGACATGGCCAAGGGCATGCATTTCGTGACATGACCACAGGCATGCATTTCGTGAAATGTCCACAGGCATGCATTTCGTAACATGACCATGGGCAGCATTTCGTGACGAGACCACGGGCATGAATTTTGTGATGTGACCATGGGCAGCATTTTGTAACATGACCATGGGCAGCATTTCGTGATGAGACCACGGGCATGCATTTCTTGACATGGCCATGGGCCGCATTTTGTAACGTGACCACGTATAGCATTTCGTAACGTGACCAAGGGAAGCATTTCATGACATGGCCACGGGGAGCATTTTGTGATGTGACCACGGGCAGCATTTTGTAACATGACCATGGGCAGAATTTAGTAACATGACCATGGGCAGCTTTTCGTAACATGACCACGGGCAGCATTTCGTCACTGACCACGGGTAGCATTTCGTGACATGGCCAAGGGCATGCATTTCGTGACATGACCACAGGGATGTATTACATGACATGACCATGGGCAGCATTTCATAATGTGACCACGGGCAGCATTTTGTAACATGACCATGGGCAGAATTTAGTAACATGACCATGGGAAGCTTTTCGTAACATGACCACGGGCAGCATTTCGTCACTGACCACGGGCAGCATTTTGTGACATGGCCAAGGGCATGCATTTCGTGACATGACCACAGGGATGTATTACATGACATGACCATGGGCAGCATTTCATAATGTGACCACGGGCAGCATTTCGTAACTTGACCACGGGCAGCATTTCGTAACATGACCAAGGGCAGCATTTCATGACTTGACCACGTGCATGCATCTCGTGACGTGACCATGGGGAGCATTTCGTAACATGACCATGGGCAGCATTTTGTAACATGACCACAGGCAGCATTTCGTAACGTGAGCATGGGCAGCATTTTGTAACGTGACCACAGGCAGCATTTCGTAACGTGACCAAGTGCACCATTACGTGACATGACCATGGGCAGCATTCAGATACATGACCACGGGCATGCATTCCGTGACATGACCACGGGCATGCATTTCGTGACATGACCATGGGTAGAATTCCGTGACATGACCACGGCCAGCATTTCGTAACATGACCACGGGCAGCATTTCGTGACATGGCCACGGGCATGCATTTCGTGACATGACCACAGGCATGCATTTCGTGAAATGTCCACAGGCATGCATTTCGTAATATGACCATGGGCAGCATTTCGTGACGAGACCACGGGCATGAATTTTGTGATGTGACCATGGGCAGCATTTTGTAACATGACCATGGGCAGCATTTCGTAACATGACCATGGGCAGCATTTCGTAACGTGACCACAGGCAGCATTTCGTAACGTGACCACAGGCAGCATTTCGTAACGTGACCACGGGCAGCCTTTCGTAACATGACCACGGGCAGCATTTTGTGACATGGCCACGGGCATGTTTTTCGTGACAGCCACGGGCAGCATTTCGTGACATAACCATGGGCATGCATTTCGTGACATGACCACGGGCAACATTTCGTGACATGATCATGGGCATGCTTTTCGTACCATGACCATGGGCAGAATTTAGTAACATGACCATGGGCAGCATTTCGTAACAATGCCACTGGCAGCATTTCGTAATGTGACCACGGGCAGCATTTCGTAACGTGACCACAGGCAGCATTTCGTAACGTGACCAAGGGCAGCATTTCATGTCTTTACCACGTGCATGCATCTCGTGAAGTGACCATGGGCAGCATTTCGTAACATGACCATGGGCAGCATTTTGTAACATGACCACAGGCAGAATTTTGTAACGTGACCATGGGCAGCATTTCGTAACATGACCATGAGCAGCATTTTGTAACATGACCACAGGCAGCATTTCGTAACGTGAGCATGGGAAGCATTTTGTAACGTGACCACGGGCAGCATTTCGTAACGTGACCAAGTGCACCATTACGTGACATGACCACGGGCAGCATTCAGAGACATCACCACGGGCATGCATTCCGT
Organism: Acipenser ruthenus; assembly: GCF_902713425.1. Lineage (NCBI taxonomy): Eukaryota > Metazoa > Chordata > Actinopteri > Acipenseriformes > Acipenseridae > Acipenser > Acipenser ruthenus. The sequence continues at coordinate 4,480,064 of NC_081225.1, read as the reverse complement.
GACATGACCACGGGCCTGCATTTCGTGACATGACCATGCATAGAATTCCGTGACATGACCACGGGCAGCATTTCGTAACATGACCACAGGCAGCATTTCGTGACATGGCCATGGGCAGCATTTTGTAACGTGACTACGTGCAGCATTTCGTGACATGGCCATGGGCAGCATTTTGTAACGTGACCACGTGCAGCATTTCGTGATGAGACCATGGTCATGCATTTCTTGACATGGCCACGGGCAGCATTTTGTAACGTGACCACATATAGCATTTCGTAACGTGACCACGGGAAGCATTTCATGACATGGCCACGAGGAGCATTTTGTGATGTGACCACGGGCAGCATTTTGTAACATGACCATGGGCAGAAGTTAGTAACATGACCATGGGCAGCTTTTTTTAACACGACCACGGGCAGCATTTCGTCACTGACCAGGGGTAGCATTTCGTGACATGGCCAAGGGCATGCATTTCGTGACATGACCACAGGGATGTATTACATGACATGACCACGGGCAGCATTTCATAATGTGACCACGGGCAGCATTTCGTAACGTGACCACGGGTAGCATTTCGTAACGTGACCAAGGGCAGCATTTCATGACTTGACCATGTGCATGCATCTCGTGAAGTGACCATGGGCAGCATTTCGTAACGTGACCACGGGAAGCATTTCATGACATGGCCAAGAGGAGCATTTTGTGATGTGACCACGGGCAGCATTTTGTAACATGACCATGGGCAGAAGTTAGTAACATGACCATGGGCAGCTTTTTGTAACATGACCACGGGCAGCATTTCGTCACTGACCAGGGGTAGCATTTCGTGACATGGCCAAGGGCATGCATTTCGTGACATGACCACAGGGATGTATTACATGACATGACCACGGGCAGCATTTCATAATGTGACCACGGGCAGCATTTCGTAACGTGACCATGGGCAGCATTTCGTAACGTGACCAAGGGCAGCATTTCATGACTTGACCATGTGCATGCATCTCGTGAAGTGACCATGGGCAGCATTTCGTAACATGACCATGGGCAGCATTTTGTAACATGACCACAGGCAGCATTTTGTAACGTGACCATGGGCAGCATTTCGTAACATGACCATGGGCAGCATTTTGTAACATGACCACAGGCAGCATTTCGTAACGTGAGCATGGGCAGCAATTTGTAACGTGACCACGGGCAGCATTTCGTAACGTTACCAAGTGCACCATTACGTGACATGACCACGGGCAGCATTCAGAGACATGACCACGGGCATGCATTTCGTGACATGACCATGGGTAGAATTCCGTGACATGACCACGGGCAGCATTTCGTAACATGATCAAGGGCAGCATTTCGTGACATGGCCACGGGCATGCATTTCGTGACATGACCACAGGCATGCATTTCGTGAAATATCCACGGGCATGCATTTCGTAACATGACCATGGGCAGCATTTCGTGACGAGACCACGGGCATGAATTTTGTGATGTGACCATGGGCAGCATTTCGTGACACTGCCTCGGGCATGCATTTTGTGACATGACCACGGGCATGCATTCCGTGACATGACCACGGGCCTGCATTTTGTGACATGGCCATGGTCAGCATTTTGTAACGTGACCACGGGCAGCATTTTGTGACATGGCCATGGGCAGCATTTTGTAACGTGACCACGTGCAGCATTTTGTGACGAGACCAAGGGCATGCATTTCTTGACATGGCCATGGGCAGCATATTGTAACATGACCACGTATAGCATTTCGTAACGTGACCACGGGAAGCATTTCGTGACATGGCCACGGGCAGCATTTTGTGATGTGACCCCGGGCAGCATTTCGTGACATGGCCAAGGGCATGCATTTCATGACATGACCACAGGGATGCATTTCATGACATGACAACGGGCATGCATTTCTTGACATGGCCACAAGCAGCGTTTTGTAATGTGACAATGTTTAGAATTTCGTAACTTGACCACGGGCAGAATTTCGCAACGTGGCCACGGGAAGCATTTTGTAACATGACCACGGGCAGCATTTCGTAACATGACCACAGGCAGCATTTCGTGACTGACCACGGGCAGCATTTCGTAACCTGACCACGGGCAGCATTTCATATCATGACCACGGGGAGCATTTCTTGACATGGCCACGGGCAGCATTTTGTAACGTGACCACGTATAGCATTTCGTAACGTGACCACGGGAAGCATTTCATGACATGGCCACGGGGAGCATTTTGTGATGTGACCACGGGCAGCATTTTGTAACATGACCATGGGCAGAATTTAGTAACATGACCATGGGCAGCTTTTCGTAACATGACCACGGGCAGCATTTCGTCACTGACCACGGGTAGCATTTCGTGACATGGCCAAGGGCATGCATTTCATGACATGACCACAGGGATGCATTTCATGACATGACCACAGGTATGCATTTCTTGACATGGCCACAAACAGCGTTTTGTAACGTGACAATTTAGCATTTCGTAATGTGACCACGGGCAGAATTTCGTGATGTGGCCATGGGAAGCATTTTGTAACGTGACCACGGGCAGCATTTTGTAACATGACCATGGGCAGGATGTCGTGACTGACCACGGGCAGCATTTTGTGACATGGCCAAGGGCATGCATTTCGTGACATGACCACGGGGATGTATTTCATGACATGACCACTGGCAGCATTCTGAGACATGACCACGGGCATGCATTTCGTGAAATGTCCACGGGCATGTATTTCGTGACATGGCCACCGGCAGCATTTTGTAACGTGACCACGTTTAGCATTTCGTAACGTGACCACGGTCAGCATTTCGTAACGTGGCCACGGGCAGTATTTTGTAACATGACCACCGGCAGTATTTCGTGACTGACCATGGGCTGCATTTCGTAACATGACCTTTTGCAGCATTTCGTAACATGACTGTGGGAAGCATTTCGTAACATGACCACGGGCAGCATTTCGTAACTTGGACACGAGCATGCATTTCGTCACATGGCCATGGGCAGCATTCTGTGACATGACTACAGGCAGCAGTCAGAGAAATGACCATGGGCATGCATTCCGTGACATGACCACGGGCATGCATTTCGTGACATGAACATGGGCAGCATTTCGTAACATGACAACGAGCAGCATTTCGTGACTCACCACGGGCAGCATTTCATAACGTGACCACGGGCAGCATTTTGTTACATGGCCACGGGCAGCATTTCGTGACATGACCATTGGCAGAATTAAGTAACATGACCATGTTCAGCATTTAGTAACATGACCGTGGGAAGTATTTCATAACATGACCACGGGCAGTATTTCTTAACTTGGCAACGGGAATGCATTTCGTGACATGGCCACGGGCAGCATTCCATGACATGACCACGAGCAGCATTCAGAGACATGACCACAGTCATGCATTCCGTGACATGACCAAGGGGAGCATTTCGTGACATGACCACAGGCATGCATTCCGTGATATGACCCAGGGGAGCATTTCGTAACATGACCACGGGCAGCATTTCGTGACATGGCCTCAGGCATGCATTTTGTGACATGACCACGACCACGGGCATGCATTTTGTGACATTAACGCGGGCAGCAGTCTGAGACATGACCATGGGCATGCATTCCGTGACATGGCCTCGGGCATGCATTTTGTAACGTGACCACGGGCAGCATTTTGTAACATGACCACGGGCAGGATTTCGTGACTGACCACGGGCAGCATTTCGTGACATGGCCAAGGGCATGCATTTCGTGACATGGCCACCGGCAGCATTTTGTAACGTGACCACGTTTAGCATTTCGTAACGTGACCACGGGCAGCATTTCGTAACCTGACCACGGGCAGCATTTCGTATCATGACCACGGGGAGCATTTCTTGACATGGCCACGGGCAGCATTTTGTAACGTGACCACGTATAGCATTTCGTAACGTGACCACGGGAAGCATTTCATGACATGGCCACGGGGAGCATTTTGTGATGTGACCACGGGCAGCATTTTGTAACATGACCATGGGCAGAATTTAGTAACATGACCATGGGCAGCTTTTCGTAACATGACCACGGGCAGCATTTCGTCACTGACCAGGGGTAGCATTTCGTGACATGGCCAAGGGCATGCATTTCATGACATGACCACAGGGATGCATTTCATGACATGACCACAGGTATGCATTTCTTGACATGGCCACAAACAGCGTTTTGTAACGTGACAATTTAGCATTTCGTAATGTGACCACGGGCAGAATTTCGTGATGTGGCCATGGGAAGCATTTTGTAACGTGACCACGGGCAGCATTTTGTAACATGACCATGGGCAGGATGTCGTGACTGACCACGGGCAGCATTTTGTGACATGGCCAAGGGCATGCATTTCGTGACATGACCACGGGGATGTATTTCATGACATGACCACTGGCAGCATTCTGAGACATGACCACGGGCATGCATTTCGTGAAATGTCCACGGGCATGTATTTCGTGACATGGCCACCGGCAGCATTTTGTAACGTGACCACGTTTAGCATTTCGTAACGTGACCACGGTCAGCATTTCGTAACGTGGCCACGGGCAGTATTTTGTAACATGACCACCGGCAGTATTTCGTGACTGACCATGGGCTGCATTTCGTAACATGACCTTTTGCAGCATTTCGTAACATGACTGTGGGAAGCATTTCGTAACATGACCACGGGCAGCATTTCGTAACTTGGACACGAGCATGCATTTCGTCACATGGCCATGGGCAGCATTCTGTGACATGACTACAGGCAGCAGTCAGAGAAATGACCATGGGCATGCATTCCGTGACATGACCACGGGCATGCATTTCGTGACATGAACATGGGCAGCATTTCGTAACATGACAACGAGCAGCATTTCGTGACTCACCACGGGCAGCATTTCATAACGTGACCACGGGCAGCATTTTGTTACATGGCCACGGGCAGCATTTCGTGACATGACCATTGGCAGAATTAAGTAACATGACCATGTTCAGCATTTAGTAACATGACCGTGGGAAGTATTTCATAACATGACCACGGGCAGTATTTCTTAACTTGGCAACGGGAATGCATTTCGTGACATGGCCACGGGCAGCATTCCATGACATGACCACGAGCAGCATTCAGAGACATGACCACAGTCATGCATTCCGTGACATGACCAAGGGGAGCATTTCGTGACATGACCACAGGCATGCATTCCGTGATATGACCCAGGGGAGCATTTCGTAACATGACCACGGGCAGCATTTCGTGACATGGCCTCAGGCATGCATTTTGTGACATGACCACGACCACGGGCATGCATTTTGTGACATTAACGCGGGCAGCAGTCTGAGACATGACCATGGGCATGCATTCCGTGACATGGCCTCGGGCATGCATTTTGTAACGTGACCACGGGCAGCATTTTGTAACATGACCACGGGCAGGATTTCGTGACTGACCACGGGCAGCATTTCGTGACATGGCCAAGGGCATGCATTTCGTGACATGGCCACCGGCAGCATTTTGTAACGTGACCACGTTTAGCATTTCGTAACGTGACCACGGTCAGCATTTCGTAACGTGGCCACGAGCATGCATTTCGTGACATGGCCATGGGCAGCATTCTGTGACATGACTACAGGCAGCAGTCAGAGAAATGACCATGGGCATGCATTTCGTGACATGACCACTGGGATGTATTTCATGACATGACCACTGGCAGCATTCTGAGACATGACCACGGGCATGCATTTCGTGAAATGTCCACGGGCATGTATTTCGTGACATGGCCACGGGCAGCATTTTGTAACGTGACCACGTTTAGCATTTTGTAACGTGACCACGGTCAGCATTTCGTAACGTGGCCACGGGCAGTATTTTGTAACATGACCACCGGCAGTATTTCGTGACTGACCATGGGCTGCATTTCGTAACATGACCGTGGGCAGCATTTCGTAACATGACTGTGGGAAGCATTTCGTAACATGACCACGGGCAGCATTTCATAACTTGGCCACGAGCATGCATTTCGTGACATGGCCATGGGCAGCATTCTGTGACATGACTACAGGCAGCAGTCAGAGAAATGACCATGGGCATGCATTCCGTGACATGACCACGGGCATGCATTTCGTGATATGAACATGGGCAGCATTTCGTAACATGACAACGAACAGCATTTCGTGACTCACCACGGGCAGCATATCGTGACATGACCATGGGCATGCATTTCGTGACATGACCAGGGCCAGCATTTCATAACGTGACCGCGGGCAGCATTTTGTTACATGGCCACGGGCAGCATTTCGTGACATGACCATTGGCAGAATTTAGTAACATGACCATGTTCAGCATTTAGTAACATGACCGTGGGAAGCATTTCACAAAATGACCACGGGCAGTATTTCTTAACTTGGCAACGGGAATGCATTTATTGACATGGCCAAGGGCAGCATTCCATGACATGACCACGAGCAGCATTCAGAGACATGACCACAGGCATGCATTCCGTGACATGACCAAGGGGAGCATTTCGTGATATGACCACAGGCATGCATTCTGTGATATGACCAAGGGGAGCATTTTGTAACATGACCATGGGCAGAATTTAGTAACATGACCATGGGCAGCTTTTCGTAACATGACCACGGGCAGCATTTCGTCACTGACCACGGGTAGCATTTCGTGACATGGCCAAGGGCATGCATTTCGTGACATGACCACAGGGATGCATTTCATGACATGACCACAGGCATGCATTTCTTGACATGGCCACAAACAGCGTTTTGTAACGTGACAATGTTTAGCATTTCGTAATGTGACCACGGGCAGAATTTCGTAACGTGGCCACGGGAAGCATTTTGTAACATGACCACGGGCAGCATTTTGTAACATGACCACGGGCAGGATTTCGTGACTGACCACGGGCAGCATTTCGTGACATGGCCAAGGGCATGCATTTCGTGACATGACCACGGGGATGTATTTCATGACATGACCACTGGCAGCATTCTGAGACATGACCACGGGCATGCATTTCGTGAAATGTCCACGGGCATGTATTTCGTGACATGGCCAAGGGCATGCATTTCGTGACATGACCACAGGGATGTATTACATGACATGACCACGGGCAGCATTTCATAATGTGACCACGGGCAGCATTTCGTAACGTGACCACGGGCAGCATTTCGCAACGTGACCAAGGGCAGCATTTCATGACTTGACCATGTGCATGCATCTCGTGAAGTGACCATGGGCAGCATTTCGTAACATGACCATGGGCAGCATTTTGTAACATGACCACAGGCAGCATTTCGTAACGTGACCATGGGCAGCATTTCGTAACATGACCATGGGCAGCATTTTGTAACATGACCACAGGTAGCATTTCGTAACGTGAGCATGGGCAGCAATTTGTAACGTGACCACGGGCAGCATTTCGTAACGTTACCAAGTGCACCATTACGTGACATGACCACGGGCAGCATTCAGAGACATGACCACGGGCATGCATTTCGTGACATGACCATGGGTAGAATTCCGTGACATGACCACGGGCAGCATTTCGTAACATGACCACGGGCAGCATTTCGTGACATGGCCACGGGCATGCATTTCGTGACATGACCACAGGCATGCATTTCGTGAAATATCCACGGGCATGCATTTCATAACATGACCATGGACAGCATCTCGTGACGAGACCACGGGCATGAATTTTGTGATGTGACCATGGGCAGCATTTCGTAACATGACCATGGGCAGCATTTCGTAACATGACCGTGGGAAGCATTTTGTAACATGACCATGGGCAGCATTTCGTGACACTGCCTCGGGCATGCATTTTGTGACATGACCACGGGCATGCATTCCGTGACATGACCACGGGCCTGCATTTTGTGACATGGCCATGGTCAGCATTTTGTAACGTGACCACGGGCAGCATTTCGTGACATGGCCATGGGCAGCATTTTGTAACGTGACCACGTGCAGCATTTTGTGACGAGACCAAGGGCATGCATTTCTTGACATGGCCATGGGCAGCATATTGTAACATGACCACGTATAGCATTTCGTAACGTGACCACGGGAAGCATTTCGTGACATGGCCACTGGCAGCATTTTGTGATGTGACCCCGGGCAGCATTTCGTGACATGGCCAAGGGCATGCATTTCATGACATGACCACAGGGATGCATTTCATGACATGACAACGGGCATGCATTTCTTGACATGGCCACAAGCAGCGTTTTGTAATGTGACAATGTTTAGAATTTCGTAACTTGACCACGGGCAGAATTTCGCAACGTGGCCACGGGAAGCATTTTGTAACATGACCACGGGCAGCATTTCGTAACATGACCACAGGCAGCATTTCGTGACTGACCACGGGCAGCATTTCGTAACCTGACCACGGGCAGCATTTCGTATCATGACCACGGGGAGCATTTCTTGACATGGCCACGGGCAGCATTTTGTAACGTGACCACGTATAGCATTTCGTAACGTGACCACGGGAAGCATTTCATGACATGGCCCCGGGGAGCATTTTGTGATGTGACCACGGGCAGCATTTTGTAACATGACCATGGGCAGAATTTAGTAACATGACCATGGGCAGCTTTTCGTAACATGACCACGGGCAGCATTTCGTCACTGACCACGGGTAGCATTTCGTGACATGGCCAAGGGCATGCATTTCATGACATGACCACAGGGATGCATTTCATGACATGACCACAGGTATGCATTTCTTGACATGGCCACAAACAGCATTTTGTAACGTGACAATTTAGCATTTCGTAATGTGACCACGGGCAGAATTTCGTGATGTGGCCATGGGAAGCATTTTGTAACGTGACCACGGGCAGCATTTTGTAACATGACCATGGGCAGGATGTCGTGACTGACCACGGGCAGCATTTTGTGACATGGCCAAGGGCATGCATTTCGTGACATGACCACGGGGATGTATTTCATGACATGACCACTGGCAGCATTCTGAGACATGACCACGGGCATGCATTTCGTGAAATGTCCACGGGCATGTATTTCGTGACATGGCCACCGGCAGCATTTTGTAACGTGACCACGTTTAGCATTTCGTAACGTGACCACGGTCAGCATTTCGTAACGTGGCCACGGGCAGTATTTTGTAACATGACCAACGGCAGTATTTCGTGACTGACCATGGGCTGCATTTCGTAACATGACCTTTTGCAGCATTTCGTAACATGACTGTGGGAAGCATTTCGTAACATGACCACGGGCAGCATTTCGTAACTTGGCCACGAGCATGCATTTCGTCACATGGCCATGGGCAGCATTCTGTGACATGACTACAGGCAGCAGTCAGAGAAATGACCATGGGCATGGATTCCGTGACATGACCACGGGCATGCATTTCGTGACATGAACATGGGCAGCATTTCGTAACATGACAACGAGCAGCATTTCGTGACTCACCACGGGCAGCATTTCATAACGTGACCACGGGCAGCATTTTGTTACATGGCCACGGGCAGCATTTCGTGACATGACCATTGGCAGAATTTAGTAACATGACCATGTTCAGCATTTAGTAACATGACCGTGGGAAGTATTTCATAACATGACCACGGGCAGTATTTCTTAACTTGGCAACGGGAATGCATTTCGTGACATGGCCACGGGCAGCATTCCATGACATGACCACGAGCAGCATTCAGAGACATGACCACAGTCATGCATTCCGTGACATGACCAAGGGGAGCATTTCGTGACATGACCACAGGCATGCATTCCGTGATATGACCCAGGGGAGCATTTCGTAACATGACCACGGGCAGCATTTCGTGACATGGCCTCAGGCATGCATTTTGTGACATGACCACGACCACGGGCATGCATTTTGCGACATTAACGCGGGCAGCAGTCTGAGACATGACCATGGGCATGCATTCCGTGACATGGCCTCGGGCATGCATTTTGTAACGTGACCACGGGCAGCATTTTGTAACATGACCACGGGCAGGATTTCGTGACTGACCACGGGCAGCATTTCGTGACATGGCCAAGGGCATGCATTTCGTGACATGGCCACCGGCAGCATTTTGTAACGTGACCACGTTTAGCATTTCGTAACGTGACCACGGTCAGCATTTCGTAACGTGGCCACGAGCATGCATTTCGTGACATGGCCATGGGCAGCATTCTGTGACATGACTACAGGCAGCAGTCAGAGAAATGACCATGGGCATGCATTTCGTGACATGACCACTGGGATGTATTTCATGACATGACCACTGGCAGCATTCTGAGACATGACCACGGGCATGCATTTCGTGAAATGTCCACGGGCATGTATTTCGTGACATGGCCACGGGCAGCATTTTGTAACGTGACCACGTTTAGCATTTTGTAACGTGACCACGGTCAGCATTTCGTAACGTGGCCATGGGCAGTATTTTGTAACATGACCACCGGCAGTATTTCGTGACTGACCATGGGCTGCATTTCGTAACATGACCGTGGGCAGCATTTCGTAACATGACTGTGGGAAGCATTTCGTAACATGACCACGGGCAGCATTTCATAACTTGGCCACGAGCATGCATTTCGTGACATGGCCATGGGCAGCATTCTGTGACATGACTACAGGCAGCAGTCAGAGAAATGACCATGGGCATGCATTCCGTGACATGACCACGGGCATGCATTTCGTGATATGAACATGGGCAGCATTTCGTAACATGACAACGAACAGCATTTCGTGACTCACCACGGGCAGCATATCGTGACATGACCATGGGCATGCATTTCGTGACATGACCAGGGCCAGCATTTCATAACGTGACCGCGGGCAGCATTTTGTTACATGGCCACGGGCAGCATTTCGTGACATGACCATTGGCAGAATTTAGTAACATGACCATGTTCAGCATTTAGTAACATGACCGTGGGAAGCATTTCACAAAATGACCACGGGCAGTATTTCTTAACTTGGCAACGGGAATGCATTTATTGACATGGCCAAGGGCAGCATTCCATGACATGACCACGAGCAGCATTCAGAGACATGACCACAGGCATGCATTCCGTGACATGACCAAGGGGAGCATTTCGTGATATGACCACAGGCATGCATTCTGTGATATGACCAAGGGGAGCATTTTGTAACATGACCATGGGCAGAATTTAGTAACATGACCATGGGCAGCTTTTCGTAACATGACCACGGGCAGCATTTCGTCACTGACCACGGGTAGCATTTCGTGACATGGCCAAGGGCATGCATTTCGTGACATGACCACAGGGATGCATTTCATGACATGACCACAGGCATGCATTTCTTGACATGGCCACAAACAGCGTTTTGTAACGTGACAATGTTTAGCATTTCGTAATGTGACCACGGGCAGAATTTCGTAACGTGGCCACGGGAAGCATTTTGTAACATGACCACGGGCAGCATTTTGTAACATGACCACGGGCAGGATTTCGTGACTGACCACGGGCAGCATTTCGTGACATGGCCAAGGGCATGCATTTCGTGACATGACCACGGGGATGTATTTCATGACATGACCACTGGCAGCATTCTGAGACATGACCACGGGCATGCATTTCGTGAAATGTCCACGGGCATGTATTTCGTGACATGGCCACGGGCAGCATTTTGTAACGTGACCACGTTTAGCATATCGTAACGTGACCACGGTCAGCATTTCGTAACGTGGCCACGGGCAGTATTTTGTAACATGACCACCGGCAGTATTTCGTGACTGACCATGGGCTGCATTTCGTAACATGACCGTGGGCAGCATTTCGTAACATGACTGTGGGAAGCATTTCGTAACATGACCACGGGCAGCATTTCGTAACTTGGCCACGAGCATGCATTTCGTGACATGGCCATGGGCAGCATTCTGTGACATGACTACAGGCAGCAGTCAGAGAAATGACCATGGGCATGCATTCCGTGACATGACCACGGGCATGCATTTCGCGACATGAACATGGGCAGCATTTCGTAACATGACAATGAGCAGCATTTCGTGACTCAACACGGGCAGCATATCGTGACATGACCAGGGCCAGCAGTTCATAACGTGACCACGGGCAGCATTTTGTTACATGGCCACGGGCAGCATTTCGTGACATGACCATTGGCAGAATTTAGTAACATGACCATGTTCAGCATTTAGTAACATGATCATGGGAAGCATTTCATAACATGACCACGGGCAGTATTTCTAAACTTGGCAACGGGAATGCATTTCGTGACATGGCCACGGGCAGCATTCCATGACATGAGCACGAGCAGCATTCAGAGACATGACCACAGGCATGAATTCCGTGACATGACCAAGGGGAGCATTTAGTGACATGACCACAGGCATGCATTCCGTGATATGACCAAGGGGAGCATTTTGTAACGTGACCACGTGCAGCATTTCGTGATAAGACCACGGGCATGCATTTCTTGACATGGCCACGGGCAGCATTTTGTAACATGACCACGTATAGCATTTCGTAACGTGACCACGGGAAGCATTTCGTGACATGGCCACGGGCAGCATTTTGTGATGTGACCCCGGGCAGCATTTCGTCATTGACCACTGGCAGCATTTCGTGACATGGCCAAGGGCATGCATTTCATGACATGACCACAGGGATGCATTTCATGACATGACAACGGGCATGCATTTCTTGACATGGCCACAAGCAGCGTTTTGTAACGTGACAATGTTTAGCATTTTGTAACGTGACCACGGGCTGAATTTCGTAACGTGGCCACGGGAAGCATTTTGTAACATGACCATGGGCAGCATTTCGTAACATGACCACAGGCAGCATTTCGTGACTGACCACGGGCAGCATTTCGTAACCTGACCACGGGCAGCATTTCGTATCATGACCACGGGGAGCATTTCGTGACATGGCCATGGGCAGCATTTTGTAACGTGACCACGTATAGCATTTCGTAACGTGACCACGGGAAGCATTTCATGACATGGCCACGGGGAGCATTTTGTGATGTGACCACGGGCAGCATTTTGTAACATGACCATGGGCAGAATTTAGTAACATGACCATGGGCAGCTTTTCGTAACATGTCCACGGGCAGCATTTCATCACTGACCACGGGTAGCATTTCGTGACATGGCCAAGGGCATGCATTTCGTGACATGACCACAGGGATGCATTTCATGACATGACCACAGGTATGCATTTCTTGACATGGCCACAAACAGCGTTTTGTACTGTGACAATGTTTAGCATTTCGTAATGTGACCACGGGCAGAATTTCGTAACGTGGCCACGGGAAGCATTTTGTAACATGACCACGGGCAGCATTTTGTAACATGACCACGGGCAGGATTTCGTGACTGACCACGGGCAGCATTTTGTGACATGGCCAAGGCATGCATTTTGTGACATGACCACGGGGATGTATTTCATGACATGACCACTGGCAGCATTCTGAGACATGACCAAGGGCATGCATTTCGTGAAATGTCCACGGGCATGTATTTCGTGACATGGCCACGGGTAGCATTTTGTAACGTGACCACGTTTAGCATTTTGTAACGTGACCACGTTTAGCATTTCGTAACGTGACCAAGGTCAGCATTTCGTAACGTGGCCACGGGCAGTATTTTGTAACATGACCACCGGCAGTATTTCGTGACTGACCATGGGCTGCATTTCGTAACATGACCGTGGTCAGCATTTCGTAACATGACTGTTTGAAGCATTTCGTAACATGACCACGGGCAGCATTTCGTAACTTGGCCACGAGCATGCATTTCGTGACATGGCCATGGGCAGCATTCTGTGACATGACTACAGGCAGCAGTCAGAGAAATGACCATGGGCATGCATTCCGTGACATGACCACGGGCATGCATTTCGTGACATGAACATGGGCAGCATTTCGTAACATGACAATGAGCAGCATTTCGTGACTCACCACGGGCAGCATATCGTGACATGACCAGGGCCAGCATTTCATAACGTGACCACGGGCAGCATTTTGTTACATGGCCACGGGCAGCATTTCGTGACATGACCATTGGCAGAATTTAGTAACATGACAATGTTAGGCATTTAGTAACATGACCGTGGGAAGCATTTCATAACATGACCACGGGCAGTATTTCTAAACTTGGCAACGGGAATGCATTTCGTGACATGGCCACGGGCAGCATTCCATGACATGACCACGAGCAGCATTCAGAGACATGACCACAGGCATGCATTCCGTGACATGACCAAGGGGAGCATTTCGTGACATGACCACAGGCATGCATTCCGTGATATGACCAAGGGGAGCATTTTGTAACGTGACCACGTGCAGCATTTCGTGATGAGACCACGGGCATGCATTTCTTGACATGGCCACGGGCAGCATTTTGTAACATGACCACGTATAGCATTTCGTAACATGACCACGGGAAGCATTTCGTGACATGGCCACGGGCAGCATTTTGTGATGTGACCCCGGGCAGCATTTCGTCATTGACCACTGGCAGCATTTCGTGACATGGCCAAGGGCATGCATTTCATGACATGACCACAGGGATGCATTTCATGACATGACAACGGGCATGCATTTCTTGACATGGCCACAAGCAGCGTTTTGTAACGTGACAATGTTTAGCATTTCGTAACGTGACCACGGGCAGAATTTCGTAACGTGGCCACGGGAAGCATTTTGTAACATGACCATGGGCAGCATTTCGTAACATGACCACAGGCAGCATTTCGTGACTGACCACGGGCAGCATTTCGTAACCTGACCACGGGCAGCATTTCGTATCATGACCACGGGGAGCATTTCGTGACATGGCCATGAGCAGCATTTTGTAACTTGACCACGTATAGCATTTCGTAACGTGACCACGGGAAGCATTTCATGACATGGCCACGGGGAGCATTTTGTGATGTGACCACGGGCAGCATTTTGTAACATGACCATGGGCAGAATTTAGTAACATGACCATGGGCAGCTTTTCGTAACATGTCCACGGGCAGCATTTCATCACTGACCACGGGTAGCATTTCGTGACATGGCCAAGGGCATGCATTTCGTGACATGACCACAGGGATGCATTACATGACATGACCACAGGCATGCATTTCTTCACATGGCCACAAACAGCGTTTTGTAACGTGACAATGTTTACCATTTCGTAATGTGACCACGGGCAGAATTTCGTAACGTGGCCACGGGAAGCATTTTGTAACGTGACCACGGGCAGCATTTTGTAACATGACCACTGGCAGGATTTCGTGACATAGCCAAGGGCATGCATTTCGTGACATGACCACTGGGATGTATTTCATGACATGACCACTGGCAGCATTCTGAGACATGACCACGGGCATGCATTTCGTGAAATGTCCACGGGCATGTATTTCGTGACATGGCCACGGGCAGCATTTTGTAACGTGACCACGTTTAGCATTTTGTAACGTGACCACGGTCAGCGTTTCGTAACGTGGCCACGGGCAGTATTTTGTAACATGACCACCGGCAGTATTTCGTGACTGACCATGGGCTGCATTTCGTAACATGACCGTGGGCAGCATTTCGTAACATGACTGTGGGAAGCATTTCGTAACATGACCACGGGCAGCATTTCGTAACTTGGCCACGAGCATGCATTTCGTGACATGGCCATGGGCAGCATTCTGTGACATGACTACAGGCAGCAGTCAGAGAAATGACCATGGGCATGCATTCCGTGACATGACCACGGGCATGCATTTCGTGATATGAACATGGGCAGCATTTCGTAACATGACAACGAACAGCATTTCGTGACTCACCACGGGCATGCATATCGTGACATGACCATGGGCATGCATTTCGTGACATGACCAGGGCCAGCATTTCATAACGTGACCACGGGCAGCATTTTGTTACATGGCCACGGGCAGCATTTCGTGACATGACCATTGGCAGAATTTAGTAACATGACCATGTTCAGCATTTAGTAACATGACCGTGGAAAGCATTTCACAAAATTACCACGGGCAGTATTTCTTAACTTGGCAACAGGAATGCATTTCGTGACATGGCCAAGGGCAGCATTCCATGACATGACCACGAGCAGCATTCAGAGAGATGACCACAGGCATGCATTCCGTGACATGACCAAGGGGAGCATTTCGTGACATGACCACAGGCATGCATTCTGTGATATGACCAAGGGGAGCATTTTGTAACGTGACCACGTGCAGCATTTCATGACTTGACCACGTGCATGCATCTCGTGAAGTGACCATGGGCAGCATTTCATAACATGACCATGGGCAGCATTTTGTAACATGACCACAGGCAGCATTTCGTAACGAGACCATGGGCAGCATTTCGTAACATGACTATGGGCAGCATTTTGTAACATGACCACAGGCAGCATTTCGTAACGTGACCAAGTGCACCATTACGTGACATGACCACGGGCAGCATTCAGAGACATGACCACGGGCATGCATTCCGTGACATGACCACGGGCATGCATTTCGTGACATGACCATGGGTAGAATTCCGTGACATGACCACAGTCAGCATTTCGTAACATGACCACGGGCAGCATTTCGTGACATGGCCATGGGCAGCATTTTGTAACGTGACCACGTGCAGCATTTCGTGATGAGACCACGGGCATGCATTTCTTGACATGGCCACAGGCAGCATTTTGTAACGTGACCACGTATAGTATTTCGTAACGTGACCACGGGAAGCATTTCATGACATGGACACGGGGAGCATTTTGTGATGTGTCCACGGGCAGCATTTTGTAACATGACCATGGGCAGAATTTAGTAACATGACCATGGGCAGCTTTTCGTAACATGACCACGGGCAGCATTTCGTCACTGACCACTGGTAGCATTTCGTGACATGGCCAAGGGCATGCAATTCGTGACATGACCACAGGGATGTATTACATGACATGACCATGGGCAGCATTTCATAATGTGACCACGGGCAGCATTTCGTAACTTGACCACGGGCAGCATTTCGTAACGTGACCAAGGGCAGCATTTCATGACTTGACCACGTGCATGCATCTCGTGACGTGACCATGGGGAGCATTTCGTAACATGACCATGGGTAGCATTTTCTAACATGACCACAGGCAGCATTTCGTAACGTGAGCATGGGCAGCATTTTGTAACGTGACCACGGGCAGCATTTCATGACTTGACCACGTGCATGCATCTCGTAACGTGACCATAGGCAGCATTTCGTAACATGACCATGGGCAGCATTTTGTAACATGACCACGGGCAGCATTTCGTAACGTGACCAAGTGCACCATTACGTGACATGACCACGGGCAGCATTCAGAGACATGACCATGGGCATGCATTTCGTGACATGACCACGGGCATGCATTTCGTGACATGACCATGGGTAGAATTCCGTGACATGACCACGGGCAGCATTTCGTAACATGACCACGGGCAGCATTTCGTGACATGGCCACGGGCATGCATTTCGTGACATGACCACAGGCATGCATTTCGTGACATGGCCACGGGCATGCATTTCGTGACATGACCACAGGCATGCATTTCGTGAAATGTCCACGGGCATGCATTTCGTAACATGACCATGGGCAGCATTTCGTGACGAGACCACGGGCATGAATTTTGTGATGTGACCATGGGTAGCATTTCGTAACATGACCATGGGCAGCATTTCGTAACATGATCGTGGGAAGCATTTTGTAACATGACCATGGGCAGCATTTCGTGACACTGCCTCGGGCATGCATTTTGTGACATGACCACAGGCAGCATTTCGTATCATGACCACGGGGAGCATTTTGTGACATGGCCATGGGCAGCATTTTGTAACGTGACCACGGGCAGCATTTCGTGACATGGCCATGTGCACCATTTTGTAACATGACCACGTGCAGCATTTTGTGACGAGACCACGGGCATGCATTTCTTGACATGGCCATGGGCAGCATTTTGTAACATGACCACGTATAGCATTTCGTAACGTGACCACGGGAAGCATTTCGTGACATGGCCACGGGCAGCATTTTGTAACATGACCATGGGCAGAATTTAGTAACATGACCATGGGCAGCTTTTCCTAACATGACCACTGGCAGCATTTCGTGACATGGCCAAGGGCATGCATTTCATGACATGACCACAGGGATGCATTTCATGACATGACAACGGGCATGCATTTCTTGACATGGCCACAAGCAGCGTTTTGTAACGTGACAATGTTTAGCATTTCGTAACGTGACCACGGGCAGAATTTCGCAACGTGGCCACGGGAAGCATTTTGTAACATGACCACGGGCAGCATTTCGTAACATGACCACAGGCAGCATTTCGTTACTGACCACGGGCAGCATTTTGTAACGTGACCACGTATAGCATTTCGTAACGTGACCACGGGAAGCATTTCATGACATGGCCACGGGGAGCATTTTGTGATGTGACCACGGGCAGCATTTTGTAACATGACCATGGGCAGAATTTAGTAACATGACCATGGGCAGCTTTTCGTAACATGACCACGGGCAGCATTTCGTCACTGACCACGGGTAGCATATCGTGACATGGCCAAGGGCATGCATTTCGTGACATGACCACAGGCATGCATTTCGTGAAATGTCCACAGGCATGCATTTCGTAATATGACCATGGGCAGCATTTCGTGACGAGACCACGGGCATGAATTTTGTGATGTGACCATGGGCAGCATTTTGTAACATGACCATGGGCAGCATTTCGTAACATGACCATGGGCAGCATATCGTAACGTGACCACAGGCAGCATTTCGTAACGTGACCACAGGCAGCATTTCGTAACGTGACCACGGGCAGCATTTCGTAACATGACCACGGGCAGCATTTTGTGACATGGCCACGGGCATGTTTTTCGTGACAGCCACGGGCAGCATTTCGTGACATAACCATGGGCATGCATTTCGTGACATGACCACGGGCAACATTTCGTGACATGATCATGGGCATGCTTTTCGTACCATGACCATGGGCAGAATTTAGTAACATGACCACGGGCAGCATTTCGTAACATTGCCACTGGCAGCATTTCGTAATGTGACCACGGGCAGCATTTCGTAACGTGACCACGGGCAGCATTTCGTAACGTGACCAAGGGCAGCATTTCATGTCTTGACCACGGGCAGCATTTCATAACGTGACCACGGGCATGAATTTTGTGATGTGACCATGGGCAGCATTTTGTAACATGACCATGGGCAGCATTTCGTAACATGACCATGGGCAGCATATCGTAACGTGACCACAGGCAGCATTTCGTAACGTGACCACAGGCAGCATTTCGTAACGTGACCACGGGCAGCATTTCGTAACATGACCACGGGCAGCATTTTGTGACATGGCCACGGGCATGTTTTTCGTGACAGCCACGGGCAGCATTTCGTGACATAACCATGGGCATGCATTTCGTGACATGACCACGGGCAACATTTCGTGACATGATCATGGGCATGCTTTTCGTACCATGACCATGGGCAGAATTTAGTAACATGACCACGGGCAGCATTTCGTAACATTGCCACTGGCAGCATTTCGTAATGTGACCACGGGCAGCATTTCGTAACGTGACCACGGGCAGCATTTCGTAATGTGAGCATGGGCAGCATTTTGTAACGTGACCACGGGCAGCATTTCGTGACTCACCACGGGCAGCATTTCATAACGTGACCACGGGCAGCATTTTGTTACATGGCCACGGGCAGCATTTCGTGACATGATCATTGGCAGAATTTAGTAACATGACCATGTTCAGCATTTCGTAACATGACCGTGGGAAGCATTTCATAACATGACCACGGGCAGTATTTCTAAACTTGGCAACGGGAATGCATTTCGTGACATGGCCACGGGCAGCATTCCATGACATGACCACGAGCAGCATTCAGAGACATGACCACAGGCATGCATTCCGTGACATGACCAAGGGGAGCATTTCGTGACATGACCACAGGCATGCATTCCGTGATATGACCCAGGGGAGCATTTCGTAACATGACCACGGGCAGCATTTCGTGACATGGCCTCAGGCATGCATTTTGTGACATGACCACGACCACGGGCATGCATTTTGTGACATTAACGCGGGCAGCAGTCTGAGACATGACCATGGGCATGCATTCCGTGACATGGCCTCGGGCATGCATTTTGTAACGTGACCACGGGCAGCATTTTGTAACATGACCACGGGCAGGATTTCGTGACTGACCACGGGCAGCATTTCGTGACATAGCCAAGGGCATGCATTTCGTAACGTGACCACGGGGATGTATTTCATGACATGACCACTGGCAGCATTCTGAGACATGACCACGGGCATGCATTTCGTGAAATGTCCACGGGCATGTATTTTGTAATGTGACCACGTTTAGCATTTCGTAACGTGACCACGGTCAGCATTTCGTAACATGGCCACGGGCAGTATTTTGTAACATGACCACCGGCAGTATTTAGTGACTGACCATGGGCTGCATTTCGTACCATGACCGTCGGCAGCATTTTGTAACATGACTGTGGGAAGCATTTTGTAACATGACCATGGGCAGCATTTCGTGACACTGCCTAGGGCATGCATTTTGTGACATGACCACGGGCAGCATTTCGTATCATGACCATGGGGAGCATTTCGTGACATGGCCATGGGCAGCATTTTGTAAAGTGACCACGGGCAGGATTTCGTGACATGGCCATGGGCAGCATTTTGTAACGTGACCACGTGCAGCATTTTGTGACGAGACCAAGGGCATGCATTTCTTGACATAGCCATGGGCAGCATTTTGTAACATGACCACGTATAGCATTTCGTAACCTGACCACGGGAAGCATTTCGTGACATGGCCACGGGCAGCATTTTGTGATGTGACCCCGGGCAGCATTTCGTCATTGACCACTGGCAGCATTTCGTGACATGGCCAAGGGCATGCATTTCATGACATGACCACAGGGATGCATTTCATGACATGACAACGGGCATGCATTTCTTGACATGGCCACAAGCAGCGTTTTGTAACGTGACAATGTTTAGCATTTCGTAACGTGACCACGGGCAGAATTTCGCAACGTGGCCACGGGAAGCATTTTGTAACATGACCACGGGCAGCATTTCGTAACATGACCACAGGCAGCATTTCGTTACTGACCACGGGCAGCATTTTGTAACGTGACCACGTATAGCATTTCGTAACGTGACCACGGGAAGCATTTCATGACATGGCCACGGGGAGCATTTTGTGATGTGACCACGGGCAGCATTTTGTAACATGACCATGGGCAGAATTTAGTAACATGACCATGGGCAGCTTTTCGTAACATGACCACGGGCAGCATTTCGTCACTGACCACGGGTAGCATATCGTGACATGGCCAAGGGCATGCATTTCGTGACATGACCACAGGCATGCATTTCGTGAAATGTCCACAGGCATGCATTTCGTAATATGACCATGGGCAGCATTTCGTGACGAGACCACGGGCATGAATTTTGTGATGTGACCATGGGCAGCATTTTGTAACATGACCATGGGCAGCATTTCGTAACATGACCATGGGCAGCATATCGTAACGTGACCACAGGCAGCATTTCGTAACGTGACCACAGGCAGCATTTCGTAACGTGACCACGGGCAGCATTTCGTAACATGACCACGGGCAGCATTTTGTGACATGGCCACGGGCATGTTTTTCGTGACAGCCACGGGCAGCATTTCGTGACATAACCATGGGCATGCATTTCGTGACATGACCACGGGCAACATTTCGTGACATGATCATGGGCATGCTTTTCGTACCATGACCATGGGCAGAATTTAGTAACATGACCACGGGCAGCATTTCGTAACATTGCCACTGGCAGCATTTCGTAATGTGACCACGGGCAGCATTTCGTAACGTGACCACGGGCAGCATTTCGTAACGTGACCAAGGGCAGCATTTCATGTCTTGACCACGTGCATGCATCTCGTGAAGTGACCATGGGCAGCATTTCGTAACATGACCATGAGCAGCATTTTGTAACATGACCACAGGCAGCATTTCGTAATGTGAGCATGGGCAGCATTTTGTAACGTGACCACGGGCAGCATTTCGTAACGTGACCAAGTGCACCATTACGTGACATGACCACGGGCAGCATTCAGAGACATGACCACGGGCATGCATTCCGTGACATGACCACGGGCATGCATTTCGTGACATGACCATGGATAGAAATCCGTGACATGACCACGGGCAGCATTTCGTAACATGACCACAGGCAGCATTTCGTGACATGGCCATGGGCAGCATTTTGTAACGTGACCACGTGCAGCATTTCGTGACATGGCCATGGGCAGCATTTTGTAACGTGACCATGTGCAGCATTTCGTGATGAGACCATGGGCATGCATTTCTTGACATGGCCATGGGCAGCATTTTGTAACGTGACCACGTATAGCATTTCGTAACGTGACCACGGGAAGCATTTCATGACATGGCCACGAGGAGCATTTTGTGATGTGACCACGGGCAGCATTTTGTAACATGACCATGGGCAGAAGTTAGTAACATGACCATGGGCAGCTTTTCGTAACATGACCACGGGCAGCATTTCGTCACTGACCAGGGGTAGCATTTCGTGACATGGCCAAGGGCATGCATTTCGTGACATGACCACAGGGATGTATTACATGACATGACCACGGGCAGCATTTCATAATGTGACCACGGGCAGCATTTCGTAACGTGACCACGGGCAGCATTTCGTAACGTGACCAAGGGCAGCATTTCATGACTTGACCATGTGCATGCATCTCGTGAAGTGACCATGGGCAGCATTTCGTAACATGACCATGGGCAGCATTTTGTAACATGACCACAGGCAGCATTTCGTAACGTGACCATGGGCAGCATTTCGTAACATGACCATGGGCAGCATTTTGTAACATGACCACAGGCAGCATTTCGTAACGTGAGCATGGGCAGCAATTTGTAACGTGACCACGGGCAGCATTTCGTAACGTTACCAAGTGCACCATTACGTGACATGACCACGGGCAGCATTCAGAGACATGACCACGGGCATGCATTCCGTGACATGACCACGGGCATGCATTTCGTGACATGACCATGGGTAGAATTCCGTGACATGACCACGGGCAGCATTTCGTAACTTGGCCACGAGCATGCATTTCGTCACATGGCCATGGGCAGCATTCTGTGACATGACTACAGGCAGCAGTCAGAGAAATGACCATGGGCATGCATTCCGTGACATGACCACGGGCATGCATTTCGTGACATGAACATGGGCAGCATTTCGTAACATGACAACGAGCAGCATTTCGTGACTCACCACGGGCAGCATTTCATAACGTGACCAAGGGCAGCATTTTGTTACATGGCCACGGGCATGCATTTCGTGACATGAACATGGGCAGAATTTAGTAACATGACCATGGGTAGAATTCCATGACATGACCACGGGAAGCATTTCGTAACATGACCACGGGCAGCATTTCTTGACATGGCCACGTGCATGCATTTCGTGACATGACCACAGGCATGCATTTCGTGAAATGTCCACGGGCATGCATTTCGTAACATGACCATGGGCAGCATTTCGTGACGAGACCACGGGCATGAATTTTGTGATGTGACCATGGGCAGCATTTCGTAACATGACCATGGGCAGCAATTCGTAACATGACCGTGGGAAGCATTTGGTAACATGACCATGGGCAGCATTTCGTGACACTGCCTCGGGCATGCATTTTGTGACATGACCACGGACAGCATTTCGTATCATGACCACGGGGAGCATTTTGTGACATGGCCATGGGCAGCATTTTGTAACGTGACCACGGGCAGCATTTCGTGACATGGCCATGGGCAGCATTTTGTAACGTGACCACGTGCAGCATTTTGTGACGAAACCACGGGCATGCATTTCTTGACATGGCCATGGGCAGCATTTTGTAACATGACCACGTATAGCATTTCGTAACGTGACCACGGGAAGCATTTCGTGACATGGCCACGGGCAGCATTTTGTGATGTGACCCCGGGCAGCATTTCGTCATTGACCACTGGCAGCATTTCGTGACATGGCCAAGGTCATGCATTTCATGACATGACCACAGGGATGCATTTCATGACATGACAACGGGCATGCATTTCTTGACATGGCCACAAGCAGCGTTTTGTAACGTGACAATGTTTAGCATTTCGTAAAGTGACCACGGGCAGAATTTCGCAACGTGGCCACGGGAAGCATTTTGTAACATGACCACGGGCAGCATTTTGTAACATGACCACAGGCAGCATTTCGTGACTGACCACGGGCAGCATTTCGTAACCTGACCACGGGCAGCATTTCGTATCATGACCACGGGGAGCATTTCTTGACATGGCCACGGGCAGCATTTTGTAACGTGACCACGTATAGCATTTCGTAACGTGACCACGGGAAGCATTTCATGACATGGCCACGGGGAGCATTTTGTGATGTGACCACGGGCAGCATTTTGTAACATGACCATGGGCAGAATTTAGTAACATGACCATGGGCAGCTTTTCGTAACATGACCATGGGCAGCATTTCGTCACTGACCACGGGTAGCATTTCGTGACATGGCCAAGGGCATGCATTTCATGACATGACCACAGGGATGCATTTCATGACATGACCACAGGCATGCATTTCTTGACATGGCCACAAACAGCGTTTTGTAACGTGACAATGTTTAGCATTTCGTAATGTGTCCACGGGCAGAATTTCGCAACGTGGCCACGGGAAGCATTTTGTAACGTGACCACGGGCAGCATTTTGTAACATGAACATGGGCAGGATGTCGTGACTGACCACGGGCAGCATTTCGTGACATGGCCAAGGGCATGCATTTCGTGACATGACCACGGGGATGTATTTCATGACATGACCACTGGCAGCATTCTGAGACATGACCACGGCAATCATTTCGTGAAATGTCCACGGGCATGTATTTCGTGACATGGCCACGGGCAGCATTTTGTAACGTGACCACGTTTAGCATTTCGTAACGTGACCACGGTCAGCATTTCGTAACGTGGCCACGGGCAGTATTTTGTAACATGACCACCGGCAGTATTTCGTGACTGACCATGGGCTGCATTTCGTAACATGACCGTGGGCAGCATTTCGTAACATGACTGTGGGAAGCATTTCGTAACATGACCACGGGCAGCATTTCGTAACTTGGCCACAAGCATGCATTTCGTGACATGGCCATGGGCAGCATTCTGTGACATGACTACAGGCAGCAGTCAGAGAAATGACCATGGGCATGCATTCCGTGACATGACCACGGGCATGCATTTCGTGACATGAACATGGGCAGCATTTCGTAACATGATAACGAGCAGCATTTTGTGACTCACCACGGGCAGCATTTCATAACGTGACCACGGGCAGCATTTTGTTACATGGCCACGGGCAGCATTTCGTGACATGACCATTGACAGAATTTAGTAACATGACCATGTTCAGCATTTAGTAACATGACCGTGGGAAGCATTTCATAACATGACTACGGGCAGTATTTCTTAACTTAGCAACGGGAATGCATTTCGTGACATGGCCACGGGCAGCATTCCATGACATGACCATGAGCAGCATTCAGAGACATGACCACAGGCATGCATTCCGTGACATGACCAAGGGGAGCATTTCGTGACATGACCACAGGCATGCATTCCGTGATATGACCCAGGGGAGCATTTCGTAACATGACCACGGGCAGCATTTCGTGACAT
Organism: Acipenser ruthenus; assembly: GCF_902713425.1. NCBI lineage: Eukaryota > Metazoa > Chordata > Actinopteri > Acipenseriformes > Acipenseridae > Acipenser > Acipenser ruthenus. The sequence continues at coordinate 4,454,247 of NC_081225.1, read as the reverse complement.
GGCCTCAGGCATGCATTTTGTGACATGACCACGACCACGGGCATGCATTTTGTGACATTAACGCGGGCAGCAGTCTGAGACATGACCATGGGCATGCATTCCGTGACATGGCCTCGGGCATGCATTTTGTAACGTGACCACGGGCAGCATTTTGTAACATGACCACGGGCAGGATTTCGTGACTGACCACGGGCAGCATTTCATGACATGGCCAAGGGCATGCATTTTGTGACATGGCCACGGGCAGCATTTTGTAACGTGACCACGTTTAGCATTTCGTAACGTGACCACGGTCAGCATTTCGTAACGTGGCCACGGGCAGCATTTTGTAACATGACCACCGGCAGTATTTAGTGACTGACCATGGGCTGCATTTCGTAACATGACCGTGGGCAGCATTTCGTAACATGACTGTGGGAAGCATTTTGTAACATGACCATGGGCAGCATTTCGTGACACTGCCTCGGGCATGCATTTTGTGACATGACCACGGGCAGCATTTCGTATCATGACCACGGGGAGCATTTCGTGACATGGCCATGGGCAGCATTTTGTAACGTGACCACGTATAGCATTTCGTAATGTGACCACGGGAAGCATTTCATGACATGGCCACGGGGAGCATTTTGTAATGTGACCACGGGCAGCATTTTGTAACATGACCATGGGCAGAATTTAGTAACATGACCATGGGTAGAATTCCGTGACATGACCACGGGCAGCATTTCGTAACATGACCACGGGCAGCATTTCGTGACATGGCCACGGGCATGCATTTCGTGACATGACCACAGGCATGCATTTCGTGAAATGTCCACGGGCATGCATTTCGTAACATGACCATGGGCAGCATTTCGTGACGAGACCACGGGCATGAATTTTGTGATGTGACCATGGGCAGCATTTCGTAACATGACCATGGGCAGCAATTCGTAACATGACCGTGGGAAGCATTTTGTAACATGACCATGGGCAGCATTTCGTGACACTGCCTCGGGCATGCATTTTGTGACATGACCACGGACAGCATTTCGTATCATGACCACGGGGAGCATTTTGTGACATGGCCATGGGCAGCATTTTGTAACGTGACCACGGGCAGCATTTCGTGACATGGCCATGGGCAGCATTTTGTAACGTGACCACGTGCAGCATTTTGTGACGAGACCACGGGCATGCATTTCTTGACATGGCCATGGGCAGCATTTTGTAACATGACCACGTATAGCATTTCGTAACGTGACCACGGGAAGCATTTCGTGACATGGCCACGGGCAGCATTTTGTGATGTGACCCTTTCGTCATTGCCCACTGCATTTCGTCATTGACCACTGGCAGCATTTCGTGACATGGCCAAGGGCATGCATTCATGACATGACCACAGGGATGCATTTCATGACATGACAACGGGCATGCATTTCTTGACATGGCCACAAGCAGCGTTTTGTAACGTGACAATGTTTAGCATTTCGTAACGTGACCACGGGCAGAATTTCGCAACGTGGCCACGGGAAGCATTTTGTAACATGACCACGGGCAGCATTTCGTGACTGACAACGGGCAGCATTTTGTAACCTGACCACGGGCAGCATTTCGTATCATGACCACGGGGAGCATTTCTTGACATGGGCACGGGCAGCATTTTGTAACGTGACCACGTATAGCATTTCATAACGTGACCACGGGAAGCATTTCATTACATGGCCACGGGGAGAATTTTGTGATGTGACCACGGGCAGCATTTTGTAACATGACCATGGGCAGAATTTAGTAACATGACCATGGGCAGCTTTTCGTAACATGACCACGGGCAGCATTTCGTCACTGACCACGGGTAGCAATTCGTGACATGGCCAAGGGCATGCATTTCGTGACATGACCACAGGGATGCATTTCATGACATGACCTCAGGCATGCATTTCTTGACATGGCCACAAACAGCGTTTTGTAACGTGACAATGTTTAGCATTTCGTAATGTGACCACGGGCAGAATTTCGTGACGTGGCCATGGGAAGCTTTTTGTAACGTGACCACGGGCAGCATTTTGTACATGACCACGGGCAGGATTTTGTGACTGACCACAGGCAGCATTTCGTGATATGGCCAAGGGCATGCATTTCGTGACATGACCACGGGGATGTATTTCATGACATGACCACTGGCAGCATACTGAGACATGACCACGGGCATGCATTTTGTGAAATGTCCACGGGCATGTATTTCGTGACATGGCCACGGGCAGCATTTTGTAACGTGACCACGTTTAGCATTTTGTAACGTGACCACGGTCAGTAGTTCGTAACGTGGCCACGGGCAGTATTTTGTAACATGACCACCGGCAGTATTTCGTGACTGACCATGGGCTGCATTTCGTAACATGACCGTGGGCAGCATTTCGTAACATGACCACGGACAGAATTTCGTAACTTGGCCACGAGCATGCATTTCGTGACATGGCCATGGGCAGCATTCTGTGACATGACTACAGACAGCAGTCAGAGAAATGACCATGGGCATGCATTCCGTGACATGACCACGGGCATGCATTTCGTGACATGAACATGGGCAGCATTTCGTATCATGACAACGAGTAGCATTTCGTGACTCACCACGGGCAGCATTTCATAACGTGACCACGGGCAGCATTTTGTTACATGGCCACGGGCAGCATTTCGTGACATGACCATTGGCAGAATTTAGTAACATGACCATGTTCAGCATTTAGTAACATGACCGTGGGAAGCATTTCATAACATGACCACGGGCAGTATTTCTTAACTTGGCAACGGGAATGCATTTCGTGACATGGCCACGGGCAGCATTCCATGACATGACCACGAGCAGCATTCAGAGACATGACCACAGGTATGCATTCCGTGACATGACCAAGGGGAGCATTTCGTGACATGACCACAGGCATGCATTCCGTGATATGACCCAGGGGAGCATTTCGTAACATGACCACGGGCAGCATTTCGTGACATGGCCTCAGCATTTTGTGACATGACCACGACCACGGGCATGCATTTTGTGACATTAACGCGGGCAGCAGTCTGAGACATGACCATGGGCATGCATTCTGTGACATGGCCTCGGGCATGCATTTTGTAACATGACCACGGGCAGGATTTCGTGACTGACCACGGGCAGCATTTCGTGACATGGCCAAGGGCATGCATTTCGTGACATGACCACGGGGATGTATTTCATGACATGACCACTGGCAGCATTCTGAGACATGACCACGGGCATGCATTTCGTGAAATGTCCACGGGCATGTATTTCGTGACATGGCCACGGGCAGCATTTTGTAACGTGACCACGTTTAGCATTTCGTAACGTGACCACGGTCAGCATTTCGTAACGTGGCCACGGGCAGTATTTTGTAACATGACCACCGGCAGTATTTAGTGACTGACCATGGGCTGCATTTCGTAACATGACCGTGGGCAGCATTTCGTGACACTGCCTCGGGCATGCATTTTGTGACATGACCACGGGCAGCATTTCATATCATGACCACGGGGAGCATTTCGTGACATGGCCATGGGCAGCATTTTGTAATGTGACCAAGGGCAGCATTTCGTGACATGGCCATGGGCAGCATTTTGTAACGTGACCACGTGCAGCATTTTGTGACGAGACCACGGGGATGCATTTCATGACATGACAACGGGCATGCATTTCTTGACATGGCCACAAGCAGCGTTTTGTAACGTGACAATGTTTAGCATTTCGTAACGTGACCACGGGAAGCATTTCGTGACATGGCCTCGGGCAGCATTTTGTGATGTGACCCCGGGCAGCATTTCGTCATTGACCACTGGCAGCATTTCGTGACATGGCCAAGGGCATGCATTTCATGACATGACCACAGGGATGCATTTCATGACATGACAACGGGCATGCATTTCTTGACATGGCCACAAGCAGCGTTTTGTAACGTGACAATGTTTAGCATTTCGTAACGTGACCACGGGCAGAATTTCGCAACGTGGCCACGGGAAGCATTTTGTAACATGACCACGGGCAGCATTTCGTAACATGACCACAGGCAGCATTTCGTGACTGACCACGGGCAGCATTTCGTGACATGGCCAAGGGCATGCATTTCATGACATGACCACAGGGATGCATTTCATGACATGACAAGGGGCATGCATTTCTTGACATGGCCACAAGCAGCGTTTTGTAACGTGACAATGTTTAGCATTTCGTAACGTGACCACGGGCAGAATTTCGCAACGTGGCCACGGGAAGCATTTTGTAACATGACCACGGGCAGCATTTCGTAACATGACCACAGGCAGCATTTCGTGACTGACCACGGGCAGCATTTCGTAACCTGACCACGGGCAGCATTTCGTATCATGACCACGGGGAGCATTTCTTGACATGGCCACGGGCAGCATTTTGTAACGTGACCACGGGCATGCATTTCGTGAAATGTCCACAGGCATGCATTTCGTAACATGACCACGGGCATGTATTCTGTGACATGACAAAGGGGAGCATTTCGTAACATGACCACGGTCAGCATTTCGTGACATGGCCTCGGGCATGCATTTTGTGACATGACCACAGGCATGCATTTTCTGACATGACCACGGGCATGCATTTCATAACATGACCACGGGCAGCATTTCGTGACGAGACCACGGGCAGCATTTCGTCAGTTGGCCACGGTCATGCATTTTGTGACATGGTCAGGGGCAGCATTTTGTGACATGACCACGGGCAGAATTTCGTAACATGACCACGGGCAGCATTTCGTAACATGACCACGGGCAGCATTTCGTGACATGGCCATGGGCAGCATTTTGTAACGTGACCACGTGCAGCATTTCTTGACGAGACCAAGGGCATGCATTTCTTGATATGGCAACGGGCAGCATTTTGTAACGTGACCACGTACAGCATTTCGTAACGTGACCACGGGCAGCATTACATGACGTGGCCAAGAGCAGCATTTTGTAACGTGACCATGGGCAGCATTTCGTTACATGAAAACGGGTAGCATTTCGTGACTGACCACGGGCATGCATGCCGTGACATGACCACGGGTATGCATTTCGTGACATAACCACTGGGATGCATTTCATGAAATGACTACAGGCAGCATTCCGAGACATGACCACGGGCATGCATTTTGTGAAATGTCCATTGCCATGCATTTTGGAACATGATCACGGGCAGCATTTCGTGACGTGACCACGGGCAGCATTTTGTGACATGGCCTCGGGCATGCATTTTGTGACATGACCACGGGCATGCATTTTGTGACATGACCACGGGCATGCATTTTGTGACATGACCACGGGCATGCATTCCGTGACATGACCATGGGCATGCATTTCGTGACATGGACATGGGCAGCATTTCGTGACTGACCACGGGTATGCATGCCGTGACATGACCACGGTTATGCATTTCGTGACATAACCACTGGGATGCATTTCATGAAATGACTACAGGCAGCATTCCGAGACATGACCACGGGCATGCATTTCGTGAAATGTCCACTGGCATGCATTTTGGAACATGATCACGGGCAGCGTTTTGTGACGTGACCACGGCCAGCATGTCGTAACATGACCATGTTCAGAATTTAGTAACATGACCCTGTTCAGCATTTAGTAACATGACTGTGGAAAGCATTTCGTAACATGACCACGAGAAGCATTTCGTGACATGGCCACAGGCAGCATTTTGTAACATGACCACGTGCAGCATTTCGTGACGAGACCACGGGCATGAATTTCTTGATATGGCAACGGGCAGCATTTGGTAACATGACTACTTATAGTATTTTGTAACATGACCACGGGCAGCATTTCGTAACTTGGCCACAAGCATGCATTATGTGACATGGCCATGGGCAGTATTTTGTGACGACCACAGGCATGTATTCCGTGACATGACCAAGGGGAGCATTTCGTAACATGACCACGGGCAGCATTTCGTGACACGGCCTCGGGCCAGCATTTCGTAACATGACCATGTTCAGAATTTAGTAACATGACCTTGTTCAGCATTTAGTAACATAACCGTGGGAAGCATTTCGTAACATGACCACGGACAGCATTTCGTCAGTTGGCCACGGGTATGCATTTCGTGACATAGTCACGGGCAGCATTTCGTGACATGACCACGGGCAGAATTTCGTAACATGACCACGGGCAGTATTTCTTAACTTGGCCACGGGTATGCATTTTGTGACATGGCCATGGGCAGCATTCCATGACATGACCACGAGCAGCATTCAGAGACATGACCAGATGCATGCATTCAGTGACATGGTCATGGGCAGCATTTTGTGACGACCACAGGCATGTATTCCGTGACATGACCAAGGGGAGCATTTCGTAACATGACCACGGGCAGCATTTCGTGACACGGCCTCGGGCATGCATTTTGTGACATGACCACGGGCATGCATTTTGTGACATAACCACGGTCATGCATTTTGTGACATTACCATGGGCATGTATTCTGTGACATGACCACGGGCATGCATTTCGTGACATGACCAGGGCCAGCATTTCATAACGTGACCACGGGCAGCATTTTGTTACATGGCCACGGGCAGCATTTCGTGACATGACCATTGGCAGAATTTAGTAACATGACCATGTTCAGCATTTAGTAACATGACTGTGAGAAGCATTTCATAACATGACCACGGGCATTATTTCTTAACTTGGCAATGGGAATGCATTTCGTGACATGGCCACGGGCAGCATTCCATGACATGACCACGAGCAGCATTCAGAGACATGACCACAGTCATGCATTCCGTGACATGACCACCGGCATGCATTTTGTGACATGACCACGGGCAGCATTTCGTGATATGACCACAGGCATGCATTCCGTGATATGACCAAGGGGAGCATTTCGTAACATGACCACGGGCAGCATTTCGTGACATGGCCTCAAGCATGCATTTTGTGACATGACCACGACCACGGGCATGCATTTCGTGACATTAATGCGGGCAGCAGTCTGAGACATGACCATGGGCATGCATTCTGTAACATGACCACGGGCATGCATTTCATGAAATGTCCACGGGCATGCATTTCGTAACATGACCACAGACAGCATTTCGTGAGAAGACCACGGGCAGCATTTCGTCAGTTGGCCACGGGCATGCATTTTGTGACATGGTCAGGGGAAGCATTTCGTGACATGACCACGGGCATGCATGCCGTGACATGACTACGGGTATGCATTTCGTGACATAACCACTGAGATGCATATCGTGAAATGACTACAGGCATAGATTTTGGAACATGATCACGGGCAGCATTTCGTGATGTGACCACTGCCAGCATTTCGTAACATGTTCAGAATTTAGTAACATGACCTTGTTCAGCATTTAGTAACATGACCGTGGGAAGCATTTCGTAACATGACCACGGGCAGCATTTCATCAGTTGGCCACGGGCAGTATTTCGTAATGTGACCACGGGCAGCATTTCGTAACGTGACCACTGGCAGCATTTCGTAATGTGACCAAGGGCAGCATTTCATGACTTGACCACGTGCATGCATCTCGTGAAGTGACCATGGGCATGCATTTCGTAACATGACCACGGGCAGCATTTCGTACCGAGACCACGGGCAACATTTTGTCAGTTGGACACGGGCATGCATTTTGTGACATTGTCAGGGGCAGCATATCGTGACATGACCATGGGCAGAATTTCGTAACATGACCACGGGCAGCATTTCATAACATGACCACCAGCAGCTTTTTGTGACATGGCCCCGGGCAGCATTTTGTAACGTGACCACGTGCAGCATTTCGTGACGACGCCACGGGCATGCATTTCTTGATATGGCAACGGGCAGCATTTGGTAACGTGACCACTTATAGCATTTCGTAACGTGACCACGGGCAGCATTTCGTAACATGACCACAGGCAGCATTTCGTGACTGACCACGGGCAGCATTTCGTAACCTGACCACGGGCAGCATTTCGTATCATGACCACGGGGAGCATTTCGTGACATGGCCATGGACAGCATTTTGTAACGTGACCATGTGCAGCATTTCGTGATTAGACCATGGGCATGCATTTCTTGACATGGCCACGGGCAGCATTTTGTAACGTGACCACGTATAGCATTTCGTAACGTGACCACGGGATGCATTTCATGACATGGCCACGGGGAGCATTTTGTGATGTGACCATGGGCAGCATTTTGAAACATGACCATGGGCAGAATTTAGTAACATGACCATGGGCAGCTTCTCATAACATGACCACGGGCAGCATTTCGTCACTGACCACGGGTAGCATTTCGTGACATGACCAAGGGCATGCATTTCGTGACATGACCACAGGGATGCTTTTCATGACATGACCACAGGCATGCATTTCTTGACATGGCCACAAACAGCGTTTTGTAACGTGACAATGTTTAGCATTTTGTAACGTGACCACGGGCAGAATTTCGTAAAGTGGCCACGGGAAGCATTTTGTAACGTGACCACGGGCAGCATTTTGTAACATGACAACAGGCAGGAATTCGTGACTGACCACGGGCAGCATTTCGTGACATGACCACGGGGATGTATTTCATGACATGACCACTTTCAGCATTCTGAGACATGACCACGGGCATGCATTTCGTAGTATTTCGTGACATGGCCACGGGCAACATTTTGTAACGTGACCACGTTTAGCTTTTCGTAACGTGACCACGGTCAGCATTTCGTAATGTGGCCACGGGCAGCATTTTGTAACATGACCACCGGCAGTATTTCGTGACTGACCATGGGCTGCATTTCGTAACATTTCCATGGGCAGCGTTTCGAAACATGACTGTGGGAAGCATTTCGTAACATGACCACGGGCAGCATTTTGTAACTTGGCCACGAGCATGCATTTCGTGACATGGCCATGGGCAGCATTCTGTGACATGACTACAGGCAGCAGTCAGAGAAATGACCATGGGCTTGCATTCCGTGACATGACCACGGGCATGCATTTCGTGACATGAACATGGGCAGCATTTCGTAACATGACCACAAACAGCATTTCGTGACTCACCACGGGCAGCATATCGTGACATGACCACTGGCATGCATTTCGTGACATGATCAGGGCCAGCATTTCATAACGTGACCACGGGCAGCATTTTGTTACATGGCCACGGGCAGCATTTCGTGACATGACCACTGGCAGAATTTAGTAACATGACCAAGTTCAGCATTTAGTAATATGACCGTGGGAAGCATTTCGTAACATGACCACGGGCAGTATTTCTTAACTTGGCAATGGGAATGCATTTCGTGACATGGCCACGGGCAGCATTCCATGACATGACCGCGAGCAGCATTCAGAGACATGACCACAGGCATGCATTCTGTGACATGACCACTGGCATGCATTTTGTGACATGACCATGGGCAGCATTTTGTGACATGACCACAGGCATGCATTCCGTGATATGACCAAGGGGAGCATTTCATAACATGACCACGGGCAGCATTTCATGACATGGCCTCAGACATGCATTTTGTGACATGACCACGACCACGGGCATGCATTTCATGACATTAACGCGAGCAACAGTCTGAGACATGACCACGGGCATGCATTCCGTGACATGACCACAGGCATGCATTTCGTGAAATGTCCACGGGCATGCATTTCGTAACATGACCACGGGCAGTATTTCGTGACGAGATCACAGGCAGCATTTCGTCAGTTGGCCACGGGCATGCATTTTGTGACATGGTCAGGGGCAGCATTTCGTGACATGACCACGGGCATGCATGCCGTGACATGACTACGGGTATGCATTTCGTGACATAACCACTGGGATGCATTTCGTGAAATGACTACAGGCATGCATTTTGGAACATGATCACGGGCAGCATTTCGTGATGTGACCACATCCAGCATTTTGTAACATGTTCAGAATTTAGTAACATGACCTTGTTCAGCATTTAGTAACATGACCGTGGAAAGCATTTCGTAACATGACCACGGGCAGCATTTCATCAGTTGGCCACGGGCAGTATTTCGTAATGTGACCACGGGCAGCATTTCGTAACGTGACCACTGGCAGCATTTCGTAATGTGACCAAGGGCAGCATTTCATGACTTGACCACGTGCATGCATCTCGTGAAGTGACCATGGGCATGCATTTTGTAACATGACCACGGGCAGCATTTCGTAACGAGACCACGGTCAACATTTTGTCAGTTGGCCACGGGCATGAATTTTGTGACATTGTCAGGGGCAGCATATCGTGACATGACCATGGGCAGAATTTCGTAACATGACCACGGGCAGCATTCCGTAACATGACCACGAGCAGCTTTTCTTGATATGGCAACGGGCAGCATTTGGTAACGTGACCACTTATAGCATTTCATAACGTGACCACGGGCAGCATTTCATGACGTGGCCAAGATAAGCATTTTGTAACGTGACCACCGGCAGCATTTCATAACATGACCACGGGTAGCATTTCGTGACTGACCACGGGCATGCATGCCGTGACATGACCACGTTTATGCATTTCGTGACATAACCACTGGGATGCATTTCATGAAATGACTACAGGCAGCATTCCGAGACATGACCACGGGCATGCATTTCGTGAAATGTCCACTGGCATGCATTATGGAACTTGATCACGGGCAGCATTTCGTGACGTGACCACGGCCAGCATTTTGTAACATGACCATGTTCAGAATTGAGTAACATGACCTTGTTCAGCATTTAGTAACATGACCGTGGGAAGCATTTCATAACATGACCACAGGCAGTCTTTCTTAACTTGGCCACGGGTATGCATTTCGTGACATGGCCACGGGCAGCATTCCATGACATGACCACGAGCAGTATTCAGTGACATGACCAGAGGCATGCATTCAGTTACATGACCACTGGCATGCATTTTGTGACATGACCACGGGCAGAATTTCGTGACGACCACAGGCATGTATTCCGTGATATGACCAATGGGAGCATTTCGTAACATGACCACGGGCAGCATTTCGTGACATGGCCTCGGGCATGCATTTTGTGACATGTCCACGGGCATGCATTTTGTGACATGACCACGGGCATGCATTTCGCGACATGAACATGGGCAGCATTTCGTAACATGACCATGAGCAGCATTTCGTAACGTGAACATGCGCAGCATTTCGTAATGTGACCACGGGCAGCATTTCGTAACGTGACCAAGTGCACAATTATGTGACATTACCACGGGCAGCATTCAGAGACATGACCACGGGCATGCATTCCGTGACATGACCACGGGCATGTATTTTGTGACATGACCATGGGTAGAATTCCGTGACATGACCACGGGCAGCATTTCGTAACATGACCACGGGCAGCATTTCATGACATGGCCACGTGCATGGATTTCGTGACATGACCACGGGCATGCATTTCGTGAAATGTCCATGGGCATGCATTTCGTAACATGACCATTTGCAGCATTTCGTGACGATACCACGGGCATGAATTTCGTGACGTGACCATGGGCAGCATTTCGTAACATGACCATGGGCAGCATTTTGTAACATGACCGTGGGAAGCATTTTGTAACATGACCATGGGCAGCATTTCGTGACACTGCCTCGGGCATGCATTTTGTGATATGACCACGGGCAAGCATTTCGTGACATGATCACGGGCATGTATTTCGTGACATGACCATGGGCAACATTTCGTGACATGATCATGGGCATGCATTTCGTACCATGACCATGGGCAGAATTTCATAACATGACCACGGGCAGCATTTCGTAACATGACCACGGGCAGCATTTCGTAATGTGACCAGGGGCAGCATTTCGTAATGTGACCACGGGCAGCATTTTGTAACGTGACCAAGGGCAGCATTTCATGAATTGACCATGTGCATGCATCTCGTGAAGTGACCATGGGCAGCATTTCGTAACATGACCATGGGCAGCATTTTGTAACCTGACCACAGGCAGCATTTCATAATGTGAGCATGGGCAGCATTTCGTAACGTGACTACGGGCAGCATCTCGTAACGTGACCAAGTGTACCATTACGTGACATAACCAGGGGCAGCATTTAGAGACATGATCTCGGGCATGCATTTCGTGAAATGTCCATGGGCATGCATTTCGTACCATGACCATGGGCAGCATTTTGTGACGAGACCACGGGCATGCATTTCGTGACGTAACCATGGGCAGCATTTCGTAACATGACAATGGGCAGGATTTTGTAAGATGACCGTGGGAAGCATTTTGTAACATGACCATGGGCAGCATTTCGTGACACTGCCTCGGGCATGCATTTTGTGACATGACTACGGGCATGCATTTCATGATATGATCACTGGCATGTATTTCGTGACATGACCACGGGCAGCATTCTGAGACATGACCACGGGCAGGCATTTCGTGAAATGTCCACGGGCAGCATTTCGTAACGTGGCCACGGGCAGCATTTTGTAACATGACCACGGGCAGCATTTCGTATCATGATCACGGGGAGCTTTTCGTGACATGGCCATGGGCAGCATTTCATCAGTTGGCCACGGGCAGCATTTTGTAACATGACCACGGGCAGCATTTCGTATCATGACCACGGGGAGCTTTTCGTGACATGGTCAGGGGAAGCATTTCGTGACATGACCACGGGCTGAATTTCATAACATGACCACGGGCAGCATTTCGTGACATGGCCACGGGCAGCATTTTGTAACGTGACCACATGCAGCATTTCGTGACAAGACCACGGGCATGCATTTCGTGAAATGTCCACTGGCATGCATTTTGGAACATGATCACGAACAGCATTTCGTGACTGACCATGGGCATGCATGCCGTGACATGACCACGGGTATGCATTTCGTGACATAACCACTGGGATGCATTTCATGAAATGACTGCAGGCAGCATTCCGAGACATGACCACGGGCATGCATTTCGTGAAATGTCCACTGTCATGCATTTTGGAACATGATCACGGGCAGCAGTGTGGAGTAGTGGTTAGGGCTCTGGACTCTTGACCGGAGGGTTGTGGGTTCAATCCCCAGTCGGGGACACTGCTGTTGTACCCTTGAGCAAGGTACTTTACCTAGATTGCTCCAGTAAAAACCCAACTTTATAAATGGGTAATTGTATGTAAAATAATGTGATATCTGTATAATGTGAAATAATGTATAATGTGGTATCTTGTAACAATTGTAAGTCGCCCTGGATAAGGGCGTCTGCTAAGAAATAAATAATAATAATAATAATGTATTTCGTGACATGGCCATGGACAGCATTTTGTAACGTGACCACGTTTAGCATTTCGTAACGTGACCACGGGCAGCATTTCATAACGTGGCCACGGGCAGCATTTTGTAACATGACCACGGGCAGCATTTCGTATCATGATCACGGGGAGCTTTTCGTGACATGGCCATGGGCAGCATTTCATCAGTTGCCACGGGCAGCATTTTGTAACATGACCACCGGCAGCATTTCGTATCATGACCATGGGGAGCTTTTCGTGACATGGTCAGGGGAAGCATTTCGTGACATGACCACGGGCTGAATTTCATAACATGACCACGGGCAGCATTTTGTGACATGGCCACGGGCAGCATTTTGTAACGTGACCACATGCAGCATTTCGTGACAAGACCACGGGCATGCATTTCGTGAAATGTCCACTGGCATGCATTTTGTAACATGATCACGAACAGCATTTCGTGACTGACCATGGGCATGCATGCCGTGACATGACCACGGGTATGCATTTCGTGACATAACCATTGGGATGCATTTCATGAAATGACTGCAGGCAGCATTCCGAGACATGACCACGGGCATGCATTTCGTGAAATGTCCACTGTCATGCATTTTGGAACATGATCACGGGCAGCATTTCGTGACGTGACCACGGCCAGCATTTCGTAACATGACCATGTTCAGAATTTAGTAACATGACCTTGTTCAGCATTTAGTAACATGACCGTGGGAAGCATTTCGTAACATGACCACGGGCAGCATTTCGTCAGTTGGCCACGGGCAGCATTTCGTAATGTGACCACGGGCAGCATTTTGTAACGTGACCACGGGCAGCATTTCGTAACGTGACCAAGGGCAGCATTTCGTAACGTGACCAAGGGCAGCATTTCATGACTTGACCACGTGCATGCATCTCGTGAATTGACCATGGGCAGCATTTCGTAACATGACCACAGGCAGCATTTCGTAACGTGACCATGGGCAGCATTTCGTAACATGACGATGGGCAGCATTTTGTAACATGACCACAGGCAGCATTTCGTAACGTGAACATGGGCAGCATTTCGTAACGTGACCACGGGCAGCATTTCGTAACGTGACCAAATTCACCATTATGTGACATGACCACGGGCAGCATTCAGAGACATGACCACGGGCATGCATTCTGTGACATGACCATGGGCATGCATTTCGTGACATGACCACGGGCAGCATTTCGTAACATGACCATGGGCAGGATTTTGTAAGATGACCGTGGGAAGCATTTTGTAACTTGACCATGGGCAGCATTTCGTGACACTGCCTCGGGCATGCATTTTGTGACATGACTACGGGCATGCATTTCATGATATGATCACTGGCATGTATTTCGTGACATGACCACGGGCAGCATTCTGAGACATGACCACGGGCAGGCATTTCGTGAAATGTCCACGGGCATGTATTTCGTGACATGGCCATGGACAGCATTTTGTAACGTGACCATGTTTAGCATTTCGTAACGTGACCACGGGCAGCATTTCATAATGTGGCCACGGGCAGCATTTTGTAACATGACCACGGGCAGCATTTCGTATTATGATCACGGGGAGCTTTTCGTGACATGGCCATGGGCAGCATTTCATCAGTTGGCCACGGGCAGCATTTTGTAACATGACCACGGGCAGCATTTCGTATCATGACCACGGGGAGCATTTCGTGACATGGTCAGGGGAAGCATTTCGTGACATGACCACGGGCTGAATTTCATAACATGACCACGGGCGGCATTTTGTGACATGGCCACGGGCAGCATTTTGTAACGTGACCACATGCAGCATTTCGTGACGAGACCACGGGCATGCATTTCGTGAAATGTCCACTGTCATGCATTTTGGAACATGATCACGGGCAGCAGTGTGGAGTAGTGGTTAGGGCTCTGGACTCTTGACCGGAGGGTTGTGGGTTCAATCCCCAGTCGGGGACACTGCTGTTGTACCCTTGAGCAAGGTACTTTACCTAGATTGCTCCAGTAAAAACCCAACTTTATAAATGGGTAATTGTATGTAAAATAATGTGATATCTGTATAATGTGAAATAATGTATAATGTGGTATCTTGTAACAATTGTAAGTCGCCCTGGATAAGGGCGTCTGCTAAGAAATAAATAATAATAATAATAATGTATTTCGTGACATGGCCATGGACAGCATTTTGTAACGTGACCACGTTTAGCATTTTGTAACATGACCACGGGCAGCATTTCGTATCATGATCACGGGGAGCTTTTCGTGACATGGCCATGGGCAGCATTTCATCAGTTGCCACGGGCAGCATTTTGTAACATGACCACCGGCAGCATTTCGTATCATGACCATGGGGAGCTTTTCGTGACATGGTCAGGGGAAGCATTTCGTGACATGACCACGGGCTGAATTTCATAACATGACCACGGGCAGCATTTTGTGACATGGCCACGGGCAGCATTTTGTAACGTGACCACATGCAGCATTTCGTGACAAGACCACGGGCATGCATTTCGTGAAATGTCCACTGGCATGCATTTTGTAACATGATCACGAACAGCATTTCGTGACTGACCATGGGCATGCATGCCGTGACATGACCACGGGTATGCATTTCGTGACATAACCATTGGGATGCATTTCATGAAATGACTGCAGGCAGCATTCCGAGACATGACCACGGGCATGCATTTCGTGAAATGTCCACTGTCATGCATTTTGGAACATGATCACGGGCAGCATTTCGTGACGTGACCACGGCCAGCATTTCGTAACATGACCATGTTCAGAATTTAGTAACATGACCTTGTTCAGCATTTAGTAACATGACCGTGGGAAGCATTTCGTAACATGACCACAGGCAGCATTTCGTCAGTTGGCCACGGGCAGCATTTCGTAATGTGACCACGGGCAGCATTTTGTAACGTGACCACGGGCAGCATTTCGTAACGTGACCAAGGGCAGCATTTCGTAACGTGACCAAGGGCAGCATTTCATGACTTGACCACGTGCATGCATCTCGTGAATTGACCATGGGCAGCATTTCGTAACATGACCACAGGCAGCATTTCGTAACGTGACCATGGGCAGCATTTCGTAACATGACGATGGGCAGCATTTTGTAACATGACCACAGGCAGCATTTCGTAACGTGAACATGGGCAGCATTTCGTAACGTGACCACGGGCAGCATTTCGTAACGTGACCAAATTCACCATTATGTGACATGACCACGGGCAGCATTCAGAGACATGACCACGGGCATGCATTCTGTGACATGACCATGGGCATGCATTTCGTGACATGACCACGGGCAGCATTTCGTAACATGACCATGGGCAGGATTTTGTAAGATGACCGTGGGAAGCATTTTGT
This sequence comes from Acipenser ruthenus, assembly GCF_902713425.1. Taxonomy (NCBI): domain Eukaryota; kingdom Metazoa; phylum Chordata; class Actinopteri; order Acipenseriformes; family Acipenseridae; genus Acipenser; species Acipenser ruthenus. The sequence continues at coordinate 4,437,605 of NC_081225.1, read as the reverse complement.
AACTTGACCATGGGCAGCATTTCGTGACACTGCCTCGGGCATGCATTTTGTGACATGACTACGGGCATGCATTTCATGATATGATCACTGGCATGTATTTCGTGACATGACCACGGGCAGCATTCTGAGACATGACCACGGGCAGGCATTTCGTGAAATGTCCACGGGCATGTATTTCGTGACATGGCCATGGACAGCATTTTGTAACGTGACCATGTTTAGCATTTCGTAACGTGACCACGGGCAGCATTTCATAATGTGGCCACGGGCAGCATTTTGTAACATGACCACGGGCAGCATTTCGTATTATGATCACGGGGAGCTTTTCGTGACATGGCCATGGGCAGCATTTCATCAGTTGGCCACGGGCAGCATTTTGTAACATGACCACGGGCAGCATTTCGTATCATGACCACGGGGAGCATTTCGTGACATGGTCAGGGGAAGCATTTCGTGACATGACCACGGGCTGAATTTCATAACATGACCACGGGCGGCATTTCGTGACTTGGCCACGGGCAGCATTTTGTAACGTGACCACATGCAGCATTTCGTGACGAGACCACGGGCATGCATTTCGTGAAATGTCCACTGGCATGCATTTTGGAACATAACCACTGGGATGCATTTCATAAAATGACTGCAGGCAGCATTCCGAGACATGACCACGGGCATGCATTTCGTGAAATGTCCACTGTCATGCATTTTGGAACATGATCACGGGCAGCATTTTGTAACGTGACCACATGCAGCATTTCGTGACTGACCATGGGCATGCATGCCGTGACATGACCACGGGTATGCATTTTGTGACATAACCACTGGGATGCATTTCATAAAATGACTGCAGGCAGCATTCCGAGACATGACCACGGGCATGCATTTCGTGAAATGTCCACTGTCATGCATTTTGGAACATGATCACGGGCAGCATTTCGTGACGTGACCACGGCCAGCATTTCGTAACATGACCATGTTCAGAATTTAGTAACATGACCTTGTTCAGCATTTAGTAACATGACCGTGGGAAGCATTTCGTAATATGACCACGGGCAGCATTTCGTCAGTTGGCCACGGGCAGCATTTCGTAATGTGACCACGGGCAGCATTTCGTAACGTGACCACGGGCAGCATTTCGTAATGTGACCAAGGGCAGCATTTCATAACTTGACCACGTGCATGCATCTCGTGAATTGACCATGGGCAGCATTTCGTAACATGACCATGGGCAGCATTTTGTAACATGACCACAGGCAGCATTTCGTAACGTGAACATGGGCAGCATTTCGTAACGTGACCACGGGCAGCATTTCGTAACGTGACCAAATTCACCATTATGTGACATGACCACGGGCAGCATTCAGAGACATGACCACGGGCATGCATTCCGTGACATGACCACGGGCATGCATTTCGTGACATGACCACGGGCAGCATTTCGTAACATTACCATGGGCAGCATTTCGTAACATGACCGTGGGAAGCATTTTGTAACATGACCATGGGCAGCATTTCGAGACACTGCCTCAGGCATGCATTTTGTGATATGACCACGGACATGCATTTCGTGACATGATCACGGGCATGTATTTTGTGACATGACCACGGGCAACATTTCGTGACATGATCATGGGCATGCATTTCGTACCATGACCATGGGCAGAATTTCATAACATGACCAAGGGCAGCATTTCATGACTTGACCATGTGCATGCATCTCGTGATGTGACCATGTGCATGCATCTCGTAAAGTGACCATGGGCATGCATTTCGTGACATGATCACGGGCATGCATTTCGTGACATGATCACGGGCATGCATTTCGTGAAATGTCCACGGGCATGCATTTCGTACCATGACCATGGGCAGCATTTCGTGACGAGACCACGGGCATGCATTTCGTGACGTTACCATGGGCAGCATTTCGTATCATGGTCACGGGGAGCTTTTTGTGACATGGCCATGGGCAGCATTTTGTAAAGTGACCACGGGCAGAATTTTGTGACATGGACATGGGCAGCATTTTGTAACGTGACCACGTGCAGCATTTCGTGACGAGACCACGGGCATGCATTTCTTGACATGGCCATGGGCAGCATTTTGTAACGTGACCACGTATAGCATTTCGTAACGTGACCATGGGAATCATTTTGTGACATGGCCACGGGCAGCATTTTGTGATGTGATCCCTGGCAGCATTTCGTAACAATACCATGGGCAGCATTTCGTAACATGACCACGGGCAGCATTTCGTCACTGACCACGGGCAGCATTTCGTGACATGACCAAGGGCATGCATTTCATGACATGACCACAGGGATGCATTTCATGACATGACAACGGGCATGCATTTCTTGACATGGCCACAAGCAGCGTTTTGTAACGTGACAATGTTTAGCATTTCGTAACGTGACCAGCTGCAGAATTTCGTAACGTGGCCACGGGAAGCATTTTGTAACGTGACCACGGGCAGCATTTCGTAACATGACCACAGGCAGCATTTCGTGACTGACCACGGGCAGCATTTCGTAACCTGACCACGGGCAGCATTTCGTATCATGACCACAGGGAGCATTTCGTGACATGGCCATGGACAGCATTTTGTAACGTGACCATGTGCAGCATTTCGTGATGAGACCACGGGCATGCATTTCTTGACATGGCCACGGGCAGCATTTTGTAACGTGACCACGTATAGCATTTCGTAACGTGACCACGGCCAGCATTTCATGACATGGCCACGGGGAGCATTTTGTGATGTGACCATGGGCAGCATTTTGAAACATGACCATGGGCAGAATTTACTAACATGACCATGGGCATCTTCTCATAACATGACCACGGGCAGCATATTGTCACTGACCACGGGTAGCATTTCGTGACATGACCAAGGGCATGCATTTCATGACATGACCACAGGGATGCTTTTCATGACATGACCACAGGCATGCATTTCTTGACATGGCCACAAACAGCGTTTTGTAACTTGACAATGTTTAGCATTTTGTAACGTGACCACGGGCAGAATTACGTAAAGTGGCCACGGGAAGCATTTTGTAACGTGACCACGGGCAGCATTTTGTAACATGACAACAGGCAGGATTTCGTGACTGACCACGGGCAGCATTTCGTGACATGACCACGGGGATGTATTTCATGACATGACCACTGGCAGCATTCTGAGACATGACCACGGGCATGCATTTCGTGACATGTCCACGGGCATGTATTTCGTGACATGGCCACGGGCAGCATTTTGTAACGTGACCACGCTTAGCTTTTCGTAACGTGAACACGGTCAGCATTTCGTAATGTGGCCACGGGCAGCATTTTGTAACATGACCACCGGCAGTATTTCGTGACTGACTATGGGCAGCATTTCGTAACATTTCCGTGGGCAGCGTTTCGTAACATGACTGCGGGAAGGATTTCGTAACATGACCACGGGCAGCATTTCGTAACTTGGCCACGAGCATGCATTTCGTGACATGGCCATGGGCAGCATTCTGTGACATGACTACAGGCAGCAGTCAGAGAAATGACCATGGGCTTGCATTCCGTGACATGACCACGGGCATGCATTTCGTGACATGAACATGGGCAGCATTTCGTAACATGACCACAACAGCATTTCGTGACTCACCATGGGCAGCATATCGTGACATGACCACTGGCATGCATTTCGTGACATGATCAGGGCCAGCATTTCATAACGTGACCACGGGCAGCATTTTGTTACATGGTCACGGGCAGCATTTTGTGACATGACCATTGGCAGAATTTAGTAACATGACCAAGTTCAGCATTTAGTAACATGACCATGGGAAGCATTTCGTAACATGACCACGGGCAGTATTTCTTAACTTGGCAATGGGAATGCATTTCGTGACATGGCCACGGGCAGCATTCCATGACATGACCACGAGCAGCATTCAGAGACATGACCACAGGCATGCATTCTGTGACATGACCACTGGCATGCATTTTGTGACATGACCACGGGCAGCATTTTGTGACATGACCACAGGCATGCATTCCGTGATATGACCAAGGGGAGCATTTCATAACATGACCACGGGCAGTATTTCTTAACTTGGTCACGGGAATGCGTTTCGTGACATGGCCACGGGCAGCATTCAGAGACATGACCACGAGCAGCATTCAGAAACATGACCACAGGCATGCATTCAGTGACATGACCACTGGCATGCATTTTGTGACATGACCACGGGCAGCATTTCGTGATGACCACAGGCATGAATTCCATGACATGACCAAGGGGAGCATTTCGTAACATGACCACGGGCATGCATTTTGTGACATGACCACGGGCATGTATTTCGTGACATGGTCACGGGCAGCATTTCGTAACATGACCACGAAAAACATTTCGTGACTCACCACAGGCAGCATATCGTGACATGACTACGGGCATGCATTTTGTGACATGACCACGGGCAGAATTTCATGACGTGGCCAAGAGCAGCATTTTGTAATGTGACCACGGGCAGCATTTCGTAACATGACCACGGGCAGCATTTTGTGACATGACCACGGGCATGTATTTCGTGAAATGTCCACGGGCATGCATTTCGTAACATGACCACAGGCAGCATTTCGTGACGAGACCACGGGCAGCATTTCGTCAGTTGGCCACGGGCATGCATTTTGTGACATGGTCAGGGGCAGCATTTCGTGACATGACCACGGGCATAATTTTGTAACATGACCACGGGCAGCATTTCGTAACATGACCACGGGCAGCATTTCGTGAGTGACATGGCCATGGGCAGCATTTTGTAACGTGACCACGTGCAGCATTTCTTGACGAGACCACGGGCATGCATTTCTTGATATGGCAATGGGCAGCATTTTGTAACGTGACCACGTATAGCATTTCTTAACGTGACCACGGGCAGCATTTAATGACGTGACCAAGAGCAGCATTTCGTAACGTGACCACGGGCAGCATTTCATAACATCACCACGGGTAGCATTTCGTGACTGACCACGGGCATGCATGCCGTGACATGACCACAGTTATGCATTTCGTGACATAACTACTGGGATGCATTTCATGAAATGACTACAGGCAGCATTCCGAGACATGACCACTGGCATGCATTTCGTGAAATGTCCACTGGCATGCATTTTGGAACATGATCACGGGCAGCATTTCGTGACGTGACCACGGCCAGCATTTCGTAACATGACCATGTTCAGAATTTAGTAACATGACCTTGTTCAGCATTTAGCAACATGACCGTGGAAAGTATTTCGGAACATGACCACGAGCAGCATTTCGTGACATGGCCACGGGCAGCATTTTGTAACGTGACCACGTGCAGCATTTCGTGACGCGACCACGGGCATGCATTTATTGATATGGCAACGGGCAGCATTTGGTAACGTGACCACTTATAGCATTTCGTAACGTGACCACGGGCAGCATTTCATGACGTGGCCAAGAGCAGCATTTTGTAACGTGACCACGTGCAGCATTTCGTGACGCGACCACGGGCATGCATTTATTGATATGGCAACGGGCAGCATTTGGTAACATGATCACTTGCAGCATTTCGTGACGTGACCACGGCCAGCATTTTGTAACATGACCATGTTCAGAATTTAGTAACATGACCTTGTTCAGCATTTAGTAACATGACCGTGGGAAGCATTTTGTAACATGACCACAGGCAGCATTTCGTCAGTTGGCCACGGGCATGCATTTTGTGACATGAACATGGGCAGCATTTCGTAACATGACCACGAGCAGCATTTTGTAACGTGACCACGTTTAGCATTTCGTAAAATGGCCACGGGAAGCATTTTGTGACATGACCACGGGCAGCATTTCGTGACGACCACAGGCATGTATTCCGTGACATGACCAAGGGGAGCATTTCGTAACATGACCACGGGCAGCATTTCATGACATGGCCTCGGGCATGCATTTTGTGACATGACCACGGGCATGCATTTTGTGACATGACCACGGGCATGCATTTTGTGACATGAGCATGGGCATGCATTCCGTGATATGACCACGGGCATGCATTTCGTGACATGAACATGGGCAGCATTTCGTAACATGACCACGAGCAGCATTTTGTAACGTGACCATGTTTAGCATTTCGTAAAGTGGCCACGGGAAGCATTTTGTAACGTGACCACAGGCAGCATTTTGTAACATGACCACTGGAAGCATTTTGTAACGTGACCACGGGCAGCATTTTGTAACATGACCACGGGCAGGATTTCGTGACTGACCACGGGCTGCATTTTGTGACATGGCCAAGGGCATGCATTTCGTGACATGACCACGGGGATGTATTTCATGACATGACCACTGGCAGCATTCTGAGACATGACCACGGGCATGCATTTCGTGAAATGTCCACGGGCATGTATTTCGTGACATGGCCACGGGCAGCATTTTGTAACGTGACCATGTTTAGCTTTTCGTAACGTGACCACGGTCAGCATTTCGTAACGTGGCCACGGGCAGCATTTTCTAACATGACCACCGGCAGTATTACGTGACTGACCATGGGCTGCATTTCGTAACATGACCGTGGGCAGCGTTTCGTAACATGACTGTGGGAAGCATTTCGTAACATGACCACGGGCAGCATTTCGTAACTTGGCCACGAGCATGCATTTCGTGACATGGCCATGGGCATGCATTTCGTGACATGACCATGGGCAGCATTTCGTAACATGACCACGAACAGCATTTCGTGACTCACCACGGGCAGCATATCGTGACATGACCACGGGCATGCATTTCGTGACATGGCCAGGGGCAGCATTTCATAACGTGACCACGGGCAGCATTTTGTTACATGGCCACGGGCAGCATTTTGTCACTGACCATGGGTAGCATTTCGTGACATGGCCAAGGGCATGCATTTCGTGACATGACCACAGGGATGCATTTCATGACATGACCACAGGCATGCATTTCTTGACATGGCCACAAACAGCGTTTTGTAACGTGACAATGTTTAGCATTTTGTAACGTGACCACGGGCAGAATTTCGTAAAGTGGCCACGGGAAGCATTTTGTAACGTGACCACGGGCAGCATTTTGTAACATGACCACGAGCAGGATTTCGTGACAGACCACGGGCAGCATTTCGTGACATGGCCAAGGGCATGCATTTCGTGACATGACCACGGGGATGTATTTCATGACATGACCACTGGCAGGATTCTGAGACATGACCACGGGCATGCATTTCGTGAAATGTCCACGGGCATGTAAATCGTGACATGGCCACGGGCATGCATTTTGTGACATGACCACGGGCAACATTTTGTGACATGACCACAGGCATGTATTCCATGACATGACCAAGGGGAGCATTTCGTAACATGACCACTGGCATGCATTTTGTGACATGACCACAGGCAGCATTTCGTGATGACTACAGGCATGTATTCCATGACATGACCAAGGGGAGCATTTCGTAACATGACCACGGGCAGCATTTTGTGACATGGCCTTGGGCATGCATTTTGGAACATGACCACGGGCAGCATTTCTTGACGTGACCACGGCCAGCATTTCGTAACATGACCATGTTCAGAATTTAGTAACATGACCTTGTTCAGCATTTAGTAAAATGACCGTGGAAAGCATTTCGTAACATGACCACGAGAAGCATTTCGTGACATGGCCACGGGCAGCATTTTGTAACGTGACCACATGCAGCATTTCGTGACGAGACCACGGGCATGCATTTCTTGATATGGCAACGGGCAGCATTTGGTAACGTGACTACTTATAGTATTTTGTAACATGACCACGGGCAGCATTTCGTAACTTGGCCACGAGCATGCATTTCGTGACATGGCCATGGGCAGCATTCTGTGACATGACCACAGGCAGCAGTCAGAGAAATGACCATGGGCATTCATTCTGTGACATGGCCACGGGCATGCATTTCGTGACATGGTCACGGGCAGCATTTCGTAACATGACCACGAAAAGCATTTCGTGACTCACCACGGGCAGCATATCGTGACATGACCACGGGCATGCATTTTGTGACATGACCACGGGCAGAATTTCGTAACATGACCACGGGCAGTATTTCTTAACTTGGCCACGGGTATGCATTTCGTGACATGGCCACGGGCAGCATTCCATGACATGACCACGAGCAGCATTCAGAGACATGACCACAGGCATGCATTCAGTGACATGACCACTGGCATGCATTTTGTGACATGACCACATGCAGCATTTCGTGATGACCACAGGCATGAATTCCATGACATGACCAAGGGGAGCATTTCGTAACATGACCACGGGCAGCATTTTGTGACATGGCCTTGGGCATGCATTTTGTGACATGACCACGGGCATGCATTTCGTAACATGACCACGGGCAGCACTTCGTGATGAGACCACGGGCAGCATTTCGTCAGTTGGCCATGGGCATACATTTTGTGACATGGTCAGGGGCAGCATTTCGTGACATGACCACGGGCAGAATTTCGTAACATGACCACGGGCAACATTTCGTGACATGATCATGGGCATGCATTTCGTACCATGACCATGGGCAGAATTTCATAACATGACCATGGGCAGCATTTTGTAACCTGACCACAGGCAGCATTTCATAACGTGAGCATGGGCAGCATTTCGTAACGTGACCACGGGCAGCATTTCGTAACGTGACCAAGTGCACCATTACGTGACATAACCAGGGGCAGCATTCAGAGACATGACCACGGGCATGCATTCCGTGACATGACCACGGGCATGCTTTTTGTGACATGACCATGGGCAGCATTGTGTGACAATACCTCGGGCATGCATTTTGTGACATGACTTCGGGCATGCATTTCGTGACATGGCCATGGATAGCATTTTGTATCGTGACCACGTTTAGCATTTCGTAACGTGACCACGGGCAGCGTTTCGTAACGTGGCCACGGGCAGCATTTTGTAACATGACCACGGGCAGCATTTCGTATCATGACCACGGGGAGCTTTTCGTGACATGGCCATGGGCAGCATTTTGTGACGTGACCATGGGCAGCATTTTGTAATGTGACGAGACCACGGGCATGCATTTCTTGTCATGGCCATGGGCAGCATTTTGTAACGTGACCACGTATAGCATTTCGTAACGTGGCCATGGGAAGCATTCGTGACATGGCCACGGGCAGCATTTTGTGATGTGATCCCTGGCAGCATTTCGTAACAATACCATGGGCAGCATTTCGTAACATGACCAAGGGCAGCATTTCGTCACTTACCACGGGCAGCATTTCGTGACATGGCCAAGGGCATGCATTTCATGACTTGACCACAGGGATGCATTTCATGACATGACAACGGGCATGCATTTCTTGACATGGCCACAAACAGCGTTTTGTAACGTGACAATGTTTAGCATTTTGTAACGTGACCGCGGGCAGAATTTCGTAAAGTGGCCATGGGAAGCATTTTGTAACGTGACCATGGGCAGCATTTTTTAACATGACCACGGGCAGGATTTCGTGACTGACCACGGGCAGCATTTCGTGACATGGCCAAGGGCATGCATTTCGTGACATGACCACGGGGATGTATTTCATGACATGACCACTGGCATCATTCTGAGACATGACCACGGGCATGCATTTCGTGAAATGTCCACAGGCATGTATTTCGTGACATGGCCACGGGCAGCATTTTGTAACGTGACCACGTTTAGCATTTCGTAACGTGACCACTGTCAGCATTTCGTAACGTGGCCACGGGCAGCATTTTGTAACATGACCACCGGCAGTATTTCGTGACTGACCATGGGCTGCATTTCGTAACATGACCGTGGGCAGCGTTTCGTAACATGACTGTGGGAAGCATTTCATAACATAACCATGGGCAGCATTTCGTAACTTGGCCACGAGCATGCATTTTGTGACATGGCCATGGGCAGCATTCTGTGACATGACTACAGGCAGCAGTCAGAGAAATGACCATTGGCATGCGTTCCGTGACATGACCACGGGCATGCATTTCGTGACATGAACATGGGCAGCATTTTGAAACATGACCACGAACAGCATTTCGTGACTCACCACGGGCAGCATATCGTGACATGACCACGGGCATGCATTTCGTGACATGACCAGGGCCAGCATTTCATAACGTGACCACGGGCAGCATTTTGTTACATGACCACGGGCAGCATTTCGTGACATGACCATTGGCAGAATTTAGTAACATGATCATGGGCAGCTTTTCGTAACATGACCACGGGCAGCATTTCGTCACTGACCACGGGTAGCATTTCGTGACATGGCCAAGGGCATGCATTTCCTGACATGACCACAGGGATGCATTTCATGACATGACCACAGGCATGCATTTCTTGACATGGTCACAAACAGTGTTTTGTAACATGACAATGTTTAGCATTTTGTAACGTGAACACGGGCAGAATTTCGTAAAGTGACACGGGAAGCATTTTGTAACGTGACCACGGGCAGCATTTTGTAACATGACCACGGGCAGGATTTTGTGACTGACCACGGGCAGCATTTCGTGACATGCCAAGGGCATGCATTTCGTGACATGCCAAGGGCATGCATTTCGTGACATGACCACGGGGATGTATTTCATGACATGACCACTGGCAGCATTCTGAGACATGACCACGGGCATGCATTTCGTGAAATGTCCACGGGCATGTATTTCGTGACATGGCCACGGGCAGAATTTTGTAACGTGACCACGTTTAGCATTTCGTAACGTGACCACGGTCAGCATTTCGTAACGTTGCCACGGGCAGCATTTTGTAACATGACCACCGGCAGTATTTCGTGACTGACCATTGGCTGCATTTCGTAACATGACCGTGGGCAGCGTTTCGTACCATGACTGTGGGAAGCATTTCATAACATGACCACGGGCAGCATTTCGTAACTTGGCCACGAGCATGCATTTCGTGACATGAACATGGGCAGCATTTCGTAACATGACCACGAACAGCATTTCGTGACTCACCACGGGCAGCATATCGTGACATGACCACGGGCATGCATTTCGTGACATGACCAGGGCCAGCATTTCATAACGTGACCACGGGCAGCATTTTGTTACATGGCCACGGGCAGCATTTCCACAGGGATGCATTTCATGACATGACCACAGGCATGCATTTCTTGACATGGTCACAAACAGCGTTTTGTAACATGACTGTGGGAAGCATTTCGTAACATGACCACGGGCAGCATTTCGTAACTTGGCCACGAGCATGCATTTCGTGACATGGCCATGGGCATGCATTTCGTGACATGACCATGGGCAGCATTTCGTAACATGACCACGAACAGCATTTCGTGACTCACCACGGGCAGCATATCGTGACATGACCACGGGCATGCATTTCGTGACATGGCCAGGGGCAGCATTTCATAACGTGACCACGGGCAGCATTTTGTTACATGGCCACGGGCAGCATTTTGTCACTGACCACGGGTAGTATTTCGTGACATGGCCAAGGGCATGCATTTCGTGACATGACCACAGGGATGCATTTCATGACATGACCACAGGCATGCATTTCTTGACATGGCCACAAACAGCGTTTTGTAACGTGACAATGTTTAGCATTTTGTAACGTGACCACGGGCAGAATTTCGTAAAGTGGCCACGGGAAGCATTTTGTAACGTGACCACGGGCAGCATTTTGTAACATGACCACGAGCAGGATTTCATGACATGGCCACAGGCAGTATTTCGTTACATGGCCATGGGCAGCATTTCGCGATATGGCCATGGGCAGCAGTTCGTGACATGACCACAGCCATGCATTTCGTGACATCACCACGGGCATGCATTTCGTGACATGACTACGGACATGCATTTCGTGACATGGCCACGGGCAGCATTTCTTGACATGGCCACTAACAGCATTTCGTGACATGGCCACGGGCATGCATTTAATGACATGGCCAAGGGCATGTATTTCATGACATGACCACGGGCATGCATTTCCTGACATGACCAAGGGCAGCATTTTGTAACGTGCCCACGGGCAGCAGTTCGTAACGTAACCACGGGCAGCATTACGTGAGATGGCCACGGGCATGCATTACATTACATGGCCACGTTCATGCATTTCATGAAATGACCACGCGCATGCATTTCGTGACATGACCAGGGGCAGCATTTTATAACGTGCCCACGGGCAGCAGTTCGTAACGTAACCACGGGCAGCATTATGTGAGATGGCCACGTGCAGGATTTTGTGACATGGCCACGGGCAGCATGTCGTGACATGTCCACAGGCATGCAATTCGTGACATGGCCTCGGGCAGCATTTCGTGACATGGCCACAGGCAGCATTTTGTGACATGACCATGGGAAGTATTTCGTGACATTGCCACGGGCAACATTTCGTGATATGGCCACGGGCAGCATTTCATGTCACGACCACGAGTAGCATTTCGTGACATGGCCACAGGCAGTATTTTGTTACATGGCCATGGGCAGCATTTCGCGATATGGCCATGGGCAGCATTTCGCGACAAGGCCATGGGCAACATTTCGTGACATGGCCAAGGGTTGCATTTCGTGACATGACCACAGGCATGCATTTTGTGACATGGCCACGGGGAGCATTTTGTGACATGTCCACAGGCATGCAATTCGTGACATGTCCACAGGCAGTATTCCGTGACATGACCACGGGAAGCATTTCGTGACATGGCTACGGGCAACATTTCGTGACATGGCCACGGGCAGCATTTCGTGACATGGCCACGGGAAGCATTTCGGGACATGGCCACGGGCAACTTTTCGTGACATAGCCACGGGCAGCATTTCTTGACAAGGCCAAGGGCATGATTTTCATGACCTGACCATGGGCATGCATTTCATGACGTGACCAGGGGCAGTATTTTGTAACGTGCCCACGGGCTGCATTTCGTGACATGGCCACGGGCAACATTTCGTGACATGGCTGTGGGCAGCATTTTGTGACATGGCCACGGGCAGCATTTCGTGACATGGCCACGGGCAGCATTTCGTGACATGAACACGGGCAGCATTTTGTGACATGACCACGGTTGCATTTCGTGACATGACCACGGGCATGGATTTCATGACATGACCACAGGCTGCATTTCGTAACGTGACTTAGGGCAGCATATCGTAATGTGACCACGAGCAGTATTTCGTAACGTGACCAAAGGGTGTATTTTGTAACGTGACCACGGGCAGGATTTCGTAACGTGACAACAGGGAGCATTTCATAGCATGACCAAGGGCAGTATTTCGTGACATGGCCACAGGCAGCTTTTCGTGACATGGCCACGGGCAGCATTTCGTAACGTGACCCCGGGGAGCATTTCCTGACATGACCACGGGCATGCATTTCGTGACATGACCACAGGCAGCATTTTGTAACGTGACCAGGGGCAGCATATCATAACGTGACCACAAGCAGTATTTCGTAACGTGACCAAAGGTTTTATTTCGTAACGTGACAAAGGGCAGCATTTCGTAATGTGACAACGGGGAGCATTTCGTAACATGGCCACGGGCAGCATTTTGTGACATGGCCACGGGCAGCATTTTGTGACATGTCCACGTGGAGCATTTTGTGACATGTCCATGGGCATGCAATTCGTGACATCGCCGCGGGCATGTATTTCGTGACATGACCACGGGCATGCATTTCGTGACATGACCACGGGCAGCATTCCGTTACATCGCCACGGGTAGCATTTCGTCACATGGCCATGGGCATGCATTTCATGACATGGCCCCTGGCTTGCATTTCATGACAAGACCATGGGCATGCATTTTGTGACGTGACCAGGGGCAGCAGTTTGTAACGTGCCCACGGGCAGCAGTTCGTAACGTGACCACGGGCAGCATTACGTGACATGGCCACGGGCAACATTTCGTAACATGGCCACGGGCAGAATTTCGTGACAGCGCAACGGGCAGCTTTTTGTGACATGGCTACAGGCATCATTTCGTAACATGGCCAAGGGCAGCATTTCTTGACAAGACCAAGGGCATGATTTTCATGACCTGACCACGGGTATGCATTTCATGACGTGCCCACGGGCAGCAGTTCGTAACGTGACCACGGGCAGCATTTCGTGACGTGGCCACAGGCAGCATTCCGTGACATGGCCACGGGCAGCATTTCGTGACATGACCACAGCCATGCATTTCGTGACATCACCACGGGCATGCATTTCGTGACATGACTACGGATATGCATTTCATGACATGACCACGGGCAGCATTTCGTGACATGGCCACGGGCATGCATTTCATGACATGGCCAAGGGTATGCATTTCATGACATGACCACGGGCATGCATTTCGTGACATGACCAAGGGCAGCATTTTGTAACGTGTCCACGGGCAGCATTTCTTGACAAGGCCAAGGGCATGATTTTCATGACCTGACCACGGGCATGCATTTCATGACGTGACCAGGGGCAGCATTTTGTAACATGCCCACGGGCTGCATTTCGTGACATGGCCATGGGCAACATTTTGTGACATGACCATGGGCAGCATTTCGTGACATGGCCACGGGCAGCATTTCGTGACATGAACACGGGCAGCATTTCGTGACATGACCACGGTTGCATTTTGTGACATGACCCCAGGCATCATTTCGTAACGTGACCAGGGGCAGCATATCGTAATGTGACCACGAGCAGTATTTCGTAACTTGACCAAAGGGTGTATTTCGTAACGTGACCACGGGCAGGATTTCGTAACGTGACAATGGGGAGCATTTCGTAACATGACCAAGGGCAGCAATTCGTGACATGGCCACAGGCAGCTTTTCGTGACAGCCACGGGCAGCATTTCGTAACGTGACCCCGGGGAGCATTTCGTAACATGGCCACAGGCAGTATTTCGTTACATGGCCACGGGCAGCATTTCGCGATATGGCCATGGCAGCAGTTCGTGACATGACCACAGCCATGCATTTCGTGACATCACCACGGGCATGCATTTCGTGACATGACTACGGACATGCATTTCGTGACATGGCCACGGGCAGCATTTTGTGACATGGCCACTAACAGCATTTCGTGACATGGCCGCGGGCATGCATTTAATGACATGGCCAAGGGCATGTATTTCATGACATGACCACGGGCATGCATTTCCTGACATGACCAAGGGCAGCATTTTGTAACGTGCCCACGGGCAGCAGTTCGTAACGTAACCACGGGCAGCATTATGTGAGATGGCCACGGGCAGGATTTTGTGACATGGCCATGGTCAGCATGTCGTGACATGGCCACGGGGAGCATTTTGTGACATGTCCACAGGCATGCAATTCGTGACATGGCCTCGGGCAGCATTTCGTGACATGGCCACGCAGCATTTCGTGACATGACCATTGGAAGTATTTCGTGACATGGCCACGGGCAGCATTTCGTGACATGGCCACGGGCATGCATTTCATGACATGGCCACGGGCATGCATTTCATGACATGACCATGCGCATGCATTTCCTGACATGACCAGGGGCAGCATCTTATAACGTGCCCACGGGCAGCAGTTCGTAACATAACCACGGGCAGCATTATGTGAGATGGCCAAGGGCAGGATTTTGTGACATGGCCACGGGCAGCATTTCTTGACATGGCCACGGGGAGCATTTTGTGACATGTCCACAGGGATGCAATTCGTGACATGTCCACGGGCAGCATTTCGTAACATAGCCACGGGCTGCATTTCGAAAACATGGCCACGGGCAGCATTTCGTGACATGGCCATGGGCAGCATTTCGTGACATGGCCATGGGGCAGCATTCCTTGACATGACCACGGGAAGCATTTCGTGACATGGCCACGGGCACATTTCGTGACATGGCCACGGGCAGCATTTCATGTCACGACCACGAGTAGCACTTCGTGACATGGCCACAAGCAGTATTTCGTTACATGGCCATGGGCAGCATTTCCCGATATGGCCATGGGCAGCATTTCGCGACATGGCCACGGGTTGCATTTTGTGACATGGCCACGGGTTGCATTTTGTGACATGACCACAGGCATGCATTTCGTGACATAGCCACGGGGAGCATTTCGTAACATGACCATGGGCATGCATTTCATGACATGACCTCGGGCATGCTTTTCGTGACGTGACCACGGGCTCCATGTCATAACGTGACCATGGGCAGCATTTAGTAAGGTGACAATGGGCAGCATTTTGTAACATTGCCACAGGTAGCATTTCATGACATGACCATGGGCAGTATTTCGTTACATGGCCATGGGCAGCATTTCATGACATGACCACAGCCATGCATTTCGTGACATCACCACGGGCATGCATTTCGTGACATGACTACGGACATGCATTTTGTGACATGACCACGGGCAGCATTTCGTGACATGGCAACGGGCAGCATTTCGTGACATGGCCACGGGCAGCATTTCGTGACATGGCCACTGGCATGCATTTAATGACATAGCCAAGGGCATGCATTTCATGACATGTCCACGGGCATGCATTCCTTGACATTACCAAGGGCAGCATTTTGTAACGTGCCCACGGGCAGCAGTTCGTAACGTAACCATGGGCAGCATTACGTGAGATGGCCACAGGCAGGATTTTGTGACATGGCCACGGGCTGCATTTCGTGACATGGCCACGGGGAGCATTTTGTGACATGTCCGCAGGCATGCAATTCGTGACATGTCCACGGGCAGCATTTCGTAACATAGCCACGGGCTGCATTTCGTAACATGGCCACGGGCAGCATTTCGTGACATGGCCATGGGCAGCATTTTGTGACATGGCCACAGGCAGCATTCCGTGACATGACCACGGGAAGCATTTCGTGACATGGCCACGGGCAGCATTTCTTGACAAGGCCAAGGGCATGATTTTCATGACCTGACCACAGGCATGCATTTCATGACGTGACCAGGGGCAACATTTTGTAACGTGCCCACGGGCTGCATTTCGTGACATGGCCACGGGCAACATTTTGTGACATGACCATGGGCAGCATTTCGTGACATGGCCACGGGCAGCATTTCGTGACATGAACACGGACAGCATTTCGTGACATGACCACGGTTGCATTTTGTGACATGACCACGGGCATCATTTCGTAACGTGACCAGGGGCAGCATATCGTAATGTGACCACGAGCAGTATTTCGTAACTTGACCAAAGGGTGTATTTCGTAACGTGAACACGGGCAGGATTTCGTAACGTGACAACGGGGAGCATTTCGTAACATGACCAAGGGCCGCATTTCGTGACATGGCCACAGGCAGCTTTTCGTGACATAGCCACGGGCAGCATTTCGTAACGTGACCCCGGGGAGCATTTCGTGACATGGCCACAGGCAGTATTTCGTTACATGGCCATGGGCAGCATTTCGCGATATGGCCATGGGCAGCAGTTCGTGACATGACCACAGCCATACATTTCGTGACATCACCACGGGCATGCATTTCGTGACATGACTACGGACATGCATTTCGTGACATGGCCACGGGCAGCATTTCGTGACATGGCCACGGGTAGCATTTCGTGACATGGCCACTAACAGCATTTCGTGACATGGCCACTGGCATGCATTTAATGACATGGCCAAGGGCATGTATTTCATGACATGACCACGGGCATGCATTTCCTGACATGACCAAGGGCAGCATTTTGTAACGTGCCCACGGGCAGCAGTTCGTAACGTAACCACGGGCAGCATTACGTGAGATGGCCACGGGCATGCATTACATTACATGGCCACGTTCATGCATTTCATGAAATGACCACGCGCATGCATTTCGTGACATGACCAGGGGCAGCATTTTATAACGTGCCCACGGGCAGCAGTTCGTAACGTAACCACGGGCAGCATTATGTGAGATGGCCACGTGCAGGATTTTGTGACATGGCCACGGGAAGCATGTCGTGACATGGCCACGGGGAGCATTTTGTGACATGTCCACAGGCATGCAATTCGTGACATGGCCTCGGGCAGCATTTCGTGACATGGCCACAGGCCGCATTTCGTGACATGACTATGGGAAGTATTTCGTGACATTGCCACGGGCAACATTTCGTGATATGGCCACGGGCAGCATTTCATGTCACGACCACAAGTAGCATTTCGTGACATGGCCACAGGCAGTATTTTGTTAAATGGCCATGGGCAGCATTTCGCGATATGGCCATGGGCAGCATTTCGCGACAAGGCCATGGGCAACATTTCGTGACATGGCCAAGGGTTGCATTTCGTGACATGACCACAGGCATGCATTTTGTGACATGGCCACGGGGAGCATTTTGTGACATGTCCACAGGCATGCAATTCGTGACATGTCCACAGGCAGTATTCCGTGACATGACCACGGGAAGCATTTCGTGACATGGCTACGGGCAACTTTTCGTGACATAGCCACGGGCAGCATTTCTTGACAAGGCCAAGGGCATGATTTTCATGACCTGACCATGGGCATGCATTTCATGACGTGACCAGGGGCAGTATTTTGTAACGTGCCCACGGGCTGCATTTCGTGACATGGCCACGGGCAACATTTCGTGACATGGCTGTGGGCAGCATTTCGTGACATGGCCACGGGCAGCATTTCGTGACATGACCAAGGGCAGCATTTCGTGACATGGCCACAGGCAGCCTTTCGTGTCATGGCCACGGGCAGCATTTCGTAACGTGACCACGGGGAGCATTTCGTAACGTGACCACGGGGAGCATTTTGTGACATGGCCACAGGCAGCTTTTCGTGACATGGCCACGGGCAGCATTTCGTGACATGACCACAGCCATGCATTTCGTGACATCACCACGGGCATGCATTTCGTGACATGACTACGGATATGCATTTCATGACATGACCACGGGCAGCATTTCGTGACATGGCCACGGGCATGCATTTCATGACATGGCCAAGGGTATGCATTTCATGACATGACCACGGGCATGCATTTCGTGACATGACCAAGGGCAG
This sequence comes from Acipenser ruthenus, assembly GCF_902713425.1. Classification (NCBI taxonomy): domain Eukaryota; kingdom Metazoa; phylum Chordata; class Actinopteri; order Acipenseriformes; family Acipenseridae; genus Acipenser; species Acipenser ruthenus. Next base: position 4,418,620 of record NC_081225.1, on the reverse strand, counting down.
CATTTCGTGACATGAACACGGGCAGCATTTTGTGACATGACCACGGTTGCATTTTGTGACATGACCCCAGGCATCATTTCGTAACGTGACCAGGGGCAGCATATCGTAATGTGACCACGAGCAGTATTTCGTAACTTGACCAAAGGGTGTATTTCGTAACGTGACCACGGGCAGGATTTCGTAACGTGACAATGGGGAGCATTTCGTAACATGACCAGGGGCAGCATTTTATAACGTGCCCACGGGCAGCAGTTCGTAACGTAACCACGGGCAGCATTATGTGAGATGGCCACGTGCAGGATTTTGTGACATGGCCACGGGCAGCATGTCGTGACATGGCCACGGGGAGCATTTTGTGACATGTCCACAGGCATGCAATTCGTGACATGGCCTCGGGCAGCATTTCGTGACATGGCCACAGGCAGCATTTCGTGACATGACCATGGGAAGTATTTCGTGACATTGCCACGGGCAGCATTTCGCGACAAGGCCATGGGCAACTTTTCGTGACATGGCCAAGGGTTGCATTTCGTGACATGACCACAGGCATGCATTTTGTGACATGGCCACGGGGAGCATTTTGTGACATGTCCACAGGCATGCAATTCGTGACATGTCCACAGGCAGTATTCCGTGACATGACCACGGGAAGCATTTCGTGACATGGCTACGGGCAACATTTCGTGACATGGCCACGGGCAGCATTTCGTGACATGGCCACAGGAAGCATTTCGGGACATGGCCACGGGCAACTTTTCGTGACATAGCCACGGGCAGCATTTCTTGACAAGGCCAAGGGCATGATTTTCATGACCTGACCATGGGCATGCATTTCATGACGTGACCAGGGGCAGTATTTTGTAACGTGCCCACGGGCTGCATTTCGTGACATGGCCACGGGCAACATTTCGTGACATGGCTGTGGGCAGCATTTCGTGACATGGCCACGGGCAGCATTTCGTGACATGACCAAGGGCAGCATTTCGTGACATGGCCACAGGCAGCCTTTCGTGTCATGGCCACGGGCAGCATTTCGTAACGTGACCACGGGGAGCATTTCGTAACGTGACCACGGGGAGCATTTTGTGACATGGCCACAGGCAGCTTTTCGTGACATGGCCACGGGCAGCATTTCGTGACATGACCACAGCCATGCATTTCGTGACATCACCACGGGCATGCATTTCGTGACATGACTACGGATATGCATTTCATGACATGGCCACGGGCAGCATTTCGTGACATGGCCACTGGCATGCATTTAATGACATAGCCAAGGGCATGCATTTCATGACATGTCCACGGGCATGCATTCCTTGACATTACCAAGGGCAGCATTTTGTAACGTGCCCACGGGCAGCAGTTCGTAACGTAACCATGGGCAGCATTACGTGAGATGGCCACAGGCAGGATTTTGTGACATGGCCACGGGCTGCATTTCGTGACATGGCCACGGGGAGCATTTTGTGACATGTCCGCAGGCATGCAATTCGTGACATGTCCACGGGCAGCATTTCGTAACATAGCCACGGGCTGCATTTCGTAACATGGCCACGGGCAGCATTTCGTGACATGGCCATGGGCAGCATTTTGTGACATGGCCACAGGCAGCATTCCGTGACATGACCACGGGAAGCATTTCGTGACATGGCCACGGGCAGCATTTCTTGACAAGGCCAAGGGCATGATTTTCATGACCTGACCACAGGCATGCATTTCATGACGTGACCAGGGGCAACATTTTGTAACGTGCCCACGGGCTGCATTTCGTGACATGGCCACGGGCAACATTTTGTGACATGACCATGGGCAGCATTTCGTGACATGGCCACGGGCAGCATTTCGTGACATGAACACGGACAGCATTTCGTGACATGACCACGGTTGCATTTTGTGACATGACCACGGGCATCATTTCGTAACGTGACCAGGGGCAGCATATCGTAATGTGACCACGAGCAGTATTTCGTAACTTGACCAAAGGGTGTATTTCGTAACGTGACCACGGGCAGGATTTCGTAACGTGACAACGGGGAGCATTTCGTAACATGACCAAGGGCCGCATTTCGTGACATGGCCACAGGCAGCTTTTCGTGACATAGCCACGGGCAGCATTTCGTAACGTGACCCCGGGGAGCATTTCGTGACATGGCCACAGGCAGTATTTCGTTACATGGCCATGGGCAGCATTTCGCGATATGGCCATGGGCAGCAGTTCGTGACATGACCACAGCCATACATTTCGTGACATCACCACGGGCATGCATTTCGTGACATGACTACGGACATGCATTTCGTGACATGGCCACGGGCAGCATTTCGTGACATGGCCACGGGTAGCATTTCGTGACATGGCCACTAACAGCATTTCGTGACATGGCCACTGGCATGCATTTAATGACATGGCCAAGGGCATGTATTTCATGACATGACCACGGGCATGCATTTCCTGACATGACCAAGGGCAGCATTTTGTAACGTGCCCACGGGCAGCAGTTCGTAATGTAACCACGGGCAGCATTACGTGAGATGGCCACGGGCATGCATTACATTACATGGCCACGTTCATGCATTTCATGAAATGACCACGCGCATGCATTTCGTGACATGACCAGGGGCAGCATTTTATAACGTGCCCACGGGCAGCAGTTCGTAACGTAACCACGGGCAGCATTATGTGAGATGGCCACGTGCAGGATTTTGTGACATGGCCACGGGCAGCATGTCGTGACATGGCCACGGGGAGCATTTTGTGACATGTCCACAGGCATGCAATTCGTGACATGGCCTCGGGCAGCATTTCGTGACATGGCCACAGGCAGCATTTCGTGACATGACCATGGGAAGTATTTCGTGACATTGCCACGGGCAAAATTTCGTGATATGGCCACGGGCAGCATTTCATGTCACGACCACGAGTAGCATTTCGTGACATGGCCACAGGCAGTATTTTGTTAAATGGCCATGGGCAGCATTTCGCGATATGGCCATGGGCAGCATTTCGCGACAAGGCCATGGGCAACATTTCGTGACATGGCCAAGGGTTGCATTTCGTGACATGACCACAGGCATGCATTTTGTGACATGGCCACGGGGAGCATTTTGTGACATGTCCACAGGCATGCAATTCGTGACATGTCCACAGGCAGTATTCCGTGACATGACCACGGGAAGCATTTCGTGACATGGCTACGGGCAACATTTCGTCACATGGCCACGGGCAGCATTTCGTGACATGGCCACGGGAAGCATTTCGGGACATGGCCACGGGCAACTTTTCGTGACATAGCCACGGGCAGCATTTCTTGACAAGGCCAAGGGCATGATTTTCATGACCTGACCATGGGCATGCATTTCATGACGTGACCAGGGGCAGTATTGTGTAACGTGCCCACGGGCTGCATTTCGTGACATGGCCACGGGCAACATTTCGTGACATGGCTGTGGGCAGCATTTCGTGACATGGCCACGGGCAGCATTTCGTGACATGACCAAGGGCAGCATTTCGTGACATGTCCACAGGCAGCCTTTCGTGTCATGGCCACGGGCAGCATTTCGTAACGTGACCACGGGGAGCATTTCGTAACGTGACCACGGGGAGCATTTTGTGACATGGACACAGGCAGCTTTTCGTGACATTGCCACGGGCAGCATTTCGTGACATGACCACAGCCATGCATTTTGTGACATCACCACGGGTATGCATTTCGTGACATGACTACGGATATGCATTTCATGACATGACCACGGGCAGCATTTCGTGACATGGCCACGGGCATGCATTTCATGACATGGCCAAGGGTATGCATTTCATGACATGACCACGGGCATGCATTTCGTGACATGACCAAGGGCAGCATTTTGTAACGTGCCCACGGGCAGCATTTCTTGACAAGGCCAAGGGCATGATTTTCATGACCTGACCACGGGCATGCATTTCATGACGTGACCAGGGGCAGCATTTTGTAACATGCCCACGGGCTGCATTTCGTGACATGGCCACGGGCAACATCTTGTGACATGACCATGGGCAGCATTTCGTGACATGGCCACGGGCAGCATTTCGTGACATGAACACGGGCAGCATTTCGTGACATGACCACGGTTGCATTTTGTGACATGACCCCAGGCATCATTTCGTAACGTGACCAGGGGCAGCATATCGTAATGTGACCACGAGCAGTATTTCGTAACTTGACCAAAGGGTGTATTTCGTAACGTGACCACGGGCAGGATTTCGTAACGTGACAATGGGGAGCATTTCGTAACATGACCAAGGGCAGCATTTCGTGACATGGCCACAGGCAGCTTTTCGTGACATAGCCACGGGCAGCATTTCGTAACGTGACCCCGGGGAGCATTTCGTGACATGGCCACAGGCAGTATTTCGTTACATGGCCACGGGCAGCATTTCGCGATATGGCCATGGCAGCAGTTCGTGACATGACCACAGCCATGCATTTCGTGACATCACCACGGGCATGCATTTCGTGACATGACTACGGACATGCATTTTGTGACATGGCCACGGGCAGCATTTTCTGACATGGCCACTAACAGCATTTCGTGACATGGCCACGGGCATGCATTTAATGACATGGCCAAGGGCATGTATTTCATGACATGACCACGGGCATGCATTTCCTGACATGACCAAGGGCAGCATTTTGTAACGTGCCCACGGGCAGCAGTTCGTAACGTAACCACGGGCAGCATTATGTGAGATGGCCACGGGCAGGATTTTGTGACATGGCCATGGGCAGCATGTCGTGACATGGCCACGGGGAGCATTTTGTGACATGTCCACAGGCATGCAATTCGTGACATGCCTCAGGCAGCATTTCGTGACATGGCCACAGGCAGCATTTCGTGACATGACCAAGGGAAGTATTTCGTGACATGGCCACGGGCAGCATTTCGTGACATGGCCACGGGTATGCATTTCATGACATGGCCACGGGCATGCATTTCATGACATGACCATGCGCATGCATTTCCTAACATGACCAGGGGCAGCATCTTATAACGTGCCCACGGGCAGCAGTTCGTAACATAACCACGGGCAGCATTATGTGAGATGGCCAAGGGCAGGATTTTGTGACATGGCCACGGGCAGCATTTCTTGACATGACCACGGGGAGCATTTTGTGACATGTCCACAGGGATGCAATTCGTGACATGTCCACGGGCAGCATTTCGTAACATAGCCACGGGCTGCATTTCGAAAACATGGCCACGGGCAGCATTTCGTGACATGGCCATGGGCATCATTTCGTGACATGGCCATGGGGCAGCATTCCTTGACATGACCACGGGAAGCATTTCGTGACATGGCCACGGGCTCATTTCGTGACATTGCCATGGGCAGCATTTCATGTCACGACCACGAGTAGCACTTCGTGACATGGCCACAAGCAGTATTTTGTTACATGGCCATGGGCAGCATTTCCCGATATGGCCATGGGCAGCATTTCGCGACATGGCCACGGGTTGCATTTTGTGACATGGCCACGGGTTGCATTTTGTGACATAGCCACGGGGAGCATTTCGTAACATGACCATGGGCATGCAATTCATGACATGACCTCGGGCATGCTTTTCGTGACGTGACCACGGGCTCCATGTCATAACGTGACCATGGGCAGCATTTAGTAAGGTGACAATGGGCAGCATTTTGTAACATGGCCACAGGTAGCATTTCATGACATGACCATGGGCAGTATTTCGTTACATGGCCATGGGCAGCATTTCGCGACATGGCCACGGGTTGCATTTTGTGACATGGCCACAGGCATGCATTTCGTGACATAGCCACGGGGAGCATTTCGTAACATGACCATGGGCAAGCAATTCATGACATGACCTCGGGCATGCTTTTCGTGACGTGACCACGGGCTCCATGTCATAACGTGACCATGGGCAGCATTTAGTAAGGTGACAATGGGCAGCATTTTGTAACATGGCCACAGGTAGCATTTCATGACATGACCATGGGCAGTATTTCGTTACATGGCCACGGGCAGCATTTCGCAATATGGCCATGGGCAGCATTTCATGACATGACTACAGCCATGCATTTCGTGACATCACCACGGGCATGCATTTCGTGACATGACTACGGACATGCATTTTGTGACATGACCACGGGCAGCATTTCGTGACATGGCAACGGGCAGCATTTCGTGACATGGCCACGGGCAGCATTTCGTGACATGGCCACTGGCATGCATTTAATTACATAGCCAAGGGCATGCATTTCATGACATGTCCACGGGCATGCATTCCTTGACATTACCAAGGGCAGCATTTTGTAACGTGCCCACGGGCAGCAGTTCGTAACGTAACCATGGGCAGCATTATGTGAGATGGCCACAGGCAGGATTTTGAGACATGGCCACGGGCTGCATTTCGTGACATGGCCACGGGGAGCATTTTGTGACATGTCCACAGGCATGCAATTCGTGACATGTCCACGGGCAGCATTTCGTAACATAGCCACGGGCTGCATTTCGTAACATGGCCACGGGCAGCATTTCGTGACATGGCCATGGGCAGCATTTTGTGACATGGCCACAGGCAGCATTCCGTGACATGACCACGGGAAGCATTTCGTGACATGGCCACGGGCAGAATTTCTTGACAAGGCCAAGGGCATGATTTTCATGACCTGACCACAGGCATGCATTTCATGACGTGACCAGGTGCAGCATTTTGTAACGTGCCCACGGGCTGCATTTCGTGACATGGCCACGGGCAACATTTTGTGACATGACCATGGGCAGCATTTCGTGACATGGCCACGGGCAGCATTTCGTGACATGAACACGGACAGCATTTTGTGACATGACCACGGTTGCATTTTGTGACATGACCACGGGCATCATTTCGTAACGTGACCAGGGGCAGCATATCATAATGTGACCACGAGCAGTATTTCGTAACTTGACCAAAGGGTGTATTTCGTAACGTGACCACGGGCAGGATTTCGTAACGTGACAACGGGGAGCATTTCGTAACATGACCAAGGGCCGCATTTCGTGACATGGCCACAGGCAGCTTTTCGTGACATAGCCACGGGCAGCATTTCATAACGTGACCCCGGGGAGCATTTCGTGACATGGCCACAGGCAGTATTTCGTTACATGGCCATGGGCAGCATTTCGCGATATGGCCATGGGCAGCAGTTCGTGACATGACCACAGCCATGCATTTCGTGACATCACCACGGGCATGCATTTCGTGACATGACAACGGACATGCATTTCGTGACATGGCCACGGGCAGCATTTCGTGACATGGCCACGGGTAGCATTTCGTGACATGGCCACTAACAGCATTTCGTGACATGGCCAAGGGCATGTATTTCATGACATGACCACGGGCATGCATTTCCTGACATGACCAAGGGCAGCATTTTGTAACGTGCCCACGGACAGCAGTTCGTAACGTAACCACGGGCAGCATTACGTGAGATGGCCACGGGCATGCATTACATTACATGGCCACGTTCATGCATTTCATGAAATGACCACGCGCATGCATTTCGTGACATGACCAGGGGCAGCATTTTATAACGTGCCCACGGGCAGCAGTTCGTAACGTAACCACGGGCAGCATTATGTGAGATGGCCACGTGCAGGATTTTGTGACATGGCCACGGGCAGCATGTCGTGACATGGCCACGGGGAGCATTTTGTGACATGTCCACAGGCATGCAATTCGTGACATGGCCTCGGGCAGCATTTCGTGACATGGCCACAGGCAGCATTTCGTGACATGACCATGGGAAGTATTTCGTGACATTGCCACGGGCAAAATTTCGTGATATGGCCACGGGCAGCATTTCATGTCACGACCACGAGTAGCATTTCGTGACATGGCCACAGGCAGTATTTTGTTAAATGGCCATGGGCAGCATTTCGCGATATGGCCATGGGCAGCAGTTCGTGACATCACCACGGGCATGCATTTCGTGACATGACAACGGACATGCATTTCGTGACATGGCCACGGGCAGCATTTCGTGACATGGCCACGGGTAGCATTTCGTGACATGGCCACTAACAGCATTTCGTGACATGGCCAAGGGCATGTATTTCATGAAATGACCACGCGCATGCATTTCGTGACATGACCAGGGGCAGCATTTTATAACGTGCCCACGGGCAGCAGTTCGTAACGTAACCACGGGCAGCATTATGTGAGATGGCCACGTGCAGAATTTTGTGACATGGCCACGGGCAGCATGTCGTGACATGGCCACGGGGAGCATTTTGTGACATGTCCACAGGCATGCAATTCGTGACATGGCCTCGGGCAGCATTTCGTGACATGGCCACAGGCAGCATTTCGTGACATGACCATGGGAAGTATTTCGTGACATTGCCACGGGCAACATTTCGTGATATGGCCACGGGCAGCATTTCATGTCACGACCACGAGTAGCATTTTGTGACATGGCCACAGGCAGTATTTTGTTACATGGCCATGGGCAGCATTTCGCGATATGGCCAGGGGCAGCATTTCGCGACAAGGCCATGGGCAACATTTCGTGACATGGCCAAGGGTTGCATTTCGTGACATGACCACAGGCATGCATTTTGTGACATGGCCACGGGGAGCATTTTGTGACATGTCCACAGGCATGCAATTCGTGACATGTCCACAGGCAGTATTCCGTGACATGACCACGGGAAGCATTTTGTGACATGGCTACGGGCAACATTTCGTGACATGGCCACGGGCAGCATTTCGTGACATGGCCACGGGAAGCATTTCGGGACATGGCCACGGGCAACTTTTCGTGACATAGCCACGGGCAGCATTTCTTGACAAGGCCAAGGGCATGATTTTCATGACCTGACCATGGGCATGCATTTCATGACGTGACCAGGGACAGTATTTTGTAACGTGCCCACGGGCTGCATTTCGTGACATGGCCACGGGCAACATTTCGTGACATGGCCACGGGCAGCATTTCGTGACATGAACACGGGCAGCATTTTGTGACATGACCACGGTTGCATTTCGTGACATGACCACGGGCATGGATTTCATGACATGATCACAGGCTGCATTTCGTAACGTGACTTAGCGCAGCATATCGTAATGTGACCACGAGCAGTATTTCGTAACGTGACCAAAGGGTGTATTTTGTAACGTGACCACGGGCAGGATTTCGTAACGTGACAACAGGGAGCATTTCATAGCATGACCAAGGGCAGCTTTTCGTGACATGGCCACGGGCAGCATTTCGTAACGTGACCCCGGGGAGCATTTCGTGACATGACCACGGGCATGCATTTCGTGACATGACCACAGGCAGCATTTTGTAACGTGACCAGGGGCAGCATATCATAACGTGACCACAAGCAGTATTTCGTAACGTGACCAAAGGTTGTATTTCGTAACGTGACAAAGGGTAGCATTTCGTAATGTGACAACGGGGAGCATTTCGTAACATGGCCACGGGCAGCATTTTGTGACATGGCCACGGGCAGCATTTTGTGACATGTCCACGTGGAGCATTTTGTGACATGTCCATGGGCATGCAATTCGTGACATCGCCACGGGCATGTATTTCGTGACATGACCACGGGCATGCATTTCGTGACATGACCACGGGCAGCATTCCGTTACATCGCCACGGGTAGCATTTCGTCACATGGCCATGGGCAGCATTTCGTGACATGGCTTCTGGCATGCATTTCATGACAAGACCATGGGCATGCATTTTGTGACGTGACCAGGGGCAGCAGTTTGTAACGTGCCCACGGGCAGCAGTTCGTAACGTGACCACGGGCAGCATTACGTGACATGGCCACGGGCAACATTTCGTAACATGGCCACGGGCAGCATTTCGTGACAGCGCCACGGGCAGCTTTTTGTGACATAGCTACAGGCAGCATTTCGTGCCATGGCCACGGGTACCATTTCGTGACATGGCCATGGGCAGCATTTCGTGACGTGGCCACAGGCAGCATTCCGTGACATGACCACAGGAAGCATTTCGTGACATGGCCACAGGCAACATTTCGTGACATGGCCACGGGCATCATTTCGTGACATGGCCAAGGGCAGCATTTCTTGACAAGACCAAGGGCATGATTTTCATGACCTGACCACGGGTATGCATTTCATGACGTGACCAGGGGCAGCATTTTGTGACATGGCCACGGGCAGCATTTCGTGACATGAACACGGGCAGCATTTCGTGACATGACCATGGTTGCATTTCGTGACATGACCACGGACATGCATTTCGTGACATGACCACAGGCAGCATTTCGTAACGTGACCAGGGGCAGCATATTTTAACGTGACCACGAGCAGTATTTCATAATGTGACCAAAGGGTATATTTCGTAACGTGACCACGGGCAGCATTTCGTAACGTGACAACGGGGAGCATTTCGTAAGGTGACCAAGTGCAGCATTTCGTGACATAGCCAGAGGCAGCTTTTCGTGACATGACCACGGTTGCATTTTGTGACATGACCATAGGCTGCATTTCGTAACGTGACCAGGGGCAGCATATCGTAACGTGACCACGAGCAGTATTTCGGAACGTGACCAAAGGGTGTATTTCGTAACGTGGCCACGGGCAGCATTTCGTGACATGGCCACGGGCAGCATTTTGTGACATGGCCACGGGGAGCATTTTGTGACATGTCCACGGGCATGCAATTCATGACATGGCCATGGGCTCCATTTCGTAACATGGCCACGGGCTGCATTTCGTAACATGGCCACGGGCAGCATTTCGTGACATGGCCACGGGCAGCATTTTGTGACATGGCCACAGGCAGCATTTCGTGACATGACCATGGGCTTGCATTTCATGACATGACCACGGGCATGCATTTCTTGACGTGACCATGGGCATGCATTTCGTAACGTGACCACGGGTAGCATTTCGTAACGTGACCAAGGGCAGAGTTTCGTAACATGACCCCACACAGCATTTCGTGACATGACCAAGGGCAGCATTTCGTGACATGGCCACAGGCAGCCTTTCGTGTCATGGCCACGGGCAGCATTTCGTAACGTGACCACGGGGAGCATTTCGTAACGTGACCACGGGGAGCATTTCGTGACATGGCCACAGGCAGCTTTTCGTGACATGGCCACGGGCAGCATTTCGTGACATGACCACAGCCATGCATTTCGTGACATCACCACGGGCATGCATTTCGTGACATGACTATGGACATGCATTTCATGACATGACCACGGGCAGCATTTCGTGACATGGCCACGGGCATGCATTTCATGACATGGCCAAGGGTATGCATTTCATGACATGACCACGGGCATGCATTTCGTGACATGACCAAGGGCAGCATTTTGTAACGTGCCCACGGGCAGCAGTTCGTAACGTAACCACGGGCAGCATTACGTGAGATGGCCAAGGTCAGCATTTTGTGACATGGCCACGGGCAGCATGTCGTGACATGGCCACGGGGATCATTTTGTGACATGTCCACGGGCATGCAATTTGTGACATGGCCACGGGCAGCATTTCGTAACATGGCCACGTGCTGCATTTCGTAACATGGCCACGGGCAGCATTTCGTGACATCACCACGGGCAGCATTTTGTGACATGGCCACAGGCAGCATTTCGTGACATGACCATGGGCATGCATTTCATGAGATGGCCACGGGCATGCATTTCGTGACGTGACCACGGGCATGCATTTCGTGACATGACCAAGGGCGGCATTTCGTGACATGGCCACGGGCAGCTTTTCCTGACATGTCCATGGGCAGCATTTCTTGACATGGCCACGGGCAAGCATTTCGTGACATGACCACGGGCATGCATTTCGTGACATGACCACGGGCAGCATTTCGTGACATGGCCACTGGCAGCATTTCGTGACATGGCCACGGTCAGCATTTCGTGACATGACCACGGGCAGCAATTCGTGACATGACGGTCGCTCGGGTCCATTCGCGTCCTTGGGAAGTGCCAGGGACCATTTGGCAAGCCGCTAGGACCCTTCGGGTGGTCATTGGGGCCCGTGCGCATGCTGGTGTGGTGCCAGGGACTCTTTGTTGAGCAGCTGGGACCCTTTGCGTGGTCGTTGGGGCCTGTGCGCATGCTGGTGTGGTGCCAGGGACTCTTTGGTGAGTAGCTGGGACCCCGAGCGGGTTTGCTGGGCCCTGTGAGTGTGCTGTGTAGGTGCCTGGGACCATTTGGTGAACCAGTTGGACCCTGTGCAGTGTATCAGGGGCTTGTGCGCATGCTGGGGAGGGGCCACAGACTATTTGGCAAGCCACTGGGACCCCTGCGCGTGCTGGGGAGTTGCCAGGGACGCTTTGGGAAGCAGCTGGGCCCCTCCCGGGGTCCCTGGGCCCTGTTCGTGTGATGGGGAGGTGCCAGGGACATTTGGCGTGCAGCTGGGACCCCGCGCAGGGTCGCTGGTCCCAGTACGCGTGCTGAGGAGGTGACAGGGACCATTTGGCGAGCTGCTGGGTCTCTTCGCGTGGTTGCTGGGGCCTGTTCCTGTGCTGGGGAGGTGCCCGGGACCATTTGGCGAGCTGTATACTATTTTGAACCCCTGAAATATGGTTTCTTGGAATACTTTTTCAAGAGTGTAACATTTTTTAAACCTCAATAGGAATTTGGGTGCAGTCTGGAGTTTCTGCTTCAAGCACTTTTGCCTTTTAATAATTCATTATTATTATTATTAGACATTTTAGCAGACGCTTCTATCCAAAGAGACTAGGGGTAAACTATGCATCACAGTCACCTCCAATAGGACCTCGGTTTTACGTCTCAAGGACAGAGCACAAGGAGACAAAGTAATTTGCTCTGGGTCACACACAGTGGGAGTTGGGATTTGAACCGGGAACCACCTGGTATGAACAGGCCCACCGAGATGATAGGGAAATTTCCCCGGGGCCCAACGCCTCGAAGGGGGTCCCTGATGAAGGGGGATTTTTTAATATTATATATATATATATATATATATATATATATATATATATATATATATATATTCCTATAAAATATTTTAAAAGTAGCTCTGCACAAGACTCTTTGTTCCCACCACCTCATTAAAAAGAAAAACTGCCGTACTGCACACCGAGCCAATGTGCTTCTTTTGTGTAATGATTGTGTATCCAGGCACTGTCAAACACTTCCTTTCACACAATGATTTGAACTTCTGCATTTCATATTTTACTACACCAAAAAGCTGAGAAAAGGCATAGCAATATTGTGTTTTTTTAAGACTTTTAAAAACTTTAAAAGAACCCTAAAGTTGCACAATATTTACCACAGTATGAATTATTCTATTAAGATCTATAATTTGCTCAAAACAACGTGATGCAGTAGTCTGTTAGAAAAATGGTATTGTGTAAACTAAAGAACTTTCTTCAGCTGGTGGTAAACACAATTGGAGAATGATCGGTATTGCTTAAAATACAAATTTACCAATACAGGCTATTGGTTAAGAGCTGAGATGAGTGGTTTATTTTCGCAAGGGATAAATAAAGTAGTGTATAGCAACACCATTAAAACGTACTTTATGCTAAAAACGTATATTATTTGATGTTAGTAAGCTTCCAATTAGTGATTATTACACGTGGAGTTTGTACAAAAATATTTATTCACTTGCCTAAAAAAAAGTTTTAATTCTGTAAATAACTTAAACAATTACTTTGAGAAAAAGTAAACTATCCTGCTGCAGATTTTAATTGAGATATTGAAACTTCTAGGCATCGTTGACAGTTTCCTTCAAACCCTTTATCAAAATAATGTATCGGTTGGAATGATCTTCCTCAGACACTGCTAAGATTGCAAGTATCATTGCTTCGTTTAGAAGCTTGGCTTAGACTACAGTATACTACAAAGTCAGATGAATGTAGTACCATGGAGGGGGGCAGCGGGACATACCAATCCTTCCCCGTGGCCCATGACGGCTCTCGGCGGTCCTCGGTATGAAGCCTTTGTCTTTAACCACTGGGACCTTACCCAAGCTTCATCGAATACCTAGCTAATTCACATTTTTAACTCTCGACTCTCGCTCTTTTCTTATGTCATTCTTAGCCAAGTGCATGACAGTTAGTCTAATAATTACACTGTAGCCTATAATATTCTGTGCACAGAGGGAGCACATTTACTAATGTAACAGGAGGAGGAGGTGTATTGGGCAGGGTTGTGTTGGGGGCAATTGTTGGTTGTTCAGCCAGGGAGGGAGTGAGCAATTACAGAATGGCTGGATATTGTGAGCAAGGGTGTGGAGAGTGATTGTGGGGTTATCTGGGGGGGTTATTATTGGGCTTTGTTGTGGCCGCCGGGGTTTACAAATAACTTCAGTCGTTTATTTGCTCTGAGTTCCCGTTACCTTTTTCTTATTAATTTAATAAACACTGGCTTGTGTTGTACAAAAAAAATCCTAAATGCTCTGCCTCATTCGTACCCACAGGAGTTGTATCTTACATTAAAGGCTAATGAAACCCCAATCTCATCATGCCCAACACATAGGCCTACCACGTTAAAAATGAGATCCAGTTTAACAATCCGACCGACATCTCACTCGTTTACATTGCGATCTTAATAGCACACATTTACTACTGTCGCTTTTGCATCTCACTAAAAACAGTCTCATCAACAACACTAGCTTGTTAAAGTGAACAATCAACAATTTATGTGGTTACACCGTCAACATCTTTAAAAGTACACACACATGTTTCTTATGACTCTTTTAAAATATAAACATCTAGTAATATGGACAAATTATCTCTCATTAGTGATGCATGGACCAAGAAGAAGCACATGGGAACCCAGGAGCAAGCTGATGTTCTCTAACCCCTATATTCTCATCATTCAGTCTACAACAACATCCAGTGTACCACAAACTTACCAACACAAGCTTGAATGGTTGTCAACGCTAAGCACATTCAGCACAGAAATGAGTACAGACTTCCCAGCATACTGTATGGACTATTAAACTGATTATTATAAAGTACAAATACAGAATCTTACATGTGGTTTCAAACAGCACCAGATAAACGGTTCCACATCTACGACATAGAACCGTTTTTGCTCCATTTTGTTTTCCTGAAAGTACACATAGCTGAAATTTCCTACTAGTGCTTAATTACTAAAAACAAGATCTGGTCAATAACATGATATTCTCTGTTGTCACTGAATTTGTAGGCAAATGTAGTGTTATGATCCAGTACAATTTTCACGTACTAATCAGTGGCTCTTTGCAGGTGTTCTATCAAGGCTGAAAAGTGTAGTTTGTATAGACAGTAAAAATCAACTGACATAAGAACATAAAGTTTACAAACGTGAGGAGGCCATTCAGCCCATCTTGCTCATTTGGTTGTTAGTAGCTTATTGAGCAGCTTCTTGAAGGATCCCAGGGTGTCAGCTTCAACAACATTACTGGGGAGTTGGTTCCAGACCCTCACAATGCTCTGTGTAAAAAAGTGCCTCCTATTTTCTGTTCTGAATGCCCCTTTATCTAATCTCCATTTGTGACCCCTGGTCCTTGTTTCTTTTTGCAGGTCAAAAAAAGTCCCCTTGCTAAGTCATTTGTAGTATGACTCGAACACCAATCATGATAAAGTCGTTATATGTTTGACCGCGTTGCCATAGTAACCAAATGAACAGTGCTGATAAAAATATGAATTCGTAGTGTGAAATACTGTAACCCTAACCCGGAACGGGTTAATGACAGCGAGTTATTAATCGGTTTTGATTTGTTAAAACATTCTTCTCATATGTCTTACATTTTAAGCTTTTTTTAAGCAATTTAATTCATTAAAGTACCGTTCCGTCTCATTCCGGCTTTTACCCCATCCCCTAATACTGTATTTCTGTAAATAAGTCTGCTTCTCTTCAGCTGTGGTGTGTGTGGTTTTTTTTTTTGCGTCGGTACACCTATCATCAGTCCAGGGGCATAGCTTCACCATAGAGAAAATAGTTCTTTGCACCCTCTGAGGGTTCTTTATAGCATTCAATGGTTTCATATAGAACCATTTTCATTCTCAAGTCAAAGGGTTCTTTTAAAGAACCATTTTAAAACAGGCAGTTCATGTCTCGTGAGTCTCTGCCTCGAGAAAATCTCAATATAATTGTCAGAGGCGTTCCAGACTTGGAGGAAAGCGGTTGGTAATTAAATCCCTTTACACTTTACATATATATATATATATATATATATATATATATATATAGCCAATATTTTAATTTGCTGCTAGAAATAATATCGTTACTGTGACAGGGATGATGAGTGGTGACGTCACGGCAGAAGCAGGCACGAAAACAAACTGACACCAATACTGCAGTTCAAAAGAAAGAATCGGCTGTGCCGTTTTTATTCACCAAAAATAAATAAAATATTTAAACAAAAACACTGGCGCTCCCATCCACGCTAAACAAAACAATCGGCTACGCCATCAAAATCCCAAACAATAACAAAACATACGGCGCTCGCCGTCATATATACAATAAATCATCAAAATAAACAAACACAAAATAACACACTGCACAGGGGCGGAGGGGAGACCCCGATCTAAAAATAAATAAACAAAACAATGTAATACAGGGCACCTCGCCCTGTTACATACCCCCCCCCCTTGTGCAACGCACACATGGCCCCAACGGCCACCTCCCCCCTCAGTCTCAAAGTCCCGGAAGAGGAGGAAGCAAGTTGTTTCTGGGGGGTTGCCATGGTGGAATCTCTGGCACCCCCCAATTCTTCGTGGTCGGCAGCTCCCTCTTCCGGGGCTCCCGCCACACTCTAACCTGCCGCGAAAGTGCGGCTGGGGGAGCTGGTCTCCTGACCTCCACCCTTCTTCATGGCCGGCAGTTCCCCTCCGTGGGGCTCCGACCACATGATCTCCGGCCACAAAAGTGTGGCTGGGGAAGCTGGTCTCCTGCCCCCCCCTTCTTCATGGCCGGCAGTTCCCCTCTGTGGGGCTCCGACCACATGATCTCCGGCCGCGAAAGTGCGGCTGGGGGAGCTGGTCTCCTGACCTCCCCCCCCCTTTCTTCATGGCCGTCAGTTCCCCTCCGTGGTGCTCCGGCCATAGTGTAGTGACCCCAGGTGAAGCAGGATCTCTGGCGACCCCAGGCGAAGCAGGGCCCTCAACAACCCCAGGCGAAGCAGGATCCCTGGCGACCCCAGGCGAAGCAGGATCCCTGGCGACCCCAGGCGAAGCAGGATCCTGGACAACCCCAGGCGACGGCAGCAGCAGCGGACCCTCGGGAGGCGACGGCAGCAGCAGCGGACCCTCGGGAGGCGACGGCAGCAGCAGCGGACCCTCAGGAGGCGACGGCAACAGCAGCGGACCCTCGGGAAGCGAACTCGGGAGGGGAGCCCCTGGCCATGGAGGCGGCAGCGGGAGCTCCACTTCTCCCTCGTACCCTGAAACTATAAATGCGGAGCCACAGGCAGCCCCAGGCGATGCAGAACAGCCATCCCCAGGCAATGGAGATGGTGGGAGGGGGGCCCCTGGCCATGAAGGCGACAGCAGGAGCTCCACTTCTCCCAATGGTGGTGGTGGTGGAGGTAGAAGTAGCTCCTGCTTCTCTCCTCTTGATGGTAAAGGCGGCAGGGGCTCCTCCTCTTCTGGCGACCAAGGCGGCAGGGGCTCCTCCTCTTTGGGCGGCCAAGGCGGCAGGGGCTCCTCCCCTTCAGGCGGCCAAGGCGGCAGGGGCTCCTCCCCTTCAGGCTGCAAAGGCGGCAGGGCCTCCTCCCCTTCTGGCGGCAGGGCCTCCTCCCCTTCTGGCGGCCAAGGCGGCAGGGCCTCCTCCCCTTCAGGCTGCAAAGGTGGCAGCGCCTCCTCCCCTTCTGTCGGCCAAGGTGGCAGGGCCTCCTCCCCTTCAGGCTGCAAAGGCGCCTCCCCTTCAGGCTGCGAAGGCGGCAGAGGCTCCTCCCCTTCTGGCTGCGAAGGCGGCAGGGGCTCCTCCCCTTCAGGCTGCGAAAGCGGCAGGGGCTCCTCCCCTTCAGGCTGCAAAGGCGGCAGGGCCTCCTCCCCTTCTGGCGGCAGCCGTGAAACCAGCAGGCATGCTCCCTCTGCTGGTGGTGGCGATGGAGGCGGAACCAGCAGGCATGCTCCTTCTGCTGGTGGTGGTGGGAGCGACACGTCGTCCTCCCATGGAGGTGGAGGTGGCACCAGCAGGAACTCACCCTCTGCTGGCGGAGGTGGGAGCGACACACAGTCCTCCCATGGAGGTGGAGGCGGAACCAACAGGTATTCACCCTCTGCTGGCAGAGGTGGGAGCGACACGCAGTCCTCCCAGGGCGGTGGAGGTGGAACCAGCAGGAACTCTCCCTCTGCTGGTGGAGACGTGGGCTGTAGACATTCGGCCTCCCCCCATTTGGGCTGTGGATGCACCGGTTCCTCCCTGTTGGGCTGTGGACGTTTGACCTCCCCCCTCTTGGGCTGTGGACGCACCAGCTCCTCCCTCTTGGGCTGTGGACGCTCGGCCTCCTCCCTTTTGGGCTGTGGACGCACCGACTCCTCCCTCTTGGGCTGTGGACATTCAGTCTCCTCCCTCTTGGGCTGTGGATGCACCGACTCCTTCCCCTTGTCTCCTCTCCTGCCACTGTAATCCCAGTATTCAGGGAGGGGGCAATTAGCTGGGAAATGCCCCCGCTCCCCACAGATGCAGCAACAGTAGGTCTGGCTTATGTTGTGGAGGGCTTCCCAGCTGATCTCCTCCTGTGCCTGCTGTTCCTTCAGCTGTCTGCTCATCCTCCTCTTTCCTCTCATCCTTCTTCCTCCTCACTCCTTTCTCCACACACAATAAAAAATGAAAAAAACTGCAGTAACCTCTTCTACCTGCGTCCTGGAGGCGCTGCGATCCCACGCAGGACACGATGTGTGACAGGGATGATGAGTGGTGACGTCACGGCAGAAGCAGGCACGAAAACAAACTGACACCAATACTGCAGTTCAAAAGAAAGAATCGGCTGTGCCGTTTTTATTCACCAAAAATAAATAAAATATTTAAACAAAAACACTGGCGCTCACAGAGCAAAATAAATGAGTAAACAAAAACAAATCTCGAACACAAAATAAAAAATAAATAATAAATAAAACATACAGGTCAGGCTGGGCAGTTGCTGTCACTGGTCCTGTATGTTATCATTTAATTTAGTTTTGTTTTCACACGATCGCTCCGCTCTCGCTCTCTCCGCTCCTACAACACCCACCCTGAGTTGGAGAGCTGCAGGCTTTTTATAACAGGTGACCATCTCCCGATTAGCAACAAAATTAATCACTTAATTAATTCGGGAGATGGCCACCTTCTGCACGAGTTTAACTATGTTGTGGATGGGGCTATCCACGCTAAACAAAACAATTGGCTACGCCATCAAAATCCCAAACAATAACAAAACATACGGCGCTCGCCGTCATATATACAATAAATCATCAAAATAAACAAACGCAAAATAACATACTGCACAGGGGCGGAGGGGAGACCCCAATCTAAAAATAAATAAACAAAACAATATACTACAGGGCACCTCGCCCTGTTACAGTTACCTATTGTTGTTAGTTTTTACCGGTCTTTATTAATGTATTTATACCAATGTATTCATTTCTTGTGTTCCTTTTAAGAATTCAGATTCTGTTTTATTTGTATTTCTTTTTCTCCTGTACAGCGCTTTGAGGAAACTTTTAATGTTTAGCCCCTATATAAAAACAAAAATTGAATATTGTATATTCGAAAGAATTGCTAGCAATGGAAGTAAATTAAGCCTTGAAAGTTGATACTAACTATTCCTATAGGTGTCCCAACTTTTGTTGATTACTTACAAACCCTCTGTCTGTATAAAAACAGTGTTGGAACAGACTGTGTTACTACACCCTCTTAAGCATTATTTGGACAGTATTGTACTGCAGGAAGTAGTATATTGCTCTCATAATGGCGAGAAAAAAGGCAATTAACAAAGGAAGACAGACAGACCATTATAACCCTTAAAAGTGTAGGTCTTTCCTTTAGAGAAATTGCAAAGAAAGCCAAGGTGTCAGTGAGTACAGTTTCCTACACCATCAAAAGGCACTTGGAAACTGGAGGAAACTCTAACAGGAAGAGGTCTGGCAGACCCAAAGCCACAACAGAATCAGAAGACAAGTTTCTGAGAGTCAACAGCTTGCGTAATAGGCGGCTCACAGGACAACAGCTTCAAGTACAGCTTAACACTGGTCCAAGTAAGCAAGTCTCAGTTTCAACTGTGAAGAGAAGACTTCGAGCTGCAGGTTTGACAGGTCGAGTGGCAGTAAGAAAGCCATTGCTAAGATGGTAAAATAAGAAAAAGAGGCTTGCCTGGGCCATGAAGCACCACCAGTGGACTACTGAAGACTGGAAGAAGGTCTTATGGACCGATGAATCAAAATTTGAAATCTTCGGTTCATCACGCAGGGTTTTTGTACGCCGTCAAGTAGGCGAAAGGATGGTTCCTTGGTGTGTGACACCAACTGTCAAACATGGAGGAGGAAGCGTGATGGTCTGGGGCTCTTTTGCTGGATCCAGAGTCGGTGACTTGCACAGAGTGAGTGGCACCCTGAACCAAAACTGCTACCACAGTATTTTGCAGCGCCATGCAATACCTTCTGGTATACGCCTAGTTGGTCAGGGGTTCATCCTACAGCAAGATAATGACCCAAAACCTCCAGGCTATGTCAGAACTACCTTAGAAGAAAAGAATAAGACAGTAGGCTTCAAATCATGGAATGGCCAGCACAGTCTCCAGACTTAAACCCCATCGAGCTGGTTTGGGATGAACTGGACAGAAGGGTGAAAGCAAAGCAACCTACAAGTGCAACACATTTGTGGGACCTTCTGCAACAGTGTTGGGAAGAACTTTCCGAACAATATTTGATTTCCATTGTAGAAAGAATGCCACCAGTGTGTTCAGCTGTTATATCTGCAAAAGGTGGCTACTTTGATGAGTCAAAAATTTAGATTAAATTTTGTTAAACAAAACGATTCCATGATTTCTTTTTTATCTCCAATTGTTTATTTGTTCAATGCTTTAATTTCAGAGTACACTGAGACATTAAACAGTAAATTTCAATAAAAACTGGAAAAATTGAGGTGTTCTAAAACTTTTGACCGGTAGTGTGTGTGTGTGTGTGTATATATATGTATATATATATTATTATTTATTTCTTAGCAGACGCCCTTATCCAGGGCAACTTACAATTGTTACAAGATATCACATTATACATTATTTCACATTATACAGATATCACATTATTTTACATACAATTACCCATTTATACAGTTGGGTTTTTACTGGAGCAATCTAGGTAAAGTACCTTGCTCAAGGGTACAACAGCAGTGTCCCCCACTGGGGATTGAACCCACAACCCTCCGGTCAAGAGTCCAGAGCCCTAACCACTACTCCACACTGCTGCCCTATATATTATATATATATATACATATGAACATTTTTGTTTTATTCTATAAACTGCTGACAACATTTCTCCCAAATTCAAAATAAAAAATATTGTCATTTAGAGCATTTATTTGCAGAAAATGACAACTGGTCAAAATAACAAAAAAGATGCAGTGTTGTCAGACCTCGAATAATGCAAAGAAAATAAGTTCATATTCATTTTTAAACAACACAATACTAATGTTTTAACTTAGGAAGAGTTCAGAAATCCATATTTGGTGGAATAACCCTGATTTTCAAGCACAGCTTTCATGCGTCTTGGCATGCTCTCCACCAGTCTTTCACAGTGATATTGGGTGACTTTATGCCACTCCTGGCGCAAAATTTCAAGCAGCTCGGCTTTGTTTGATGGCTTGTGACCATCCATCTTCCTCTTGATCACATTCCAGAGGTTTTCAATGGGGTTCAGGTCTGGAGATTGGGCTGGCCATGACAGGGTCGATCTGGTGGTCCTCCATCCACACCTTGATTGACCTGGCTGTGTGGCATGGAGCATTGTCCTGCTAGAAAAACCAATCCTCAGAGTTGGGGAACATTGTCAGAGCAGAAGGAAGCAAGTTTTCTTCCAGGACAACCTTGTACTTGGCTTGATTCATGCCAAAGCTGCCCTATTCCAGCCTTGATGAAGCACCCCCAGATCATCACCGATCCTCCACCACATTTCACAGTGGGTGCGAGACACTGTGGCTAACACCATCTAACCATTAGACGACCAGGTGTTGGGCAAAGCTGAAAATTGGACTCATCTGGGTGTGCTTCAGCAAGGCTGGAATTGGGCAGATTTGTCTTTGTGAAGGACACATGAATCAAGACACATGAATCAAGACACATAAATCAAGATTTGTCTTTGTGAAGGACACATGAATCAAGAAATCAACACATGAAATGTTGTTAGTAGTTTATAGAATAAAACAAAAATGTTCATTTTACCCAAACACATACCTATAAATAGTAAAACCAGAGAAACTGATAATTTTGCAGTGGTCTCTTAATTTTTTCCAGAGCTGTATATATATCTGACTGTACGAAATGAAACAGTAAGTTACACGTGTCTGACACGATATAAAGCGTACCTGTTTCGTGTACTGCTGCGTGCGTGAATGTCTGTTTCACTGGCAGACTTGCCTGCCTGCCTGCGTCAGTGTCTGTGTGCAAGTGACATCACCCACATAATGGTGATCGAGGCACCAACGGGTGACAAGTGGATGGACTCCGCAGCTCTGGAGTGGAGAGCGATAGAATGTGCTTTTGAAAGGAGGGTGACTGCAAAGAGGGAAAGATATTTGGGCGGGACTCAATTTATGGTGTCTGGGTAATTACGTCACAACACCCACCCCCAAGTACTAAAAACTACGTTAAACTCCTTAAATAAGAACTGTAAGGATTTCATTCAAACACAGCCATTCGTATATACAGTTACAGGACTATTTTTTCCTGAAGCTTTTCACGTCCCCCCATAGCCTACATTCCGTGCCCCCGTTATGAGAACTGCTAATTAAAATAAGTTAAAAGCCAAACGCGTCACACATTGACCTGTAAATACATTTTAATTGGTGCTTTTGGTTTTCGACGACTTTTTCCTCTCCTTTTTAACAATTTATCAATACAATTTATTGTGACCTATGCATTTTGTTGTGGTACACATTTTAAGTGTGACTTTGAAACAATGTACAATGTAACACTATGTAACACAATTTGTGTTCCTGGGTAGTAAGTGTTATTTCCTAATTGCTTATGCCTCAAAAGTATAGAAAATGGCTATTATTCCCCACAAACTTTGCTTTTGTGACCAGGACAGTGATATTTTGAAATTTACCTATTTCCAATGAGAAAACGGGCGAATTTGTGTCTTTTCGTTCACATAGTCAGAAAAAAACAACATATGAATCCAAATTAACATGTATTTATACTAAAGTAATACAAAAATGACTACAAAAAATTTAGAAGTGAGTAGTTTTTCGAGATTTACGATTATACTGTAAATCACTTTCACAAATCAGCCCCCAAATGTAGTCTCCCATCATGTTCTCGTTATACTGTGCTTGGTAGCGGCGTTCAAAGTCCAGTATATCCTGGTGGAAGCGCTCGCCTTGCTCCTCCGAGTACACTCCCATGTTCTCCTTGAATTTATCAAGATGAGCATCAAGGATATGGACTTTGAGGGACATCCTACAGCCCATTGTGCCGTAGTTCTTCACCAGAGTCTCAACCAGCTCCACATAGTTTTCGGCCTTGTGATTGCCCAGGAAGCCCCGAACCACTGTGACAAAGCTGTTCCAAGCCGCTTTCTCCTTACTAGTGAGCTTCTTGGGGAATTCATTGCACTGCAGGATCATCTTTATCTGTGGTCCGACGAAGACACCGGCTTTGACCTTTGCCTCAGACAGCTTAGGGAAGAAGTCTTGAAGGTACTTGAAGGCTGCCGACTCCTTATCTAGAGCTCTGACAAATTGTTTCATAAGGCCCAATTTGATGTGCAGTGGTGGCATCAGCACCTTCCGGGGGTCCACCAGTGGCTCCCACTTGACGTTGTTCCTCCCCACAGAGAACTCGGTCTGCTGTGGCCAGTCCCGCCTGTGGTAGTGCGCCTTGGTCTCCCTTCTGTCCCAAAGGCAAAGATAGCAGAGAAACTTGGTAAAACCGCCTTGGAGACCCATCAGGAATGCCACCATTTTGAAGTCTCCTATGACCTTGATGCCATCTCAGAAAAATGCAGATATGTATCCACTTAGGCAGCTGGAACTAAACTGAACTGGTGGGCTTAAGGCCCCTGTATTTATACTACTATTTATATTACTGGAAACTTCTAGAAAGTTCTAGAAGTTACTCCAAGTTTACTCAGCACTGAATCTGTCTGGAATGTTCTGGAAATTAGGTAAATTTCAAAATATCACTGTCCTGGTCACAAAAGCAAAGTTTGTGGGGAATAATAGCCATTTTCTATACTTTTGAGGCATAAGCAATTAGGAAATAACACTTATTACCCAGGAACCAAAAAAATAAATAAATTGTTACACGGTGTAATCAATCACATTTCTAACACATTTTAAATGCTTTAGTTATTATACATTTATAAAATTTGTGACTCCATTATTTTTTATTTTTTTTTAGAGTCTTTCATACACCTCTACACAAGTTACATGAAAATCCTGGAGTTATAGGAGCTTTGCCCATGTTTCCACCTATGATAAGGACAGCCCTGCAAAATCAGCATGACTAACTTAAATCTGCAAAAAGGACAAAGATAAACAGCCTTGCTCCAAGTGCTGTTTGACCATCTCAGTTCCTTCACAATGTAAGTTTAAATCCCGGATCCAACAGAATAGAGCTTTTGCAGTTCCTTTTATCCACCTTCTTTCGCCTTCCCACACAGCCAACCAACACCCCACAATAATATGTGAGAGCGACAAACGCACTCCAATCCCTGCAAAACGCACTCCAATCCCTGCAGAACACACTTTTCCCACACCAGGCGACCAACCATCGCCACACATCTGCAAGCCCCAAACCTCAACCTGCAATGCACGCTGATGATTGGACTAAAGCCAGACCCAGTCTCTAACACAGTTCCAACACACAGACATACACTGTTCTACACAAACGCATAGGCAACTGTTTACAATTATAAATATCCAAAGTCTCTGTCTTTTGACTGGGCCGCTATAATATTTTCTAGATTACAACATAAATGTTTGTGTATATTAATCATGTTGATTAAAGGGTACCCATCCCATAAGCAATATGTGTAGTTAGCATCGCTAGTGACACATTTCCCATTTTTTCGAGAAAAAACTGGATCAGGCTATAAGTCAATTTATTTACTTTCCTACCCTTTTCCCACAGCCTTCAGAAGATGCTAACTAATGCATTTAAGTTAAATATTGAATAACATAACGTTTGACAACAAGCGATCATCAATCAAAATGATACGTATTAGAACATAAGAAAGTTTACAAACGAGAGGCGGCCATGCAGCCCATCTGGCTTGTTTGGTTGTTAGTAGCTTATTGATCCCAGAATCTCATCAAGCAGCTTCTTGAAGGATCCCAGGGTGTCAGCTTCAACAACATTACTGGGGAGTAGGTTCCAGACCCTCACAATCCTCTGTGTAAAAATGTGCCTCCTATTTTCTGTTCTGAATGCCCCTTTCATCTAATCTCCATTTGTGACCCCTGGTCCTTGTTTCTTTTTTCAGGTCAAAGAAGTCCTCTTTGTTGACATTGTCTATACCTTTTAGGATTTTGAATGTTTGAATCAGATCGCCGCGTAGTCTTCTTTATTCAAGACCGACTAGATTCAATTCTTTTAGCCTGTCTGCATATGACATGCCTTTTAAACCCGGGATAATCGTGGTTGCTCTTCTTTGCACACTTTCTAGGGTAGCAATATCCTTTTTGTAACAAACTGACCAGAACTGACCACAATATTTGATTTAAATTCAACACTTTTCACAATATAACCAAGCATCTTGTTGGCCTTTTTTTTTATAACTTCCCCACATTGTCTAGATGAAGACATTTCTGAGTCAACATAAACTCCTAGGTCTTTTTCATAGTTCCCTTCTTCAATTTAATTATCTCCCATATGATTTTTATGATGCACATTTTTATTGCCTGCATGCAATACTTTACATTTTTCTCTATTAAATTTCATTTGCCATGTGTCTGCCCAGTTCTGAATGCTGTCTAGATCATTTTGAATGACCTTTGCTGCTGCAACAGTGCTTGCCACTCCTCTGTCGTCTACAAATTTAACGAGTTTGCTTACTATACCAGAATCTAAATCACTAATGTAGATTAAGAATAGCAGAGGACCTAATACTGATCCCTGTGGTACACCACTGGTTACCTCGCTCCATTTTGAAGTTTCTCCTTGTGGCAAAGCGCCCCGCCCCTGTGTGCATTTGTGTTATGTGTTGCGTGTTGCGTGTGTAAATGTTGGTGTATAGATTGGTACACGGGATATAAACGGGTCTGTGTTTCACGTGTATTTAAAAAGTATAGATTTGTATTTAGGCACGGGATTGCACATCACGCACGTGCATTTAAAATATAATATGCGAGCACGGGGTTGCACAGAATTAATTCACGTGCTGGGATTCAAGTGAATAATTAATTAGTAATTGAATCCCAGCACAACAGTATATATAGAGACACATTTTCACTCACTGGTGGTTAGGTGTTCAGAGAGTGGAGAACGGGTGAGAGAGAAGGAGAGTTAAAAGCGTAATTATAAATATAATAAGTGTTTTGTTTGTACTCACCGTGTTCGTCTGTCTGTCCTGCACCGTCTGTTTAGTGTTTAGTCCGTTTTGTCTGTCTCTTTATTTTGGCGTGAAGTGCCGTGTCCCGTGTTTTTGTCTGTTCCAACCTTTTATTTTCTGTTCTGTTTATTAAATGCTGAACGCGATCACGCGTTCAGCCTCACCAAAACCCCATCTCTCTGTCTGTGTATTCCTGTCTGGTCTGACGCCACCCACTCTGGCCGTCTTTGTGACACGTGGTGTCCTGCGTGGGATCGACAGCGCCTCCAGGACTCAGGCCAGAGCAGGAACCGCAGTTTTGGATTTAAAAAAAAAATAAAATAAAAAAAAAATGGCAGAAGACGCCATCAAAGTGCGGGACTGGATGCTGGAAAATGCTGGGCTAGAGGCCCAGTCTATCCCAGTAGTCGTCCAGTTCCTGGAGTTTATGGACAGAGAGCGATGGGAGGCATATGCAAGGGAACAGACTGTAAGCACCTGGGAGGAAGGTGTGGGGTTGGTCCTCAGCTACCTGGAGGCAATTATAAGTGGAACAGCAGCCCAGGTAGCAGGTCCACCAGCAGAGGAAGAATGCCTGCTGTCCCCGTCTCCACCAGCAGAGGAAGAATTCCTGCTGGTTTTGCCTCCACAGCCCAAGCGGGAGGAGCTTGAGTGTCCACAGCCCAAGCGGGAGGAGCCCGAATGTCCTACGCCTGAGTGGGAGGAGCCTGAACGTCCTACGCCTGAGTGGGAGGAGCCCGAACGTCCTACGCCTGAGTGGGAGGAGCCCGAACGTCCTACGCCTGAGTGGGAGGAGCCCGAACGTCCACAGCCCAAAAGGGAGGAGTCGGTGCGTCCACAGCCCAACGGGGAGGAGTCGGTGCGTCCACAGCCCAACGGGGAGGAGTCGGTGCGTCCACAGCCCAACAGGGAGGAGTCGGGGCGTCCACAGCCCAAAAGGGAGGAGTCGGTGCGTCCACAGCCCAAAGAGAGAGAAGACGGGGCTTCCACAGCCCTAGGACCCAAGCTGCCAGCAGAGGGTGAATACCTGCTGGTCCCACCTCCACCAGCAGAGGGTGAATGCCTGCTGGTTCCACCTCCACCGCAGTGGGAGGACTGCTTGCCCCTCCCACCTCCACCAGCAGAGGGTGAATACCTGCTGGTTCCACCTTCACCACAGTGGGAGGACTGCTTGCCCCTCCCACCTCCACCAGCAGAGGGTGAATACCTGCTGGTTCCACCTCCACCAGGAGCAGAGGAGCTGGAGCTGCCTCTGCCTCCACCACCGCCAGGAGCAGAGGAGCTGCCTCTGCCTCCACCACCTCCAGGAGCAGAGGAGCAGGAGCTGCCTCTGCCTCCGCCACCACCACCGCAAGGAGCAGAGGAGCAGAAGCTGCCTCTGTCTCCGCCACCACCACCGGAAGGAGCAGAGGAGCAGGAGCTGCCTCTGCCACTTCCAGGAGCAGAGGAGCAGGAGCTGCCTCTGCCTCCACCACCGCCAGAAGCAGAACAGCAGGAGCTGTCTCTGCTTCCCGTACTTCCACCACGGGGAGTACGGTGGCCGGAGCCCCAGAAAGGGGAGCTGTCGGCCACGAAGAAGGGGGAGGAGGTCTGGAGACCACCAACCCCAGCAGCAGTTTCGCTGCCGGAGATCGTGGGGGAGGTCCGGAGACCTGCTCCCACTGCAGCAGTTTCGCTGCCAGAGATCGTGGGGGAGGTCCGGAGACCTGCTCCCACTGCAGCAGTTTCGCTGCCGGAGATCGTGGGGGAGGTCCGGAGACCTGCTCCCACTGCAGCACTTGTGCTGCAGAAGAGACTGTGGCCGGAGCCCCGGAAGAGGGAGCTGCCGGCTACGAAGAAGAGGGGAGGTCAGGAGACCATCCCCCAAGCAGCCTTTCCGCTGCCAGGACTGCCCCTGCTGAAGGAGTCAGTCTGGGAGCTGTCAGCACGTCTGCTGACAGCATGGCCAGTAGCAGCCTGGCTACTGGCAACATTGCCACCTGTGGGCCCCTGGAAGCCTCCCTTCCCAGCCCGAGACTTTGTCCTGGACTGCTGGATTTTTAAGGGGGGAGGTGGCCGTTGAGGCCATGTGTGCTGCGCACAAGGGGGGGTATATGTGGCAAAGCGCCCCGCCCCTGTGTGCATTTGTGTTATGTGTTGCGTGTTGCGTGTGTAAATGTTGGTGTATAGATTGGTACACGGGATATAAACGGGTCTGTGTTTCACGTGTATTTAAAAAGTATAGATTTGTATTTAGGCACGGGATTGCACATCACGCACGTGCATTTAAAATATAATATGCGAGCACGGGGTTGCACAGAATTAATTCACGTGCTGGGATTCAAGTGAATAATTAATTAGTAATTGAATCCCAGCACAACAGTATATATAGAGACACATTTTCACTCACTGGTGGTTAGGTGTTCAGAGAGTGGAGAACGGGTGAGAGAGAAGGAGAGTTAAAAGCGTAATTATAAATATAATAAGTGTTTTGTTTGTACTCACCGTGTTCGTCTGTCTGTCCTGCACCGTCTGTTTAGTGTTTAGTCCGTTTTGTCTGTCTCTTTATTTTGGCGTGAAGTGCCGTGTCCCGTGTTTTTGTCTGTTCCAACCTTTTATTTTCTGTTCTGTTTATTAAATGCTGAACGCGATCACGCGTTCAGCCTCACCAAAACCCCATCTCTCTGTCTGTGTATTCCTGTCTGGTCTGACGCCACCCACTCTGGCCGTCTTTGTGACACTCCTCTACTCAGTAATCAGTACCATGCTGACTGTCTCCTAGGATATTGTTACCATATAGGTAATTTTTCATTTTGGATCTTATCATAGTTTCCATAATTCTATATATAATAGAAGTCAGGCTTATTGGTCTGTAGTTACTTGGTTCTGCTTTGTCTCCCTTTTTGTGGATCGGTATTACGTTTGCTATTTTCCAGTCTCTCGGTACAGAGACTGTTGCATGAATTTGGTTAGCGGTTTGTAAATAACTTCTTTCATTTCTTTGAGTACTATTGGGAGGATCTCATCAGGCCCAAGGGATTTGTTTATTTTAAGAGCTCCTAGTCCCTTTAACAATTCTGCCTCTGTTATGCTAAAGTTATTTAAAATTGGATAGGAACAGGTCAACATGCCGGGCATGTTGTCCATGTCCTCCTTTGTAAAAACCTGTGAAAAGTAATCATTTAATATATTTGCTATTGTTTTTTCTTCATCTATGATGTTGCCATTTGTGTCTCTTAGACATTTAACCTCCTCTTTAAATTTTCTCTTGCTGTTATAATATTGGAAAAACATTTTGGAATTGGTTTAAGCCACTTTAGCAATATTGATTTCTATCTCTCTTTTGGCCTTTCTAACTTAATTTTGACTTGTTTGCAGTTCCAAGTACTCTTTCTGTGTACTTTGTTTTTGGTCCGTTTTTAAACGCCCTGTAATGTGCCTTTTTTCACGGAATATTTTTTTAATTGATCTATTAAACCATTTTGGCCATTTTGTTTTAGATTTAGATTCGTCTACTTTTGGGATGTAATTGTTTTGTGCCTCTAGTACTTCATTTTTTAAAAAAACAGCCATCCTTTTCTGTGGATGTTTTCTCTATTTTACTCCAATCTACGTCTGTTAGTCTCTGTTTCATACCTTCATAGTTTGCTTTATTAAAATTGTAAACCTTAGCTTTAGTCATTACTTTTGGGGTTTTAAAAAATATTTCAAATTAGACCATGTTGTGGTCTGAGTTTGCCAATGGCTCTCTGACCTCTGTTTTAGTTATTCTGTCTTCATTATTTGAAAAGACTAAATCAAGGCATGCCTCCCCTCTAGTCGGTGCCTTGACAAATTGCGTTAGGAAGCAGTCATTTGTCATTTCCACCATTTCAATTTCGTCCGTCGTGCCCCCCCATCGGGTTTTCCCATTTTATATGGGGGAACTTGAAATCCCCCGTTAGTATGGCTTCTCCTTTTCTACACGCATTTCGAATGTCATTGTATAACAGATTATTTTTCTCAGTGTCGGAATTTGGCGGTCTATAGCATACTCGTATTATTATTCTGCCCTTTGAATTTGTGTCCATTATTCTGACCCATATTGATTCTGCATTGTTTTCTTTGTCCTGATTTAACTCCTGGGCTTCAAGGCTATTTCTTATATATGGCGCTACCCCTCTGCCTCTTCTGTCCTGCGTGTCTTTCATATACAGTTTGTACCCACGAATATTATATTCGTCTCCATCACTCTTAGACAACCAAGTTTCTGTAACACCTATCAGTTATAGTCAGTTATTTAAAAATAAAACTCTGATATCCTAATTTCTAGTCAACACCTCTCCAAAACCTATTCAAATTATGCAGATTTCTTCCAAAAAATGGGGTAGAGCAATATCTTAACCCCTATCTGGCCTGAAGGGTGGGGGAAGGAGTCGAACTCCACTCCTATTTTTTGTTTTGTCATCTCCTTGGACCTAGATAATCTGTTTGCCTCAGACTGTGATACGTTCAAAATTGCCCAGGCCAGAGAGGGTTATTGTGCCACAGGTACTTCATTTGCAATACATTTCTATTTCAATTCAGTTCATAAAAGTTTTTAAACAGAAATGAAGAACAACATTTTTATCAGAAATGCATTGTGACAATGAATACTTTTCAATTTTGAGTAGCATACCTCCTATAAAGTTCTAATATTTGCACATCTGAACATACTGGTTTTATACTCTATTGCATTTGACGTATTTGTTCCTTCCTTGTAGGATGCACTGCATAAGTCTCTGAAGTCCAAAGAATAAAAGAAAGATTGTGTCAGGATCAGGGTGAAAGGGGAAATTGCCAATCCAAGAACCAGCAACTCTGAAGAGAACTTGCAGGGCAGCTGTAAGTATATTATACTACACAAATATTTACAGTTTATTAACTGAACATTTGAATGCCATGGACGTGCAGAACGTTTAAACACTGGATACGTTTATGTATTGTCACTTATTTTCTTTGCTTGCTTGCAACTGGAAACTGTAGGTCTGGACTGTTGAACACTTGTGGACACATTGTGAAGTTGAGAATGTATTTGTTTATTACAATCAAGAGGTACCTAAGGTCTGACGTCACAGGAAATAGTTTACATTACAAACATGATTTAAATCAATTAAAACTATTAAAACAGAGCAAAGTAGCCAAGACTGAAAATGTATGGTGCCGAGTGAAGCAAGGCAAATATCTTTTGCAGTTTGTAACAGTAGTTGCACATATACACTACAAATACAAAACACACATGCATACAACCTACAAAAACAAACACACTGTGCAAAACAAAACTGTATTGCTTTTTTTTTCTTTGCTGTATTGTAATCTCTTTGCTATATTGTGATAACTTGTTACCCAAGTCGCCCTGCATGAGGGCGTCTGTCAAGCAAAAATTAAAAATCATGCTAAGCTCCTGCTGCCTTCAAACCAAAATTAAAATCTTAGCTGTGCTGAAAATACCTCGTTTCCCGCTAAATATGGCTGCTTTCGTTTTCACTGCATTCTCTCAGGTACAGCTAAACAAAGATTGTGCTGGCTGCAAAAAACATAAGAACATAAGAACATAAGAACATAAGAACATAAGAAAGTTTACAAACGAGAGGAGGCCATTCAGCCCATCTTGCTCGTTTGGTTGTTAGTAGCTTATTAATCCCAGAATCTCATCAAGCAGCTTCTTGAAGGATCCCAGGGTGTCAGCTTCAACAACATTACTGGGGAGTTGGTTCCAGACCCTCACAATTCTCTGTGTAAAAAAGTGCCTCCTATTTTCTGTTCTGAATGCCCCTTTATCTAATCTCCATTTATGACCCCTGGTCCTTTTTTCTTTTTTCAAGTCAAAGAAGTCCTCCAGGTTGACACTGTCTATACCTTTTAGGATTTTGAATGTTTGAATCAGATCGCCGCGTAGTCTTCTTTGTTCAAGACTGAATAGATTCAATTCTTTTAGCCTGTCTGCATACGACATGCCTTTTAAACCCGGGATAATTCTGGTCGCTCTTCTTTGCACTCTTTCTAGAGCAGCAATATCCTTTTTGTAACGAGTTGACCAGAACTGAACACAATATTCTAGGTGAGGTCTTACTAATGCATTGTAGAGTTTTAACATTACTTCCCTTGATTTAAATTCAACACTTCTCACAATATATCCAAGCATCTTGTTAGCCTTTTTTATAGCTTCCCCACATTGTCTAGATGAAGACATTTCTGAGTCAACATAAACTCCTAGGTCTTTTTCATAGTTCCCTTCTTCAATTTCACTGTCTCCCATATGATATTTATAATGCACATTTTTATTGCCCGCATGCAATACTTTACACTTTTCTCTATTAAATTTCATTTGCCATGTGTCTGCCCAATTTTGAATGCTGTCTAGATCATTTTGAATGACCTTTGCTGCTTCAACAGTGTCTGCCACTCCTCCTATTTTTGTGTCGTCTGCAAATTTAACGAGTTTGCTTACTATATCAGAGTCTAAATCATTAATGTAGATTAGGAATAGCAGAGGACCTAATACTGATCCCTGTGGTACACCACTGGTTACCTCACTCCATTTCGAGGTTTCTCCTCTAATCAGTACTTTCTGTTTTCTACCTGTTAACCACTCCCTAATCCATGTGCATGCATTTCCTTGAATCCCTACTGCGTTCAGTTTGAGAATTAATCTTTTATGCGGCACTTTGTCAAAAGCTTTCTGGAAATCTAAATAAACCATGTCGTATGCTTTGCAGTTATCCATTTTCAATGTTGCATCCTCAAAAAAGTCAAGTAGGTTAGTTAGACATGATCTCCCTTTCCTAAAACCATGCTGGCTGTCTCCCAGGATATTGTTACCATATAGGTAATTTTCCATTTTGGATCTTATTATAGTTTCCATAAGTTTACATATAATAGAAGTCAGGCTTATTGGTCTGTAGTTACCTGGTTCGGTTTTGTCTCCCTTTTTGTGGATTGGTATTACGTTTGCTATTTTCCAGTCTGTTGGTACAACCCCTGTGTCAAGAGACTGTTGCATGATCTTGGTTAGCGGTTTGTAAATAACTTCTTTCATTTCTTTGAGTACTATTGGGAGGATCTCATCTGGCCCAGGGGATTTGTTTATTTTAAGAGCTCCTAGTCCCTTTAACACTTCTGCCTCTGTTATGCTAAAGTTATTTAAAATTGGATAGGAACAGGTCGACATGTGGGGCATGTTGTCCATGTCCTCCTTTGTAAAAACCTGTGAAAAGTAATCATTTAATATATTTGCTATTTTTTTTTCTTCATCTATGATTTTGCCATTTGTGTCTCTTAGACATTTAACCTCCTCTTTGAATGTTCTCTTGCTGTTATAATATTGTAAAACGCTTTTAAACGCTCTGTAAAGTGCCTTTTTTCGCTGAATATTTTTTTTTAATTGATCTATTAAACCATTTTGGCCATTTTGTTTTATATTTAGATTTGTCTACTTTTGGGATGTAATTGTTTTGTGCCTCTAGTACTACATTTTTAAAAAACAGCCACCCTTTTTCTGTGGATGTTTTCTCTATTTTACTCCAATCTACTTCTATTAGTCTCTGTTTCATACCTTCGTAGTTTGCTTTTCTAAAATTGTAAACCTTAGCTTTAGTCATTACTTTTGGGGTTTTAAAAAATATTTCAAATGAGACCATGTTGTGGTCTGAGTTTGCCAATGGCTCTCTGACCTCTGTTTTAGTTATTCTGTCTTCATTATTTGAAAAGACTAAATCAAGGCATGCCTCCCCTCTAGTCGGTGCCTTGACAAATTGCGTTAGGAAGCAGTCATTTGTCATTTCCACCATTTCAATTTCGTCCGTCGTGCCCCCCCATCGGGTTTTCCCATTTTATATGGGGGAACTTGAAATCCCCCGTTAGTATGGCTTCTCCTTTTCTACACGCATTTCGAATGTCATTGTATAACAGATTATTTTTCTCAGTGTCGGAATTTGGCGGTCTATAGCATACTCGTATTATTATTCTGCCCTTTGAATTTGTGTCCATTATTCTGACCCATATTGATTCTGCATTGTTTTCTTTGTCCTGATTTAACTCCTGGGCTTCAAGGCTATTTCTTATATATGGCGCTACCCCTCTGCCTCTTCTGTCCTGCGTGTCTTTCATATACAGTTTGTACCCACGAATATTATATTCGTCTCCATCACTCTTAGACAACCAAGTTTCTGTAACACCTATCAGTTATAGTCAGTTATTTAAAAATAAAACTCTGATATCCTAATTTCTAGTCAACACCTCTCCAAAACCTATTCAAATTATGCAGATTTCTTCCAAAAAATGGGGTAGAGCAATATCTTAACCCCTATCTGGCCTGAAGGGTGGGGGTAGGAGTCGAACTCCCCTCCTATTTTTTGTTTTGTCATCTCCTTGGACCTAGATAATCTGTTTGCCTCAGACTGTGATACGTTCAAAATTGCCCAGGCCAGAGAGGGTTATTGTGCCACAGGTACTTCATTTGCAATACATTTCTATTTCAATTCAGTTCATAAAAGTTTTTAAACAGAAATGAAGAACAACATTTTTATCAGAAATGCATTGTGACAATGAATACTTTTCAATTTTGAGTAGCATACCTCCTATAAAGTTCTAATATTTGCACATCTGAACATACTGGTTTTATACTCTATTGCATTTGACGTATTTGTTCCTTCCTTGTAGGATGCACTGCATAAGTCTCTGAAGTCCAAAGAATAAAAGAAAGATTGTGTCAGGATCAGGGTGAAAGGGGAAATTGCCAATCCAAGAACCAGCAACTCTGAAGAGAACTTGCAGGACAGCTGTAAGTATATTATACTACACAAATATTTACAGTTTATTAACTGAACATTTGAATGCCATGGACGTGCAGAACGTTTAAACACTGGATACGTTTATGTAGTGTCACTTATTTTCTTTGCTTGCTTGCAACTGGAAACTGTAGGTCTGGACTGTTGAACACTTGTGGACACATTGTGAAGTTGAGAATGTATTTGTTTATTACAGTCAAGAGGTACCTTAGGTCTGAAGTCACAGGAAATAGTTTACATTACAAACATGATTTAAATCAATTAAAACTATTAAAACAGAGCAAAGTAGCCAAGACTGAAAATGTATGGTGCCGAGTGAAGCAAGGCAAATATCTTTTGCAGTTTGTAACAGTAGTTGCACATATACACTACAAATACAAAGCACACATGCATACAACCTACAAAAACAAACACACTGTGCAAAACAAAACTGTATTGCTTTTTTTTTTCTTTGCTGTATTGTAATCTCTTTGCTATATGGTGATAACTTCTTACCCAAGTCGCCCTGCATGAGGGCGTCTGTCAAGCAAAAATTAAAAATCATGCTAAGCTCCTGCTGCCTTCAAACCAAAATTAAAATCTTAGCTGTGCTGAGAATACCTCGTTTCCCGCTAAATATGGCTGCTTTCGTTTTCACTGCATTCTCTCAGGTACAGCTAAACAAAGATTGTGCTGGCTGCAAAAAACATAAGAACATAAGAACATAAGAACATAAGAACATAAGAAAGTTTACAAACGAGAGGAAGCCATTCAGCCCATCTTGCTCGTTTGGTTGTTAGTAGCTTATTAATCCCAGAATCTCATCAAGCAGCTTCTAGAAGGATCCCAGGGTGTCAGCTTCAACAACATTACTGGGGAGTTGGTTCCAGACCCTCACAATTCTCTGTGTAAAAAAGTGCCTCCTATTTTCTGTTCTGAATGCCCCTTTATCTAATCTCCATTTATGACCCCTGGTCCTTTTTTCTTTTTTCAAGTCAAAGAAGTCCCCCGGGTTGACACTGTCTATACCTTTTAGGATTTTGTATGTTTGAATCACGCCGCGTAGTCTTCTTTGTTCAAGACTGAATAGATTCAATTCTTTTAGCCTGTCTGCATACGACATGCCTTTCAAACCCGGGATAATTCTGGTCGCTCTTCTTTGCACTCTTTCTAGAGCAGCAATATCCTTTTTGTAACGAGGTGACCAGAACTGAACACAATATTCTAGGTGAGGTCTTACTAATGCATTGTAGAGTTTTAACATTACTTCCCTTGATTTAAATTCAACACTTCTCACAATATATCCAAGCATCTTGTTGGCCTTTTTTATAGCTTCCCCACATTGTCTAGATGAAGACATTTCTGAGTCAACATAAACTCCTAGGTCTTTTTCATAGTTCCCTTCTTCAATTTCACTGTCTCCCATATGATATTTATAATGCACATTTTTATTGCCCGCATGCAATACTTTACACTTTTCTCTATTAAATTTCATTTGCCATGTGTCTGCCCAATTTTGAATGCTGTCTAGATCATTTTGAATGACCTTTGCTGCTTCAACAGTGTCTGCCACTCCTCCTATTTTTGTGTCGTCTGCAAATTTAACGAGTTTGCTTACTATATCAGAGTCTAAATCATTAATGTAGATTAGGAATAGCAGAGGACCTAATACTGATCACTGGTTACCTCACTCCATTTCGAGGTTTCTCCTCTAATCAGTACTTTCTGTTTTCTACCTGTTAACCACTCCCTAATCCATGTGCATGCATTTCCTTGAATCCCTACTGCGTTCAGTTTGAGAATTAATCTTTTATGCGGCACTTTGTCAAAAGCTTTCTGGAAATCTAAATAAACCATGTCGTATGCTTTGCAGTTATCCATTTTCAATGTTGCATCCTCAAAAAAGTCAAGTAGGTTAGTTAGACATGATCTCCCTTTCCTAAAACCATGCTGGCTGTCTCCCAGGATATTGTTACCATATAGGTAATTTTCCATTTTGGATCTTATTATAGTTTCCATAAGTTTACATATAATAGAAGTCAGGCTTATTGGTCTGTAGTTACCTGGTTCGGTTTTGTCTCCCTTTTTGTGGATTGGTATTACGTTTGCTATTTTCCAGTCTGTTGGTACAACCCCTGTGTCAAGAGACTGTTGCATGATCTTGGTTAGCGGTTTGTAAATAACTTCTTTCATTTCTTTGAGTACTATTGGGAGGATCTCATCTGGCCCAGGGGATTTGTTTATTTTAAGAGCTCCTAGTCCCTTTAACACTTCTGCCTCTGTTATGCTAAAGTTATTTAAAATTGGATAGGAACAGGTCGACATGTGGGGCATGTTGTCCGTGTCCTCCTTTGTAAAAACCTGTGAAAAGTAATCATTTAATATATTTGCTATTTTTTTTTCTTCATCTATGATTTTGCCATTTGTGTCTCTTAGACAATTAACCTCCTCTTTGAATGTTCTCTTGCTGTTATAATATTGGAAAACGCTTTTAAATGCTCTGTAAAGTGCCTTTTTTCGCTGAATATTTTTTTTTAATTGATCTATTAAACCATTTTGGCCATTTTGTTTTAGATTTAGATTTGTCTACTTTTGGGATGTAATTGTTTTGTGCCTCTAGTACTACATTTTTAAAAAACAGCCACCCTTTTTCTGTGGATGTTTTCTCTATTTTACTCCAATCTACTTCTATTAGTCTCTGTTTCATACCTTCGTAGTTTGCTTTTCTAAAATTGTAAACCTTAGCTTTAGTCATTACTTTTGGGGTTTTAAAAAATATTTCAAATTAGACCATGTTGTGGTCTGAGTTTGCCAATGGCTCTCTGACCTCTGTTTTAGTTATTCTGTCTTCATTATTTGAAAAGACTAAATCAAGGCATGCCTCCCCTCTAGTCGGTGCCTTGACAAATTGCGTTAGGAAGCAGTCATTTGTCATTTCCACCATTTCAATTTCGTCCGTCGTGCCCCCCATTGGGTTTTCCCATTTTATACAGGGGAAGTTGAAATCCCCCATTAGAATGTCATTGGTCAACAGATTATTTTGCTCAGCGTCTGAAGTTGGCTGTCTATAGCATGCTCCTATTATTATGCCCTTT
The DNA here is from genome assembly GCF_902713425.1 of Acipenser ruthenus. Classification (NCBI taxonomy): domain Eukaryota; kingdom Metazoa; phylum Chordata; class Actinopteri; order Acipenseriformes; family Acipenseridae; genus Acipenser; species Acipenser ruthenus. Next base: position 4,380,062 of record NC_081225.1, on the reverse strand, counting down.
GAATTTGTGTCCATTATTCTGACCCATATTGATTCTGCATTGTTTTCTTTGTCCTGATTTAACACCTGGGCTTCAAGGCTATTTCTTATGTATAGCGCTACCCCTCTGCCTCTTCTGTCCTGCCTGTCTTTCCTATACAGTGTGTACCCACTAATATTATATTCGTCTCCATCACTCTCAGACAACCAAGTTTCTGTAAGACCTATCACATCGTAGTTACTTGTTAGTGCAGTAGCTTCAAGTTCTAACATTTTGTTTCTGAGACTTCTAGCATTAAGATAAATACGTTTAATAGTGGTCTTACCTGAGTTGTTGCCCTTGTTTTGATGTAGTCTCCCTTCTGTTTTTTTTAGACTACATCAGACTACAAGCAGACAAAAAGATTTTTTTTTAAAACAACATTCAGTGACACACTCAGCAACATTTTTCAAGTTTTATAAACCTTTTTAAATTGTTGACACGCTAATGAAAAGGACCGTGTATTTCCATATTTGCTGCCCTTTTAAAATTAAATCTCATATACGGGAGAAGTTAACAGCAAACCTTACCTTCAAATTATTAATACATTGTAACATGATACTTGCCACTGACTTAAGAACATAAGAAAGTTTACAAACGAAAGGAGGCCATTCAGCCCATCTTGCTCGTTTGGTTGTTTGTAGCTTATTGATCCCAGAATCTCATCAAGCAGCTTCTTGAAGGATCCCAGGGTGTCAGCTTCAACAACATTACTGGGGAGTTGATTCCAGACCCTCAATTCTCTGTATAGAAAAGTGCATCCTATTTTCTGAACTGAATGCCCCTTTCATCTAATCTCCATTTGTAACCACTGGTCTTGTTTCTTTTTGCAGGTCAAAAAAGTCCCCTTGCTAGGTCATGTAGCATGACTCAAACACCAATCATGATAAAGTCGTTATATGTTTGACCGCCTTGCCATAGTAACCAAATGCACAGTGCTGATAAAAGTATGAATTCATAGTGTGAAGTATTGTAAGAAATAAAATGCCAATTTTTCACGGTAAATTTCAAGAAGCTGAAAGCAACTTTAATTCGCCAATGCCTGCCATTGCTACAGTACACATTCAAAACACTAATTTTTCAGTTCCCAAAATATTTAAGATGGAAAACTGTCTACGGAACACTCCCAACCACTATATACCTCGCATGTAAACTGTTTAAATGTTTTAAGTATACAGAAAATAAATATACTTGCATATATTCGCAGTGAATGCATTTTAAAAAGTCAAATAGGCAGCGTCACCGAACCAGCGAGAACACAATCTTACATTTTAAGCATTACTAAATACAATGAAAGTCCGTCAGTGACTTACAATTGGCTACTTAGTATCCTCTCATCTCCTCTTCACCTTACACAGGATAAAGCGTCGGGGCTTGCAGTTATATAGTCATGACACTCCAGAAACTTGCACATGTCTCTTCAGACCACTACGATTTTAAGCTATGTGTCAGCATTCGGCTAACTGTCTTAATTCTGTTCACGCGAGCATTTCTACTAAACTAAATTCTTAAACCTGTGTGCATATTTATTTTGCCATACTGACCTAGGGTGACCAGATAGCAAGAGTGAAAAATCGGGACACTTTTTCAGTTGGTGAGGGGAGGAAAGAAACCTCTTGAACTACTGCACAACGCAAGCGACGCAAACTACGCATCTTTCGTTTGTAGATGGGCGTTTTTGTATTTCTAAGCACTTAGGCAAAAAAAAACCTCAGTGAAATATAATTTTAAAAATAAATAATGCATTGTCACAAAGACGGCCAGAGTGGGTTGCGTCAGACCAGAAAGGAATTCAAACACAGACAGTGGTTGTGATGAGCTGAGTGCAATGGCTGCACTCAGCGTTTATTAACAAATAAAAGGTTTTAAACGGTACACAAAACAGGACACGGCACTGGTAGCCAAAATAAACAGGTAGACAAAACGGACAGACACTAACAAACAGGGACGAACAAACACGGTGAGAAACACTTATTATTATTATTATTATTATTATTATTATTCTTGTTATTATTTTTATGTCCTCTCTCTCCCGTTCTTTCGCCCTGAACACCCAACCCTGACTGACTAAAAATGTGCCTATTTATACTGTTGTGCTGGGATTCAATTACTAATTAATTATTCACTTGAATCCCAGCACGTGAATTAATTCTGTGCAACACCGTGCTCACATATTACATTTAACCAGCACGTGAAGTGATTTGTGCCCTCCTCGTGCCTACATACAAATCTACACTTTTTAAATATACGTGAAACACAGACCCGTTTATATCCCGTGTACCAATCTATACACCAACATTAACATACGCACGCATACATACACAGAACACACAAATGCACACAGGGGCGGGGCACTTTGCCACATGCATACTCTAAAGCGGTTTTAATCAGCCTATCAGTGCGTCTGTACTGGCTTTTCTGTGACCTGCTGTACTGAGCGAAGCAGATGGGACAAAGTCAGTGCTGCATTGTTTTGAGTTGCTAAAATCTAGTTTTCAGCATTAGACATTAAATACCAGAAATGAACTACAAATCATGCAAATTATGGTTGAGCACAGAGAGGTCTAGTAAAGCACCGGGAAGCATTTTAAAGCAGAGAGAGGTCAGGAAAAGCCTTGGAAAGCACAACGAATTATGGTAAAGCACAGGGATACATTTTCGAGGATGCAACATCGACAATGGATAATTGCAAAGCATATGACATGGCTTATTTAGATTTCCAAAAAGCTTTTGACAAAGTTTTGCATAAGATTTCTCAAACTGAACACAGCAGGGATTCAAGGAAATGCATGCACATGGATTAGGGAGTGGTTAATATGTAGAAAACAAAGTACTGATTAGAGCAGAAACCTCAAAATGGAGCGGGGTAACCAGTGGTGTACCACAGGGATCAGTATTAGGTCCTCTGCTATTTCTAATATACATTAATGATTTAGATTCTGGTATAGTAAGCAAACTTGTTTAATTTGCAGACGACACAAAAATAGGAGGAGTGGCAAAGACTGCTGCAGCAGCAAAGGTCATTCAAAATGATCTAGAGGCTGTGTGGTCCAGTGGTTAAAGAAAAGGGCTTGTAACCAGGAGGTCCCCGGTTCAAATCCCAACTCAACCACTGAGTCATTGTGTGACCCTGAGCAAGTCACTTAACCTCCTTGGGCTCCGTCTTTCGGGTGGGACGTAATTAAGTGACTCTGCAGCTGATGCATAGTTTACACATCCTAGTCTCTGTAAGTCGCCTTGGATAAAGGCGCCTGCTAAATAAATTAATAATAATAATGACAGCATTCAGAACTGGGCAGACACATGGCAAATTACAGTTAATGGAGAAACACAGACAATAGAAATGTGCATTATAAATATCATATGGCAGATACTGAAATTTGAAGAAGGAATCTATGAAAAAGAACTAGGAGTTTATGTTGACTTGGAAATGTCTTCATCAAGACAATGTGGGGAAGGTATAAAAAAAGGCCAAAAAGATGCTTGGATATATTGTGAAGTGTTGAATTTAAATTAAATAGTGTGATCAGTTCTGGTCACTTTGTTACAAAAAGGATATTGCTGCTGTAGAAAGAGTGCAAAGAAGAGCAACCAGAATTATCCCGGTTTTAAAAGGCATGTTGTGTGCAGACAGGCTCAAAGAATTGAATCTGTTCAGTCTTGAACAAAGAAGACTGCGGCGTGATCTGATTCAAGTTCAGAATTCTAAAAGGTATTGACAATGTTGACCCAGGGGACTTTTTCGACCGTTTTTACACAGAGACTTGAAGTTGATGTTGAAGCTGACACCCTGGGATACTTCAAGAAGCTGCTTGAAGCTGCCTGAACAGAAGCAGACTTAATTACTGTAATACAGTATTAGGGGATGGGGTAAAAGCCGGAACGAGCCGGAATGGTACTTTAATGAATTCAATTGCTTTAAAAAAACAGCATAAAACGTGAGACATATGAGGAGAATATTTTAACAATCATAACCGATTAATAACGCGCTGTCATCAACCCGTTCTGGGCCAGAACCCTTTTTATTTACCCTTTTTAAAACTTCCGGGAACACTGGGTTCCGAAGGTGCAAAGGCGACCAAAATTATACACACAATACAACTAAGTGGGAACAACATAACATTATTGAAAAAACCCACCAAACTGACCTTTAACTGCTCATTCCGTGCAATAAACAGCTGTATAGACAAAACCGTCCTGAGCACGGAGTTCCGAAGCTGCAAAGAGTATGGCAATGATACACACAATACAACTAAGTGAGAACAACATAACACCATTGAAAGAACCCACCTTTAAACTGCCCATTCCGGATAATAAAACAATTTATTTTGTTTTTATATTATCTATCTATTTAATATTATTTTAGCAGAACCATATTGGTTAACATAGTTTTTCTCTTTTTCTTATAGTGGAATATAGTGAGGCTTTCTTTCTACTTTGCAGGGAAGGAGGTGATAAAGTAACAGTATTTGCACAAGTAGAACCATTGCAAAGGTCTAGAATTGCTGGTAGCCCCTATCTGTAACAGTTAGTATATGTGTGTGTAACAGGGCGAGCAGCCCTGTACATTGATTTGTTTGTTTTATTTTAGAACAGGGTCCCCCTCCGCCCCTGTGTTATTTTGTATTTGTTTATTATGATTTAGTATTTAAATGTATGACGCTGAGCGTCGTATGTTTGATTATAATGTTTAGATGCCGCCGTGGCCGTTTTCTTTCTTATTTGGTAACGTGGATGGGAAGCCCCATCCACATAGTAATTAATAAACTCGTGCAGAAGGTGGCCATCTCCCGAATTAAGTGATTAATTTTGTTGCTAATCGGGAGATGGTCACCTGAATATAAAAAGCCTGCAGCTCTCCAGCTCGGGGTGGGTGTTGGAAGGAGAGAGACGGCGATTGAAGAGCATAAACGAAACGAAACTTAAAACTCCAGGAACAGTGAAGGCATTTGCTCAGCCTGACCTGGGTTTTGTTATTTATGTTGTGTTCGTGATTTTGTTTTGTTTAACCCTTTTATTTTGCTCTGTGAGCACGTGTTCTTTTTGTTTGAATATTTATTTTATTTTTGTTTTGCAAATAAAAACGGCAGCCAGCCGATTCTTTACTTTACCTGCAGTACTCTCTGGTGTCAGTTTATTTTCCCTTCCTGCTTCTGCTGTGACGTCAGACCACTCGTCCAGCCTGTCACAATGTGATTTAAAAAATAACACGTATATATAGCTGCAACAGTTTCACAACTTTTTTGCACAACGTTTTTGTTCTTGCTTACAATGATAAAGTTTAAATGTATTTAACATATTCATATAAACATATATTTCATACAAAATGGATACAATGCAATTTCAGTGCAAAGGCAAGCAAACACACAATTATGTAGTTTACAACATGTAAGGAAAAACGAGCAAAAAACAGATTAGATTTTAATATTATGCAGGATGACTTCAAATACAGAAACCTTGACGCATTTCCCATTTTCTTTAAAAAAATGAATTCATTTTTACATTGCGTGTCATATGCATAAATAAAATAAACAGAATAAACATTTTCATAAATCGTTTTTATGTCTAATTTGGGAACCTCCCATCTTGTCTAGTGCTGTGTGTGTCTGAATACGAGAGAGAAATGAAACAATGTATTCTTGCTCTGAAGGAGATGCTGCTATAGTAAACTATGTAACAGTGTAATGCCTGAGAGAACGACTGAACCCCTGAAACAATGTATCGAATTGAAGTATTTGGCTGTAACTAACTGTGGCAAAGTGCCACGCCCCTGTGTGCATTTGCGTGTTCTGTGTATGTATGTATGGGTGCGTATGTTAATGTTGGTGTATAGATTGGTACACGGGATATAAACGGGTCAGTGTTTCACGTGTGTTTAAAGTGTATAATTATATTTAGGCACGAGGATGGCACATCACTTCACGTGCAGATAAAATGTGTATAATGTGTGGCACGGGGTTGCACGTAATGAATTCACGTGCTGGGATTCAAGTGAGTAATTAATTAGTAATTGAATCCCAGCACAACAGTATATATAGATGCACGTTTTAGTCACTTGTGGTTGGGTGTTCGGAAGAGGAGAACGGGTGAGAGAGAGAGGAGTAATTAAAAGCGAAAGATCGTAAATATAAGTGTTTGTTCTCACCGTGTTTTGTTTGTCTCCGTGCACCGTTTGTTAAGTGTCAGTCGTTTTGTCTGTGTGTTTATTTTGGCGTCAAGTGCCGTGTCCTGTTTTGTATTCCGTTGTTTAAACCTTTTATTTTGTTATTAAATGCTGAGTGCAGCCATTGCACTCAGCTCATCATCACCACCGTCTCTGTCTGTGTATTCCTTTTCTGGTCTGACGCCACCCACTCTGGCCGTCTTTGTGACACGTGGTGTCATCGTGGGATAGCCGCGCCTCCAAGCGTCAGACCAGGAGGGGTTTTGTTTAAAAAAAAAAAAAAAGAAAAGAAAAAAATATAATGGCAGAAGACGCCACAAAATGGCGGGACTGGTTCCTGGAGAATGCTGGGCTGGAGGCCCAGTCTCTGCCCATAGTCGTCCAGGCCCTGTGGATGATGGACAGTGAGAGATGGGAGGCCTATCAGCAGGAACACACCCCAAACACCTTGGAGGAAGGTGTGGAGTTTGTCCTCAGCTACCTGGAGGCAACCATAAATGGAACAGCAGCCCAGGTAGCAGGACCACCAGCAGAGGGTGAGTACCTGCTGTCCCCATCTCCACCAGCAGAGGGTGAATGCCTGCTGGTTTTGCCTCCACAGCCCAAGCGGGAGACGGATAAAGAGGTGAAGGACAGGGAGGAGGAGTGCCGCCTAAGGGCCAGGCATCCACGGCGATGTAACAAGCCATCGCCGGGGTGCCTCCTCTGCGACCAGGATCACCTGTTCGCCCACTGTCCCTTCCGCAGTTATGGGGAGGAGCCTGAGCGTCCACAGCCCAAATGGGAGGAGCCTGAGCGTCCACAGCCCAAATGGGAGGAGCCTGAGCGTCCACAGCCCAAATGGGAGGAGCCTGAGCATCCACAGCCCAAATGGGAGGAGCCTGAGCGTCCACAGCCTGAGTGGAAGGAGCCCGAACATCCTACGCCTGAGTGGGAGGAGCCCAAACATCCTACGCCTGAGTGGGAGGAGCCCGAACGTCCTACGCCTGAGTGGGAGGAGCCCGAACGTCCTACGCCTGAGTGGGGGGAGCCCGAACGTCCACAGCCCAAGAGGGGGGAGTCAGTGCGTCCACAGCCCAAAAGGGAGGAGTCGGTGCGTCCACAGCCCAAAAGGGAGGAGTCGGTGCGTCCACAGCCCAAAGGGAGGCAAGTCGGGGCTTCCACAGCCCTGGGACCCAAGCCACCAGCAGAGGGAAAATGCCTGCTAGTTCAGCCCCAAGAGCCGGAAGGGGAGGGGTTACAGGCTCAACCCCCTGAAAATTTTTGGGGGGGAGAAGGGCAGGATGCTGGTGTCCCCCAGCAGCCTCTAGCTATGCTGCTGAAGGCAGCACGGCGCGCACATGCCCAGCCGCCACAGCAGAGGGAGCCAGCACCGCCAGGAGCAGAGGAGCTGGAGCTGCCTCTGCCTCCACCACCACCAGGAGCAGAGGAGCTGGAGCTGCCTCTGCCTCCACCACCACCAGGAGCAGAGGAGCTGGAGCTACCTCTGCCTCCACCACCGCCAGGAGCAGAGGAGCTGGAGCTGCCTCTGCCTCCACCACCTCCAGGAGCAGAGGAGCAGGAGCTGCCTCTGCCTCCGCCACCACCACCTCCAGGAGCAGAGGAGCTGGAGCTGCCTCTGCCTCCACCACCACCAGGAGCAGAGGAGCTGGAGCTACCTCTGCCTCCACCACCGCCAGGAGCAGAGGAGCTGGAGCTGCCTCTGCCTCCACCACCTCCAGGAGCAGAGGAGCAGGAGCTGCCTCTGCCTCCGCCACCACCACCGCAAGGAGCAGAGGAGCTGGAGCTGCCTCTGCCTCCACCACCGCCAGGAGCAGAGGAGCTGGAGCTGTCTCTGCCTCCACCACCGCCAGGAGCAGAGGAGCTGGAGCTGCCTCTGCCTCCACCACCGCCAGGAGCAGAGGAGCTGGAGCTGCCTCTGCCTCCACCACCGCCAGGAGCAGAGGAGCAGGAGCTGCCTCTGCCTCCGCCACCACCACCGCAAGGAGCAGAGGAGCAGGAGCTGCCTCTGCCTCTGCCTCCACCACCGCCAGGAGCAGAGGAGCTGGAGCTGCCTCTGCCTCCACCACCGCCAGGAGCAGAGGAGCTGGAGCTGCCTCTGCCTCCGCCACCGCCCGGAGCAGAGGAGCAGGAGCTGCCTCTGCTGCCCGTACCTCCGCAGGGAGTACGGTGGCCGGAGCCCCAGAAAGGGGAGCTGCCGGCCACGAAGAAGGGGGAGGAGGTCTGGAGACCACTTTCCCCAGCAGCAGTTTCGCTGCAGGAGTTCTTGTGGCCGGAGCCCCACAGGAGGGAGCTGCCGGCTATGAAGAAGGGGGAGGTCGGGGGACCACCTGCCCCCGCAGCTTTTTCGCTGCAGGACGGGACCAGCATGCTGTCAGCCGTGCCACTACCGGCAGGGGAGCTGACAGCATTTCCAGCCATGGGCCCACTGAAGCCTCCCTTCCCAGCCCGAGACTTTGGCCTGGACTGCTGGGTATTTAAGGGGGGAGGTGGCCATTGAGGCCATGTGTGCTGCGCACAAGGGGGGGTATATGTGGCAAAGTGCCCCGCCCCTGTGTGCATTTGTGTGTTCTGTGTATGTATGTATGGGTGCGTATGTTAATGTTGGTGTATAGATTGGTACACGGGATATAAACGGGTCTGTGTTTCACGTGTGTTTAAAGTGTATAATTATATTTAGGCACGAGGATGGCACATCACTTCACGTGCAGATAAAATGTGTATAATGTGTGGCACGGGGTTGCACGTAATGAATTCACGTGCTGGGATTCAAGTGAGTAATTAATTAGTAATTGAATCCCAGCACAACAGTATATATAGATGCACGTTTTAGTCACTTGTGGTTGGGTGTTCGGAAGAGGAGAACGGGTGAGAGAGAGAGGAGTAATTAAAAGCGAAAGATCGTAAATATAAGTGTTTGTTCTCACCGTGTTTTGTTTGTCTCCGTGCACCGTTTGTTAAGTGTCAGTCGTTTTGTCTGTGTGTTTATTTTGGCGTCAAGTGCCGTGTCCTGTTTTGTATTCCGTTGTTTAAACCTTTTATTTTGTTATTAAATGCTGAGTGCAGCCATTGCACTCAGCTCATCATCACCACCGTCTCTGTCTGTGTATTCCTTTTCTGGTCTGACGCCACCCACTCTGGCCGTCTTTGTGACACTAACATACAGCACTAGTTTGTGCAATATGAGAATTGAAACGAAATTGTGTTTTAAATAAATTTGACTATTTTACATCTCTGCCATTTTTATTGTGTTTGTGTTGTATTTGGTCAAGACCTTATCCCCTGGCCAAAATAAAATAACCTGGTGATAACAACCTAAAATATTTAACTTAATTTTAAGGTAGTGCCTTCAGTGGCATAGGCGGATACCATAAATTATATTTTAAACTCAGTTTAGCCCTCACAGTGTGACCTTTATTGCTAATAAGTAGCGGAATGTTTAGTCACCAACGTGGTATTTACTGCTGAAGTCTAATTGAATATATGGCTTTCAAATGTGGAGCCATGCGCAAAATCTGTGCGTTTTAGTCAATTTGCATGGCTTTTTTAGTATTAGAAGGCTCTATAGATCAGAACCCTTGTGGGTTCTTTGGGTGTTTATGTGTTTCTTATTAATCCTTCAAGAGTTCAACGTTTATTTATGGTTGATTAGCCTGCTGTTTAAAAAGGTTCTTTGTATACTATTTGGAACCCCTGAAATACGGTTTCTTGGAATACTTTTTCAATAGTGTAAGATTTTTAAACCTCACAAATGTTTTAGAATATTCCTGGAAGGTGTTAGTAATAAATCAGACACTTGATGTAAGTGTAGCCCATCAATCAACAAAACCTTTATTTAACTTCCAGTACAGTACCAAACAATATTAAGCCATAGCAGTCAAAATGAATGGTTATTACCCGTTCTCAATGGGAATTTGGGTGTGGTCTGGAGTTTCTGCATCAAGCAGTTTTGCCTCTTAATAATTCATTATTATTATTAATTAGTCATTTTAGCAGATGCTTCTATCCAAAGCGACTTCCAGAGACTAGGGGTAAACTATGCATCACAGTCACCTCCAATGGGACCTCTGTTTTACATCTCAAGGACGGAGCACAAGGAGACAAAGTGATTTGCTCTGGGAACAGGGCCCTAATGCCTTGAAGGGGGTCCCTGATGAAGGGGGATTTTTTTTAGAATATATATATGAGGCTTAATCTTTAATTAACTACATTTGGTAACTCTGTAAGGTGGTGTTTGAATTAGCTGAGTTGGTGTGTGATTAGTACCAGGTGAGTGGTTTAATTGAATAGAAGATGTTTTGCTATCTGATTGGTTTCCACGCAGTTGTTTTTTATATATTAGCAGCCTATTTTAGCGCCAGCCAGAAGCGCCAGCCAACAGAAGAGCCTCAACAAAAGAGCCGGGAGTCTAGCTGTGGGAGTCTACAGGGAACCAGAAGTCTGAGGCAAGATAGCCTATTTTAGTGCCAGCCAGAAGCGCCAGCCAACAGAAGAGCCTCAACAAAAGAGCCGGGAGTCTAGCTGTGGGAGTCCAGCCAGGGGAGGCCTGCACTGAGACGCTGTTCCAATAGATCCAAACCTAACGGGGCTCTAGAAGAAGCTATCTACTAGTCAGGCCTGTAACCTCCACCCTACTGCTCCCACTGTGCCTTTTGTCCTGCTATGACTGTCTCTCACATCCCTGTTCTGTCCTCCCGTCCTCGTCCTCTGCCCTCCCTCCGCTACTGCTCCTCCAACCCCTCTAACCTCATTTCTCTGCCTCTCCCCCCCTCCCACACACTCTCTGGTGCACTCTGGAACTGTCACTCTTCTGCTAACAAAGCTGATTTCATCTCTGCCTTTGCCTCCCACCTCTCGCTCGATTTCCTTGCTCTCACTGAAACCTGGCTGTCCCCTGGTAACACTGTTACTCCTGCTGCCCTGTCCTCTCTCTACGTCCTGTCCCATACTCCGCGTCTCACTGGACGGGGAGGTGGGACGGGTCTTCTCCTCTCTCCCTCCTTACTCTTTTCTGTCCCCTCCGATCTCATCTCACTCTCTGTCAGTACCTTTGAATTTCATGCAGTCCAACTAACCTTTCCCTGTCAACTCCTGCTCATTGTTCTGTACCGCCCCCCTGGGCCTCTCACTCACTTTCTGGATGAACTCGACTATCTACTCTCCTCCCTCCCCTCCCTGTCTACCCCGACTGTCCTGTTGGGTGACTTCAACATCCACCTCTCCAACCCCAGCCACTCTGCTGGATTCCTCCCTCTCCTGCACTCCTTCGACTTCTGTCTCTCTCCGTCCCCTCCTACCCACAAAGCTGGCCGTCAACTGGACCTCACCTTCTCCAGGGCCTGCTGCCCCTCCACCCTCTCTGTCACCCCCCTGGACCTCTCTGATCACTATTTCATCTCTTTTTCTCTGTCTCTCCCCCCTCTCCCTACTCCTCCTACCCCCACTGTCACCTCTCGCCGTAACCTCCGCTCTCTCTCCCCCTCTGTCCTTGCCTCCACTGCTCTCTCTCACCTCCCTCCTATCGACTCCTTCTCACAACTCTCCGTAGACTCTGCTACCTCCACCCTCTTCTCCTCACTCACCTCCTCCCTCGACTCCCTCTGTCCCCTCACCTCCCGTCCTGCTCGCCCCTCCCATCCCCATCCCTGGCTCTCCTCTGCGCTCCGCTCGGCAAGAATCACACTGCGATCTGCTGAAAAGAAATGGAAGAGAACCAAACTCCCTGCTGCCCTAGACCTTTACCGCACTCTCCTCTCCTCCTTCTCCTCTACTCTCTCCTCTGCTAAATGTGCTTATTTCCAATCTGTAATCCAAGCCTCCACTAACAACCCACGTAAACTATTCTCTACCTTCTCCTCCCTCCTAAACCCTCCCCCCTCCTCCTCCCTCCTCTATCTCCCCTGATGACTTTGCCTCCTTCTTCTCTTCTAAAATTTCAGATATCCGCAAACTCTTTAACACCTCTCCCTCCCCCGCACCCCCTCCCGCTCCAACTCCTACACCCACTGCAACCCCTACTAACTCACCCTCCTTCTCCACCTTCTTGCCCCTCTCAGACTCTGACCTCTCCTCCCTGCTCCAGGGTCACAAACCCACCACGTGTGCCTTGGACCCCCTCCCCACTCACCTCTTTCAAGCTGCTGCTCCTGCTCTACTCCCCTTCATCTCCTCCCTCCTCAACACCTCTCTACTTTCTGGTATCTTCCCCTCTGCCTTCAAAAAAGCCTCGATCACTCCCCTCCTCAAAAAACCTACCCTCGACCCCACCTCCCTCCAGAGCTACCGTCCTGTCTCCCTCCTACCCTTCCTCTCCAAAACCCTCGAGCGGACTGTACACCGCCAGCTCTCTGCTTTCCTGTCCAACCACTCTCTGCTGGACCCTCTCCAATCTGGCTTCCGCTCTGCTCACTCTACTGAAACCGCCCTCCTGTCTGTCACCAACTCACTTAAATGTGCCCGAGCTGCCTCTCTCTCCTCTGTCCTAATTCTCCTCGACCTCTCTGCTGCCTTTGACACTGTTGATCACTCTATTCCACTATCATCTCTTGCTGACCTGGGGATCTCTGGCACTGCTCTGGCCTGGTTCTCCTCCTACCTCTCCAACCGCACTTACCAGGTAACCTGGCATGGAGCAACCTCCACACCTCACCCTCTCTTAACCCTATGTATTATTATTTGTATTTTTGTTTACGGCGCGGGTAAAAGCGCCGCATCTTTTATTATATATTTAAAAACCCCGTGAGGATGCATGGCTGATCAGCTACTGATTATTTAACTAGCTGACAGTCATGCATCCTTACCAAACGCGTGCAGACTCTGGCCGAGGGATAATAAGATAATTAACAACTAGTTAATCCCTCGGCCAGAGTATATAAACCTGCAGCTCTCTGCACTTGATGTTGGGTGTAGAGAGGAGAGTACGGGGAGTGGAGAGAAAGAAGGAAAGTTAAAAACAATTGCTAAAACGTGCTGGAGTATCCAGCACGACACTTACTTGTTTGTTTGTTTATTCGTTTGGCCCTCGTGCCCTTTTGTTTTGTGTTTTGTTGTTTTGTTTAAATCTTTTGTTTTGTTTGTTATTAAATACGCTGAGTGCAATAGCATTCAGCTTCACCCTGGTCCGAGACGTCATCCACTTCACCACTGCGAGCCAGACTGTCACACCACCCTTTGCCTTCAAAACGGCATCAATTCTTCTAGGTACACTTGCACAAAGTCAGGGATTTTGTAGGCATATAGTCAGGTGTATGATTAAACAATTATACCAAACAGGTGCTAATGATCATCAATTCAATATGTAGGTTGAAACACAATCATTAACTGAAACAGAAACAGCTGTGTAGGAGGAATAAAACTGGGTGAGGAACAGCCAAATCCAGCTAAGAAGGTGAGGTTGCTGAAGACAGTTTACTGTCAAAAGTCATACACCATAGCAAGACTGAGCACAGCAACAAGACACCAGGTAGTTATACTGCATCAGCAAGGTTTCTCCCAGGCAGAAATTTCAAGGCAGACAGGGGTTTCCAGATGTGCTGTCCAAGCTCTTTTGAAGAAGCACAAAGAAACGGGCAACGTTGAGGACCGTAGATGCAGAGGTTGGCCAAGGAAACTTACTGCAGCAGATGAAAGACAAATCATGCTTACTTCCCTTCGCAATCGGAAGATGTCCAGCAGTGCCATCAGCTCAGAATTGGCAGAAAACATTGGGACCCTGGTACACCCATCTACTGTCCAGAGAAGTCTGGTCAGAAGTGGCCTTCATGGAAGACTTGCAGCCAAAAAGCCATACCTCCGACGTGGAAACAAGGCCAAGCGACTCAACTATGCACGAAAACACAGGAACTGGGGTGCAGAAAAATGGCAGCAGGTGCTCTGGACTGATGAGTCAAAATTTGAAATATTTGGCTAGCAGAAGGCAGTTTGTTCGCCGAAGGGCTGGAGAGCGATACACGAATGAGTGTCTGCAGGCAACAGTGAAGCATGGTGGAGGTTCCTTGCAAGTTTGGGGCTGCATTTCTGCAAATGGAGTTGGGGATTTGGTCAGAATTAATGGTCTCCTTAATGCTGAGAGGTACAGGCAGATACTTATCTATCATGCAATACCATCAGGGAGGCATCTGATCGGCCCAAAATTTATTCTGCAGCATGACAATGACCCCAAACATACAGCAAAAGTCATTAAGAACGATCTTCAACATAAAGAAGAACAAGGAGTCCTGGAAGTGATGGTATGGCCCCCACAGAGCCCTGATCTCAACATCATCGAGTCTGTCTGGGATTACATGAAGAGAGAGAAGCAACTGAGGCTGCCTAAATCCACAGAAGAACTGTGGTTAGTTCTCCAAGATGTTTGGGCCAACCTACCTGCCGAGTTCCTTCAAAAAATGTGTGCAAGTGTACCTAGAAAAATTGATGCTGTTTTGAAGGCAAAGGGTGGTCACACCAAATATTGATTTGATGTAGATTTTTCTTCTGTTCACTCACTTTGCATTTTGTTAATTGATAAATATAAACTATTAACATGTCTATTTTTGAAAGCATTCTTACTTTACAGCATTTTTCACACATGCCTAAAACTTTTGCACAGTATATATATATATATATATATATATATATATATATATATATATATATATATATATATATATATATATATATATATATATATATATATATATTCCTATAAAATATTTTAAAACTAGCCCTGGGTTTGTTCCCACCACCTCATTAAAAAGAAAAACTGCCGTACTGTACACCGAGCCAATGTGCTTCTTTTGTGTAATGATTGTGTATCCAGGCACTGTCAAACACTTCCTTTCACACAATAATTTGAACTTTTGCATTTCATATTTTACTACACCAAAAAGCTGAAAAAAGGCATAGCAATATTGTGTTTTTTAAGACTTTAAAAAACTTTAAAAGAACCCTAAAGTTGAATTATTCTATTAAGATCTATAATTTGCACAAAACAACGTGATGCAGTAGTTTGTTAGAAAAATGGTATTGTGTAAACTAAAGAACTTTCTTCAGCTGGTAGTAAACACAATTAGAGAATGATCTAGAGAATGTTTAAAATACAAATTTACCAATACAGGCTATTGGTTAAGAGCTGAGATGAGTGGTTTATTTTTGCACGGGATAAATAAAATTGTGTATAGCAACACCATTAAAATGTAGTTTATGCTAAAAACGTATGTTTTTTGATGTTAAGTAAGCTTCCGATTAGTGACTATTACACGTGGAGTTTGTACAAAAAATATTTATTCACTTGCCTAAAAAAAAAAAGTTTTAATACTGTAAATAACTTAAACAATTACTTTGAGAAAGTAAACTATCCTGCTGCAGATTTTAATTGAGATATTGAAACTTCTAGGCATCATTGACAGTTTCCTTCAAACCCTTTATCAAAATAATGTATCGGTTGGAATGATCTTCCTCAGACACTGCTAAGATTGCAAGTATCATTGCTTTGTTTAGAAGCTTGGTTTAGACTACAGTATACTACAAAGTCAGATGAATGTAGTACCATGGAGGGGGGGGCAGCGGGACATACCAATCCTTCCCCGTGGCCCATGACGGCTCTCGGCGGTCCTCGGTATAAAGCCTTTGTCTTTAACCACTGGGACCTTACCCAAGCTTCATCGAATACCTAGCTAATGCACATTTTTAACTCTCGACTCTCGCTCTTATGTCATTCTTAGCCAAGTGCATGACGTTAGTCTAATAATTACACTATAGCCTATTATAATCTGTGCATAGAGGGAGCACATTTATTAATGTAACAGGAGGAGGAGGTGTTTTGGGCAGGGTTGTGTTGGGGGCTATTGTTGGTTGTTCGGCCAGGGAGGGAGTGAGCAATTACTGAATGGCTGGATATTGTGAGCAAGGGTGTGATTGTGGGGTTATCTGGGGGGGGTTATTACTGGGCTTTGTCGTGGCCGCCGGAGTTTACAAATAACTTCAGTCTTTTATTTGCTCTGAGTTCCCGTTACCTTTTTCTTATTAATTTAATAAACACTGACTTGTGTTGTGTTGTAAAAAAAAAAAAATCCTAAATGCTCTGCCTCATTCGTACCCACAGGGGTTGTATCTTACATTAAAGGCTAATGAAACCCCAATCTCATCATGCCCAACACATAGGCCTACCACGTTGAAAATGAGATACAGTTTAACAATCCAATTGACATCTCACTCGTTTACATTGCAATCTTAATAGCACACATTTACTACTGCCGCTTTTGCATCTCACTCTAAAAACAGTCTCATCAACAACACCAGCTTGTTAAAGTGAACAATCAACAATTTATATGTAGTTACACTGTCAACATCTTTAAAAGTACACACACATGTTTCTTATGACTCTTAAAATATGTACAGCTAGTAATATGGTCAAATTATCTCTCATTAGTGATGCATGGACCAAGAAGAAGCACATGGGAACTGAGGAGCAAGCTGATGTTCTCTAACCCCTATATTCTCATCATTCAGTCTACAACAACATCCAGTGTACCACAAACTTACCAACACAAGCTTGAATGGTTGTCAACGCTAAGCACATTCAGCAGATAAATGAGTACAGACTTCCCAGCATACATGTGGTTTCAAACAGCACCAGATAAATGGTTCCACATCTAAGACATAGAACTGTTTTTGCTCCATTTTGTTTTCCTAAAAGTATAACACATAGCTGAAATTTGCTTAATTACTAAAAACAAGATCTGGTCAATAACATGATATTCTCTGTTGTCACTGAATTTGTAGGCAAATGTAGTGTTATGATCCAGTACAATATTAACATACTAATCAGTGGCTCTTTGCAGGTGTTCTATCAAGGCTGAAAAGTACAGTTTGTATAGACAGTAAAAATCAACTGACATAAGAACATAGTTTACAAACGAGAGGAGGCCATTCAGCCCATCTTGTTCGTTTAGTTGTAAGTAGCTTATTGAGCAGCTTCTTGAAGGATCCCAGGTTGTCAGCTTCAACAACATTACTGGGGAGTTGGTTCCAGACCCTCACAATTCTCTGTGTAAAAAAGTGCCTCCTATTTTCTGTTTTGAATGACCCTATATCTAATCTCCATTTGTGACCCCTGGTCCTTGTTTCTTTTTGCAGGTCAAAAAAAGTCCCCTTGCTAGGTCATTTGTATTATGACTTGAACACTAATCATGATGAAGACGTTATATGTTTGACCGCGTTGCCATAGTAACCAAATGAACAGCGCTGATAAAAGTATGAATTCATAGTGTGAAATACTGTAAGAAATGAAATGTCTATTTTTTTCAGGTCAAAGAAGTCCCCTGGGTCGACATTGTGTATACCTTTTAGAATTTTGAATGTTTGAATCAGATCGGCGAGTAGTCTTCTTTGTTCAAGACTGAATAGATTCAATTCTTTTAGCTTGTCTGCATACGACATGCCTTTTAAACCCGGGATAATTCTGGTTGCTCTTCTTTGCACTCTTTCTAGAGCAACAAAATCCTTTATGTAACGAGGTGACCAGAACTGAACACAATATTCTAGGTGAGGTCTTACTAATGCATTATAAAGCTTGATTTAAAATTCAACACTTCTCAATATATCCGAACATCTTGTTGGCCTTTTTTTATAGCTTCCCCACATTGTCTAGATGAAGACATTTCTGAGTCAACATAAACTCCTAGGTATTTTTCATAGTTCCCTTCTTCAATTTCATTCTCTCCCATATATTTATAATGCACATTTTTTATTTCCTGCATGCAATACTTTACACTTTTCTATGAGGCTGTGTGGTCCAGTGGTTAAAGAAAAGGGCTTGTAACCAGGAGGTCCCCGGTTCAAATCCCACCTCAGCGACTGCCTCATTGTGTGACCCTGAGCAAGTCACTTAACTTCCTTATGCACTGTCTTTCGGGTGAGACGTAACTGTAAGTGACTCTGCAGCTGATGCATAGTTCACACACCCTAGTCTCTGTAAGTCGCCTTGGATAAAGGTGTCTGCTAAATAAACAAATAATAATAATAATATTAAATTTCATTTGCCATGTGTCTGGCCAGTTCTGAATGCTCTCTACATCATTTTGAATGACCTTTGCTGCTGCAACAGTGTTTGCCACTCCTCCTATTTTTGTGTCGTCTGCAAATTTAACAAGTTTGCTTGCTATACCAGAAATGAAATCATTAATGTAGATTAGGAATAGTAGAGGACCTAATACTGATCCCTGTGGTACATCACTGGTTACCTCGCTCCATTTTGAGCTTTCTTCTCTAATCAATACTTTCTGTTTTCTACCTGTTAACCACTCCCTAATCCATGTGCATGCATTTCCTTGAATCCCTACTGCGTTCAGTTTGAGAATTAATCTTTTATGCGGGACTTTGTCAAAAGCTTTCTGGAAATCTAAATATACCATGTCGTATGCTTTGCAGTTATCCATTTTCAATGTTGCATCCTCAAAAAAGTCAAGTAGGTTAGTTAGACACAATCAATCCTTTCCTAAAACCATGCTGGCTGTCTCCCAGGATATTGTTACCATATAGGTAATTTTCCATTTTGAATCTTATTATAGTTTCCATAAGTTTACATATAATAGAAGTCAGGCTTATTGGTCTGTAGTTACCTGGTTTGGTTTTGTCTCCCTTTTTGTGGATCGGTATTACGTTTGCTATTTTCCAGTCTGTCGGTACAACCTCTGTGTCAAGAGACTGTTGCATGATCTTGGTTAGCGGTTTGTAAATAACTTCTTTCATTTCTGTGAGTACTATTGGGGGGATCTCATCAGGCACAGAGGATTTGTTTATTTTAAGAGCTCTTAGTCGCTTTAAGAGTTATTTAAAATTGTATTGGAACAGGTCACCATGTGAGGCATGTTGTCCGTGTCCTCCTTTGTAAAAACCTGTGAAAAGTAATCTTTAATATATTTGCTATTTTTTTTCTTCATCTATAATTTTGCCATTTGTGTCTCTTAGACATTTAACCTCCTCTTTGAATGTTCTCTTGCTGTTATAATATTGGAAAAACATTTTGGAATTGGTTTTAGCCCCCTTAGCAATACTGATTTCTGTCTCTCTCTTGGCCTTTGTAACTTATTTTTGACTTGTGTTTACAGTTCCAAGTACTCTTTCTGTGTACTTTGTTTTTGGTCCCTGTCACAAAGACGGCCGGAGTGGGTGGCGTCAGACCAGATGCAAGAAGTAACACACAGAGACTTGGATTTTGGTTAGGCTGAGCGCGTGATCGCGCTCAGCATTTAATAAACAGAAAATAAAAGGTTTTAAACACAAAAACACGGGACACGGCACTTGTAGCCAAAATAAACAGACGAACAAAACGGACTAGACAGTACACAGACAGACAGACAAACGAAACACGGTGAGTGAGACAGTTCTTTCCTTATTATTATTATTATTATTATTATTATTATTATTATTCTTTTTACCTCCTTCTCCACACTCGTTCTCCACTCACCGAACACCTAACCACGAGTGACTAAAAATGTGCCTATTTATCTGTTGTGCTGGGATTCAATTACTAATTAATTATTCACTTGAATCCCAGCACGTGAATTAATTCTGTGCAACCCCGTGCTCACATATTACATTTAACCAGCACGTGAAGTGATTTGTGCCCTCCTCGTGCCTAAATATAAATCTACACTTTTTAAATACACGTGAAACACAGACCCGTTTATATCCCGTGTACCAATCTATACACCAACATTAACACACGCACGCAACATACAACACACAAATGCACACAGGGGCAGGGCGCATTGCCACAGTCCCTTTTAAACGCTCTGTAATGTGCCTTTTTTCGCTGAATATTTTTTTAATTGATCTATTAAACCATTTTGGCCATTTTGTTTTAGATTTAGATTTGTCTACTTTTGGGATGTCATTGTTTTGGGCCTCTAGCACTACATTTTTAAAAAACAGCCATCCTTTTTCTGTGGATGTTTCTCTATTTTACTCCAATCTACATCTGTTAGTCTCTGTTTCATACCTTCAGAGTTTGCTTTTCTAAAATTGTAAACCTTAGCTTTAGTCATTACTTTGGGGGTTTTAAAAAATACTTCAAATTAGACCATGTTGTGGTCTGAGTTTGCCAATGGCACTCTGACCTCTGTTTTAGTTTTTCTGTCTTCATCATTATTTGAAAAGACTAAATCAAGGCATGCCTCCCCTCTAGTCGGTGCCTTGACAAATTGCGTTAGGAAGCAGTCATTTGTCATTTCCACCATTTCAATTTCGTCCGTTGTGCCCCCCATCGGGTTTTCCCATTTTATATGGGGGAACTTGAAATCCCCCATTAGTATGGCTTCTCCTTTTCTACACGCATTTCGAATGTCATTGTATAACAGATTATTTTTCTCAGCGTCTGAATTTGGCGGTCTATAGCATGCTCCTATTATTATGCCCTTTGAATTTGTGTCCATTATTCTGACCCATATTGATTCTGCGTTGTTTTCTTTGTCCTGATTTAACACCTGGGCTTCAAGGCTATTTCTTATGTATGGCGTTACCCCTCCGCCTCTTCTGTCCTGCGTGTCTTTCATATACAGTGTGTACCCACTATTATATTCGTCTCCATCACTCTTAGACAACCAAGTTTATGTAACACCTATCGGTTATAGTCAGTTATTTAAAAATAAAACACTGATATCCTAATTTCTAGTCAACACCTCTCCAAAACCTATTCAAATTATGCAGATTTCTTCCAAAAAATGGGGTAGAGCAATATCTTAACCCCTATCTGGCCTGAAGGGTGGGGGTAGGAGTCAAACTCCACTCCTATTTTTTGTTTTGTCATCTCCTTGGACCTAGATAATCTGTTTGCAGCAGACTGTGATACGTTCAAAATCGCCCAGGCCAGAGAGGGTTATTGTGCCACAGGTACTTCATTTGCAATACATTTCTATTTCAATTCAGTTCATAAAAGTTTTTAAACAGAAATGAAGAACAACATTTTTATCAGAAATGCATTGTCACAATGCATACTTTTCAATTTTGAGTAGCATACCTCCTATAAAGTTCTAATATTTGCACATCTGAACATACTGGTTTTATACTCTATTGCATTTGACGTATTTGTTCCTTCCTTGTAGGATGCACTGCATAAGTCTCTGAAGTCCAAAGAATGAAAGAAAGATTGTGTCAGGATCAGGGTGAAAGCGGCAATTGCCAATCCAAGAACCAGCAACTCTGAAGAGAACTTGCAGGACAGCTGTAAGTATATTATACTACACAAATATTTACAGTGTATTAACGGAACATTAGAATGCCATGGACGTGCAGAACGTTTAAACACTGGATACGTTTATGTATTGTCACTTATTTTCTTTGCTTGCTTGCAACTGGAAACTGTAGGTCTGGACTGTTGAACATTTGTAGACACATTGTGAAGTTGAGAATGTATTTGTTTATTACAGTCAAGAGGTACCTAAGGTCTGACGTCACAGGAAATAGTTTACATTACAAACATGATTTAAATCAATTAAAACTATTAAAACAGAGCAAAGTAGCCAAGACTGAAAATGTATGGTGCTGAGTGAAGCAAGGCGAATATCTTTTGCAGTTTGTAACAGTAGTTGCACATTGTGGCAATGTGCCCCGCCCCTGTGTGCATTTGTGTGTTATGTGTTGCGTGCGTGTGTTAATGTTGGTGTATAGTCATTGGTACACGGGATATAAATGGGTGTGTGCAGCACGAGTATTTAAATTGTATAATTATATTTAGGCACGGGATTGCATCACGTGCAAGTAAAAAGTAATAGTATGTGAGCACGGGGTTGCACAGAATTAATTCACGTGCTGGTATTCAAGTGAATAATTAATTAGTAATTGAATCCCAGCACAACAGTATATATAGACACATTTTCTTTCACTCGGGGTTGTTGGGTGTTCGAGAGTGGAGAACGGGTGTGGAGAAGGAGAAACTAAATAGTGAAAGAAAGCGTTGATAAGTGTTGTACTCACCGTGTTTGTTTGTCTCTCCGTGCACCGTTTGTTAAGTGTTTAGTACATTTTGTTTGTCTATTTATTTTGGCGCAAGTGCCGTGTCCTGTTTTGTGCTTGTGTTTTTGTGTTTAAAACCTTTTATTTTCTGTTCTGTTTATTAAATGCTGAGCGCGATCACGCGCCCAGCTCCACCAAACCACAAGTCTCTGTCTGTTTATTTCCTGCTTCTGGTCTGATGCCACCCACTCCGGCCGTCTTTGTGACACGTGGTGTCCTGCGTGGGATCTACAGCGCCTCCAGGACTCAGGCCAGAGCAGGAACCGCATTTTTGGATTAAAAAAAATAAATGTCAGAAGACGCCATCAAACTGCGGGACTGGATCCTGGAAAATGCTGGGCTAGAGACCCAGTCTATGCCACTAGCCATCCGGTTCCTGCGGTCGATGGACAGGGAGCGATGGGAGGCTTACGAGAGGGAACAGACCCTAAGCACCTGGGAGGAAGGTGTGGAGTTGGTCCTCAGCTACCTGGAGGCGGTCATAACCACAACAACAGCCCAGGTAGCAGGTCCACCAGCAGTGGAGTACCTGCTGTCCCCGTCTCCACCAGCAGAGGAAGAAGGCCTGCTGGTTTTGCCTCCACAGCCCAAGTGGGAGGAGCCTGAGTGTCCACAGCCCAAGCGGGAGGAGCCCGAACGTCCTACGCCTGAGTGGGAGGAGCCCGAACGTCCTACGCCTGAGTGGGAGGAGCCCGAACATCCTACGCCTGAGTGGGAGGAGCCCGAACGTCCTACGCCTGAGTGGGAGGAGCCCGAACGTCTTACGCCTGAGTGGGGGGAGCCCGAACGTCCACAGCCCAAGTGGGGGGAGTCGGTGCGTCCACAGCCCAAAAGGGAGGAGTCGGTGCGTCCACAGCCCAAAAGGGAGGAGTCGGTGCGTCCACAGCCCAAAAGGGAGGAGTCGGTGCGTCCACAGCCCTAGAACCCAAGCTGCCAGCAGAGGGAGAATGCCTGCTGGTTCCACCTCCACCAGCAGAGGGAGAATGCCTGCTGGTTTCCCCATCACAACCAGCAGAGGAAGAATGCCTGCTGGTTTCCCCTTCAAAGGCGGAGCCGCACCAGTTCCCTGCAAGAGAGGCAGAGCAGCACCAGTCCCCTGAAAAAGGGGGAGACTACACACTGCTCCCACCTCCATCGGCAGGAGACTACACGCTGCTCCCACCTTCACCGGCAGGAGCAGAGCAGCCGGAGCTGCCTCTACCTCCGCCACCTACACCGGCAGGAGCAGAGCAGCCGGAGCTGCCTCTACCTCCGCCACCTACACCGGCAGGAGCAGAGCAGCAGGAGCTGCCTCTACCTCCGCCACCTCCACCGGCAGGAGCAGAGCAGCAGGAGCTGCCTCTGCCTCCGCCACCATCAGGGGGAGAGGAGCAGGAGCTGCCTCTCCCTTCACCAGAAGGACCAGGACGTGAAGCTGGCGGCCCTCAGCAGCCCTTGCATAGGCTGCTGAGGGAAGCATGGGGAAGAACCGCCCGGCCGCAGAGGCCGAGAAGGGGGCCAACACCCGCACCCCAGCATGTCCTGACTCCCTGCCTCGCTTCGCCCAAGGATGTCGGGCTCGCTTCGCCCAAGGATGCCTGTCGCTCCGCATCGCCTGGGGTTGCCAGCCGCTCCGCATCACCTGGGGCTGCCTGTCGCGCCGCATCGCCTGGGGTTGCCTGCCACGCCGCATCGCCTGGGGTTGCCTGCCGCGCCGCATCGCAGCAGGAAATACTGTGGCTGGAACCCCACCAAGGGGAGCTGCCGGCCACGAAGAAGGTAGGGGAGGTCAGGAGGCTAAACTGTAGGTCTGGACTGTTGGAACACTTGTGGACACGTTGTGAAGATGAGAATGTATTTGTTTATTACAGTCAAGAGGTACCTAAGGTCTGACGTCACAGGAAATAGTTTACATTACAAACATGATTTAAATCAATTAAAACTATTAAAACAAAGCAAAGTAGCCAAGACTGAAAATGTATGGTGCCGAGTGAAGCAAGGCGAATATCTTTTGCAGTTTGTAACAGTAGTTGCACATATACACTACAAATACAAAGCACACATGCATACAACCTACAA
Source organism: Acipenser ruthenus (assembly GCF_902713425.1). Classification (NCBI taxonomy): domain Eukaryota; kingdom Metazoa; phylum Chordata; class Actinopteri; order Acipenseriformes; family Acipenseridae; genus Acipenser; species Acipenser ruthenus. The sequence goes on along the minus strand of NC_081225.1, from coordinate 4,355,830 downwards.
AAACAAACACACTGTGCACAATAACTGCAAAAACCGTTTCATTTGACAAAGTGCAAACAGAAACAAAAAAAAATCCCCAAACAGAACTGTATTGCTTTTTTTTTTTTTTTTTTTTGCTGTATTGTAATCTTTCCTATATTGTGATATCTTGTTACTTAAGTCACCCTGCCTAAGGGCGTCTGTCAAGCAAAAATTAAAAATCATGCTAAGATCCTGCTGCCTTCCAACCAAAACTAAAATCTTAGCTGTGCTGAGAATACCTTGTTTCCCGCTAAACATGTCTGCTTTCGTTTTCACTGCATTCTCTCAGGTACAGCTAAACAGACGTTTTTTGCAGCCAGCACGATAAGCAGACAAAAATAGATTTTTTTTTTTTTTTTTTTTAAACAGCCTTCAGTGACACATTCAGCAACGTTTTTCAAGTTTTATAAACCTTTTTAAATTGTTGACACGCTAATGAAAAGGAACTTGTAATTTCCATATTTGCTGCCCTTTAAAATTAACTCTTGCATACGGGAGAAGTTAACAGCAAACCTTACCTTCAAATTATTAATATTGTAACATGATACATGCCACTGACTTAAAAACATAAGAAAGTTATTCAGCCCATCTTGCTCGTTTGGTTGTTTGTAGCTTATTGATCCCAGAATCTCATCAAGCAGCTTCTTGAAGGATCCCAGGGTGTCAGCTTCAACAACATTACTGGGGAGTTGGTTCCAGACCCTCAATTCTCTGTGTAGAAAAGTGCCTCCTATTTCCTGTTCTGAATGCCCCCTTTATCTAATCTGCATTTGTGACCTCTGGTCCTTGTTTCTTTTTACAGGTCAGAAAAAGTCCCTTTGCTAGGTCATGTAGCATGACTCAAACACCAATCATGATAAAGTCGTAATATGTTTGACTGCATTGCCATAGTGTTATGTATGGGTTATAGTTCATTACGACAGTTAATATTGCATTCTGGTTTAAAAAACAAGGGAACTTGGGATAGGTACCGTAAAGCGTGAAGGAACTGTGTAGCGGTAGCTAAAAGATTAGCTGCATTACTATGTGTTTAAAATGAAAGGGACTGCGCCTTTAAGGATCCTCCCGGCTCCACTCCCTAGAGTGCAGAGGTCATCTTACCAGCACAAAAGGAATGTGTGTGTGAGTGCACTCTCTCTTCCTGATTCAGCAGACAAGTAGTGCAGAGCAGTGCAGGAGAGCTAGTCACAGAGACCAGGGGAAACAAACCAACTCAGCTAAAGTTTATCAAACACCCCAAAAGGAAGCTAGGAAGGTTCCAGTGACAGTGTTAGCCGGCAGGGAAGTCCAGGAGCCACTGCTTAAGGAGACGGGTAACTAAATAAACCAGGAGTTGAGAAAGACAGTTTGCTTTATTTAAGAAGGCCTAAACTAAAACGTTCAATGAGGTCATGGACTGTTGTGACTGCGAATTAACCACGTGAAGAAGACTAAATCTGGACTTAGTGAAATTACAGAGACTAAACTGATTTTATTTAAAGTTATATGCTTATTTGCAAACATTTTGTGGTGTTGTGTAAAGCATAGGAAACATAGACTGATTTTAAGAAGCAGTGTCTTTTTGTTTAATTTATTTTAGAATTATTAAAAGGGCAGTTTTGCTGTAAAGTTCTAAATAAAATTAAGAAATAATTATCAGGGGCAGCTGCAAGTAGGAAACAGTCTAAACAAGTGAAACTCTGAATGTAATTTCTCTTTCAATGATAAGGCTTACTGGGGATATCAGTGCACTGAATAGGTTAGTGGGATTTTATGGGGTTAATGTCTCATGGAATGTAACTAAGTGTAAACCTGTGACTCCCAGTTTCTGCTCTGAACCAACACACACACAGACAAATAAATTGTTTATTTGGCGTTAACTCCTTGATTTATTATTAAGTAAGCCACTTAATAATCAAAGTAACGGGGTTAAGGTAATAAAGAATAAATAGAATAACACACCTGATGTCATTATAGGTTAATGATAAGAGAATATTGACATAGACAGGGAGGTGTTACAACTGGATGTTACGTGAGATGGTTTTTTGCATGAAGGGTTACGACAGTAGGTAGGAGTTCGGTTTGAGTGTGTGGAGTGTTAATAAACAGCACAACATCAAAACGTAGTGTCTGAGTTGTTTGTCAAACACAACACATAGTAACCAAATGCACAGCGCTGATAAAAGTAGAATTCATAAAGTATTTCACACTAAGAAATAAAATGCCTTATTCCACAGCCGACCGTGGACGGGAGCTTCCAGGGGGCGGCGCTCAATTGGCCGAGCATCACCCGGGGGGAGGGAGGGTTAGGTCGGCCAGGGTGTCCTCAGCTCACCGCGCACCAGCGACCCCTGTAGTCTGGCCGGGCGCCTGCGAGCTTGCCTGTTAGCTGCCCAGAGCTGAGTTGTCCTCCGACGCTGTAGCTCTGAGGCGGCTGCACGGTGAGTTCGCAGTGTGTAAAGAAGCGGGTGGCTGACGGCACACGCTTCGGAGGACAGCGTGTGTTCATCTTCACCCCTCCCAAGTCAGCGCAGGGGTGGTAATAAAATAAATTGGGGAGAAAATAATAAAAAAAAAAAACTAATTGGCAACAACTAAATTTATAATAAATAAATAAATAAATAAATAAATAAATAAATAAATAAATACATAAAATGCCTATTTTTTTCATGGTAAATTGCAAGAGGGTGAAAGCAATTATAATTCACCAATGCCCGCCATTGCTACAGTACACATTCAGAATATTTAAGATGGAAAACTGTCAACGGAACACTCCCAACCACTATATACCTTGCATGTAAACCATTTAAAATGTTTTAAGTATACAGAAAATAAATATACTTGCATATATTCGCAATGAATGCATTTTAAAAAGTCAAATAGGCAGCGTCACCGAACCAGCGAGAACACAATCTTACATTTTAAGCATTACTAAATACAATGAAAGTCCGTCAGTTACTTACCATTGCCCAGTTACTATCCTCTCGTCTCCTCTTCACATTACACAGGATAAAGCGTCGGGGCTTGCAGTTATATAGTCATGACACTCCAGAAACTCGCACATATCTCTTCAAACCACAGCGATTTTAAGCTATTTGTCAGCATTCGGCTAGCTGTCTTAATTCTGTTCACGCGAGCATTTCTTCTAAACTAAACTCTTAAACGTGTGTGCATATTTATTTAGCCATGCTGACCTAGGGAGACCAGATAGCAAGAGTGAAAAATCGGGACACTTTTTCAGTTGGTGAGGGGAGGAAAGAAACCTCGTGAACTACTGCACAACGCAAGCGACACATCTTTCTTTTGTAGATGGGCGTTTTTTTGTATTTCTAAGCATTAGGCAAAAAAAACTCAGTGAAATATAATTTAAAAAATAAATAATACATACTCTAAAACGGTTTTTATCAGCCTATCAGTGCATCTGTACAAAAATAGGAGGAGTGGCAAAGACTGCTGCAGCAGCAAAGGTCATTCAAAATGATTTAGAGGCTGTGTGGTCCAGTGGTTAAAGAAAAGGGCTTGTAACCAGGAGGTCCCTTGTTCAAATCCCACCACAACCACTGACTCATTGTGTGACCCTGAGCAAGTCACTTAACCTCCTTGTGCACCGTCTTTCGAGTGGGATGTAATTAAGTGACTCTGCAGCTGATGCATAGTTCACAAACCCTAGTCTCTGTAAGTCGCCTTGGATAAAGGCGCCTGCTAAATAAACAAATAATAATAATAATGACAGCATTCAAAACTGGGCAGACACATGGCAAATTACATTTAATGGTGAAAAGTACACAGGCAATAGAAATGTGCATTATAAATATCATATGGCAGATACTGAAATTTGAAGAAGGAATCCATGAAAAAGACCTAGGAGTTTATGTTGACTCGGAAATGTCTTCATCTAGACAATGTGGGGAAGCTATAAAAAAAAAAGGCCAACAAGATGCTAGGCTATATTGTGAAAACTGTTGAATTTAAATCAAATATTGGGTTCAGTTCTGGTCACCTCGTTACAAAAAGGATATTGCTGCTCTAGAAAGAGTGCAAAGAAGAGCAACCAGAATTATTCTGGGTTTAAAAGGCATGTTGTATGCAGACAGGCTCAAAGAATTGAATCTGTTCAGTCTTGAACAAAGAAGACTGCGCGGTGATCTGATTTCAAGTTCAAAATTCTAAAAGGTATTGACAATGTTGACCCAGGGGACCCTTTTGACCTGAAAAAAAGAAACAAGGACCAGGGGACACAAATGGGGATTAGATAAAGGGGCATTCAGAACACGAAAGAGGAAGCACCTTTTTTTTTTTTACACAGAGACTTGTGAGGGTCTGGAACCAACTCCCCAGTAATGATGTTGAAGATGACACCCTGGGATCCTTCAAGAAGCTGGTGATGAGATTCGGGGATCAATAAGCTACTAAAAACGAAACGAGCAAGATGGGCTGAATAGCCTCCTCTTGTCTTGTAAACTTTCTTATGTTCTTATGGTGAAGCACAGAGGGGTCTGGTAAAGCATAGAGAAGCATTGTAAAGCACAGAGAGGTCTGGTAAAGCATAGATAAGCATTGTAAAGCACAGAGAGGTCTGGTAAAGCATAGATAAGCATTGTAAAGCACAGAGAGGTCTGGTAAAGCACAGGGAAACATTGTAAAGAACAGATAGGTATGGTATAGCGGAGATAGGTACGGTAAAGCCCACTAAAACATTGTTAAGATCAGAGAGTTAAGAACATAAGAACATAAGAAAGTTTACAAACGAGAGGAGGCCATTCAGCCCATCTTGCTCGTTTGGTTGTTAGTAGCTTATTGATCCCAGAATCTCATCAAGCAGCTTCTTGAAGGATCCCAGGGTGTCAGCTTCAACAACATTACTGGGGAGTTGGTTCCAGACCCTCACAATTCTCTGTGTAAAAAAGTGCCTCCTATTTTCTGTTCTGAATGCCCCTTTATCTAATCTCCATTTATGACCCCTGGTCCTTTTTTCTTTTTTCAAGTCAAAGAAGTCCCCGGGTTGACATTGTCTATACCTTTTAGGATTTTGAATGTTTGAATCAGATCGCCGCGTAGTCTTCTTTGTTCAAGACTGAATAGATTCAATTCTTTTAGCCTGTCTGCATACGACATGCCTTTTAAACCCGGGATAATTCTGGTTGCTCTTCTTTGCACTCTTTCTAGAGCAGCAATATCCTTTTTGTAACGAGGTGACCAGAACTGAACACAATATTCTAGGTGAGGTCTTACTAATGCATTGTAGAGTTTTAACATTACTTCCCTTGATTTAAATTCAACACTTCTCACAATATATCCAAGCATCTTGTTAGCCTTTTTTATAGCTTCCCCACATTGTCTAGATGAAGACATTTCTGAGTCAACATAAACTCCTAGGTCTTTTTCATAGTTCCCTTCTTCAATTTCAGTATCTCCCATATGATATTTATAATGCACATTTTTATTGCCCGCATGCAATACTTTACACTTTTCTCTATTAAATTTCATTTGCCATGTGTCTGCCCAATTTTGAATGCTGTCTAGATCATTTTGAATGACCTTTGCTGCTTCAACAGTGTCTGCCACTCCTCCTATTTTTGTGTCGTCTGCAAATTTAACGAGTTTGCTTAATATATCAGAGTCTAAATCATTAATGTAGATTAGGAATAGCAGAGGACCTAATACTGATCCCTGTGGTACACCACTGGTTACCTCACTCCATTTTGAGGTTTCTCCTCTAATCAGTACTTTCTGTTTTCTACCTGTTAACCACTCCCTAATCCATGTGCATGCATTTCCTTGAATCCCTACTGCATTCAGTTTGAGAATTAATCTTTTATGCGGGACTTTGTCAAAAGCTTTCTGGAAATCTAAATAAACCATGTCGTATGCTTTGCAGTTATCCATTTTCAATGTTGCATCCTCAAAAAAGTCAAGTAGGTTAGTTAGACATGATCTCCCTTTCCTAAAACCATGCTGGCTGTCTCCCAGGATATTGTTACCATATAAGTAATTTTCCATTTTGGATCTTATTATAGTTTCCATAAGTTTACATATAATAGAAGTCAGGCTTATTGGTCTGTAGTTACCTGGTTCGGTTTTGTCTCCCTTTTTGTGGATCGGTATTACATTTGCTATTTTCCAGTCTGTTGGTACAACCCCTGTGTCAAGAGACTGTTGCATGATCTTGGTTAGCGGTTTGTAAATAACTTCTTTCATTTCTTTGAGTACTATTGGGAGGATCTCATCCGGCCCAGGGGATTTGTTTATTTTAAGAGCTCCTAGTCCCTTTAACACTTCTGCCTCTGTTATGCTAAAGTTATTTAAAACTGGATAGGAACAGGTCGACATGTGGGGCATGTTGTCCGTGTCCTCCTTTGTAAAAACCTGTGAAAAGTAATCATTTAATATATTTGCTATTTTTTTTTCTTCATCTATGATTTTGCCATTTGTGTCTCTTAGACATTTAACCTCCTCTTTGAATGTTCTCTTGCTGTTATTGTTAAGCACAGGAAAGCTTGTAAAGCAGAGCGGTATGGTAAAACACAGGGATGCATTTTAAAGCACAGGGAAGCATTGTAAAGCACAGAGGTATGGTAAAGCATATTAAACCACAGTGTATGATAGTGGGTGCGCACAGTAGAGAGGACAGTGCTGTTGATCAGGCTGCTCCAAGAGGCATCCAAATGGATCAGCAAAATCAAGGGAAGCCCAAAGAGAGGCAGCTGTGGCTTAGTGACAGCCAGGAGGCAAAGACCAGTAACTGAAAGAATGAATATCCCTGGAGACACCTTACAGAACCTTGTGGAGTGTGTGTCATGTCATCTGAGCCCAGTCTGTTGTTAGATACCGGTCCTGGAAGTTGCTCGGCAGTGTACAAAACAGACAAAAAAATATCATGGCTTATTTGTAATATAATGTGAGTGAAAATACTATTGCAAGAAAGAAGACATTTCCATGGATGTCATAAAATCACAATCAAATTGCCCTCCTTATAGCAAGGCATTACTTGGGCAATTTAACTTTTTCAACTCATTTTTTTTAAAGCACTGTTTAATATCAATTAGTTAAACAAGGTTTTAAATTTAACCCCCACCCCTTCCCCCAAATAACTAAAATGAGCACCACATAAGATTGGACCATTTCTGTATTAATTAATGCAAAAGAAATGTTCAATTAATGTATTAGTTTTATTTTCAGCCATTGCGTGTTTGTGTACCTACTTCTAAATGAACTGTCAACAAGGAGTGCTTTCTGGAGACACAAACGTACATATGCTTTTGGATATAAAAAATAAACACTCATTTTATGGACAAGTCTGTCTTTTTTTCTTTGACTTTACTGCCCTCTAGTGGCAGAAAAGGGAAGCAGTGTCGCATTTCTTGTTCTGAAATTTTACCCAGGTTACTAAAAGAAACTATTTTATTCTATACTATGTAATGATTCCCAACCCTGGTCCTGGGGACCCACTGTCTCTGAATATCAACAGTGTCATCCGACATTCCGAAACTCTTATTGTGAACGTTGTTTCCATCTTGCTCATTTGGTTGTTAATAGCTTATTGATCCCAGAATCTCATCAAGCAGCTTCTTGAAGGATCCCAGGGTGTCAGCGTCAACAACATCACTGGGAAGTTGGTTCCAGACCCTCACAATTCTCGGTGTAAAAAAGTGCCTCCTATTTTCTATTCTGAATGCCCCTTTATCTAATCTCCATTTCTGACCCATGGTCCTTGTTTCTTTTTTCTAGTCAAAAAAGTCACCAGGATCGACATTGTCTATACTTTAGGATTCTGAATGGTTGAATCAGATCACCTCGTAGTCTTCTTTATTCAAGATTGAATAGATTAAATTATTTTAGCCTGTCTGCATACGACATGCCTTTTAAACCCAGAATAATTCTTGTTGCTCTTCTTTGTACTCTTTCTAGAGCAGCAAAATCCTTTTTTGTAACGAGGTGACCAGAACTGAACACAATATTCTAGGTGAGGTCTTACTAATGCACTGTAAAGTTTTAACATTACTTCCCTTGATTTAAATTCAACACTTCTCACAATATATCCAAGCATCTTGTTAGCCTTTTTTGTAGCATCCCGACATTGTCTAGATGAAGACATTTCTGAGTCAACATAAACTCCTAGGTATTTTTCATAGTTCCCTTCTTCAATTTCAGTATATCCCATATGATATTTATAAGGCACATTGTTATTGCCTGCATGCAATACTTTACACTTTTCTCTATTAAATTTCATTTGCCATGTGTCTGCCCAGTTCTGAATGCTGCTACATCATTTTGAATGGCCTTTGCTGCGCAACAGTGTTTTTGCCACTGCTCCAATTTTTGTGTCATCTGCAAATTTAACAAGTTTGCTTCCTATACCAGAATCTAAATCATTGATGTAGATTAGGAATAGCAGAGGAACTAATACTGATCCCTGTGGTACACCACTGGTTACCTCGCTCCATTCTGAGGTTTCTCCTCTAATCAGTACTTTCTGTTTTCTACATGTTAACCACTCCCTAATCCATGTGCATGCATTTCCTTGAATCCCTACTGCTTTCAGTTTGAGAATTAATCTTTTATGCGGGACTTTGTCCAAAGCTTTCTGGAAATCTAAATAAGCCACGTCGTATGCTTATCCATTGTCAATGTTGCATCCTCAAAAAAGTCAAGTAGGTTAGTTAGACACGATCTCCCTTTCCTAAAACCATGCTGACTGTCTCCCAGGATATTGTTACCATAAAGGTAATTTTCCATTTTATAGCTTATTATAGTTTCCATAAGTTTACATATAATAGAAGTCAGGCTTATTGGTCTGTAGTTACCTGGTTCAGTTTTGTTTCCCTTTTTGTGGATCGGTATTACGTTTGCTATTTTCCAGTCTGTCGGTACAACCGCTGTGTCAAGAGACTGTTGCATGATCTTGGTTAGCGGCTTGTAAATACAGTGCCTTGCGAAAGTATTCGGCCCCCTTGAACTTTGCGACCTTTTGCCACATTTCAGGCTTCAAACATAAAGATATGAAACTGTAATTTTTTGTGAAGAATCAACAACAAGTGGGACACAATCATGAAGTGGAATGAAATTTATTGGATATTTCAAACTTTTTTAACAAATAAAAAACTGAAAAATTGGGCGTGCAAAATTATTCAGCCCCCTTAAGTTAATACTTTGTAGCGCCACCTTTTGCTGCGATTACAGCTGTAAGTCGCTTGGGGTATGTCTCTATCAGTTTTGCACATCGAGAGACTGAAATTTTTGCCCATTCCTCCTTGCAAAACAGCTCGAGCTCAGTGAGGTTGGATGGAGAGCATTTGTGAACAGCAGTTTTCAGTTCTTTCCACAGATTCTCGATTGGATTCAGGTCTGGACTTTGACTTGGCCATTCTAACACCTGGATATGTTTATTTGTGAACCATTCCATTGTAGATTTTGCTTTATGTTTTGGATCATTGTCTTGTTGGAAGACAAATCTCCGTCTCAGTCTCAGGTCTTTTGCAGACTCCATCAGGTTTTCTTCCAGAATGGTCCTGTATTTGGCTCCATCCATCTTCCCATCAATTTTAACCATCTTCCCTGTCCCTGCTGAAGAAAAGCAGGCTCAAACCATGATGCTGC